>NC_138799.1:9872699-10588579 GCF_965178545.1 Coloeus monedula
GATGTAAAGAAGAAGGAAATTAACACTGGAGGTCATAAATATGTCTGGTGGAAATTGTATTTTAATGGAAGTGTTCAGGATAAATACTAGAGAATGACCAAGGGGTGCAGACTACCTGCTGTAGCTCATAATGTATTTGGGGAACATTTTGCTTATGAAATGAAGAGCTCTGACTATTTTTGAGGGGCATGTGTGAGTATCAGCAACAAACCAGTGAATAATGGGGTTCTTAAAAATCCTTTGTCTGTGCCCTTTACAATGCCTCCTTCCCCTCCTGGGATTCTTGCGTTTTGAAGTGCTGCTGGGTTGGGAATTTTTAAAACACCACCATGGGTGTCTATAGACAAAATTTTACCAAGTAAATGGCATTAGTGTGCTTAGAATAAATCCTAAACCAATCCATATGTGGGGATATAAAATGGGATTATTTAGGTGCTTTTGTGCAGTGGATTTATGGTCAACATGCAGTATTTAGGAACTTAATTTGTTTTTTAGCAAGACCACAAGTCCAGCTCTGAATTTAATGACATGAATGTTGGAATTGAATAAGTTGATGGTTTTATTCTGGTGCACATTGGCTCTCTGTGTACTCGGTCAGCCTACACTGAAGCTGAAAATAAAACTGGTTAGGTAATGTTTTTTCCCCTTAAAATGCTCTCACAATTTTGGTCAGGGTCTTTTCTCATGGGTTCCAAATGCCCTCTAGTGCAGCTGTAGCTACAAGTGAAACTGGAGCATTTTTTTCTTGCCTCCTAGGATTTAAAACTTGCTGCAGCTTCCTCTGGGTGGCTTCCCCACTCAGCCTGGGCTGGGCTGAGTTGATGCAGGTAATGTGGTACCTCCACAGCTATCAGGTAACAGAGCAGTGAACATCCTGTGCTGGGCAGGAAACTCCTGACATCTGTGTCTGGAGAGCACAAATGCTCAGTACTATTATTAACCAGCTCCAAGCCAGTCCTCAGCTCTGCTACAGCAGAAATGCCTGAAACTCAATCTGCTTCACCTCCCAAAATCCTGTCTTTTTCATCTGTAATAAAGCAGAGCAACTTTTCAATGTGCTTTCTGAATTTTCATCTCTTTGAAAATTATCTCAACTATCTCAACCTCAGTATCATCCAGTATTTTTTTTAAGATGGATTTTTTGAAGGAACACCATTGGAAACTGAATTGAGGTTGCTATTTTCTCTCTCATTCTCTTGACAAGTCATCTCTTCCACTGCACACAAACAGAGCTGATTCACTGGCATGTTATTAAAATATGTTGGAGAAATTTAAACATGCTTTAGAATCTCTGTTCAGAAACATTAAAATTGCTGCCTCTGAGATGGTTACAGCTACTATAGGAATTCAAATGTCCTCTTCTGGGTTATGAAAGCTGTTAGATGAATCTAATTACTACACATTGATTGTATAAATGGTTTTATTGTATCTCTTTGTGATGTGCTAAGGCCTCTGTTCTCTTTGCTGTACAAACATGTCTGGTAATACCAATACCTGCTAAAGATGTAATAGCTCTCCAGTGCAGGGCTGGGCTGTGTAATGCATGGAACATTTAATGTAGATATCATTATTGCAGCCTGCTAGATGAATCCTGGCTGTTGGACATGACTGTCCTCTGGAATAAGTGCATGGTTGAAATATTGTGTGTGATGCAGTTATGTGCACATTGGGCTTTATAGAAAGCTGGAATTAGGAAGTGTGATGGGCATGTAGTCACTGTCCCTGTTCCCCACAACCTGCCCTGCTCAGATACCTGAATAGCTGAATATTTTCTCATTTTTCTGAGTGTTTCTTTTGCAGAACAAGCTAGTTTAGAAGGCTATACTGTGCAATTGTGAGTTTATGGCAGAGCTTTAAAAAAAAAAAAGCTTTTATAGCTCCTGAGTGTTTGGGGGTTTAAAAATATGATATAAATGAAATACTAATTACCCAGAAGAAGTTGAGACTTGTGTCTGGTGCAATGACAATTAGCAGGTTTTACAGTGTACAATTCTGAAAT
Organism: Coloeus monedula; assembly: GCF_965178545.1. Lineage (NCBI taxonomy): Eukaryota > Metazoa > Chordata > Aves > Passeriformes > Corvidae > Coloeus > Coloeus monedula. The sequence continues at coordinate 9,874,699 of NC_138799.1, forward strand.
TGTGAAGATTTTCTTCAGTAGCTGATAAACTTAACTATGAGTATGTGAAGTGTCACCACTTCAGTATTACTTGTAATAATCTAAATGGACTTAATAAACATCTGTTATTTGTCAGGAAAAAAGTAAGGCTTACAGTTAGTGTCTGACACTGAAAACTGTGAACTGCCTCATCAGCTGAAAGATCAGGATCAACACTTGGATGTAATAAATAGATGAACTTTATTCCTAAATCTTTCTCAAATCCTGGGAATGGTTATATTGATGAGTACAGAGCAAACTGAGTGTCTTTATCCAATATATGTTTAGTGGTGAGGAGCTTCCAGACTTGGACAAACACCTTTTTCTCATAAACACTGGCTAAATCCAAAGGTAACTGAGAACAACAACTGCCTCTATTTCTTCAGGCCCTACTGTAATTTTTCTCTGATCTGTTGGTGTAATAATTGTGGTTTAGTATCAGAAATTATAAAAGGTATCTATTAGAAAGATGAAAACTGAGATTGTAGGATGTCATTCCATGGCACAGGGTTGTCTGGCAGTGTGTAGTATGAATATCTGGAGACTTATAGTTTAGCTGACACAGTGGTGGTTGGAGCTGATGATCTTGGAGGTCTTTTTAAACCTCATTCTATGGTTCTATTCTATGATTTGTCTCATTCAGGGAGAATCTTCTTGGTGAGCGTGTGTATGGGCTATTTAGAATAACTGGCATATTTTAAGTTTATACATTATCTTACCCACCTGTAACTTATTTCTGTGTCCATCCCTACCTTACTATACTAAAAAAAAAGTTAATATTAAATTTTGATTCAGACAGGAGTTACCAGTTGTATTTTTTTGTGTTAATGCAGTTTCCTTCTCCCTGGGTAGGGCATTGCCCTGAGGAGTCTCTTGAAGAGTGTTTTGATAACAGCTCCCTCACTAAATGCTGCTGAAGTGCTTCAATCTCTGATCACAATATTTAATATTTTATGTGATACTGGAAAAAGCCCAGCAGCTGGTGTTCATGTATTTAAAAAAGTGTCTTTTTTAATGGGTTAAGTATTTTGTATGTGAACAAACATGTTCTGTGGTTGATGGTGAGGCAGTTTACACCAAACACTTATTACTGCTCAGGCTATTTTAAATTTCATCTCTGTTGAGACTTGTTCCTCTAAAATCAGATGACAGAATTGAGTTTTAAATACATTTTGCTCCCATGGCTGGGAAATGTAGCACCATTTTATCAATGGGCAAAGAGCAGGAAGTGAAATGTGAGGCGGTGGAGCTCCTTGGCTCTGGGAGAGGGGGAATGTAAACTGCCAGGAATGGTTATCCCATGGCCCTTTCCTCAGGCCGGTGCTGTTATCCAGAGCCTCGCTGCCCAGCTGGGATCAAGGACACTGGGACTAACCCAGCTTTTACAAGGGCTGGAGCTCTGGGAGAACAGATGAGTCCTTGTTCTTTTACAAAATGTCCCAAACCCCTGTTTCCTTACACTGGGAAAGTCATTTGACCTGTTATGATGTCCATGCTCTGACTCCAGGGTTGACTGGTTTGTTTTTAATCTGATTTTAGTTGATTGAGGTGAATCTTATGAAGAATTCAAGTTTCTGTGTGTCAAGTTAATTAGAATTTGTTTTATTGTAAGTACCCTGGTCTTCTACAGTATCACTACAACACAAGAGGTAACTGAGGGATATAAGGAAAACGTGTAACCTTGTGCAAGGTTTGCATGTGGTTTGCATAAAAAAATCCCACTTTGGCCTCCAGCATCCTTCCTCCAGCTCTTTTGAAAGCAGTGTTCATGTTTCTTTCTCCTAAAATAAATGTTGGTTAATCAGTATCAAGTTGGTCCATGACTCAACCTCTTTCAAAAGCTTCTCATGTAACATGGATTTCTGAGGAATTGCTCCTCTGTCTTTCAACTCCAAAAAGGCTTTAACACCGTGCAGCTGAGGGGAGGAAATGGGGGGTTTGCAGCTGGGGAAGTGCCTTCAGCATTTGGGGAATGCCTTCATCACCTGCTGAATACACTGGCAGAAAGTGGAATCGTTCACACTAATAGTTTAATAAATGGAGAATAACTCGATAAGATAAACACCATTGTGATGTGACTGGTAGGAATGAAAGGCACATCTACCATGTGTTTTGAAAGGCCTTTGATCTTGGATGCTGCAGTCTCCTGTTTGCCTTCATATGGGAATAATGGTACACAGGAAGCTCCCTGGTGTTGGCAGGCTGGGCTGGAACATGATATATGGCTGCTTTTTTTTCTCCTTTGGATTATGTGACACAAACATGTCTTCCTTCCTGTTTAGGAGGAAACAAAGCAGTTGTTGAATCAGCTGAAGTCTGGTTCTCGCTCCGACTCCCGGGAGGATGAGATCTCCCCTCCTCCTCCCCTCAACCCTGTGGTTAAATATCGATCACGACGTGGGGCCATCAGTGCAGAAGTCTACACAGAAGAGGATGCTGCCTCTTATGTTAGAAAGGTGCTCTGACTCTTTAACATTGCTAAAAATTACATCCACAATCCAGGAGTTTATCTAAACCCGCCTTCTGTCCAGAGTATTGAATAACACCAGGCTCCTGGAGCCTGTTATGTCATAATTGCTGGGAAAAGCAGAGCTGTGTGTGGCTGTTTAACCGGAGGACAGAATAACCTATCATGCAATTAAACCATTCATGCATTACTTAGACCTGTTCCCTTTGAAGTCATGTGTATTTAGATGTGCATATATTTAGATATGTTATATATAATGTGCTTCCAGTTGTTTGGCAGCTGCAACAACATTTGGCCTAATGGCAGAGCAGACTTGCTGCTGTTCCCAGGAAAATACAGGTTGAACAGGTATTTGTCGTCTTGCAAAAAAAAAAAAAAAAAACTGAGCATGGAATGGTGCTTTTCAGTTGCATAAAATACAAGATTGTATTTTCCTTGTGTTCAAACTGTCTGTAAACATTAACTATATTTGGGGTTGTATTTATAGTGCTTGAAAGAAAATGGAAAAACTCAGCCAGTGTTTTGTAGCAATTTAAGTTGTTTATTTACCATGGGAAATGCAGATGTTTTTAATGAGAAAAATTATCCATTTGCTTTCTCCGATTCTCTCCTAGGTTATTCCAAAAGATTATAAAACCATGGCTGCTTTGGCAAAAGCTATTGAGAAGAATGTGCTGTTTACCCATCTTGATGATAATGAAAGGAGGTAGGAGCAAATCTTTGTGGGGTTAAGGTTTGTGGATGGGCAGAGTTCAGAAGAGCTAAACGTGTCACAAATCTGCAGTGACTCTGCAGTGGTCAGTGGAACCACACAGAGCTCCAGGAGCAGCCTTGGTGGGTTGGGGATACTGATGTGTAAAGTTGTGCAGGCTTTTGTCTGATTTTGGTGTCCTCTCCTTCAGTGACATCTTCGATGCGATGTTCCCCGTCACTTACATCGCAGGAGAGACTGTCATCCAGCAAGGCAAGTGACAGTGTGTGCACTGGGGAATCACTGGAGGTGGGGAGCAGGCTCTGGTCTAGTGCTCTTGGTAGTTTGTGTTTATTTTTTAATATAAAAGCGGGGTCACTGCAGCCAGACAATTCTTGTTGTGTTCCCTGAAGCACAGCTCACACTGAAGAGAGGAGTGGGAGCCACTGGAGGAAGATGTGGCTTCCTTGAATAGATTATCTGTTGGGAATATTGTCCTTTGATGGCTCTGTAGAAATGTTATGTCGATTTATAGATCTGGTTCGCCTTTCCAGTAATCCTGGAATTGCTGCTGATCTCCTGGATACCAGTAGATGTCCCCTTTCACGGGGCTGAGAGGAGTGTGAAATCAGCAAAATGAGACATTTCACCCTGCAAACTGCAAAAATTTGTCAGCCTTATTGGAGTCTAAACATCAAAGTTGGCAGAGATGCCAGTTCTTTCTTAATATATTCAAGTTTGTGTATAATAATTTTTTTTCTTCTCTTCTTTAGGTGATGAAGGTGATAACTTCTATGTTGTTGATCAAGGAGAAATGGATGTAAGCATTCCTGGTAGTTTATTGATGATACATTCATTCCTAGCAGAAGAATACTCTGATATTTGTAGGCCTCTTCTACAGACCTTGCCTTTAGTTGCTTTTCTCATTTTAAGTTCTTACTTATAGAATTTTGTTTTGCTCCTTAATGCCTCAGTCTGGCTGCACAGAGTGAGTTTCAAAACGAATTATTTGGACACAATACAGATGTTTTATGAGCGCAGGGTGGAGTTGAGGTGTGGAACAGGCTTTAGGAGCAACCAGACTTTATTTTCCAGCCCAGCTAATTCATAGCTCTTTATGACACAGACCTTGCTGAGATGTTATTTCTCAGGAGTCTGTGGGTGCAGAGTGTGTGCCTGTGGTGTAGAGGAGAATCCCTTTGTCAATTAAAGCACAAATTGTGCTGGGGTTGAAGCGTTGATAAAACCCTGAAGTGATCAACTCTGTACAGATGTGAGAATTTCCTTTTACTCCCAAAGGAATGGAGAGCAGCAGGAAGCTGAGCTGTGTCTGACCACGCTCTGCCTTGCAGGTTTACGTGAACAGTGAGTGGGCAACCAGTGTGGGTGAGGGGGGGAGCTTTGGAGAGCTCGCCCTCATCTACGGCACCCCCCGAGCTGCCACCGTCAAAGCCAAGACGAACGTCAAGTTGTGGGGCATTGACAGGGACAGCTACAGAAGGATCCTGATGGCAAGTATCCCTCATGACCTGGAATTGTGCTTTGGGGTTTATGTATCCTGTGTATCTGACCTTCTGCCTGTGCCTGTCCTTTGCTGGAGTTATTTATTCCAAATCCTGCTGTCTCTTCTGTAATCAGAAAGCTGATTACTCAACGTGCATCTCTCAGGCACAGGGCAAGGGGGAATCTTGCATTACTGAGCAAAACAATACCAGTATTAAACTGAACTGAGAGTGTAACAAGGCTGCAGTAAATGCTGAGTACTTTAGGAATGTTGCTCAACTGGAATATTACTGAGAGAACTCAATTTCAAAACATTTCGTCTTGTGGGTTTGGGGTCTGTGAGACAGAACACAGTGTGTCTGGTTAAATTTGTTTGTGTCTTGAGTTTTATTTGGAGTAGAAAGAAAACTTACTTTGTGTGCTTTCTTTTTTTTTTTTTTTTTGTAGGGAAATACTTTGAGAAAGAGAAATATGTATGAGAAATTCCTTAGTAAAGTATCTATATTGGGTAAGTGAGAAGATTTTTGTTCTGGAGTGGAATCAATTGCCACATTGTAATGAAGCTGTTGCCCAGCATTATGATGATTACAGGCTGTTGTGATAATTCATCACAACTGCTTCTCTGCATCAATCCAGAATAACTCTAATTCAGGTCTTGATCACTGATGCATAAATGCAGCCAGAAATACACTGACCTCTGTATAAATACAGAGCAAAAGGTGTAATTTGTGCCTTGAGAAGACACTCCAGTTAATGAACTCTTAACTCTGTAGAATCTCTGGACAAGTGGGAGCGTCTCACTGTGGCTGATGCCTTGGAACCGGTACAGTTTGAGGATGGGCAGAAGATTGTGGTCCAGGGAGAGCCTGGAGATGAGTTCTTCATTATCTTAGAGGTAAGTAATTAAAAAATTAAAAGCTCAGAACTTGGCTTTTTTTTTTATTGTGTCCCTAAGCAGGCACTTGGAGAAGAACAAAACATAAGAATGTACTTCCAGAGAATCCCTAAAGAAATATCATCTTGCTGGGCATGCAGTAGCTTGGATTTAATTTTGCTGTTTTCACAAATGGTACTTCAGGAAAAAACTGACAAGTTTCTGACTGAAAGCAGTTTATCTTTTTCAGAGGACCTGTTCTAGATAGCTGGTAATGCCTTACTAGTGGTGTCATTGTCTTCTGTCTGGTGGTTTGTGTTTTTTGTGGATTTTTTGCTAGTCATAACATAATATTCCTGCCGTTATGAGGAAAACCAGGAAGAAGACACTATGGATATGTAAATGTTCAAGATGTTTTATGCTTAGAGAGGAGAGGAGCAGTTGTTCTTACACAGTAGTTAGGTGAACTGTGCAGGGACTGTGATGTTTTTTTAACTGAGACCTCAGAACAGTTATTTCTGCAAAGCAGCTGATTCTGTGTGAAATTCAGTGTTTGGAGTGATGTGGCAATTCCAGTTGTTTGACTGCTGTGATTTATTGAAGGGCACAGCTGCAGTGTTACAGCGTCGGTCAGAAAATGAGGAATTTGTTGAAGTGGGCAGACTGGGACCTTCTGATTACTTTGGTGAGTTATATTGTGACAGCTGTGGCTACAGACACCACTGTCACCATTTTGTCTGTGCTGTGTCAATGGTAGAGATGAGATGGATTTGCTTAATTACTGTTTTGGGCTCATGCGGTTGCTCTCAGTGTTGGGTGAGTATCAGAGTCACTTGGCACTCAGGTGTGCACACAGAAATATGATTGTTCCACACTGCTGTAATGTAGAAGAGGCCTGGTGATGATTTGGCCTGACCTCCCTGCCCTGAGCAGAGCTAAATTTGAAATGACATCATATTCCTCAGGGCTGTGTCCAGTTGAATTTCTTGTGTCTCCAGGGATGGAGATCCGACAGCCTCTCTGGGCAGGTTCTTTCTCTTTCTAACCAGCCTTGTTGGAGTGGTTTTTTACTTCATGCCTGACAAGAATTTCCTGTTCTGCAGCCTGTTGCTTACTCTCTGTCTTTCACTGTGCAGCCTGGGTTTGTCTTTGTAGTCACTCATTACACAGCTGAAGACAGCAGTCAGATAAGAAAATTCCTTCCTTGGCCTTCTGTTCTCCAGGTCAGAAAGGAACCTGGTCAGAACCTGCTGTTTAATGGTTAAATACAGCCCTCTCCCTCTCAAAACCCCGAATGTTTTCCTCATGTTTTAGGTAGTTCCTCTCTTTCCTCTTGCTAAAACCTTTTGGTTGTCCAGGTTTTCAGCTCTGTAGATGATGTAAGCAGCAGATCCTCTGTTGCAAGGCCTGACCTGTGATGGACTCAAGTGCATGGGCTCTACCCAAAGGTCTGCTTAGCTCAGGATCTAGGATTAGACTTCATTCTATCTGTGTCATTTCATATTTTCTTATATTTCCCTCTGTGTTCTCTTGAGTTTCCCACTCTAAAAGGAAATATTATCACAGTCATTGTGTTCAGGTATTGCAGACCTTTCCTTGAGGGGTTTAGCTCTCCCTTACAAGCTCCTCATTCTTTTGCAAGCTTCTCTTTTGGAGGTGACTGAGTTTGGGAGTTTTAATTGGGCACAGAGGAGAAGCTTTTCTCATTTCTTTTGAACATCCCTTCTGATAATGCAGGCAGAAGTGTTCTCCAAGGAACAGTGAGTTCTTTCCTCAGTCCTGAACATGGAGAGAGCTCAAGTCCAAAACCAAGCAAACGAAACCCAAAAGTTGCTGCTGTGTTTTCTTCCATGCTTGTTGCAGGAATGTTAGGGGTTGTTTCTGTTCCTGATAAAAGGGGCTTGTTGAAAACTTCATTTCCAAATATGTTGCTCAGCAGTTGAAACAAAGCTTTTGGCATGTTTGTGCATAACTTAAGAAATGGGGATCCAGTGGGACTTCAAAATGCTCATTTTCCACAGCCCCGTGACAGAGTCTCTGTTCTGGCCAGCAGTGGGTCAAAGGCTTCTCTCTGGTGCATGAATGTTTTATTTGTTTGTGTACTTCAGAACCATGCTCTTGTTGTCCTGAGTTTCCTAGAAATACCAGAATTGAGCAGTACTATTAGAAAAATAACTACTTGTTGGCTAGGAAAATTACATGGAAAATTGAAACATGACCTTTTGTCAAACAGACACAGTACTGAAAATCTTTTAGGCTTTTTTTTTCAGAGGGACTTGAATGTGGACGGGCTTTTTAATAGCACAATCATCAAGTAGGCTGTTGGTTTTAAACTGCCTTCACTGTGCTTCTAACATAACTACCAGGTACTTGTCCTGAGCAGTGCTAAAGCCTGAATTACCTTCTCTGTGATTTGAAATGGAGTAAGGTCACTTCTTTGCCTCTTTGCCTGCTGATTGGTAACTCTGTTCCCTCTTTGTGCTGTCCCAGGTGAGATTGCTCTGCTGATGAACCGTCCTCGTGCTGCCACCGTCGTGGCTCGTGGCCCCTTGAAATGTGTGAAGCTGGACCGGCCCCGGTTCGAGCGTGTGCTGGGTCCCTGCTCGGATATCCTCAAGAGGAACATCCAGCAGTACAACAGTTTTGTATCACTGTCTGTCTGAAACCTTCCTCCCTGTCCAAGCTATGCTTCACGAATGCAGACTGCTTTCTTTCCCTCGTGCAGAGCCACATCACCACTGGCATTTGCAGCTTCCTGTCTGGTTAAAAACAAAAAAAAAAAAAAAAGAAAAAAAAAAAAGAAAAAAAAAGGAAAAAAAAAATAAACTGCTTATCATGGCACTGTCATTAATTTAGAGCATATTATTTCTGTGCTCTCTGTCCCATTAAATTAATAGAAAAAGTTCAATGGAGACGTTTGCTTCTCTCTGTGCACCAGTGTCCAACTCAGGCCAGTGCAGCCTTGCTTCAGCGAGGGAGAGACCTCCTGGCACCACACCATTGCCATAGAGTAAGGAGGTGACAGTAAAGGGGGGGGAAAAAGTTCTTTTAAAGGTGTTTCTCAAATTGTTGGGCAGATTTTAAGGCTGTGGTCATCACCTGCTGTATTTCTTTTCACATGAGAGCTACCCTTGTAATTGAGCTTCTTGGGGCTTGGGGTTTTCTGGGTTTCTTTTTCATTTTCTGGGTACTGTAATCCTGGGTTCAATCGTGAGGCATCAGCTGCTAAGAAAGCCACAGTTGGAATTTACCAGTATAATTGTTCCTGTGTCTGCTGGTTTAAGATTGCTTAGTTCTGTTCTTGTCAAGTGTAAATCAAAAGCTTTCCAGGTTAATAGTTCTGGTGAACTACTGCAGTTGTTGATCCATTTGCTGACTTGCCGCAACTGATCTTTTTCACTTGTTCTTTCTCCAGCCATAGATTTGCCATTTAAAACTCTTCCTGTTCCAGGTGGCAAGAACCAAATGCTACATTAAATGCCTGACTTTGGTCTCTATGTACTAGATTGGTGTAAGAACGGTGCAGCTGTCCAGCTGTTAGTACTGTTCGAGTGCTTAGATTGGTGTAGAAGCCGAAAGCAAACATTTGATTTTCCCTGTGAATTGTTTTGTTAATCCTCAGTTGACTTTTAAAAAATCACCATCAGTTCAAATGACCCTTTGTTACCAGGGAAAATAAATGCTGAGTGTTTTGGCCAGCATCAGTTGCAGGTGACAAGATTGCTGGTCTGTAGAGCTCCATTATTCTTGGTAGAGAATGTGAGGCAGAAAAACTGAATGTTTGTTTGAACTTTCCTGCAACACTCAGTTGCTTTTAAGGTTTTAGAGCTGTCAGTTCATCATTTAAAAAATGGTTCACTATAAATCTAGTTCAAAGCCAAAAGGTGCATTCTCTTTTCTTGCTTATGGAATTTCCACCACACTCATTTCATCCTCACTCTTTTTTTTCCAAGTCCAATCTGTTGCGGAGTCTTAAATGTATTTCAGTATTTCCCAGCTTTGTGTTCCATTACTCTGTGCTCACCAAGACTTCCCAAAAGTTTTTACTGAATTCCACGGTTCAATAATTGTAGGCAATTTTTAAGGTTTCCTTTAAACTGTAATTTATATCAAGTAGCATAGGTTTGTATTTGGGAGTGACAGCAAGCAGTTTGGCATTTGTTGTGCAACTACTTTAATGATGGAGCCCTTGTTTTATTTCCTTTCTGAGGTGGTGTGGATTCAAATCCAACGTTTTCCCAGGCATGGAGAGAATCAGGAAGAGTCTGCTAATTGATGCAGAATAATACTGAAGGTATCCAGCCCTTACAAAAGGTTTCAGGGTATTTCTGAAACTGAAATCCCAAGAAGGGGATTGAAATGCTTGTGGTTTGAGTTCTCTATTGAGGAGATGTTGAATGGAGGATTTCTGCCAGAGTTCTTAAGGAATAAGCAAATGCTACCTTTTTTTGGTTCTTTTTTTTTTTTTTTTTTCCTTTTTTCCTTTTTTTGGTAAAACTTTTTTCTTAAGTTTTAACTCTGCAGGTTTTTTTTTTCATATGTGTTCTTTGTGTTACATTAAAGCACCAAAAACTGTGTAAACCAGTTAGAGCTCCACAAAAAAAAAAATGCACATTTTTTTTATATAAGGCTTTCTAATCAAGTTTCACTACTGCATCTTTTTAGCTTGCTGTTTACTCCCTTTTGTAGTTTTACCTACAAGATTTTAAGATAAATCAGCTAAGTCTGAGTTAAATATTAAACACAGTTATAGCTTTACCTTTGTGTGCAATTTCAATATGTTTGAAAACCACAATTGGCATAGTTTTGCCTTAGCTAACATTCAGGGCTTTAGAAGTAATTTTTTGCTAGTCTATCTTCAGCAAATTGATGAAGTCTATTGCCCTAGGAAGCTATAGTCAACCAGAGGACCATTTTTGTATTGTTACCTGACTCTATAAATCTGATTTACTGTATGTGCTAATATATTATATTATATTCCTTTTGTTATAGATTGTCCTAATGGCAGGTAAAGCAATAAAATGATTTAAATTCTTAAATGCAATCAGCCTCTTTTATTTTATTCCCCACCCCTGCCTTGTGTTTTCCTTTGGCTTTAGAGGGTTTGTTATGAATGAGGCAGCAGAAAATAAGCAGCTTAATGGATTATCCTGGTGTAAACTCCAGAGGGGTGAGTTCAGGTCCTGGCTTCCCCCTGGAGCCTGGGGAGAGCTTGTCTCCATGTGCCAGCCTGGGAATTCCTCTGGAGCTCTGGCAGCAAGAAGGTGCCTGTGTCCTCTTTGGCTCCTGGCAACTTGTGCTGCTTTGATCTCTCCAAGTTGGTAATTCCCAGCTCAGCCATGATTCTTGGAGCTCAGGAGCCCTTCCAAGTCGGCTGCTCCCATCTCTGCAACCCCTTTAAAGAAGGTTTTGAACATGTGATGGATAATCATGAATAAGTTGTTGTGGGAAATGGAAAAGGGGGGTTTTCAACTGTGATGAAGTAGGAAAAAAATTTGAAGAGTGACCTGAAGCAGCTCAGACTTGGATGTGTTTTACATCCAGCTCCAAGAAAGCTGAATCACCCAGCTTTGAAGGTACAATAAAAATGGATCTATCATGTAAAGGAGAACAAAAATAAGAACTTTGTTACTGGACCAGCCATTTAAATATCCGTGGGTTTGTTTCCTTCACCCTGCCCTCCCTTTCCCAGTCCTCCCCTACTGAAAAAACCAGGCTGAAACCAGAATTTTATTACCTAAAGTGAAACTTTAAACCCTCCACTTCCAGCCTCATAACTGGAAGTATATACTCTATAACTACAACTTTAAATTAAGCTTATCTTCTGTTGCCATGTGCTTCCTGGTGAAGCAGCAAACGGTCACCATTCCATGACAAACGATGGAATTAATTCTGGGTTTGTTCTGTGTGGTGAGAGCACAAAAAGTCACCGGTAGAGGGAGATAAAACTTCGGGAGTTCATTGTCCTGGACAGAAATAACCAACACAGCAAACATGCTGAGAGGGAGTGGAATCCTATTTTCATCTGTTCTGTGTCCCCAAGAGTGAAAAAGTCAAGGATTCTGTTAGAGACTGTTGGAAAGTTGGAAATGCAAGGACTTGTCTGAACCACGATTTGGGAGACTAAAGGAGCCTGGAGTGGGGTTTTTGGTGGGGTTTGTGTGGGGGTTTTGCTAACCTTTGTGGCCTCGGAATACTGGAGGAATTTCTTCACTAAGAAACACTCCAAACTTCCTCAAACCTACAACTGGGCACCTGTAGGGCCACACCTAGATTTAAATTAGAACTGCAGCCTCTCCTGTGGTTTGCAGTTTGGGAACAGGTGCATTGCCAGATTATTGTGGAGTTAAATGAAGCACCAGCACAATCCCCTGTGGAAAACAGCTGTGGCCAAATGAGCTTTGTTCCTTCCTTGCATCATCCAGGCACTTGTTGGTGTCACTGAGTTCCCTTTAGGCCGGGCAAAATTCCAGTCCATGGGAAAAGAAGCCAGTGGTGGTGCAGCAGCCTGCTGGGATCCTGTTGAAATGCTGCCTGACAGCTTTTGTGCAGGGATTTTGGGATCCTCTGGAAGGTCTGCAGTGCTGTGGGTGGGTTTTGTTTAACTTAAAGGTTAGTTTAGAATGAGTTTCTGGTAGATTGGTTATGGTGTGGGGTTTTTTGTTGGCTTTTTTCCCCCTTAAGGATGATAAATTATCAACAGAGTTCTCAGCTGCTTTCCCCAGGCTGCCAAAAGGCTCAGTGTAATAATTCCTAACAGTTTAAGGAAAAAGCCATTAAAGAGAGCTTCACTAATCCAGTTATTCTTGAACCTTGTTGGGAGGTGAAGGCTGAACTGAGAACTGAAATACCCACAATAACTCCCTCCCTCTTTTGGTCCCCAGTTTCTGTTGCATCTCCTCAAAATGCAGACCTGGAGGGGGCAGAGACTGGGATACCATTTCTATTTTCCAGCTAATTATGACAACCTAAATTATTTTAAAAGATATGAGGAGATGACCTGAGAGAGATTCCCCCCGCTCTGGCAAAATGTTTTCCCCAGAAATGGGTGGGTTCTTGAGTTGTAAATACACTTGTGTGTCTCAGAGTGGTTTGATTTTGGTTTTTTTAGGTTGGTTTTTTTTCTTTGGGGTCTAAGGCAACACTGCCTCTGCTCTATATCCACACTGGCTCTTCAGGCAGGCAGGAGAAGTGGTTTTATTGCCCTGTGAGGCTTTGTGTGACATGCACAGGTCGATGTGGGGTGACACTGCTGCAGCACAGGCCTGACAGCGAGCACGTGCAGATGCCCTTCGGTCTGACCAAGCTGGATCAATGTCCTGTCTTAGTGGCAGGGGCTGCCCTTTCCTCAAATACACACTCCTGATTGCAGAACAAAGACTTAATAAGAAGAAAATGCTCTTAGCATCTCTTTATTCAACCCTCATCCTCAGGTCAAGTTCGTGTCCTTCTCTAGCAAGACCAAGCCCCCGTGGAGGTTGAGCAAACCAAGGTCAGGTGTTCCCCCACCCTCCCAAGGGCACGGCCAACTCCAGCTCTGGAGATCACAGCTTTTGCAGCCCAGAGCTGGTATTTGGGGTGTAAAGATCTGCTGCAGTCACACCAACACACTGGCCGAGCACAGGAGCTCTGGTTAAACACCAGCAGAGGAGCCCAGAGTGATTCTTCATCTTCTGGAGTTTCCCCTCTCAGTCTCTGCAGGTGTTTGTACATAGAAATGACCAGTTCCTGAAGCTGCCACTTGCCTTGCAGGGTTTTCCCTGGCTCTGAGCTCTGTTTAAGTGTCCAGCTTCGCTCTGTCTGCCGCAGGGCTCTGGGGCTGTGCGGTGTCGTTGGCCACCACCGTGGCTTCTCCAAAGGTGTCGATGCACTTCCCCACGGCTTCCAGGATGAGCTGTAGCCGTCTGTCTAGGGCCAGGAGATGGGGCTCAGTGAGCACAGGGGCCAGGGGGTCCTGCAGGAGGGACTCCCTCATCACGTCACTGAGCCGGTACTCGGGCTCCGCCAAGAGCTGCAGTCGCAGTAATGTCGTCCTCTTTATTCTGGAAAATAAACAAATCAACAATTTAGTGGCTCCTAGCAAGAGCAGCTGAGCCCCTTGGCAGCAGGAGGGCAGAGATGGGTGAAGAAATGTAAAGAACTTTGCAATGAAAGTTCTTTAATTTTAATTTTGGTGAGTAATGAAATTCTTTGCAGAAACCTCTACTTCTGCCTTTGTTTTCCCAGAGTATTTGTACTGCAAATTTCTGTCAGCAGAGAGATAAAGATGACTGAAGTTCTCGGTAATGAGTGAGTCAGAGGTGACCCAGTTCCCCAGGTTCCTGCAGGGTGGTGCCATCCCCCAAGGATGACATTTATGAGACGGGAGCAGAGGGGGAGGTAAATAATAAGGCAAGAATGAGAAAATACCTTCTGTCAAAACTCTGAGCAAAAAAAAGAGGGAATATTTCCTGGAACTGATGTAAGTGTGACTTTTCACCTTAAGGGGTACCGAGATTCAAATATGATTTGCTTTGACAGAAAATGGGATGAAAAGCTGCAATCTTGGAATGCTTCTGGGCATGAAATGAAGTATTCTGAAATCATTTGTTTAATCCTCAGCAGAAATGTATTGACTTCAGCGTGTATAATACTGAAATGAATCAGTGGTTGTAGTCATTGCCCTTTAAATCTTGGAAACAAAGTGGTCCATGTGTGGGGAACCGTTCGGATTCAGCCAAGCCAGAATTTTCAGGTGGAAAAAGGTGTAGTTAGATCCATTTTAGCCAACTCCAGAATTTGTCTTTCTGTGGCTGTTGTTTACCCAGGTCATCCACTGGGAATGTTGATCTGGATCTCTGCAGCTCCAGCAGGCCACGTGCTGTTTGGGAAAGGGTTGTGGCTGTACCAGGTCCTGGGGGCAATCACTAAGGTAGGAAAAGGCCTTTAGGATCATCAAGTCCAACTGCAGTCCCAGAACCATCGAACCATGCCCTCAAGTGCCACATCCACACATCCTTTAAAGACTTCCAGGGATGGAAACTCCACAATTTCCCTGGGCAGCCTGTGCCAATGTTTTACAACCCTTTCCAGGAAAATTTTTCCCTCATATCTAACCTAAATCAGGAGTAGCTGAGCAAGGTGTGTGTCTGTGGTCAGTGTGCGTGTAGCACGAGGGAAGGAGGATGCTGCTGCCACAGGGGCAGGCATCAGCTTCCTGCATTAATACCGCTGGAAAAAATAAAATAATCAATTGATCAAGTGTCAGGGCTGGCAAGGAAGCCTTAAACCCCAGCTGTGAGCTGCTGCTGCTGCTGCTGCTGCCCTGGAAAGCTGTGCCCAGGGCAGATGTGAAGGAGCATCTGTGCGCTGTCCTTCGAGGCAGGGCCGGCACAGGAGCTGCTGTGGGTAAACACCAGCTGTGTTTGCTCTGGTCCCAACAGCGACGGCGCTTGGAGGTGGAGAACGGGCTGCTCTGACCCCGTGGGGAGCAGCTGATTGAGTGCTGGAACAGTTACACAACAAACAGGCAGAGCACGGAGAGGGCTGAGATGGAAACACTGCCCCGGCCCTGCTCCGCTCCCACTGTGACCCTGTGGCTGTGCTGAACTGCTGAACGTTTCACCCCGAGCCTTCCAGGGACTTCATCAGGCTCACCAGGGCTGTTTTCAGGCCTGGCTGTGCCTCCAGGAGGGTTTGGATGCTTTCAGGGAAAGGACCAGCTCATGGCATGTCTGTATCTGTGCCAACCACTGTGCTGGGAGAGGAGACCTGCAGGCTTCGACGTGTGGGACAGGGGCTGGGCTGGGAGCTGTGAAAGGCAGCTAAAAATACAGACCCAAATCTGCTGGAAGCCAGACTTGGAGCAGAACTCAGCTGGGGATGAGGTGGGTGTGTTAAACAGGGAAGGAAGCAGGCTGCCTGCAGCATCCCTGCGCTCCCAGAGCTCCCACGTGGAGTGGCTGCAGGAGCTTTCCTGCTCACGTGGCTCAGCTTGGTGTCGGAGCAAGGAGGTGACTCGGTGGGCTGAGTCCAGGCTGTTGGTCAGGGCAGGCTGAAATTTGTGGTCTCCATGTGCTTACTCAAGTAAAACCTCTTCTCTTCCTTTCCAAGTGGTTTTTAGGTGCTCTCCCACTCCAAATGGATCGGCTCTTGTGGGAAATGAGGGTTTGTGTGTCTCCCTCAGACAGCACGAGTTGCTTTTATGGTGTTCCTGGCCCTAGTTTGCTTATGACAAGGTGTTCAGGTCCTCTTAGCACTGCCTTTCACAAGAATTAAATTAAGAGTGGTTTCTGGGAGGTGGACCTGGAAGAACAGGAATGATGTGACCTGTGGATATTACGGTGTGCAGATCAAATTAAGAGGCAGAGTTAATTTCAAACTGCACAAAATTTCAAGAGAAGGATTCCCTGTGAGCCTGCAATTAGAAATGAAAAGACTTGCTGAGTACAAATAACAGTTCTTAAAATTAAAGCTGTGTGGGGAGAGTGCAGTTACCACCCCGAGGGGGACAAGGAGCAGGTACAGCAAGGAAAAAGGCTACACATCTCCTGAAGAGAAACCCCAGGGAAGAGCAGCTGCTTCTGCCTCTTAAATTTAACTTTCAGCTGCTGATTTATGTGAATTAACGAAGGGGGAACATAGGGTTAAATTTATGAGCTTCTCCTTCATGCCATGAGAAGAGGAAACCTGATTAACTGCATCGAAGTTCCACCAGGATTTTGGATGGAGATTTGTGCTTCCTGATAGCACCTCATGTTGATGGGCTGGAAAAGGCTGTTAGAACTTTCTGGAAGAGTTTGATCCAATGGACAGTGCCCCCTGCTCTGTCAGTGAATGCTTTTCCACTTGTGATTCCCATGCTCCAGCACCCAGCCTGCCCCTTGGCTGGGATTAGAAGGTTCTTCTTGAGCTGCTGGATGGAGCCAGGCCTGGGTGACTTCCCAGTGACAGCAGGAGCACCAACATTCCTGGGCAGGAAGGAAGGTGGAGTTGGGACTTACATGCAGCACTGGGAGAGCGGAGCCAGGATGGAGATTTCATCGTGGGAATGCCGCCCAAACCTGGGGGTGAAGCAGAGTTCAGTGGTGCCCTCCTCCTTTCCCCCTCCCGACCTCCTCCCCCCCACTGCCTCACCCTCGGGCATTGTCCAGGTGCAGGAGGAAGCCATCGTCCCCAAACTTGGTGAACATCTCGTAGTGGTGCCGGTCCATGTTCCCTGCAAAAGGACACAGAGAGACAGAGTTTCCCCTGCAGGGAATTTTTGAAACTATCCCAAGCTTTCTTTCAGACCTGCATGGAATATTTGTTGCTGGGCTGGAAGTGTCTGCAATGGTCAGAGCTGCTGCTTCCCCTTGCTGGGGAGAGTCTGGGGGCTCCCCTGTGCCTCCACATTGAAGGGGCTGTGCTGGCTGTGGGGAGGAGAGAGGGAGGGAGGCAGGAAGGCAGGAAGGCAGGAAGGAAGGAAGGAAGGAAGGAAGGAAGGAAGGCAGGAAGGAAGGCAGGCAGGAAGGAAGGAAGGCAGGAAGGAAGGCAGGCAGGAAGGCAGGAAGGAAAGCAGGAAGGAAGGAAGAAAGGAAGGAAGGAAGGAAGGAAGGAAGGAAGGAAGGAAGGAAGGAAGGAAGGAAGGAAGGAAGGCAGGCAGGAAGGAAGGAAGGAAGGCAGGAAGGAAGGAAGGCAGGAAGGCAGGAAGGAAGGAAGGCAGGAAGGAAGGAAGGAAGGAAGGCAGGCAGGAAGGAAGGAAGGCAGGAAGGAAGGAAGGAAGGCAGGAAGGCAGGAAGGCAGGAAGGAAGGCAGGAAGGCAGGAAGGCAGGCAGGCAGGAAGGCAGGAAGGAAGGAAGGAAGGCAGGAAGGAAGGAAGGAAGGCAGGCAGGAAGGAAGGAAGGCAGGAAGGAAGGAATTCGGCAGGAAGGCAGGAAGGCAGGCAGGCAGGAAGGCAGGAAGGAAGGAAGGAAGGCAGGAAGGAAGGAAGGAAGGAATTCGGAAGGAAGGAAGGAAGGAAGGCAGGCAGGAAGGAAGGAAGGAAGGCAGGCAGGAAGGAAGGCAGGAAGGAAGGAAGGCAGGCAGGCAGGAAGGAAGGCAGGCAGGAAGGAAGGAAGGAAGGCAGGCAGGAAGGCAGGAAGGAAGGAAGGCAGGCAGGCAGGAAGGAAGGCAGGAAGGAAGGAAGGCAGGAAGGAAGGAAGGAAGGCAGGCAGGAAGGAAGGCAGGAAGGAAGGACCTTTCGCCCTCCATCATTACCTGTTAGGAAGTCGAATATGGCCATGTCCACGATGTTGAGCAGCCGGTTGCTGTTGCTGTAGGGGTAGATCTCCCTCACCGTGTTGCAGTAGAGAGGATTCACTTCCCACCTGCAGGAAATGGAGAAGAGGAGATGCTCTCAGCTGCTACTGCCATGTCCCGAAAATTTCCCCAAGCCCATCTTCCATGTGAAGATGTAGAGGAGGAGGAGATAAATCCCCCCTTGTGCCTGCAGAAGACTGGATTCAAACGCAGCCAATGCCCAGGCTTTAAGGGTCATTACATTAATTATTACACTAATTACGGGCACCCAGAGCCTCAGCCTTCCTCCGCCTGGATTATTTCTGCAGGTCTGTCTGTGTGTCTGTACCCTGCAGTGCAGGTATGGGATGCAGCATCATTTACCCACTTACTCCTCTTTTCCATCGAACGAGTAGGAGCGGATCCATGGGTTGGGGATGGAGAGCCGTGGGGCCAGGTTGAGGGATGGCAGGAAGGCAGAGAGGGAGCCTTCCAGGAGGTGAGGGTTCCCACACACGGCGTACTCTGTTTTGCACATGTACGGGCACTTGGCGAAGAAGCAGACGTTGCTGGCTGGAAGGAGAGCAGAAAACGGGGAAAAGGGGCCGTGATCTCCAGGAAGATGCAAGGTGGCCTGGCCTGAGCCCTTCCCCACCATGGGACAGTGACTAGTTCTTGTGGCAGGGGTAGTAAAGGGAAGGGGAACAGACATGAAGAGTCCCAAGGAGCTGCAGATAAGTGCAGAGCAATTTGAAACCCCTGTTTGATGGCTGTTCCTTGGAAATGCTCTGGGGAATCCAAGGAAAAACAAGGTAAAACCCAAAGCATCCATCTCACCAATGTCAACCTGCCCAATCACAGATTTGGGTCCTGTGCTAAGGGAAAGGTTAAGAAAACAGGCCAAAGGAGTAGAGCTTGCAGATGATTCCAGCTGGAGCTGGGAGAGGGAGCCTCTGCTGTAACCGCATCTTTGTGCTTGTTTCACCCAGGAACTTCATCTCTGCACCACAGCACGAGTCCTGCAGCCCCTCTTCCTGCAGCCCCTGCCCTTCCTCCCACCACGGACCAACACAGGTTGGGATTGGGTGTGAAGAGACCTTAAAGACCATGGAGACCATAAAGGGCCCCCTCCCAGCTCACGCCAGCCAAGCCCTCGCCCACCTGGTGACACGAAGAAGACGCTCTGCAGGACCTCGTTCTTGGTGACCTCCAGGATCTCCTTGGTGACATTGATCAGCCTCCCCACTGTGGGCGGCACCCTCCGGAAATCCAGGATCCTGCACGGAGGGGACAGTGGGTGGTGCCAGGGGATGTTGCTGCACAGCGGGGTGGCACGTGCTGCCCTCATCCCTTCCATCAGTGAACCAGGAGCCTTTGCATCACTGCACCCAGATTCTTTCCAGCAAAAAGCCACCCTGCCCCCTGGGCCGAAATGCAGCTCAGTTTGGATTTTGGTATTTTAATAGCTGCTGCCTGGAACAATCTGGATGTTCTCCAGGATTCCTGCCTCTTTCCCTAACATTGCCTTGGTTTCTCCCATCCCCTTGCACACACACAGGGCCCTCCAAGGGCCAAAGCAGCCCTTCAGGCCCTTCCACAATGTTGTTTTGACATGGAGCAGGGATGTTGATCCTGGTACAACATGGCTGAGGAGGCACTCGCCCTCCAGAGGCACTCATGCCCAGCTAATTCCTCAAAAAAACTCTTAAAAACCTCAGGGCCTGGGGCAGGAAAGCATTCCTGGCAGTCAAAGGGAAGCTGCTGCAGATTGCTGAGTCAGTAACACGGGGTGAACTGGCTGATGCTCTGTTTGGCTCCTTGGGTAATGCCCTCTGCTCCTGGGAACTGGGCACAGAACAGGATTTAGCCTGTTACTTATTGAGCAATGTTTAGAGAGAAAAAAATTATTTGCTTTCATCCAGCATCTTTCAGCTCTAAAAACCACAAAGCACTTCACAAAAGCAGTCTGGCCTCATTTTTGTGGCGGGGGAGCTGCAGGGGCGAGGTGGTGGTGGCTGAGTGCAGCAGAGTCACTGTGGGGATGGTGGGGCAGAACTGGGAAAGGAATTCAGCTCCCTTCGTTGCCTTTCTCAGAGTCTGAGCTACAGGACTTGATTTAGTCCTGCTTATCTCCAACTGGAGACCCCCACCCGCCCATCAGAAATCGCCTTCTCTTGGTGTTCAGTGCTCATCCCACCGAGGGGAGAAAGGCTGTTGCCCTCATCTTCTGAGAAGGGTATTTTTGATTTCATTAAACACAAACCCTGCTGGGAAGAGGTGCCAGGTTAATTGCTCATTATCTGAGGGCTTAAAACTGCATCGCTGCAGTTTATCAACCCAAAGCACACCTTGATTGCTGATTGAGTGTGTGCCTCCCTCCCCAGGAGGGCACCCAGGCTGTGCCCAGAGCTCAGCTCTGCACTTGGATGCAGAGGAGGGACAATGTGTGACAGCCAGGAGAGAATCTGACCTGTTCCAACCCGGACTTCATCTCTTCTGAGGCAAAGCTGGCTCTGGGGTGCCAGATGAGATCCAGAGCCACTCCTTCCCTAAATGACACCTCAGCTCTTCGGGGGTGCTGCAGAGCAATCCCTTCCCAGAGCTCTGCAGAGCTCTGCATGGCTTTTCCCAGAGCTCTCGTGGGCAGAGCAGCAGGCGCTGGCCCAGCAGGAGGAGGCAGGGGCAGGGTCTGGCCCTACCTGTCCAGGTGGAAGGCGGCGATCTCGGCGTTGTGCCGCTGGAAGTCCACGAAGTAGAAAAAGTCCTCTGGAGTCTCCTCCTCACGTTTCTGCCTGGGAGAAAGCAGGGGGTGAACCTAACCAAGCTGCTGGGCAGCCTGGACACTGAGTGGTGGCACAAGGACAGTGCACCCAGGGACGGCTGGTGGGCTTGGGGACAGCCGTTGTGTGGCCACACCAGTGCCCAGGCCAAAAGCGCTCAGTGCTGAGCTGGAGCCATCTCCCACCGTGCCAGGGAGCAGCACTTGCACCCTGGTGGTGCCAGGGGGGTGAGGGAGGCAGAAGGGCTGGCTGGGGGCTTTAAATCTGCTTGTGCCAGAGCTTCGACCCTCTGAGGACAGAGTTTCAGGTGGGTGTTTGTCACATCCCCCCGGGAGGCAGAGGAGGGCTCTGGTCCAATGCTCTCCTATCCCTGAGGTGGGAACTGCATTAAATTGAATTTTCTGGCTGTCACACAGTGCCCCAGTATGTGCAGCATGGGAATTTGATGCTCATTGTCCCAGGCAGCTGCATGACACAGGAAAGCCCTCCTGGCTCAGCAGGGTGTGGATGCTTTCCTTCCCCTCCAGGACCTGATGGACACTGGGCAGAGGTGGATGGAAACCAATGGAGGAGGAGCTGGCTGCCTTCTGGGTGAGGATATTATCCCAGTCCATGTGCTGCCAGCTGCTCTGCTCACACAGGGACAGCAAACTGAGAGGGAATAGACGTGAAGAGTCCCAAGGGGCTGCAAATGAGTGCAGAAGCAATTTAAACCCTGTTTGATGGCTGTTTCTTGGAAACACGCTGGGGAATCCAAGGAAAACCAAGGTAAACCCCAAAGTCAGCTGGGGAAAAGGAGGCAATGAGCAGTCCCTCATGGCAAAGATCTCAGGAGAGCAAGTGTCCCAAGGTCCTTCACCACCTGGCACCCATGAACTGAGAAATTTCCAACACCAACAGCGGTGTGGGAACGCCAGTGTTTATCCACGTGTGTTCCTGGGAGCAGCCAAGAATAATGAAAAATAATGGAACCTTTCCAGCTGCCCAGGTAGCTGAGGGCAGGAAAGGGAAGGTGTGGCTGTGGTGTGGCTGTGGTGTGGCTGTCCACACCAAGGATGGTCGCAGCCCTCCCTGCAGGGGCTCAGGGGGGCTCTGCTGGCCTTACCTCATGGGCTTGAACATGGCTTTCCCAAAATCCTGGAACCTGAGGACCAGCTTCAGGTGCACACCGCTGGGCTTCACGACTGGGAGAGGAAAGGGGATGTTAACTCCTGGGAACACCCCCGTTACACACCCCGCATGACCTGGCTTTCCAACCCTGTGAGTGCATCCCATCACCCCTTCCAGCTACGCCTCTCTCTCTTTCCAGTTATTTTCCTTCTCTCCCTTGTGCCATAGAGAAGGTTTCCCTCCAGCCCCTCTCCCAACAGCCCTCTGTTACTTCCCCTTGGGGACTTTTCCCTCCCTCCCTGCCCAGCAGGAACCAGTGGTGTACTGGTGTCCTGATACCCGCACTGAACAGGCTGCTCGTGGAAATGGTGCAATCACCATCCCTGGAAGTGCTAAAAAATCGTGGGGATGTGGCACTTGGGTTGGGCTCCATCATTTTAGAGGACTTCTCCAAGCCAAATAATTTTATGATCTGTGATCCCAGCCTCTGCTGGGGTTAACGGGAGGGAGCAGAGCCTGGCTTGGCATGTCCCTGGCCGAGGTGAGGATGGAGGAGTTGGGGACTGGGGCCAGCCCAAGCGATGGCATGCAGGGACAAGCTGGGACCCCAAGTGCCACACTCACTCTGGCTGCAGTCACAGGCTCCCAGCAGCGCCTTCTCGTCCTGGCTGTAGTCTGCAAGGGCAGGAGGAGCAGTGAGACCCCGCCAGGCTCCATCTCTTGCTGCTGACCCTGCTCCCGGGCTCCAAGAAGGGACCCGTGGGGCCCGGAGCCCCCCAGCCCCACGCAGCTGCCCCCATCCCCATCCCTGTGGCAGGAGGCTGCTCACCGGCGCTGATGATGGGGAATTCCTGCATGTCCCGGAGCAGCCTGGTGACGGCGGGGCTGGAGCGGGGGTAGAGCCCATCCCGGCTGATGCCCAGGTGGAACTGCAGCCAGCTGGCGTCGGGCCGGAGCGGCAGCGGCGCCGCCGGGGAGGTCAGGTTGAGCTCCTCCCTGTAGAGCTTGTGTCTCCTGGAAGAGAGAGGTTCTGGGGATGAGGATGAGTCACGGGGAGGAAAACCTCCCTTTTCTGAGCCTGGAGTCTGCTGGGGAGTGGGGAGGCTGCCAGGAGCAGAGCATGGGGTGGATACGGGGAAACTGAGGCAGGGAGAGATGGCTGAGATGTCAGAGTCTCTGACCATCTCTGACAGAGTTTTTTCCTGAAGCTGGGAAAGTTTTTTCCCTGAAGGTCACAGGAGGGGGAAAAAAAGGTCACTAAAAGCCACAAATTGCCTCTGTGACCAAATTCACAGTGAGCAGGGATGCTATGAGGTCATCTGGCAGCATCCTGCCCGTCACCTCTTAAAATCAAGGCTCAACCCCACCCTTTTTTTGGTGGCTGGAGCTGAAGGAGCCTCCCAGTTTCAGTAATAACCCAAAACCATCTCTGCACTCAATCAGCATTTTCCTCAACCTCGAGACCTCCAGGCTGGGACTGTGGAACTGAAATGTTGCTTGTTCCAGTCAGCAGAGGACGGAGCTGTAGTTTCTCACTAACACTGTCCGGCCTGTGTACAGAGCAGCCAGTGCTGATAAAGGGAATATGCAGCCCAGGGTACACTGAAAGGGCCAGGATCCATCCATGAAAGCAAACAGGAGCTGGGGGCTGATAAGGAGTAGGACATTAACCAAGGCTGGGACGGAGTGGCTGCAGAGCAGGAAGGG
Organism: Coloeus monedula; assembly: GCF_965178545.1. Lineage (NCBI taxonomy): Eukaryota > Metazoa > Chordata > Aves > Passeriformes > Corvidae > Coloeus > Coloeus monedula. The sequence continues at coordinate 9,898,086 of NC_138799.1, forward strand.
CCACACGCCCGACCAGACCCCATCCAGAGCCTGAGCAAGTGAGGTCTGACCATGCATTTATTAGCCAAGGAATGGCACTGGGGGCTGGCAAGGGCTCCTGGGTGGTGGTGGTTTTTCTGTTTCCCTGCTCAGCCCAGCAGCTGGGCTCTGGTTGGGATTTTTCCATCATCCTCCATCCAAGCAGGCTGAGCCTGGTTAGTCCAGTCCGGCTGTGAGAGGGGATGAACCTTCCCAGAGGTGTTCCAGTGGTATCCTGGGAGACATCTAGGAACTGGAGGGACAGGTTGGATGTGCAGCTCATGGGAGCCTGTTCCCTCTCCCAGTTTGTTTGTCTTTCCATTGGATTGGGTCAACCACAGCATGAACTCCACGTGTGCATGGTCAGAGGGAAGCTGGAGCATTTCTCTCCCAGTCCATCTCTTTACTCAGGCTGCCTGCAAAGGAGGCAAAAAATTCCCTGTGCCCAAGGATGTGGGCCTGGCATTCCACCAGCTCCAGCAGAAGTGCCCTGAGCCCCCATCCTGCTTCCCTGCACCAGGTTTCCCGTGGATAAGTGAGGCACAACCTTAACCCTGCCACAGCCAGGGACAATAAACCCCAGTGTGATGTACAGGAATGACTCAGGATTTTTCCCTAGGGAAGCTGCCCAAATATTTTACCATATTTGCTCTCCTGCCTGCCATACACACAGGCTGTTCCCCCAGGGTGGCAGAGAGCAAGGGATTACTGAGGGGGAAAAAAATGCAGTGGTTATGCAAGGGGAGGCAGATCCCAGCCCTGCACCCACATGGTCCCTGCTCCGGCTGAGCCAGGCCCTTCCCAGCCTTTCAACCCAAAATACAGCTCTCTCTGCCTCCCCGCTTCCTTCAGGATTCCTGAAATATTTCCCTGGAAAAAACCAGATCTCTACAAAAAGCATAATGATATAAAACCAGGGTTCATTTCTACCCTGCTATAAATAGCCCTGGGGTTGCCCTGGCTCCCAGCTCTCTGCTGGGCTGGGGGGGCACAGCATGGGGTGACACTGCCTAGGCCACCAGAATCCTGAGTTTGGGATTTTGAAGCTGCTTCTTCAAGGATAAAAATAAGCTCTGGAGTTTTTAAAGGATTTTTTTGTTTTGTTTTGAAGAGGTGTGGATGTCTTGGGTTTTTTTTGCTGTTTCCTTCCTGCATCGCCATCAGTCTCTCCAGCTGGTTCTGCATCCTGCAATCAAACTCCCGGTCCTGATTGAAGTGCTGGGAACAGACAGGACGGGCAGCAGCCAGTTTGCAGGGAGCACCGTGGAGGAGGACAGGTTCTGGCCATGGGTATCCCAACGGGATGTGTCCTGGGGCTGCTCCAGCTGGCCAAGTCCCTGTCCAGCTGATGTCCATCTGGCCACAGAAATGAAGGCATACACGTTGTGCTGGAGGAATGGGGTTAAACTGCAGCTTGTTCCACTCAGAGGAGCGTCCTGCTGCTCCCAAAGCTGCTCTGCCAACAGTTGGATCCACAGGCAATGGAGAAATCTGCTGTCACCGTGTCAGGCTGAGGAGAGGCTGCCCATGGACACACAGCCCTGACCCTCTGCTGCCTGCCTCTGGATGTGGAGCTGCTGTGGACTCAACAGCAGCAGCAGCTTTGTTGAACCCATGGAGTGGGAGAGAGAGCCATGGATTCCTGAGTCCCACGAGGACCCTGCCCTGGGCTCCTTCCCCAGCCACACCAGAGAGGACACAGGCTCTGCAGTGCTTCTGGTGAGGCAGAAACTCCTCTGTGCCCACAGCAAATTAACAATCTTGTAAAATCCACTAGCCCTGGCAAGTGCCACCTGATCACACACTCAATTTGCAGCACCGATGGTTGCTGGCAGGTTTTTGCAGGAGGGGTTGTGTCACCTCAGCCTGTGCGAGCTCTCCAGGGGTTTCACCCACTTATGAGCACCACATATTTATTTCAAAGTGACTGAGGAATAATCAATACTCTGCCTTCCTTTCCTTCCTGGAGGTGCAAAGCAAAGTCAATCAAGGACAAATGGCATCGCCGTGTTCCTCCCAGCCGCACCACAACCAAGCCTTGGGGCAGAAGGCAAAGTGGAGCCATGGCTTCCTCACAAATCCCATGTTTCAACAGAGTGGTGGATAAAACTGGGGAATGCAGACTTGTTACTGTCCTGCAAGTGAGGCTGCAGCAAGTGCTCAGGGCTTCTGATGGTGCCATCAAGCCGTGTCCCACTGGGATTTTGCTTGGGAAACATCCACCTGGTACCCAAATCCTGATGTCTTCAGAAGACATTGCTCAGCTCTGAGAAGATGCACCAAGGTGGGTCTGTGGCACAGCCAGGGATACCCAAACCCACCATCCATGGATTCCAGGTGCTGTGGCAGAGGATTCAACAGAATCCAGACGGGAGTGAGGGAAGAGCCTTGCAGGGGTGACCCTGGCCGAGCACAAAGGAGGTTCCAGACCCTGGTGCTGCTCAGGCCGTGAAGGTCATTCTTTGTTCCTTCCATTTTTGCTTCCCATCATCTCCTCCAGTGAATCCCACATGGAACCAGCACTGGGTGAGTCCCACAGAAATAGGAGGAATATGCACAGAAGTGGAGAGAGCGGGAGCTGGGGAATGCTGCCTCTGCAGCTCAGCAAACACCACACAGGTAATGGGAGGAGCGGGGGCCGCTCCCATGCTGGAAACCAAACCTGGGCAGTGGGGAAGTGCCGGGACAGGGATCCCTGGGGTGGTCCCCAGGACATGCTGTCATCCCCTTGCAGGTGTCCTGTCCCACAGAGGGGACAGTGAAGTGACACCAGGAGCTCTGTGCTCTGTTGTATCTGAGGTTGTGCATGGATAGAAAAGTTCTTGGGGTGCAGGGAGGATCTCGGGGAATGTTGGGGGGTGCTGGATGTTTCCAGCTTGGCCCCAGCCCTCATGCAAAGGGGGTTAGATCAGGGAGTCAAGGTGCAGATGATCGATGTCTGGAGCTGAGGGTCACCGTCCCCCCCGGGGCAGTGGCCACAGGGCAATGACAGTCCCACCCCAGGAGCAGGACCAGGAGCAGGAGATGAGGGAGTTTTCTTGTTGCTGGGACTGGGAGAGGCAGCAGGAAGAGGGCTCTGACCTGGGGGTGCCTTTCTGTGGGGCTCTGATGGTGGAGCAGAGTGGGAGACACCCCAGGAAGGAGCGTCCCGGCAAAGTCCCCTCAGCCCAGCCCAGCCTGACGTGAGGGGCTGGAAGGGTGAAGGGGAGGGCAGTGGGGCACAGAGCCAGAGCAAGCTGCACTGGGGATGCCAGGGTATACCCAAGGGTTCGTTCCCAGGCAGGGGGTGCTTGAGCAGGGGAGGGGTGCCCAGGAGAGCTGCCCAGAAAGGGGGTACCTGTGGGGTACCTGTGGGGTACCTGAGAGTGGGTGTTCAGAGAGAGGGTGCCTGGGGGTGCCCATACAGGGAGTGCCTGGCGAGAGTGGCTGGGGGATGCCAGTGCAGGGGTGCCTGTGCAGGGGTTGCCCAGAAAGGGGGTACACAGGAGATGCCCGTGAGATGCACTCACAGGGGGTGCCTGGGAAGGGGGTGCTCAAGAGGTCCTGGTGCAGGGGAAGTCCAAAAAAGGGGTGCCCAGGACATGCCAGAGAAGCGTGTCCCCATGCAAGGGGTGCCAGGAAAGGGGTGTCCAGGAGATATCTGGGAACAGGGTGCCCATGCAGGGGTGCCCAGGGGACACCCGGGAAGGGGGTGGCCTGGAGATGCCGGTGCAGTGGGTGCCCAAGAAAGGGGTCCCCAGGAAATGCCCGGGAAGCGTGGGATCATGCCAGGGGTGCCCGTTAGGAGGGTGCCCAGAAGATGTCCAGGAAAAGGGTGCCCTGGAGATTCCCGGGAAAGGGGTGTCGGGGAAGGAGGTGTCCAGGAGATGCCCGGCAAGGGGATGCCAGCAGATGCCGGGGTGCCCAGGAAATAGCCAGGAAAGTGCTACCGGGGAAGGAGGTGACCAGGAGATGCCCAGGAAAGCGGTGTCCAGGCGATGCCCGGTGCGGGGTGCCCAGGAGCTGCCCGCGCAGGGGATGCGCGGTGCGGGGAGCCGGGCGCGGGGGTGCCGCGGCTGCGGGACGCACCTGTTCCAGCGAGCCGCCTTCCGCCGGTAGTAGCGCAGGGCTTCGCGGGCGCCCAGCAGCGGCTCGGCGGGGCCCGGCGGGGCGGCGCGGTACAGCGGGTGGGCGAAGAGGCGGCGCAGCGCGGGGGCGGCGCGGGGGGCGCGGGGCGGCGGGCGCGGCGCGGGGGGCGCGGGGCAGGGGCAGCCCGGGGAGAGCCCCCCCAGCTCCCGCCGCGCCCGCGGCCAGAGGTGGAAGTAGAGGTCGGCGGCCAGCAGCGCCCCGAGCAGCAGCAGCACGGCCGGGCGGTCCCGCCGCGGCCCCGGCATGGCCGGTGCGGACGGGGACGGGGACGGGGACGGGGACAGCGCCGGGCGCGCCGCCGCCGGCTCCCGGGGCAGGGCGCACGGGGGAGCTCGAGCGGCGGAGTCGGGGGGTGCGGGCACCTCGGGGCGGGGACCGGGCAGGGCGCTCGGGGCCCGGGGCGGGGGAGCGGGCGTGGGTGGGGGGACGGCAGCGTGGGAGCCTCCCCCGGACAGGGTCCCGGTGCCGGTGCCGGCGGGGACCGAGCCGGACAGCCCCGGGCTCTGCCGCCCGCCCCCTGAGCGCCGCCCGCTCGCCCAGCGCAGCCCCCGCGCAGGTGGCGGGTCCCCCGCCCGCCCTCGTCGCCAGCTCGTTCGGGGCTCCGTCCCCTCTCCCGAAAGCGAAAGTCGGCCCGGCGAGAGCTTTGGCAGGAGCTGGAGGGTGCTGGGTGTTGCTGGTGCGGGCATGGGATGCGGGGGTGCTGTGTGGGAACGGGGCGCGGGGATGGGGTGCTCGAAGCCCTCCGGGTGTCTGCGGGCAGGGCCCGGGTGGGCTCTGCCCCCCCACAGCCGGGCTTGCAGCCCTTCCGCGGTGCTCGCTGGCAGATGGTTCAGACGCCGCTTTTTCTTAATTCCTAAAAAAACCCCTATAGTTGGGGAAACTCCTCCCTGCAGTTTGCTGGGAGAGGCCGGGCCGTGGGGATGGGATTGGGCTGGGACTCATCGCGCTCGTCCTGGGGGCACGGAGAGCCCGGCTGCGAGCGGGGTGCGGAGCCCAGCAAGGGACAGGTCGGAGAGCACCGGGCCAAGGGGGGCGAGCAGAGGAGAAACTGGCTGTGCGCGGGGAGAGCGTGACCAGACTGGCCTGGCTCCGGGGCTGTGCTGAAGGGGGAACAGAAAATAAACTGCAGAAAGGGGAAAAACGCGGTTTTGTTTTCAGCTGGCTGGAGCAGGGCTCGGTTCTGCGTGCAGCACGGCGAGGGGAGGCTCTGGGAAGTGCGCTGGGATGGGGGGTTTGGACTGAGCAAAACGGCATCGGAGGGGCTGCTGGACGAGCATCTGTCCTGAAGTCTGAGATGCTGCTTCGATCCGGGGGGGTGGGGCGGGGAAGAGAAAACGATCCCCTGGGCTGGGCTGTGGCTGCAGGGACCTGAAGCACATCTGTCCCCTTGGTGTCCCGATCTTTGGAAGACGGTTCTTACTCTCCTTTAGAAATGCAATTTCAAAATTGCTCAATCTTTTGATATTTGAAGAGTTTGGGTTTCAGGTTGGGGGGTTTTGGCTCTGAACTTCTTTTCTGTAATACCAAATTTTATGTGTTTTCCACGGAGAAATCATAAGCACAAACTGCAGCTGGTGCTGCTGTGAGCAGCAAGGATCACTGGGAGCAAGGGATGTGCTCCCCACATTGCTGGGCTTCTGGGGACACCAGCTGTGCCCCCCTTCTGTGCCCTTTGGGGACAAAACTGGTAAAATGATTGCACTTGGAGCCCTTCAGGCTCTAAACCAGACACGAGGTGCCAGAAGGGGAAGTTTTATGGTCCTGCCTGTACTGGAAAGGCCTGAGGGGCACTGGGCAGGCAGGGGCGCTGCTCAGAAGTGCAGGGTTGGGGTCTGCAGGATGGGAAGCCTCAGAGCTGATCCTCCTCAGGAGGAGAGAAGGAGCTTTCAGGACATAAACTTGGATGTAAACAGGGGGAAATGACCGCCAGCTCGCTAGTCGGGTGGCTTAGGGGAGAGCAAAGGGGCGTGTGCTGCAGCTGCACACTCTGCCCGGGGACACCCCGGTCCTCAGCCCCTGCACGGGCCGGGTGAGCTGGCAGCTCCCCCAAACAGTGACATCATAAACCCGATATTAGGCAACAGCCTAGGACTAACAACAGGATTCTTCTTACTCTTTTTTTTTTTTTTAACTTACTTTAGAAAAGATTACCCAGGTGAAGTTAAACCCCGGAATTCAGCAAACCCGGATGAATCCCCAGGAGTAAGCCCCGCTCCGTGGCTGCTGAAGGGAGCTCATGGACTCACTTCAAACTCAAAGAGCAACTTTTGACAAACACTCCATCAGAAACTGGCTGATACTTGCTTGGTTCCTAATCCTCCCTGAGCTGTTTCCCCGTTGCTAATCTCCCCCGGGAACCATTAATAAATCTTTCCTGGTTTGCAACGCTAATTCTGGACAAAGGCACCAGGAACCAGCAGTGCCTGGGCCCGTGTCCCTGCTGTTTGCATGTTCTCCAGGAAGATTGTTCGGCTTTTAATGAGGCTAATTAAAAAGAAACAAAAAGTAATAAATCAATCCCATTAATCTGTAATAAATTGAAGTGCTACAGTCCTTCCCAAAGCATTGGGGACTGCCAGCTCCCAACAGGCTGCAATGCAAAATCACTGTTATTATTATTTAGAACAACTCAGTGATGCCCCATAATGCCACAGTGCCAGCCCAGCGATGCTTCCCTGTTCATCCATGGCTTGGAGTCCCTTGGAGCAGGGGGGATCCTGCTGCAGCTTGTGCCACACACATCTCTGGGCATCTCCTCATGTTCTGCTTCCTTGGTTCATGGCTCTTCCTGCATAGCCAGTGTCCCTGGGCTGCAGGTGAGTGTCACTTCCCAGCCTTGGGCTCAGCAGAGCTCATCCCAGCCTGCTGGAAGGGGTGGATGTGTTCCTAAAATTAACCTGGAAATATTGCTTTGATAGGCCACTGACAGCTCCAGCGGAACCAAATTACCGTTTGGAATTACCATGAGATAATTGGCCTCATTTACTATTTAAAGATGGGGGGAAAAAAGCTCCTTCTTCCAGACAACTGCAGTGGAGAAATGTTCAGGCATAGATGATGTCCCAAAACATATCATTAAAGCTTTAAATAAACGTACGATGACATCTCAGGTTAAGAAATACTTCCTTTGTATTTCAGATAGGAGCCAGCCAGGTCCTTTCAAAGTCATTTTTTAATAAACAAAGGATAATTCCTCTTGTTTTTCCAGACACGCAGCTTACAATATTTGGAGTTGTAAGTATGTAATTTAAATTCTTTCACACAGTATGGATTTAAAACCATGTTCCTTAGAGACGCCTTTTACTTGCCAAAAGGTAAATGCCTCTGTCTGCTGCTTTTTGTCCTTTTAATTTGAAATGCTGCAGAGCTGCCCCGGTCCCACCCTGCAGATTGTAATGTTTGCAAAAGAGAGGAGATGAGCATTATCCCTTTCTCACTGCCGTTAATTATGAGGATTAAACACCAAGGCAGCTACACAACATTACAAAGAAAAGAAAAATATGAGTTGGAGGAGCCAAGTTCTGCCTTTGCTGCTTCACTGACGAGATGTGCCTGAGCACAGACATGCCAGGAGGACATCCTGCAGCTCTGCTCCTGTTCCTGGTGCAGCCGGGACTCACAGCAGCAGGTCCATGTTCTCCCTGTGTGGTGGTGGCGATGGTGGTGATGGTGATGGTGGTGATGGTGGTGGTTGGTGGCGATGACAGTGATGGTGGTGGTGATGGTGGTGGTGGTGATGGTGGAGATGGTGGCAATGGTGGCGGTGGTGATGGTGGTGGTGGCGGTGATGGCGGTGATGGTGGCAATGGTGGCGATGGTGGTGGTGGTGGTGATGATGCTGGTGGTGGCAGTGATGGTGATGGTGGTGATGGTGATGGTGGTGGTGATGGCAGTGATGGCGGTGGTGATGGTGCTTGTGGTAGTGGTGGTGATGGTGGTGGCAGTGATGGCAATGGTGGTGGTGGTGATGGTGGTGGTGGTGGTGATGGTGGTGATGGCGGTGATGGTGGTGGTGATGGTGCTTGTGGTGGTGGTGATGGTGGTGGTGATGGTGATGGTGGTGGCAGTGATGGCAATGGTGGTGGTGGTGATGGTGGTGATGGCGGTGATGGTGGTGGTGGTGTTGGTGGTGGTGGTGATGGTGGTGGTGGTGATGGTGGTGGTGATGGTGCTGGTGGTGGCAGTGATGGTGATGGTGGTGATGGTGGTTGTTTTGGTTGTCATCAAGGTCCCCAAAGGCCATCTCCCACCCAGGGCACAGCCTCATGCCAGGACTGGGGTTTATTTTCCTGGCAGGTGGCACCTCTCTCGGGGTGTTCCCCTCTGCCTGAACCCCCCAGGGCTGGGGCTTTCCCACCCCCAGGACGGTGTGAGATCCCTCCCTGGGATCGGTGGGAGAAGCTCTTGCTGTTGCTCTGGGCTGTCTCACGCCCTGTCTCAGCTTGTAATTAAAAACGAAATATTTGGGCTAAGTGCTTAAATTAAGAGCACATTTTCGATAGCTGACAATAACGAAGAAAGCCCTGGGGACCCTGACAGGGCAATTAGTGCCTCTCCACTTGCATTGGAGAGGAGTCTTGAGAGAGGAAGTGCGTTCACTCCAGAGGGTTTTTGGTACAAAAATGCAATTATAGGGTATAAAAGGCAATGTTTAGGAACACGCAAAGCAGGAAGGGGTCAGGAGCCTCCTTCACTGCAGGACAGGGAAGGCAGAAGGGAAGAGGTGCCCCAGGCATGGCACCTCTAACACTTCCCCATCCCTGGCAGCAGCTCTGTCAGTGGTTTCATTTCCCTCCTTCCATCTACCTCTCCTGGCTGCTGTTCCAGGCTCATCCCTTGGCTTTGGTGAGCTCCCAGCTGCTCAGGGCTCAGGAATCTGGGCAGATCCTCTCCCACTTGGCAGTGAACTTGCACAGCTAAGCACAAACAAGAGGAAAGCACCTCCATGGTCCAAGCGAGCGGCTCTCGTGTGCTGGGGCCTCCAGCACAGCTTTGTTTCCACCCTCTCTCTCTCCCTCTGAGCATCCCTGGAGCTGGCTGAGAGCAAAATCCTAGGGAGCTCTGTCAGCTTTCCATGGTCAATCCCAACACCAAACCATCCTCTTCCAGGAGGGTGGGGTGAGTCATGAACCCTTGTGTGGTGTGTGGGGGCTGAGAAGGCTCCCAGCACTCCCGTCTGAAATCCAACAGATGGACACCAACCCTGGGGGCCTGGAGAAGCTCTGCAAGCAGAGCTGGTGGAGAAGGGTGTCCTGCACATGGCCGGGCTGCCTGCACGTCCCTGCAGAGTGGGTGACACGGGGCTGTTTGTCTTGGACATGCTGGGACTGACCGGAAAACGGCGCCAACCTCTTGAGCAACAGCGGCAGTTTTTGGCCGGCCGGGCAGGGGCTCAGCCTGTGCTGAGTTTATGGGATCTGATTTCCAAGATAGAGAAAACAAAACAATCCCTCTCCAATGGACTCGCTGGCTGGAGCCGCCCCTGCCATGGAGACAGGAACAGCCCGCTGGTGTCATTAAAGGTTAAATTACAGCAAATCACATTCCTCGTCTGCAAATGACGCCGGGCTGTGCTCACGCACTATTTAATGAGTATTTAGTTTGTGGAATTACTTTTATGGGTAGTTAACTGTGTAGTGGTCTCCATGGGATATCTGGTGCACCATTTGAAAGGAATATTCCTCAACCCTTGCTGAGTGAAATTGTTTTTGTGGACAACTGGAGGCTTTGGGGCCATTAAGAAGATAAAACACAGATTGCTTGCAGAGGGTTTTTATTTTATTTTAATGGCTTTTGAAGAGAGGAGCTTTTATTATTTTATTTGTCTATTGTTAGCAGGCAGTGCAGTGGAAACCAGGCAGAAGGGCTGGGAAGAGGCACAGATGTTCCCTTTGCTGTTGTCTGGGCCAGGCCCCAAACCCAGGGCAGAGGGTTTGAACCTCTCTTCGAGCTGTTGTAACATTTTCCAAATCTTGAAATAGCTCCTCTCCCCACCAGTTTCTCAGTAAAACCACTGAGGGCTGGGGTGGGGACTCCCTGTATAATAATTTAAAAGCGTGATAGCGGATGGGACAAGGATTGTGCACAATCCAGAGAAAATGAAGGGCTTTGTTCTTCCTTCCAGTGATGGGAAAGTCATAGATGGATCCCAAACTTCCAGCTCTCAGCCCAGCACTGGTTCATGCAGACCACAAAAGAAAACAGCCAATCTCCAGTTTTGGGGCGTGGCAGGCTGTGGTGGACATTGGGACATCTTTATCCTCAAAAGCAAATACTCTAAAGAAAAGAGCAGCATTAATTTCCAGTAGCTAATGAGTTGCCTCAGGAGTTAATTGTACATTGTGTCTCTCTGTGGAGGAGGCTGCCCAACTCCTCTGTGTCTGCAGGAACACTGATTTCAATTATTTAGAGGAAATTCTATGACCTCGTTGCTGTTTGCTCTTACAGTGGCACATCTTGTCCCAGGGAAAACCACAGGCACACCCAGGCTGGGAAATGAGGCTTTTAATAGAAAGATAAAGTGGAACTGCTAAAGCAGGGAGGGATGGATGCTTGTGTATCCTGGGGGCATGTTATGGGTGAGAGCAGGGATTTGGGAAGGACCTTGGATGGCACTGGAAGTGCCAAGGGATCAGTTATGGGATGAAGGAGAAACCAACTTCCCCTTTCCCTTTCCCTTTCCCTTTCCCTTTCCCTTCCCCTTCCCCTTCCCCTTCCCCTTCCCCTTCCCCTCCCCCTTCCCCTTCTCCTCTTTTCCTCTCCTTTTTTCCTCCTTCCATTTTCCTCTTCCATTTCCCCTTCCCCTTCCATTTCCTCTTCCTCTTCCCCTTCCCCTTCCTCCTCCTCCTCCTCTGCTGTTTCATTCCAGCATCTCTCTATCCCTTGACTTTTGGGAAACACCCTCACGTTTCAGAACTGCTAAGGGAAGAAAAGAAAGGGAGCGAACGTGTCAATCCCAAACTGGTTTTCAGTGTTTGCTATACTAAGGGGAGGGGGAAAAGCCCTTTCATCCTCAGTCCAGAGCGGAAATTGTTAATTTAAAAGCACCAGCAAATTGGGATGGTCAAAAGCAAACTGCAGAGCAGCTGGGCAGGTGTGTGTGAGCACAGTGTCAGCCTGTGGGGAAGATCCTTCCTCTTCCCAGGCAGCCTTTGGGACACCGTGGCCCTGCTCAGCTTTTCCAGAGGTTTTTTTAGGGGATGTGTGTGTTTGTTTTTCCTCTTCCTGCCCTTATTAATCTCTGCTGTCACCAGGGTCACCTTAACCTTGGCTCAGTGCTGGCCACAGGAACTGGTGGCAGTAACTCTTGTGGTGGGGGGTGTCTCTGTGGACACAGGGTTGGGTAATAAAAGTACACGATTTTGGGACACAGCGCTCATGTAGGGATTCGTTCAATAGCTTATTCTGCAATAAATGGGGCAGAAATTAAGAAAGAAGCAACAACAAAAAAGGAGGAGCTGGGAAGGATCTCGAGAGAGCAACAGCTCATTCCTAATGGTGCTGGGCTGGATGTGGCTGCAGGATTGGGGTGATCACAACCTGACCAATCACCTGCCACCTCCTCTGGCTTTCTGACCATCACACTGTTTGGGCCTTAACTGCTCATCAACTTTGCTTCCAGTTTTCTCACTTCCTTGGAAAGCAGCACCAGCGTTGATGTTCTCTGCCAGTAGAACATAATCCAAGGAGAATCCATGAATCCCTTGCAGTAACAGAATTCCTGCTGAGCCTGGGAGTGTTCTCCCAGGAATCTGTGTTTTTTTCCAGCACAATCGTGTGCCCAGATCAAATTAAAATGAAATTACGATGCTGGGACCCTGTGTAGGTTCAAATGTCTCTGTGTAAAATGCCCCCAGGATTTTAAACATGAATTCCTGTGCCAGAGCAATGATCTTGGGCTGAACCTGCCCTCCAGTGCTGCTGTAGGGGTCAGTTACCTTTGGTTCATCCCATTTCACACCAGAAAACTTCCAGTCTTTCTGGAGAACTGGCAGTAAGACATTTTTTCAAGCAAGAAAATAGCCAGGATAGTTTTAATAAGGCTCAGAAGGAGGAGGGGTCTCTTATCAGCAGAAAATTCAGCTGTTTTTCAGCTCTGTCCTTCCCTGACATCCTTATTGACCCTTTGCCACCAAGGACCAGTGAGATCAGGGGGCACCTGGGCTGCAGGTTCTGGTGTTTAATGCCTGTTCTCCTCTCCTAGTGCCTCCAGGAGTGGAAAATGTCTCTGACCTTGTTTGTCTCCATATTTTCAAGTCTCTGCAGTCCATGGAGAAGGACACAGGTAGATTCTCTCCCCCAAGCCCAGTGTTCTGGATGGAGAAAGCCTTGGAGAGAGCTGGTGCCAATTTTAGCACAAGTTCCTGCAGCAGAAATAGATCTTCCCGAGCTCACATTTAAATCGTAGTAAATTATATCTCAGATTAAAGTATTTATTCAAGTGCCGTGGGGGAATTTCGAGCTGGCTGTGTACCTCATCACAGGAGATGGGCTGGAAATTACAGTCATTTGGAAAGAACATGGATTTGAATCTCGGGGCCCATGGTGAAAGTCAGTGCACAGTGAATTATTCCTCTCAGTTCCGGTTCACACATGGATTCAGCTGGAGCCAAAGTCATTTCCAGAGAATCCCATTTCTCCAGCGAGCTACAAGGGCTCTTGGGGGGGTTTTGTGCTTGTCCTTGTGTTTTTCATTCTTCTGCCCTTGCTGCTCATTCAGAGGCCAATGCCAGTGAGGTGGATTTGTTCATCTGCTGTGTGCAATAACCACAGAGAGGGATTTTTTCATGCTGCCCTTGGTAGCCGGGCTTCTGTGATGGTGGGAAGCAAAAAGCTGAGGAGTCCTTGTCATTTGTGTCCTGCCTGGTGGAGCTGGTGATGTGTGGGGATGTCTGATATTTATGTAAGAAACTGTCAGGGCAGCTCTTTAATTGGCAGTGAGAGGAGCCCCAGCTGTTCCTGCAAACTGCTGGAATCATCTCTTTGCTTTCTGCTGCTCCAGATGTTCCTCTGGGCCACCCTGCAGCCATCTCTGAGGGCCACAGAGTGATGGGAGAGGGACAGTTTGGGCTCACAGGGGTGAGGGACCTGCCCTCGGCACTGCTGGGCTCACACAAGGTCACCTCCCCTCTCTCTCTCCCATGCTCCAAATCTGCTCAAGAAAGTGGGATCCTGTCTCTAACATGGAAGGTGTCTCTTTGAGGGGGTTCAGAGATTGGTCTGCACCTTCCTCATGGGATTTGCAGCTGCGTCAGCTCCACCAGCTGGCCCAAGCACTTCCAGAGTCAAAAATAAATCACAGAGGGAACAAGCTGATGAGCAAAAATCTATTGGATAGCTGGAAGTGATCACCTTCTCCATTGGATCTGGGTTGTGCCAGAGGTGTTTGTTCCTCTCCTCCACCCTGGCACTGTGCTGTGTGGGTTGGATGGGGCCTCCTGCATTTCCAAATCACCATTTTCGGTGTTTTTCACTGCACAAAACATGAACATTCAGTCCATGCACCCAAAATGAGTTCAGAACAGCAAGTTTTCCCCTTGGCTGTGGTGTGGGTGCCCTGTTGGCTCTGATTCCCACACTCTGGGAGCTCTTAAAAACATCTGGGAACCAAATGGCTCAAAGAACAGGAGGAGAAAAGCCTCGGTTTTAGTTGTGGTCGAAGTTTTTTCTCATTTTCTAAATTATCCATTTTTCTGATGGGGGGGGTCTGGGGGGGGGGCAGAACACAGGCCCTGCATTCCTTCCCTCTTTTTGTTGCGTGGGGCCTCCACAGGAAAAATGTGAAGGGTTTTTGACAGGAAAAGTTCGAAAATGAATATTTACACAGCACTCAACTGCTGCCCATCTTCCCCATCAAACTGTGAGCATTGATTGCAGCTATTGCTGAATTCCCAACTTATTCATGACATGCAGATTACAGGGCAATAATTGCAGCTGAGGTTGCTGTCATTTTGCTGGATCCCTGAGGATCCACATCTCCTAAGGGCTGGAATTTTTTTTGCCCGTATGGCAACGTTTGGCTTTAGCTGGAGACGCAGTTAAGTAGGAGAAGCTCAACTGCAAAATGTCCTTGAAAAAAAGGTGACAACTGAGCTCTTTCTTTGTCTGGCTTCTCCCATTATATTCTGGATGTTTTTGTGGGAGCTGGCACAGGCTCCTAGGGGCATTAACAATGCAAAAATAGCTCTGGGCTTGGCCACAGCCCTTTGTTGTTTAGGAGCCTGCTGGAATGTGGGTGATGATGGTGAGGAAGGGCTGGACATGGCTAGAGTGGGAGGCTGGGAATTCATTCATTTCTGCTCAGTGTGGGATCTCACATCAGCAGCTTCTCGTGTTATTAATGACAGACAAGTTACAGTGCAGAAAGGGACATTAGAAGGACAGGACAAGAGGAAGTGGCCTCGAGCTGCACCAGGGGAGGTTCAGGTCGGAATCAGGAGGAATTTCTTCCTGGAAAGGGTGGTCAGGCCTTGGAAGGGGCTGCCCAGGGAAGTGGTGGAGTCCAATCTCTGGAGGTGCCCAAAGCAGGACTGGACATGGCACTCAGTGCCCATCCCCTTCCCCTTCCCCTTCCCCTTCCCCCCAAATCCCTTAGCTCTGTTCCCTGCATGAATTAGTTAAATATTTACACACACTTTTAGAGTCAGATATTGTGCATGAACTCAATTTTATCCAAAGTCATTAAATTCATACTTTAAAGCCCATTTTTAATGGCCCCTAGTGGGGACATTAAAAGTGCATTTTGTGCAGTTGATAGAGTTGTAGGCCTGTGCTACAAGCAAGAGAAGGGGGACTCAGGCCAGGATCTGGGGACACAAACAGGCAGATTTTAAACAAAGAAATGGTCAAAGTGAAAGGTTTAAGAAGAAAAGCAGCAGCTTCTTGAAAGGAATAAAGTGAGTTTGACTGCAAATATAATTTTTTTTTTAAACTTTGCCTTTCACATAAGCTGTGATCTAGAATGGTGGTTTCCCAGCCTCTAAGATGTTCCAAACAAGCAATATTAATCCCTGGGAAAAAAACCTATCCCCCTCTCTCCCAGGTGCCCTCTGCAAATTGAATTCACAGCCCTGAAAACCCAGAGCTGATGCCAAGCATTTTAATCTCACCAAAAGTAAACAGAGAGCACCAATTTACATAAAAATTGGCGTGTAAATTATTCCAGTGTTCACATTGTGACACCCTGAGTGTACTGGGTGACTTTGGGCCACTCAGTGCTTTTTGAGTGGATGCTGCTGCCACAACAGACGCCGGTCGTGTTTCTTTGCAGAAGTTTGGAGGAAATTACTTGGGGAGAAAAAGCTCTGCTTTAGGAAAAGCCCAAAGGAAAAAGGAATAAAAAGAAGGAGCAGATTCTCCAAGGACCACTGAGTTCTGGAATTCTTCCTGACAGGATGATTTGAGGAGGGTGGGAGGTTTGGGAGCCTGGAGGATACTCCCTGTGGCTGCTGGAGCTTCCAGGGCACGCGGTCCCAGTGAGTGACGTTTGCTGTCCCTGAAACTCCCCAGTGTTTGCCCACTCATTTTTCTTCATGCTGCTCTCCCTCAGCCCATTTTCCCAGTGTTGTCTGAGAAGTCTCTGGGAAGGAAAATGGGAGTAGAAGTTGTTTGTGAGGGCAGGGAGTGAATTCCTTTGTGGGAAAGGGCCCTGGCTCAGCTGGCCCTGGCCTGGGGAGTGTCACTCATTGCAAAGCTCTGAATTATCAAGCCTCCAACTGTCTCCAGTTATTGGATGAAATGTTTTAGCTTGTGGTGAAAAGAAGCTCAGGGAAGATGCTTTAATGACTGCTTCTGATCTGAAAACCAAATATTCCCTGAATGGCTGCCCACACTGAGAGAAACATCCCTGAACTGTGCTGGCATTTACTGCATGAGGATGTACTGAAGTTTATCCAACCACAGGGTCTGCATTTTCAGACCTTTGGAGATTACTTTTATCTTCTTTCCACTATTAAACATAGCTCAGCTCTGCTGCACTTTCCCACAAATAAAATTTGCTGGTGATTACTTCTAGGAATCATCCATGGAGTATTTTTAAGGAGCTGTTCGGCCGTGTGTTTGTGCTGGATGGGATCGGTGCTGTGTAATCTGCAGTGCTGCCTCTGCACTGTGATTATTTTCTGGCTGGTTTATGTGGGAAGAAACCTTCCCTGCTTTGCCACTTTGCCTCTCCTTTAAATCTGAACTTGCTGTGGGTTCTCTGGGGAGAAGGTTATGTGGAGACTCCAGGGACTCTTCATCAGGAATTGTAGGGACAGGACAAGGGGAAATGGGCTCAAACTGAAAGAGACCAGGTTCTGATGGGATATTAGGAATAAATTCTTCCCTGTGAGGGTGGTGAGGGGCTGGGATTGAATTCCCAGAGAAGCTGGGGCTGCCTCATCCCTGGAAGTGTCCAAGGCCCGGTTGGACGGGGCTTGGAGCAACCTGGGATAGTGGAAGGTGTCCCTGCCCATGACCTCCAGGAAGGAGATGATCTCTGAGGTCCCTTCCAACCCAAACAATCCCATGACCCTTGATTCTCTTATCTGGAGCTCTGGAGCTTTTCTCATGGCTGGGAGCATGGAGAGGACAAGGTCAGAGATAGGGAGAAGGCTGCACATGGGGATTTCTCATGCTGGAGGTGCTGCTGGATGCTGCAAAGTGTTGATTTGTATCTGGGGGATGCTGATGGGATTGGGGGATCAGCTCCTGGTGTCTGGTATCAGCAGAGAAAGGTCAGGGGAAGGGGAGCAGCTCCTCATCCCTGCTGGGGGAAGGATGCTCAGCTCATCTCCTCCCAAGGAAAACCACCAGAGGAGGAGGAATCACACATGCCCAGTGCCAAATGGCATGTGATGACTCAAGAGAGAAAAAAAATCACACCTCTTTATTACCCAGATTTATCTCCCTGTGCATGACAAGCACCACCAGATGCTCCTCTCCTCAATTGCTTTATTGGATTCTGGGACATCCTCGTAATTGCTCTAAGTGGGAGATGATTCCCCAGCATCTGGCATGTGCTCATACTGATCCTGGGCGCTCCTCAATCCACTTAGGGAAAGCACAGACGTGCTCCCTGTGCTGCCAGAGGCAGCCTGGGAATCCTAAAGCCTCACTGGATCCTATTTTTCTTTCTTTGAGTTGCTGCTGAATGACTGAGGCCTCGCCACTGGATCTCCGGCAGGTTGAGCAGTTACAGGTGGATTTGCCCAGATTTCATCTCCATTCCTGAGGCTGGGCAGGAAAGGACTGTCCCAGCCCCCAGCGTTGCCCCCAGGCTGTATTTCAGGAGCTGCTGGAATGCTATCCCTGCACAAGCTGCCCCTCAACTCATAGAAGTGCATTTAGCACCTAAGGCCCAACAGAAATCTTCCAATAAATTAAAATTGCTTCTGTTTTAATTTTTGGTTTAGGTTCCGAAAGTCTCCTGCTCCTTTTGGGGCTGGTGGCAGATATCGGTGAGCACCTCTTGGGCATCTTTTAATGGAGAAGGGAGCCCTGCCTGGTGGATTCCCCAGGTGGGTGGTTTTCCCTGGTCAGCTCAGAGTGAGGAAAAGACAGGAATAAAACCAGCTAAAAGCAGATATTTCAAGAATTGCTCCAAAACTACAGTTTTCATTCCAGGCAGGAATGAAAATATAGGATTTAGGCAATTTAAAAAACTTTTCTTTCCCTTCTTCCTTCCTCCGAGCAGCCTGGCCGGGTTTGGTCAAACCAAACTTGATGCTGGCATGTGGTCAGCAGCGCTGGCAACTGCTGTTTTCCAGGCACAGCTTTGGAGCTGGAGCTTTTGGAGGGACACAATAGTGCAGGAGGGTCTGTCTGAATGAGAGAATGAAACACTTCCCAGCTTCAGGAATGCTGCTGGGTGTTGAGTGGCAGGGAAAAGGGATTCTCCAGGCCTGCAGACTCCAGCCCCGTCTAGACTTCATAATGCAGTGCTGCAAACCTGCCCTCCTTGAGCTCCTGCCACGGCCTCTCAGTGTCCTAAAAATGGAAGCGGAGAAAGTTCCCGGTGCCAAAGCCTCAGCCATGTTAATGAGCCCCCAGTTCCTGTCAGATTTGGCAACTCAGCCCTCTGAACTTGCAGCAGGTGGTAGAAAAGCTCATTTCCTAAACCCACATCCCTCTGGAAGCAAAAGGCCCCAACTGGCTTCCCGTGGCCTCTCCCTCCGGGCTGGTGGAGACTCCTGGGTGTGGGGATGGATGTTCCCGTAGGGAACACTCAGACCGTCACTCCACAGAGGTTATTGGGGTCAGCACATTACTCTTGAGTCAAATCACTGTCAGGCCATGTCAGAAAGGTGACACTCACTGCCCAAAGCCCATTGGATGTGGCACTGACTGCACCAAGATCAGTTTTTAGACCACAAAATCAGTGTTTTGGATGTTTCTGTCCTCTCTGGCTCCCTGAGTCTGTTGGCAGAGCTCGACTCTGCAGAGTTGGTTTGGGTCACCAAGTTGGTTTGGGTTTAGGATGAATTTCCTTCTCCACCCCCCCTTTTCCCCTTTCTGGGATCGAGTTTCTTGCAGCTCAGCACACTCTCATCCCTCTATTTCCCACTGAAGGCTGCAGCAGGGCTTGTTCACCTCTGTTTTCCTAAACCCAGCCCAAGTAAGGAGCATCTGCCAGGAGGCAGAGGTGTTCCTAAGCCTGTGGCTGGAATAACTCCTCCTTGGCCGCCTTGCTGTGCTCCTAGGCATACTCCCAGGCCAGGAGGAGTGGGAAGCACAATTCCAGCCCCTGGATGTTTTCTCCTGTGCACCCAGAGCCCAGGCTGATGGGAAAGCAGAGCTGGCCAGGCTCAAACCCTCCTCATTTCCCTCTTCCTGGAGCTGTGGTCTGACCTTTCCCATGTCACATGGGGTGGAGATTTGTCCTCCCTGCTTTTACCAGCACGGGAAAAATGAAGTGGCTGAGGCAGAAAATGACCCAGCACTTCCCCTGTGCCAATTCCTCCCTCCCCTGGCTTGCAGAGACCTGCGCCTGGCACAGCACTGAACTCACCTGACCAGTTCTCCCCCTGCCAACCCAGAGAAGCATCACTGCTCCTCTTAGCAGCAAATTAGGCTCTCACGTGTTTTTTAAAAGAGTCATAAGTTTCCTGGGGTGTGCTGTGGTTCCTGTGCTGGCAGTTTGGGTGCCTGGGAAGACACTCCTTGGAAAGCATCATTTTCCAGAGGTGAGGTCCCAGGCAGGGCAGGGCAGGTCAGATCCCTGTTTCTCTGCACGGAGCAGTGGAGGCAGCTCAGATCTGCTGTCATTTTGGTGCAGGTTCCTGCCCTCCATCTAAAGACAGAGCCCACCTGTGCAGAGCTCTTGGCTGTAAGTGAGCAGGCAGGGTTGGAGTCAGTGAAAAGCTGCCTGGATCCCAGTGGGAGCTTCATTCCCCATGGGAATTTGAGCTTGGGATGAACACAATTTTCAGATCTGCTAAAGCTTCTGGTTCGTGGTATTTTGCCTCTTGGACTGACACATCATATGCGGTTTATGCATCAGGGGCTGACAAGTCAGGGCCCATAAAGAAATCTTGTTTCCCATAGGAATTCCCATAGGAATGTGCTACTCCAATCCATTTGGTATTAGGGCTGTCATCGCAGGAATGGCAGAGGAGGTGCCCAGGATGGTCACTGAGGGCCTTGCACCTCAGAGGAGCAGTCACTTCTTAATTTACATGCAGAGAAACGGCCACAGAGACCTTCTGTGCTGAACTCCATCACAAATGCTGAGAAAACCTGCAAAGTCCCACTCCCAACAGACCCTGATATCCAGGGCTGGGAGCCAAACCCTCTCAAGTCAATGGAAAGATTCCCCTTGACTTTAATGGTCTTTGCATGAGTGCCTAATTCCTTCCTGTTCACAGCCTCTCTTGGACTTGGTTATGGAAACAACTGCAGCTGTAAAATGCTGCAGTGAACTGTAAACCCTTCAAAGCAGCCCCACGGCAGCTTTCCCTGTCCTCCCAGACACTTGGAATGGGATTTGTTTGACAAAAAGCCTGATCTGTGTTCTCCCAGCCAGCGCTGTGGCTGCAGTGTGAATGAGCGTTTTAACAAAGATATTCCTGCAGACAGGGCTTGTGGTCAGCCCGCTGGGGCTGGAGCCAAGCTCTTCCCAGCAGGATGGGGAAGGCAGGGAGCCTTGGCAGTGCTGGGCGAGGCTGAGCCTCTGTGGCTCTCAGAGCTCTGCTCCTGGCTGTTGCAGCTTCCATGATGTTTTCCCTGCAAGGACCATGTCACTGACCCTGCCCAGATTCCTCAGCCCGTTGTGAAATGTGTTTTGCCCCAGGCTGTGCCATCCCAGGCCACCTTTGTGCCTCACTCCACAACATTCTGACAAAACACTTAGAAAATGCTTAACTTTAAGGACACAGATGTGTTTCACTGGGGATTAAACGCATTTGGCTGGGGAGAGATCTTGGTGGATCTGGCTGTGGGATGCCAGCAAGAGGCACATGGAATTCTCTCCTAATACCTGGGGTTATCAACTGGCACCTCAAAACATGAGACCTGCCTGCTCCAGCCTCATCATACATGAAGCAATAGCAGCACACAGATTTTTGAGTCTTTATCAAGCCCAGAGTCACCAAATCTGAGTGTGAGAGGAACAGTGACGTTCTGTCTGAGGGTTTGAGGATGTTTGCCACTGTAGGAGGTTGCTCAGCTGGCTCTTGGGGGAAACGAGACTGATGGTGCCTGCTCTTTCTTCTTTTATGCCCTAAAAACTTTCTAGATCATGGCTTTAGGTTGTTTTTACTTCACTGTTCAAACACCAGATGGGTTTTGCTGGTTTTTTTTTTCCCAAAGGCAACTGGGTGCCTGCACCACCCACCTGCCCATCCCTCTCATCCTGTGCAGCCTGAGTTGGAATGTGATCCCAGAATGTGATCCCAAAACGTGATCCCAGCATGGCCTCCATGGCTTGGGCACAAATCCCCACTTCTGGAGCCACGTCGTGCAGGAGGAAGCTCGGCCTCCCTCTCACAGCTGTGCATTCCCGAGATGAAAAGGGCAGCTCAGGCCCGCGATGCTCCTCAGCAGAAAATCCGGCCTGGACAATCCATGGAAAAGCCTGGCAGCTGCAGGAGCTGTCTGGCTGCTGGAAAAATCTGGAGTGAGCTCCCTCCTGACACCCTGGTTTGGGGAGCTCTGCCCTTTTGGATTTCAGAGTGTTTGCCCATCAGTCTCCCTAGAAACGAGGCTGCTTGGAGATTCCCAGCCCAGCCGTGTAGGAATTGTGCTGGCCTGGCTCTTTTGGAAGGATTATTTGCTTTTTAAAGCCCTTGTCTGCAGCCCAAGCTGATGGTTCTGCTGCAGAGGAAAACAGGCAGAAGCCTGAGACGTGGATGAAGTAATGAGTTCATCTCTCTGCAGTCTAGCCAGGTACACATTGTTTTGCTCCCAGGACTTAATTACAATTCAGGCATCTTTCCTCACATTTTTATGAAGCTCAATGGCAAATAATGGTCACTCTCTCATTACATCAGCATTACCTTGTTTTCTTGGTTAAAAAGGAGAGATCCAAGGGCAGTATCCTTCCTTGCCCTGCATTTGGTTGTTCTGGGATGTGCTATCTCCAGCAAGCAGTCAGAAACATGGGGTTTATGTCAGGACCAGCACTCACATGGGCTGAGCTGGACTGGTCTGGGGAGAGAAGGAGAGATTGTCCAGTGCAAAATACTGCATTAGCCTTGGATGGCTGATAAATCCTCACCTGGCTGATGCTCTCCCTGTTCTGCTTTGTGGGCTTTGGCACTGACACCATGGACATCACCCTGTCTGGGGTCTGGAGCCCACTGGCCTTCTCCTGCCTGGACTCCTCCCAGTGTCCCCAGGGCTCACTGGAGAAAGGAAAAGTAAAAGTCTGGGCAAATTTGATTGAATAATGAGTTTAGTTACTTTACCCAGCCTCAAAACTGGGCATACTCACCCAGGGCAAAATGAAACAGGGCCCCACTGGTGCAACAGAATCCTCTGGCCCACAAAGGAAACCACCAGCTCCTTGTGGGAGGGGTGTGAAGCTGTTGATGGAAACGAGTGTGCCACGATCCTGTGGCCTTGCAGTGCTCTGTGATTTTGGTCACTCCAGACTACGATCAGCACAGCCGGACCAGCCCTCATCCCAGCCCAGCTGGCCACTGGCCCCAGTAGCTGCTGGCTGCTGTGCCTCGTGGCTTCATGGGGAGTTTATACTGTCTTGGTGCTGCTCTGTAACACCCACCCAGCTTGGCGGCACCCTGCAGGGTCACTGGTTATGAAATGGCCGGGTTTGCTGGGGCATTAAAAAAATTCAGCTCTTTTTAGGATGGAATTAGTGTCTCCTGGTATGAATATTGCAGTGCTGTGTTCTGCCTGAAATGATGCTGCTCCAACAGGCTGGAGCTCAGCGTTGTTTGTTTCATTTTCCTTTCTGAACCTGACCAGTCCCATAAAATCAAAACCTATCCTAAAACACTGTAATTTCTCAGATTACACTTCATTCAGGGGGAATGGACACATTTAGATGATGTTGCCAGGTTGGCTGCACTGGGAGAGAAGTTTTTGCACTATGAAGAGGAGGTTTTGTGCTGTGGGAGAAGGTTTTGCATGAGGAAAGAAGGTTTTGCACTGGGGAGAAGGTTTTGCTCTATGGGGAGAAGGATTTGCATGAGGAGAGAAGGTTTTGCGCTGGGGGAGAAGTTTTGCTCTGTGGGGAGAAGATTTTGCACTTGAGAGGAAGTTTTGCGCTGTGGGAGAAGGTTTGGCACTGTGGGGAGCAGGTTTTGCATGAGGAAAGAAGGTTTTGCACTGTGGGGAGAAGGTTTTGCACTGTGGGAGGCTGTGCAAGTCCAACATGACTCCCCGGGGGGGTGGTTTGGGTCTTGTCCAAGATGAGCGGTGTGGAAGGCAGCAGGTGGCTCTGACCATCTGCAGGGAGGATGAAGAGGTGCCACCCCTCAGTCTACCCTCCAATTTCCTGCATGCCTGGGGAAGGCACTGGTAGGTGCTGTGGGTATAAAATGGAATGGATGACAAATGGTTCATCCTTTGGGATTTCCTTTGTGGCTCAGAAAGTTGTGGCTGGAGTGATGGGAACAACAGCAAGAGCAGAGGGTTCAGAGGGCTGAGCTCATTGCAGGGCTGAGTTCTCAGCTGGAACACGGGAGGGCTGCAGGGCTCGGTGATGAGCAGGAGCACACGGAGCAGGGAGGCTGTGGAGCTAAAGGAGCAGTGGGGATAGCACAGAAACCCTCCTGCAATGTGATTTATTGAGCTGTGAGGGTGTCTCTCACTTCCAGTGGCAGATTCCTCATCATACATGACATTTAAGCAGGGCGGGAGAGGTTTCACTGCAGGAAACCACTCTCTGTCTGCGAGGGGGGCACGGGGCCGAGCTGGTTTGTGGCGGCCGGCTCGCAGCTGGGGAGGGAATTTTCTAAATCAGATTTTTATGAGGTGTCTAATTGACTCATCATCCCTGCCCCCGCTCCATGCACAAACATTTGCTGTGCCCTGAAATGCGAGATGAACAAGGCTGGCGAGAAATGTCTGAATATAACAGGGGAGTAGAGGACTGAGGGGGGTGAGGAAGGAGCGAGTCCCTCCCTTGCCAATCTTTAAACCAAGATTGTGAAAAATCCCGTATAAAAAATAACAACAACAGAAAGAGGTTGTGGTTTCCTAAGCCAGTTTGCATTTCTGGAAGCTGATGACGCCCTGGATAACTTGTTTTTTTAGACCTCTCTCAATTTTTTTAGGATGGTTTGTCTGCAGTGTGGCTATGTGTGGGTAGAGAGCTGGGGAATATGCAGAGGGAAAGAAAAAAGCTAAAAATGGGCAGGAAAAGGAGGACTGCATATGCTTTTTTTCTCCTTATATATTAAAAAAATTTAAGAAGAGCTTGAAGTTGTTAAAGATTTGGGTTTGTAGGGGTGGAGCACAGGCAAAGGAAGTTGATCCTGAACACCACGTCTCATAGAGGATTTTTGTGCTTTGTTAAGCGCCATCCCTCCTCGACTGCAGGAGAGCTGTGTCTCATTTTGCAAAATAACTCCAAACTTCTGATTTACATCCCTTGGAAGCTGCAGAGAGAAGGGATGCAGCCAAGCCATGGCAGGGAGCTGGATGCTGTGGTGGGCCTGCAGGCCTTGTACTGCTGCCACCAGGAAATTGGTTTCTTTTTGCTGTCCAGTTTTTGGTGTCGCATCTCATTTTGGCATTTTTGCTTAGAAAACAGACCAATCCTGCAGAAATATTTCTCTTTTCTCTGTGGTGCTCATGTGTGTGCTGAGCTGAGCCCTGCTGGTCTCCTTGGGATGTGGCTGCTTTGCAGGAGCTCCAAAGAAGGGAGAGTTCCCTCAGCTGGTCCCTGAGTGGGACAGAGGGAAAGGGCATCTGAGAGCCAAGGTCTGCTCCGTCTCTCTGTAACAGCCACAACATGTCCTGCCCCTTCTGCTGCTGCTTTCCTACTGTTGGCTCTGGATTTTCATTGCTTGCACTACAGAAGGGACCTGTGGAGGGAAATTAGAGCAAAAAGCAGTTGTTGCACTCTTGTCTGGAGGTGATGAATGCCATTTCCCACTGTGCCAGGGGGGACTGCTCCTGGGGACGTGGCTCCGTGCTGGCAGCGGTTGGCTCGGGCACCAGTGCCCATTAAATTTTCACTCCAAGCCCTTCTCCACCCTGAAGCTTGGCAGACATGCCAAGAAAGCATTTTTTTATTTTGTTTTTTCCCAGTTACCAAAGCAGGGCCTGCCATTCCCAGCCAGAGTGCCCAGCTGGTCTATCCTCTGCCCATTGCTCCTTTCCAGCACAAAAAGGTTCTATTTGAGAAGTTCAACTTTGCTCTCTTCCTTTGTTTCCCTCAGCTGGAAGCTTCCCTTTAAAACATTAATATCCCTATTATTTTTTTCCCCCCAGCAGGTTAATTAATACTTGATTTATCACCTTGAAAGCTAATGGGTGTTTATCCAGATCCTGAAGGCAATGAATGCATGCTATAAATACCCACATCACTGACAGCTCATCTTTATTTGTTCTCCTTCAGGAAGCGATGTCTACTCAGCTCTAAAGGAGTTAATCCCAAACTTCTCCCAGGGCTGGTTTGGGATTGGCTTGGATCCATGTTTTCCTGCTTGAGCTTTACTTTGTAAACATGGTGCCTTTTAATGAGGGAAAGCAGCAGCTTTTGTGGAGAGAGACCCAGACAGCTCAGCGGGATCGCTCCAGCCTGGGTCAGCAAAAGCCATTGGAGGTTGTGGGTGTTTTTATGGGCTGGGAGGGCTCTGGCTTTCTCTGAAATATTGTTTAGTTTGGGTTCTTGGAGAGCCTTTTCCAAATTCTCATCTGCTTCAAATAAATGGTCTTTATCATCTTTGTCTCCAGCTATTGTCATCAGTGACCTTAATTAGGCGTATATTAAAAATCATGTCGAGTTTGTCACTCATGCAGAGTTAGAAAGTCATTATTTACTTCTGCTGTTAACTCACACATTCCCGCTGGGTGCTGCTCTGCACCCACGGAGCACCTGGCTGCTGTGACACTTGTTCTGAGGCAGGATGAGAGCAGCCAAACGAGCTCATCCCTCCCCTGTGGCTCAGGATTTGGGTTTTCCCCATAAGTGAGGCCATTTTGGGGGCTGCTCCCAAGCAGCTCAGCCTCTGGGCTCCCATGATTGGGTAACATTCTCAGTTTTTGTACACTTTCCCAGCCCTCGTGGAGGTGTCAAGCCCGAAGGAGCAGCCAGACAATTTTTATGATTATTTTAAAAATCCGTGATGCTCTGGATGATGAACTTACTTTTTTTTTTTTTTTTCTTTTTTTTTTTTTCCGGGGACACTAGCTCATCAATTTTTAATTCTGGATCTTGGCAGCACTGGTTGAATTAGAAACAGAACAACTGATTTTAATGAGTGCAAGATTAATGCAGATGAACTTGGCTGGAACGATTGTCTCCCCCCAACTCCCAGCTCCCTCCTTGCTGGGCTGTCACATCCCCAGCATCACTGGAGCAGGGAATATTCTCATCACAGCTCTTCAAGGGCAGGAGAGATGCTCATTAACCAGCCTGGTTCACTCAGGATGTTTTGCTCATTAACCCCTGGCAGCTGCTCTGGACCATCCCCAGCCCTGCAAGGTGCAAGGGAAGGAGGAAGGTGAGGATGATGTGCACGGGCAGAGCAGAAACCTCCCTCTGGATGGGAAGGAGAAGATTTTTTGCTGTTGTGTGAGGCCACCACAGCTCCAGGAAAGGTTGTGATCCACACCTGTTGCCTCTCCCTCTGTGGAGAGATGTTGTTTTATTTTCAGGTCATATAAACAGCAGTTACTGATAAGAGAGAGCCCAGGACATCCCTCTCTGGGCTGAGCTCTCCCACTGCCCCACACGAGCTCAAGGATTTGCTTTCCTACACACCTGGAATTCCACATTTGGAGAGTGAGTGGTTTTATTACCAAGGAAAGATGGGGGAGGCTGAGCTGGCCTAATTCAATTTGATTCTGTGGGCAACTGGCAGTTTTATATCCCTCTTTTATTTTTTTATGTGTTTCAATCAGGTGGTGCTTGCAGAGATCACAGCACTGGGGGTTTAACCTGCCTGGGCTCGGGGGTGAATTGGGCAGGAGCTGAGTGTGATGAACCATAAACAATGAGCATTCTCCCAGGAAAGCAGCAGGGAACTGGGGAGGAAAAGGCTGGAGCAGCAGCTGGTGAGGTCACCCAGTGATTTCTGTCCAGTTTTACAGGGACCTGCCCAACCTGTGGCATTGTGACCATGGAAAAGCCACGGATGGCATCATGTCCTGCTTCAGCATCCCACCCTCAGAGTGGAAGGAGGAGCTGTGCAAGAATCTTCAGCAGCCCCCAACCCAAGGGTTTCATGGTGCCAGCAGGACCTTCTGCATCCTGTGGGGATTAAAAGATGGGACAAAGCAGTGGGAACCTGGATGCAGGTGGAGAGGATGTTACTGTGGGTCTGTTCAGCATCCACAGTTGTTCAGATCCTGAAGGTCCAGCAGTGAAATCTGTGAGGGAAAAGGGTACCTGGGGTAAAAGGCAACTTGTCTGGATCTGGGTGTCGGCCACCTGCAGCTCTGTAGGAGCAGCGGTGTCAGGACGGGGAGCATCCATCCCAGAGTGCAGTGGTTCCAGCTGCGCCTTTTGGAGGCCTGATTCCCAAATATCAGCTTCCCTTCTGTGCTCACAGCTGGGGCACCCAGAGATGCCCAGCGCTGGGGGCAGCACTCAGGATGAGTCCTGGCTCTGGTGCCTTGGGCTCCACCCCTGTGTGCCCCAAAACTGCCTGGGCAGGGGGAGCAGTGCCAGGCTGGCACAGGGCAGCTCTGGGGGTGCATGGCATGATCTCTTCCAGTGATTGGAAGATTCAGGGGTCTGGAATCACCAAACCCACAGCTTTTCCTCAGCTGTGTCCTCCCCACCAGTGTCCATCTCCCCATCCTGGCCAGGGCTGGTGCTGTGCTGCTGACCTGGCCAACTGGAGATGTCAAGAGAAGTCTTTTTTTTTTGGCTTTTTCCTATTTTCAGCTTTTTACAAACCGTTGTTGCCTTCCCATCTGCCAGCTCAGGACAGCAGCGCTGCTTTAGCTCGGTGTCGCCAAGGAGAGCTTAAATACTGTCGTTAAAAAATCCCAGTCTTGCATCATCTTCTCAGACACACAGGAAGAAACCTTTGCAATTAAATTCCCTGTGCTCCAGCAGGAGGGCAGAAGTTCCTCCTTTTTTCCCCCCTTTTTTGTGATGATGATATTCTGGGGTTTTAGAGCAGCAGGGGAAAAAAAAAAAGCCTGTTTGATTTTCCTCATTATGTTAAGCCTGGTTTTACATTCTGATTGCCAAAGCATGATAAATGGAACACAGATTACCTAGAGATTTTCAAAGGTTTGCTTTCAATTTGATTTTTCCTGAGCTTCATTAAGCCTGCAGGTTTTATCTACACTTTGTTCTTCCAGTGGAGTAACATCACCATATATTAATAGCCCTATATTTTTTTTTCCATTTGAAATTAAAACCAGATAGAGGCTTCTTATGCTTTGCTTTCAAATCCTATCTTAAAAAATATTGATCATGTGTGTGTGCTGTTTTTCCTCTCCCTCTGACCCTGCTGGCTCTGTAAAGGACATTCCCTGGGGAAATGCTTTCAGTCATGGATCCCTGGGCATTGCTGGGTGCAATTTTGTGGATTAAGGGGTGTATTTTAGAAGGTGTAATGCATAGATGATAAAATAAGTGGCTTCCAGCAGAGAGGCAAGCAAGAAAAGTAATATTTAAAAGCAGGAGCTGTAAAATCAGGGAGAACAGAGGAGCTTAGACAGGGTAAGGTAACCCTTGGTGTGCCCAGGTGCATCTTGCAGGAGTTAATGCCATTGGAGGAGCTTATCCTCCAGGATTTTAGGAGAAACAGCCCAAAATCCATGACTTTAGGAGAAATGGCTGAGGGCCACCAGGCACAGCCTGAGTGCTGCTCTCTGGGAGAGGTTTGGAGGGTGGCAGGGACCAGGCGAGACACACGGGACACACACACACAAAAGCCACCCTGGCACACCCAGTGTGCTCCTTCTGCCGGAGCCAGGAACACTGAGCCACCTTTGGGGCTTTCCAGGGGTGCATCCTCCTCTTTCTGTGCCCATCCAGAGGCCTTGGGGCAGCTCCAAGATGTGATGGAAAGGTCTCCCTGCACTGGTGTGGGAAGCAGCTTCCTCATGAGCATCAGGACGGGGTGGCAGTGCAGGAGCTGGCTGCATCCTGCGAGTCCTGGGGAAGGTGCTGGGGATAAAACACCCAAGGCAATGCTCTGGTGATGCCCTGAACAGGAAACACAGAGTGGGGTGAGAACAGAGCATCCTTGGGGTTCCCCTGCACCAACCCCATGGAGATGGTGCAGAGTGAAACCCCTCATTCTCAGAGCTGTTTCCATGAGCTGAGGCACTTCTCAGGATGTTCTCCTCCAGACATGACCCCGGGAGCTGTGCTTGACCTGGGAACAGCTCTTTTGGAGAGGTTTCCTGTCATTCTTCCAGCCCCCCTCGCTGAACTCTAATAAAAACTCAGTGCTTTCTATTTATAAACGAGAGCAGCACCAAGGAGCTGAGGCCACCACGGCCCCGGTGCTCCCAGCCCAGCCCACGCTCTCACCCTCAGCCACGGAGCATTTCATCTCCACTGCCCTTCCAGAGCCGCATCCTGCATGGGAAAGGGCATTTCCCAGGCCTCTTTCCTTTCATTTGTTTTACCCTTTGTTTACAAAGAGAAAGTTTTCTTTTTAAGAACAGGGATTGTTTTTGCAGCAGCTCCAACCCTGCCTCATAAACCAAACATTTCCCAAGCCCTCCATGGCTCAGGATGATGCTGCTGTCACTGGAATGCCAGTGTGAATATCCAAAATGTGTTTCTTGGTGGAGCCTGGGGGTATTTGTGCTCTGTGTCCCCAGACATGACACAGAGGAGCAATGGGGCCTTGTGGCTGAGCCAGGGGGATGTGGCCAGAGCTGGGGCTGAGCTGGGGAGGGATTTGTGTTTATTTTAATGTGCTGGAGCCCAGGACCGGCTCTCACCATCCTGCAGCAGGGGAACAACCGCTCCACTTCTGCTGGGTTGGCTCAGGCTGAGGCTTGGGGCAGGCTGAAAGTGCTTTTGCTGCTTCCAGTGTGACAGGGACTGGACATGGCTACTGCTTCTGTTTTACCCCAGTGTTGCCTCTGCTCCCCTTTCCGACAGCACCAGGCCCTGCACCTGCACTTCTGACAGAATCCAGAGAGAGTTTTCCCCCAGGAACATCCTCTCACTATCTCCACTCCATGCAGGATGGCAGATTTGATGAAAATGCTCTGATCTGTTCTGACAAATCCTCTGTTCCTAAGTAGATAATAACCAGAAAATCTTCCTAAATAAATCCTGGTTTCCGCTCTGTGCCCGCACTTTGTTATTCTTTCCGTACCAATTAACTGCTCCTTCTTGTCCTGAACTGGGAGCACCCTCAGCCCCTCCAAGAGGAAAGGAGGCACAGATTTATGGAAGTCAGTGTGGGACTGGGTGGAGAGTTGTGACTGCAAAGAACGAGTGATTTAGCAGCATGGGGGCACGAGTGAGCAGAAACTCTCTCCTCAGCTGAGCGGGGATTAGGGGCTGCAGATAGCCGTAATCCCAAACTGCAGCAGGAAGGGCTGGGATACCTTCCCACCATACAGAATCATAGAAGGGTTTGGGTTTGGATAAAAATCATCTCATTCCAAACCCCCTGGCCGGGGGTGTAGCAGTATTTCAAGGAAGTGAGGAGGTGAGACAGGGATAACCTGGAATAACACCTGCTTATTTTCCTCTCTCTTCCTTCAGTGTCAAGTCGATACATTTGATATTGAGATGTCCCTTTAGACAAAGGCAATCCCAGGACCCATCTGCCCCCAAACCTGGGCCAGCTCTGATGCCACCAATGAGGTCAGAGCTTCACCACGGACAGGTTGAAGAAGTGACCACCCCTGCTGGTGGTGGCGGCTGCACACCTGTGGTTACCAGCCACATCCCTGTGGTGCAGCTTTTGGACCTCCTTCCATCGGATCCAAAGCCACCCAGCAGCGGTGCTGAGCTGCAGAACGGCTGGAGAACAAAAGTCGGGCTGGCTCAGCTGGGTAGCAAAACCAGAAAATCCGGGCGAGGTACACCTGCGGATGGCTGATTTTGGGCAGGGACGCAGGGACGCAGGGACGCAGGGACGCAGGGACGCAGGGACGCAGGGACGCAGGGACGCAGGGATGCAGGGATGCAGGGACGCAGGGACGCAGGGATGCAGGGATGCAGGGACGCAGGGACGCAGGGATGCAGGGATGCAGGGATGCAGGGATGCAGGGATGCACCGCCCGCTGCCACCAGGAGGTGGCACAGCCCGAGCGCGGATGTCGCACCGGGTCGCGCCCCTCGCCGCCGGGACCCCCCAAAAAGGAGCGAGGTGATTCACCGCTTCCAGGAAAGCCAAGAAAAAGTCTCGCATCTTCTTTCTGGGAAAGCCATTGTGCGGAATTCCTTTCGCGTGGAAAATAAACAAACAAGAAAGGCACAAACTCTGGCTTGGAGAGAAGGCAAAAACGAGCCCTGCCCTGGGAGCACGCAGCTGTCGGGGCACCCTCTGTGTCCCCACGGCCTTTCCGCATGGGCAGAGCTCTGCTGGCTCCTGTTCCCTCCCCGGTGCCCTCATTCGCTGCTCCCACATCCCAGCTGCCTGGATTTTCCTCATGGAAACTGCATCCCTGCCTTGTGTCAGCAGCAGCAGCTCGCAGAGGCTTCTCCTGCAGAAGCAGATCCAGCAGCAGCACAAAAAGCAGGAGGGATCCGCGGCAGAACAAGGACAAGGTGTCCTGTGGCCCTGAGAATCCCGCCTGCAGTCTCCATCTATTCCCAGGTGGGATCAGAGGCATTTTCCCCACAGGACGCGTTCAGCTCAGCTGTTCTTGGGGAGCCCTCTAAAGGCAGCTGTGTTTGAGGTGGGACAGCTGCAAATGACAAATCAAATCTTTTTTCCCCCTCAAAAATGGCAATTTTCCCTTTCTAGAAAAGTCAGAAGAGAGGCTATGAAAGGAGGAGATCAGCCAGTAATGGCTGGGCTTGATCTTAGAGGCCTTTTCCAACCTTATGATGACAGAGCAAAGTGTTTGTTTGGAAGGAAACACTGACCTGCAGCCCTTCTGCTGGAAACGTAGCAGTTCAAGAAAATGATTGTCTGTGTTTCACTTGAAGGGATGATTTTGAAGTGCATTGCTATTGCTGGTAAAACACAGAATCCCAGAATGGGTTTGGGTTTGAAAGGACCTTAAAGTTCATCTCATTCCACCCCTTGCCACGGTTGGGGGCCCCTCCCACTGTCCCAGGCTGCTCAGAGCCTCATCCAGCCTGGCCTTGGACACTTGGCCATCACACACTGTGCCACTTTGTGGCCATGCCCAGTGTTTAATAAAATAAAGGGATTTCTTCTCCCCCCAAAAGGAGTTCCTTCACTCCCAGTTTTCCCTTCTTGGGTTTCCATATCCAAAGTTAACCAAAATCTGTTAAATCCCATCTGTTTGCCCTGTAACTGCTCTCCCTCAGCTTCCAGGAAAGCCCCAGGACAAGGGATGGATGTTCTGCAAACACAGGGAATCAGACGGAGGAGATGATGTGCAATCATTTCCTCACCAGAGCCCATTTCTGGCTCCTCAGTTCTTTGTGAGAGGCAATCACAAATCCTCGTGTGCAATGTGGTGGAGCCCTTGACATGATGCTGGCAGGAGGCTTCTGTCCTCTCCTGAGAAGGAAACAAACATCAGATTCAAAGCTGGTTATTTCTCAAATTAGAACAAAAAGAATTAAACAACCCCCCCTCCTTCACTTCTTTCTGTTATTCTTTCTGAATTCCTCCTCAGCATCCTGAGAGCGTTTGAGAGGATTTGCATTTGGATCATGAAATGAATTTCTCAAAATGAGGCCAAAGAAAACCAAGGTCTGTGGGTGAAGGAAGCTGTGGCTGTGCCAGCAGCCAGTGCCAGCAAGGAGAGTCCTGGGCTGCCCATGGTGATAAAAGAGATGGAAGGGAGGGAAGGAAAAGGAAGAAAGAGAAGGGAAAGAAAGAAAAAGGAGTGGAGGGAAGGGAAGGGAAGGGAAGGGAAGGGAAGGGAAGGGAAGGGAAGGGAAGGGAAGGGAAGGGAAGGGAAGGGAAGGGAAGGGAAGGGAAGGGAAGAAGAGGGAGAGGGAGAGGGAAGGGAAGAAGAGGGAGAGGGAGAGGGAAAGGGAGAGGGAAGGGAAGAAGAGGGAGAGGGAGAGGGAGAGGGAGAGGGAGAGGGAGAGGGACAAAGAAAGAAGGAAATGGAAAAGGAAAAGGAAAAGGAAAAGGTCCCAAAGCAAGGGCCAAGCTGCTGTGGCCACCTGCAAGAGCTGATTATTATTTACAGGCATTTTAATTTCCGAAAGCTGCATCCATTTACCTGGGAGAGCCAGGGATGTGACAGTAGTGACGACTCTTGCAGCAAACCTGTGATATTTCACAGCCACAGTAACCCAAGAAAACCAAATCCACGGGAATGGTTTGCCTTTTACACCCCTCTGTCATTCCCGCTGACATCCCTCAACCATCTCTGAGCCAACCCAGCACCTCTCCAGGGAAATTACTGGCCCAGCTGGCTTCTGATATTTTCAAACAGCCAAAACTCATCCTGAAAAGCACAAAGCCCTGCGGGAGGGGTGGGTTCCATCCTCGTGCCGGTGTTACCCACTGGGATCATGGACACATGGGGGTGCTTCTGGCTCAGCTGCTGCACAGCCAAGTCCTCCCTTACCTGTCCACAAAACCGTCTGATGTCTGTGCCAGGATGGAGATGCACAGGAACAAATCAAACACCTCCATTCTGCCTAGAACGAGTTCATGAACTGCTGATATCATTCAGGACCTAATTGAAACATCATGTCTTACACAATCATCTCCTTCTCCATCCCCTTCTTTCACCCTTTTAGAAACCATTTCCTGCTTTTCCCAGCTGGACACGCTGTCCTTCTTCCTGATTTGAAGCAAATATTTTGTTGGGTTTGGCTGCTGCCACAGCCGCACGTCGTCTTCTGCCTGATATTTTATCCATCTGCTGCTGAAGAGAATATTTGGGGCTGGAAGTCTCCAAAGGGTTTTGAGGTGCTGAGATGAATCAGGAAGCAGCAGTGCAGGAGGAAAATCCTTCTCAGCTTCACCTGCAGAGTAATTCAGGCTGAAATACTTTAAAAATTAAATGCTGGGAGATGCTTGTTCCAACACCCTGGTAGCCACGGGCTGAGGAGCTGATCCACCCTGCTCCCCCTCCACACGTGGACACAGAATCCAACCCCATTTCCTCTTTTGTCTCAAGTGAGTGGAAAAAGAGAGTTGGACTCGTGAGCTGTTGAGTAGTCCAGCATCTGCCTTGCCTCATTTCTGCTGCTGGGACAATATCTGGCTCTGCTCTGGGACAGCCACCACGGCCAGTGGTGCTGCAGGGGCTGTGTGCCCTGGGGTGAAGTGTCACCAGAGCAGGTGACACCCCGCGTTCACTGTGCCTTTCCTTCCAGGACACACACAAACAGCTTTCTCTTTGATGCTACTCCTGTCTCCTGTTGTTTTGGGTTTCTTTTTCCTGGGTTGCTCTGAAGAAAGGGCATTTTTTGTCCAGCTGAGCTCCAAGATCTGGAGGTGCTGCCCAGGGGAAGCACAAGCAGCCCTGGCACTGCAGGGGGATACAGGGGGGCTGTGGGGAGGTGCACGGGGAGGAGGCAGGGCGTCTGTCACAGGACACGGTGTCACAGCCATGGGATTCCTCTGCAGGACATCAGCCCTGTGCTTGGCATCTCCCAGCTTCCCTCTCCTCCACCCTGCAGGAGCTTGTCTCAGCTGCTTTGCAGCTTGCATCACTGCTTTTTGGGAAGCTCCTTGGAACTCTCAGAAATACCAGTTTTGTTGTGTTTGCACTTCAAGGGAGTTGCTTAATTAGCATTTAATGTTCATCGCGTCACATCTGTGAGGAGACCTGCAAAACCCCAACATTCCTGTCCAGACACCAAACACCGTTTTGCTCCCCAAATCCTGCAGGATGAATCACTGTCCCCAAGATCCCAAACCTTGAGCACGCACGTTCTTTGCTCCCTTGGTCCCCAACACTCAAAAAATACCAGCAGGCTAAGTTCTTCTCGCCTAACCTGAAGGGCTTGGGCTGCTCCTCGCTGTCACTGCAGGGGGACAATTTGGGACACGGTGCCTGGGGATCGGCGCTGGAGGCAGCTGCTCAACGGCCCTTTGTGTGCTTTGTCCCTTGCTGGATAAAGAGGGCGTTATTAAGTGTAGGAAATGAGAATCTCGCTGTTCATCAGAGCGAGTTCTCGGCGGGTTCCGCGGGGAGCGTGCGGCACCCGCAGCGGGAGCGGCCCCGCCCGCCCGGTGCTGGGAGGATGGGTTCACCCCGGGCACGGGCAGCGCCTCTGCTCCGGGTTTATCGGCAAAGGAGGCTCGTGCAGTGCTGGGAAATAGAGAAAACAATCAGTGTCAGGGCAGTTCTGAGGCTGGATTTGTGCTGGAGCAGGGAGCAGCGCAGCGGGATCTGTCTGCTCCTGGAATCACAGGTAGAGCCCTTGCAGCACCTGGGGATGTTTCTCCTCCCTCAGCCCTTCAGCTCAGGGGAAGAGGCAGACTCCAAAGGGAATATTTAATGAGTCAGTTCATTTCCAGGAAATCTTTCTCTTGATCTTTCTTCTTCTTCTTCTTCTTTTTTTTTTTTTTTTCCAATGGAAAAGTTGAGTCCTGGTGAACTTTTTGAGAACTTTTGTTCATTCCCTCTTGCCGGCTAAACTCTGCTTCGTGCTGGTGACAGAACCCTTTTCTCCCAGCACTGGCCACAGGCCAGGACCTGGAACTGGCACTGTGTGCTGCCAATGCCACCAGCCCTGTCCCCTTCTCTCCCCACTGAGGCAAAGCCCCAGCTCCACCCAGCTCCCCTTTGGGGGTCTTTTTCTCCTCCTTGTGCACGAGATGATGGAGGGAGCTCTGCTTGCTTCACCTTCCTCTACAATGGAAAATGTCAAATATCAGGGGGAATAATCAATCAAACCTGTGGAAGGTGGTGGTTCCTTGGGAGAAACAACAGCACAAGTGGTGTCAGGAGGAATTTCTCTTTCCATCTCCAGCTCCAGAGACGCTCTCTCTGAGACAGGACTTGTTTGCTGGGGCTTTTAGTGCCGTTTGAGTCCTTACATCATTCAAAGGGAGTGGGTCCCATCATGCTGGGTGGTAAAGGGAAGGTTTCCCAGAGTTTCTGTGTGTCAGAGCAGGACACAGAGGGCAGAGCAGAGGGGAGCCAGTGTATTTCACAAATCCACTCAAAGCCCCATCACCAGCAGCATCTGCAGAGGCACAAACCATGAAATGCTGAGAAAAAAATCCAACAGCAATGGATCATACAGATAGTATTTATCTCTGGAGGCTCGTGGCTTGAGTTCTCCAGTGCTACTGATACCTGCAGAGCACCAAATAACACTCTTCCCTTTCACAGAATCCCCATTTCCCGGAGCTGAGTGTGTGAACAGGTGACACAAGCGTTCGGTGACTTCACTTACCCATTTCTCAGGGGTGCAGAGGAGAAAGGGCGCTGTTGTGCAAGCAGGAGGGAAACAACCAGGGTGTCCCTAAAGATGTGTCCTCCAACTGCCAAAATCTGTTTTGAAGCTGCGTGTGGGATGTGCACAAGCAATGATTGCAACACAGCCACCACTGGGACTGTGAGAAGAGAACCGAGTATTTTCTGTGAGAGGTTTAACCTTTGCAAATGAGCTGGGCACAGGGATAAAAGGAGCGAAGTCACTGAATAATTTGGGTTGGAAGGGACCATTAAAGGTCAACCAATCCAACCCCTCTGCAGTGAGCAGGGTCACTTTCAACTAGACCAGGTTATTCCAAACCCAATCCAAGCTGGCTTTGAATGTTCACAGGGATGGGGCAGCCAGAACTTCTCTGGGCACCCTGTGCCAGGGTCTCACCTCCCTCTCAGGGAAGAATTTCTTCCTGATATCCAACCTAAATCTACTCTCTGGCAGTCTGAAGCCATCCCCCCTTGTCCTATCACTCCATGCCCTTGTGAAAAGCCCCTCTCCAGCTCTCTTTAGCTACTGGAAGGGGCTCTGAGGAATCCCTGGAACCTTCTTGTCTCCCCCTGGGTCGTTTCCAGGGGAGGGACCAACAACCACTTGCCCCAGTGCAGAGGGAGGGCAGGGCAGAGCACTTGCTGAGCCAAGTAAACATTTCCCTGCCCTCTGCAGCAGCCCCATCCCCAGAGGAGGGAGCTGGAGCTGTTCCTGAGGGTCCACAGCAATGACAGATGAGGGTGGAACTGCAGTTTCTATAGAGACATTTATTGGAAGGGTATAAAAATAGAGTGCGGATTTCAGTAAGAACACTTTGTGGGCAGATAGTCCCAGACATTGGTGGGAGAGGAAGCCAGGAGAGTGGCAGCGTGTCCAGGTTCCCTGATGCACCCAGATCCAGAGAGATTTGATCCCCTTCTTTCTGCAAAGCTTTCAGTCTTGCTGCTGCATCCTGCCTGGCTTGACAAGAGCTCTCACCAGAGCAGGCACTATTTTATCAACCAGCCTTTGGAAGTGTAACCTGGAGCAGAGCTGAGACCCCTGCAGAGCGCAGGTGGGACACCTTCTGCATCAGAGAGGAGCCTGTTCCCCTCTCCGTGGCACACAGAGAGCGGCAGTAAATAAGTGCAGTTTGGTTAATGCTGAGCAATGCATAAACGAGCATTTAACAGTCCTCCTGCTGCAGCTGTTTCCAGTCAAAAGTCCCATCCAAAGTCAGATCAAAATTATCCTTTTCCTGCTCTCGGGAGAGCTCCAGAAACACCTGAAATGGGCAAGGTAACACTTGGGTTATTTCTCTGTGCTGCTCCTTTGCAGGAGACACAGCTCTGCAGCCCCTTGAGAGGTGTGGGGTGGCTTTGTGGTGGGAGCAGGGGAGCAGCAGCTGAGCCTCCTGTGCTCTCTGGAGTAACCACACGGGCACCACCTGCCCACAGGTGTATCTGTACAGGTTTTCCCCACCAATGGATTGACTTGAACATTCCTCGTCTTTGCCACCAGCCTTGTACAAGCAGCAATAAATAACCTGCTGTTTCCAGGGCACCCAGAGGGGCTGGGCACAGGCAGCACCCATCCTTGGGTGTGCTGTGTGCCTGCCTCAGCCAAGTGGGGTCTGAGATTGATCCACAATTGTTCCCATCACGCGAAGTCCCAGCAGTAAGAAACCCAAGCCATTTTTCACCACTTTACCAGCAGAGAACCCCTCGCTCACCACCCTCAGGCAGTTTTTTGGTGGAGCTGCCTTTTGCTACTGCACCAGCCCAGGTCTGGCTGCAGCTTTTGTCCCTCCTTCTGCCTTTACAGCACAAATAAAGATCACCTGCCTGAGTCAGAGTATTCAAGGAGAAGCTGTACTCCTCAAGGCTGCAGCTTCGTTTGGCTGTGGAGGAAGGGGAAGAGGGTTGAAAAGGAGCAGTCGCTGTTCTGCCTTTTTAAAAAGTCACCTGGTTTTGCTCTTACCTTCCTCCAGCTTGGAGAAGGACTGGGACAGGGGCAGTGCATCTTTCATTGGGACCTTGTAGACAAACAAAGAGGGGAACCTTGAAGAAATAGAAGAAAAGGTGATTCTTGCTCTGTATTGAGGTTCTGGGATCAAACCTTTATGGATTTATGGATGTCTTGCTGCCAGGATCACAGGAGGGCTGGATGTGGTGACATTATGAAATCAGATCCTTTACAGGGAGCTGTTTATCCCTCTCCAGCTGAGATCCTGTGTCTGGCCCTCACACCAGGCATATTTTTAGGGATGAGGCAGTGTTGAAACCACTCCTCATCCCATATTTTACAGTTACCTCTCCTGACGGGCTGCACCGGGGAAAATCTTCAAAATCTCAGCATGCAGGACATCGGAGCTCTCTGGATCCTTGACCTTGATTTCCAGGAGATACCCTTTGCCAAACTTGTTCTTCAGGTACTGGATGGAGCCAATGCACCTGCAAGGGCAGGGAGGAACAGAGATGACTGAAATCATTGTCTCCTTACCACCTGCTCCTTCCCGAGAAGTAAACCATGGAAGCACGTCATAAAAGCAGGTGAGGCTGGAGGAGAAGCTTGGCCATGGTTTAGTTGATGAGGAGGCCTTAGGTTAGGTCCTAGGTTGGACTTGACGATCTCAAAGGTCTTTTCCAAGCTAGTTCATTCTGTGATTCTGTGATTTCCAGCTCAGCCAGGTGCTGTCACCCACCGGAGCTGCCCGGCCACCAGGATGGCCACGCGGTCACACACGGCCTCCGCCTCCTCCATGTAGTGCGTGGTCAGGATGGCTCCCGACTCCTTGGTTTTCAGGGCATCCCGAATAGTTTTCCTGAGGACCGGAGTGAAAAGAAAAGAAAAAAATTAAAATCTAGCACTCCCTAGAAATATCAGACATTGTTCTTATGCCTTCGTCCATCCAAATGCCTCGCCCCTAAAGTAAGAATAAAATTTCCACATGCAGCAACTTTAGATCAATGAGCACATGGTAATGCCTCGAAATAATGACAAAAAATACTTTTGACTCGAGTCTCTTTATGAAATCTTCCAAATCCCATTTAGGACTGTCCTAAAGCTTGCAGAAAGGATGAAGGCAAAACGGGTTTTTTCTCTCCTTGCTCATTCTTGAGCTGGAGAGAGACAAGAAATGTATTTGTCAATAGAACCATTGGCACGTGAGGGACAGCACCATCCATGGATGGGGTAAAACCCTTTTTATGTCATTTTAACCTCAACTTTTGGCTTCCCACCCCTTTCCCACCGTGGCGGCCCAGTGCCCGGGTTCCTGCTCACCAGACACGGCGCTGCCCGTTGGGATCCATGCCGGTGGAGGGCTCATCCAGGAGCAGCACGGCGGGGTTGCCCAGCACGGACAGTGCCACACACAGCTGTGACACGGAAAAGGGGCTCAGTCAAACCTCCCACACACCCTGGCACCATGTCCACACAGAGCTGTGCACGGTGCCTCCTCATTTCTGGGAGCTCTGATTTATGGGAAAGGTGGGAAAGGCTCATTTCCATCATCCCACCCAACACGGTGCTCTCCCGGCGAGCTCAGGGCACAAGCTGGTTGCTCCACTCAGGAAGGAGAGCTTTAATTAGTGCTTGAGCATTGCAGTGCTCATTATAGGTAACCCAAAACACACCTTCCTGGTTATCCCAGCAGGTAATTTTCTGACTTTTTTGTTTAAATAGTCTTGAAGCTGCAGAGCATTCACAATTCTGAGGGGAAAGGGAACAAGTGAAAAAAGAACATTTTTGTTATTCTAAATCAATACTCTCATCAAGGGTTCCCAAAATGACAAAAAAAAAAAAAAGAACTTTTCTCCCCTTGCTCTTGACTCCTGCTTGTTTTCATTAAATATTTATTGTGTTATTAAAATGCAAGTGACTGTTTGAAGCAAAGTGTACTGAGTAAGCCACAAGCGCTTTTCTAAACCCATCATCAGTGTCAACAGCACTACAAATCCCTTGCCAGTGTCAGCTGAGCAGGCAACACTGCAGCACCCTTTCTTGTGGTGCCAAACTCCAACATCAGAGATTTCAGAAAAGCTGCCCAAAGATAACATTCTTAAAAGGGCATTAGTGCTGAATTTATCCCCACCAAATGCACTTAGGAAAATTGGAGGTTTTCTTAACCCGCTCACTACACAGTGAGTGGGTTAAGCACTTTTGCAGCTGAGTTTCCCGAGTTTCTTTCAAGGTTTCCTCTGTGAATTTTGACTCTCTGCTCTCCTCCCCATGACCAGGGGGTGGAACATTGACCATCCCAACCCTCCATCTGTACCTGTCCACAGCAGCAGCCGTGTCCTCCTTGCGCAGCCCCTTCACGGCCGCGTAGACCCTCAGGTGCTGCTGCGGGGTGAGGTCCGGCCAGAGGGGGTCCTCCTGCGGGCAGTATCCCAGGAATGCAGGGGCCTGCTCCTGGAGCTGGGAGCCTCCTCCGTCTCCTCTCTTCATCAGCACCTGCACAACCAGGCTGGGCATTGTCCTCTCACACAGTGCAAGGGGTGGTTCAGGGGAGGATTATGGGATGCAGTGGGGTTAAGGTGAGGAAACCCACGTGGAGGGAGTGATTTCACACTGTTCTTAAATAGAAACATGTCAATCAGGGCAGATCCAACAGCTTATCAAAATCAGAAGTAGCTCACAGTAATTTTATCAATACATTATTTAATTTAATAGCACGATGAACTCGATTAAAACCTTGATCACTAATAATGCTTTGACAAAAATTGTAGCCTTGACAAAAATGATAGCTTAGCCTAGGTGCAAGGTTTGGATTTTTTTCATGGATCCATCCCTTTCCTCCAGATGTCTCCTACCTGCCCAGCAGTCAGGGTTGTCTCTCCAGCGATCATTTTGATAGCTGTGCTTTTCCCAGCTCCGTTGGGCCCCAGAAGTCCTAACACTTCTCCTGCAATCAATATGTGTAATTTCTTAGGACTATTCTCCATTCAAGAAATATACCATGCACAGTCCCACAAAAGAAAAAATAGAAAAGACAGCATACACCTATCAAAAATCATATAAACCAAATGAAGTACATGCTGAGAGAGCCCATGAGATTTCAACTCAAACTGGTGCTGTGAATTGGTTCCAGGAGCTGCTGCTAAAGCGATCCCCTCTCCCCAGGATCTGCATTATTTTAGATATGGACAGCCACAGGTAATTAATAAAATGCACCCACACCAAGTTGTTCATTAACATATCAACCTCAGACTGAAGGTGCTTTAGCAACAAATAGAACAAATAGATTTGACCTCTCTGTCCTTGCTCAGGTAACTGAGGATCTGTGGGGAATTAGCTCTGGGTTCAAGGAGAACAGTCCCAGTTCTCACCTTTTTTTACACAGAAGGAAAGGTTTTTGGTGGCTGTTTTCTTCTTCTTCTTCTTCTTCTTCAAAAATGAGCCAGCTTTCTTTACTTTATATTCCTTGCACAGGTTGCTGACTATAATGACTGATTTCTGAATGCGAGGAGGAAGAAACAAGATGAATTTATTATCTTAGACAGCATTAATCCTTCAGTTACATTTTCCATTTAAAAGGCAGAAAACCTTCTCAAGATCTTTTATAGTTCACCAGGAATATGAGGTGCAACAGGACACTTTATTGTCCAGGTTCCTCTCAAGAGCTTTCTTCTCCTGATGCAACCCACAGTTTTGGGAGTTTGATTTTCCCAGTGAGAACAGCACAGCCAGAGCATCGGCCTGCACTGGTTTGTGTTTTGCCAGGTACAAAATCAAACAAAACAAGAAGGACAACACTCAGGGGTACCTCCTCCTGACTCGGAGCCACCATGGCATTTCTCACTGCTTCCCTTTCAGCTCTAACATCTTCATCTTCCTCCTCGAGCTCCTTGGGGTGCTGCTGGCTGCTGTCTTTTCTTGGGGAAATCCTAAAAACCCACCAGATTTGGCTTAGGATTTTGTTCTTTTACCTTTGTTCTCTACCAGTGCATTTTGGGCAGACCAAGAGTGAATTTCTCCATGATTGAATTTCTACTATAACTATTGCTATTCATATTACAATAATTCTTTCTGATTTTATACTACTACTACTATTATTACTGATAATAGCAATGATAATAATAAAGAATATTTATAATCTTTCTTCTTTGTACCAAAAAGAAGCTGGTACATCCCACATCATAGGCAACATCCTGTGGAGGCACTAACAAACTTGAAAGCTGTTTTATATTATTACACCACTGTTGTATTTAAGGGGCTATTTAAGTCATTCAAAAATCACCATAATTAAAAAAAATTTAAAAACAGGGGCACAATTGCAATGATGTTTTCAAGGAGAAGCAGTGGGGTAGGAGTTTAGATCTCACATGTGCATGTGTGTTGATACAAACCTAAATATTGGGTCCTGTCTCAGCACTGCTTTTCCATATTTTAACTCCAAAAAGCGAAGAAGAAGAATGAAAGCCACAGAATGGATGTAAGGCTGAAAAACAGAGGTGCCACATTAGCAGCCTTGCCTTCCCTCCCACCACAGCTGGCACTGAGGTGGTAGCAGTGCTATAAAATACATGGGGGAAACGGAATATGGGAAAATGGAGGCCACTAACACCAAAACTCAGGGTAATCAGCACTGCAGAAAACTCTAAGGGCAGGAAAACCCCAATTCATAAAATAACGGGGCAGCATGAAGTGATCTGGGCTTATTTCATTTTGCCTTGCCCATTTCAAAGGCGTGAAATTATTTTAGCAGAGGGGCTAAAATGTCATCCAGACCCACCCAGATCCTCCTCCTGCTTCCTCATACCTGAGGAGGGGGTTTAGGAGATCCACATTCCTAAATAAAAGCAGTGTTAAATGTTTTCTTACTGCAAAGACAGCAAACAGCACATCACTGTCTGGAGCTGTACGAGATGTCTCAGTGTCCTCCAAGAAAATCTGTAAGAATAAAAAAATTCACAATGAAGAGCTGTAATTCTTTAGTATCATTCTGGTTAATGAAGTAACGTTCAAAAATGCTTTGAAAATTTGCAAAACTTCTGATTCACCCCAAACATTCACATAGAGATGAACAAGTGCAGATGCTTGGCTTTGGGAACCTTGGTCCTGCACCAGAACAGGTCACAGCTCTCAGTACATGGACCAGACTCTCCTTCCAGATGTCCTATCCCAGGAAACATCTGGTCTCCTCTGCTTTGGGTCCCCTGGTCCTCTTCTTTGGAGAAGAGGTGGGGGTGAGTGGGACAGGACAGAGGAGGAGTCTCTTGTCCTTGGACTTTACCCCTCAGTAATTTATCAACAGTGTTTGTTGCATGACAATGAGGGGTTTGTTAAATTCTCAGCTGACTTTCCACCACTCCCCTCAGCTGACACAGAGTAAAGCCCCTTGTGAGTGTTCTTAATTCTCACTCAGGTTTGTTCTATGCAAAGTCAGATTCATGGCTTCAGATTTTATCTTAGGATTGGTCAGGCCATGTTGATGGACTTTGTGGCTGCTCCATCCTTGGCATTGTCCAAGGCCAGCTTGGATGTGGCTTGGAGCAACCTGGTCTAGTGGAAAGTGTCCCCTCACATGGTGGGGGGTGGAACGAGATGAGCTTTAAGGTCCCTTCCTAACCAAACCATTCTGTGATTCCATTCTATGACTCTGCATGGAAAGAATTAAGAGTTTTTACCTAACCTGCAGTCACAGCTGCACAAGAAGGAGCCCCCAGCCCTAATGAACAGCTAGAAAAATGAGATCTGAGCTGAAACAGTCACTAACAATGCACTCTGGAATATCCCACCCAGGATGAGCCTTCCCAGACTGCAGCGTGCAGTTACCACCAGACTTTGGTCACAAGGACCCAGGGTTGTGTTTTGGCCTCTCCTTGCCCAGAACCACAACTCACCTGCTGGCCATCGATCACAAAACCCATCAGGGGGTACACGGGAACCAAGAGGGACAAAACATAGAGGGAGGTGCTGGCGCTGCCCACGAGATCCAGGATTCTGCTGATGAAAAGAGAAATAAAGCACACCTGGAAATAAAACAAGAGGGTAACTCAGCTGATGGGAAGGGTTACTCACTGCTCTTTAAAATTGTGTGTCTAGCTCTGCAATTCCCTGTTGAATTTATAAAAATTGACAAAAAATGAGAAAGATGAGAGGCAGAGAGGGCTCAGGAGATCTTCAGCTGTCTCTGCCTGAGGGTTGGCTGCTGCTTTGGGCCAGCTGGAGAGACTTCTTCCTAGGGACAGGGCTGCTTCAGGCAGAAAAATCAAACATGGGATCCCATTCTGTTCGTTCCCATCCCAATCCATGCCAAACAATCCATCTCCTTCCAGGTCGGGCTTGGATGATCAGTGCTAGCCTGATGGCTCCTGTCTCAACACTTTACATCTCTTGGATGTGCGGTGTTCAGCAG
This sequence comes from Coloeus monedula, assembly GCF_965178545.1. Classification (NCBI taxonomy): domain Eukaryota; kingdom Metazoa; phylum Chordata; class Aves; order Passeriformes; family Corvidae; genus Coloeus; species Coloeus monedula. The sequence continues at coordinate 9,942,665 of NC_138799.1, forward strand.
AGTGATAAATTTTGCCTCCATTCCTGCACCAGTTCAGGTTAGATCCAGGTATTTCCCCGTGTCACAGAAGGATTCCGGGAACAGAACACAGTGACACAAATTTAATACAGAATTGGCTGCTATGAAACACACCCAGATTTATGTTCCATATCTCTACCTGGTGTTTTGACACCTAGCTCATCCTTAAGATCTCAAAATGTCTGCAAACCCTGCAGTGCAGTATCCAACCATGTGCTCACCACTATCAGGATAAAAGACCAAAGATCACAGCTCCATCCTTTGCGAGAGTTGAAGGAGATCACGTAGATTAAGAGAACGAGGGAAATTCCATAACCCAACGTCCCCATGACCTACAGGGCAAAAAGGCTTTTGTTGGAGAAAATGGAGTGATGTAAACCACCAGAAACCCATCTATAGCAATGGGGATCAGTGGAAATGATCCCACAGTAAGATCAGGACATTTAGAAATTACCACAATTTTACTCTGAGGTGTAAAGGATATATTAAGGCAAGATTTATTCCTTTTATTTCCAGCTGGAGAAACCCAAAAGGTAGGAGGTGAAACAAGAAGGTCAAAGTGTTCCAGAACCATATGCACCCACGGTGTCTCAGCTACCCCCTCCCAAAAATATTTTCCCTCAATCCCTCCCAAGCAGACCAACAGGCACCAGAATGGGACATACCAGCAAGAAGAAGGTGCTGGCGCTGCCAGAAATCTTGTTGCTCATGGCAAACTGGAGCCCAAACATGGAGAAGAGCAGGATCCAGCAGAGTGGGATGTCCACCAGTGCCTGACCACACCAGTAGGCCGAGGGAAAGAGCCCCGAGATGCGCAGCTGGGCACGAGCTCCCATCTGGGGAGGCACAATTTGAAAGGGTAGTTTATTGTCGGTGCCTGTGTGGCCAACTGCACCCGTGGCAATGGCCCCAGGGAATGAAAACGGAATAAAATCTGTCACCACTGTGATTCTGGGCTAAGATTCGACCTCGTTTTGTCTTTTAATATTTTGTGCTGGCTGCAAAACTTCTCATGGATCAAAACACCCCAAGCTGCCAATCATAGGGCTGGACTCAATTACCTCAGAGGTGTCTTCCAGCCTAAATGATTCCCTGATGCTGTACTCAAACATCCTTCTGGCAATGCAGCTGTAATCCCTTCTGCCCACCCCAAACCTGCTCCGTTTCAAGGAATTTACCTTACAATCCTGCGTGTAGCCCATTGCAAAGTGAGGAGGAAAACCAGGGAACAACAGCAGCATGTAAATGAAGTAAACGAACATAAAATAATCCCAGTATCGTGGACTGAACAGCTGAAAACACAAGAACAAAGCATTTGCGGAAAATGCCTACAACTCGTCTTACCATTGATCTAACTGCATTTCTCTTGGATTACAGGGCAGTATGAACAGTCAGCGGGGTTTGAAACCACATTTTGGAAGGTTTTCCTGAACCAGAGCCCTGAAAAGTGCTTGCTGGTGAGGAGAGATGGGTGCTGCAGGTCCCACTCCTCTATCCCAGACTTGTGAGAAGCTCTCTCTTCCATCAACTGATGGGCCAAAGCTTGAAAAATGTGCTGGAGAGAATAAGGAACCTCCTGGAGAAAACCCTCCCATCCACCCTCTCCATCCAGCAGCCCTTGAGACCCACATGGTAAAAATCAGATCTGGTTTTCCTGAAGTCAGATGTGATTTTTCCAGAGGCACCATGGAGGAAGGTGGATTTACATGTTCAGACAGCCCTACAAGGCTTCCTGTTAAAATCTGATGAATTAGTGAGACCTTAAACTGTTTTTTGACACCTTCTGGCTTTACTTACAGAGAAGAATGGGTGGCTCCAGATCTGGATGTGCTGGGTGGAGTTGAGGGTTCTCAGCAGGGCATTGCTGATGATGTTTACCAGCACTGGGAAGCAGTTGATGGCCTCCAAGTGGCACAGCACGGTGAACCTGTAGCTCTTCAAAGAGCAGGAAAACAAGGTGAGAACTCCTGGCTTTCCTCATCTGCAGGGAAGCAGTAGAAAAGGAGAACACCAGGAAAATCCAGGCCTGAAATAGCTTTGCTTATGCCTTGTTGGCTAAAAAACAAATTATGAGGTGTTGCAAGTCTGTATTGCTGTGCTAAAAATGTACATTTTGAGGTGGAAGGTCTCCTCTCAAGCATGGACTTTACTGCTCAAGACACTTCCTAATTTTTGTACCTGTGGCACAAAAAGTCAACAGGCCCATCCCACAGGGAGAGCTGATGGAGGCACCTTGCTTGATTGTTCAATTGTTGTGAGGAAACTGGAGGGAGAGAAGAAAAATCCTCACCTGACCTTCGCGGGAGACTTCTATAGCCCCATTGTGTTGTAGTTCCTCTGTGATATTTTCCTCCTTTGCTATTTCCACTGTAAGATCCTGGCTCTGGAGCACATGGATGAAGTCATCAATGCCTGTGCCTGGTGTGAGGGCCAAAAGCAGAGGAATTATATCACTGGAAAACAAAAGAGTCTTTGATGGCTTGATTTTTATTTTTATTTTTAAATCCATGGCCACCAAACAAAACGAAAGGAAATCTTATAACTGTGGGCATCAGCCAGCACATCTGTGGTGGATCATTGCACATTAATTTTTGGGAGCTAATGGGTTTCAGTCTGAATTGTTGCACTGTCTTTTTTTTCCCCCCAGCCTTTTCTGGGGTGCTACAAAATGAATTTTCTTTTGGGACTGTCTGATGAAGATATCAATGTCATTCTCTGGCCAAATAGCATGAAATAGCATCCATTCACAGGAATGTTGAAGGTGAAACTCTGAAAGCAGCCCATTAATTTGACTCAGCATTAGTGAGCCTGGAGTGTGGTGCGTGCTTTGAAAATCCTACACTCTGAAATTGTTTGGATAGAGACCTGGGTTTGTGGCAGGGAGAGAACCACGTCTCCGTCTTACCTCACCTGCTCTGATATCCTTTTTCACATCTCTCGTCAGGATCTCACCAGCTGCTGAAGCCACAGTAGGCTGTGGTTCCTCTCTTCCCTCATTAAAACCCCCATCCCCCCTTGGATCCTCTACATCTACAACCGTCTGCTCTGTCCTGTATTTTCCTTTGGAGCAGCAAGAAGCCCAGAACTGGGAAGGATGAGGGAAGGCTCGTTGTCCTCACCTGTGTGGTTGTAGACCAGCAGGGTGGTGGGCTCCAGGTAGGATCTCCTCCCCAGGGGCAAGAAGTACTGTGCAGGAGAGAGCTGCCAGGCACTCACACTCAGCAAGCCAGCCATCATGCACAGTTGCAACACCAGAGGAAGCAGAAAAACCCCGTAGAGCAGCAAACTGCATTAAGAAAGAGATGAATAAACACTCTGAGAAGAGATATTCAGCAGAAATGCGTTCAGAATGCATTTGTCTGTTGTTGTGTATTCAGGTTACCCAATGCTCTGTTAAAGACTTCAGGCAATTTTCATAGGATCATGGAATATCCTGACTTGGATGGGACTCACAATGAGCATGGATCCAACTCCTGGCCCTGACACCCCAACAACCCCACCCTGGGCATCCCTGGCAGCGCTGTCCAAACGCTCCTGGAGCTCTGGCAGCCTCGGGGCCGTGCCCATTCCCTGGGGAGCCTGGGCAGTGCCCAGCACCCTCTGGGGGAAGAACCTTTCCCTGAGATCCAACTTAACTCTCCCCTGACATAACTGCAGCCATTCCCCCAGGCCCTGTCACCAATGATGAGAGAATTTTATTTCCAGAAGTCTCAAACCTTGATCATTCACCAAATAATTCAAAATGTAGCAGGGAAAGGACCTCAGATTTGGAGTGCTCAACTTTTTAGGGCATGAAATGCCTTTCAGACTTCCTTTAGATACAAGTTTCTCATAAATCAGCATATTCCTTTAGTTCCTTGTGCGTCACCAGAGAACTCCAGCCTGAACACCAGTGGGGCCAAATGAGTTCAAACACTGGCAACATGAGAGAATTAGAAAAAAAAAAAAAATGCAGAGGAAGACTGAAAGTACTCTCTGTACACAATAACTTACTTTAAAACTTCCTCCATTTAATATAAAAGTATTTCTAAATGATTCTTTTCTTTGGAAAGGAAATTGGTTTCTCTTCCATGAATTACTCAGCATAGAAATGAAAATGCACAAAAGGGAGATTTTGTGTTACTGGCACTGGAAAGGAAAAAACTTTCCCCTCCTCTGAGTGCAGATCATTCTCAGATCATTCCTAGCCAAGACCTCGTATCAATTAATCCAACCTCATCAAAACTGGGGTGTGGAAATTGTCCCCCCTGGTGTGACTGTGTCTACTTCCAGACCTCCAGGAGAGAATCCCTTTGGTACTTACATCGACTGCAGGGTCTTCACAGAGCTCTTGAGCTTGAAGAAATGCACCTGTGCCATGGCAGAGACCTGCTGCCTCCAGAGGGCCAGGCCCTGGACCGACGCCTTCCTGGTGTCCGAGAGCAGCAGGGAGCCCGGCCTTGCCTCGTCGGGGCATTGTGGTCCTGCTTCTGCCCACTCCTCCCCAGGAACGTGCTCATCTGCAGAGAGTTTCCACGTGCAAATTTATGTCCAAGGCCAGCTTCTAGGCTGGGATTCATGAAAAGCTAAGAGCCGCCTTTGGAGGTTACTGCAGAGGAGCTGATCTCTTTGGCTGTGGGTTGTAAATTCACAGCCACGACTGTACCTTCTTGAATCGCTGTGGCTTCTCCCTCCAGCCTTAGGAACACATCCTCCAGGGTCGTCATGGTGACTCCATAGTTTATAATTCCCTGCTCAGAGCAGCTGTCGAGGCCACTGAACAGATCTGCAGGACAGAGACAAAATAAAGGCATGGACACAGATGTTCAGATGAGTCAACCTGACTGGAGCATCTCCAGTGACAGAGAAAGCAACAGAAGAAGGAACTGGATAAAGGAACAGGACACAAAGGTGTGGAGGAACACAAAACTGCCACAGCCACCCCTCATGGAAGATGTTTCCCTGCTAAGCACCAACATTTTGTACTGGTTTTCATCCTCCGTGGGATGGTCAGGCTGAAGTGATGGGCATGGTGGGTGAGGAGCGGGCATGGAGGAGCACAGGTTGTGTGAGGTTTTCTCTTATCTCTGTCTTTTCATTTAACAGGAAGAGAACTGAACTCTCAGTAACACCTAGCCCAGTTTAGCCTGCTGGGTTTGCCATTGTGAACAGTAGAAAAGCATTTGTTGCACAGTTTGATCTTAAATGTATGATAAAATTGTGGGGAAAACCCAGACTGAGACAGTCCTGATGCGATTCTGTAGAAAAACTCCCTTTGCATTTCTCGTTCCCCACATTTGTTGTTATTTTTTTTCTCTATGGTTAATTCTCAGTTATTTTCACATACATTACCTGGGAATTTATTCACGTTTTCTAAAGGCAGTTTATATCTCAGTTCATACTGGCTGTGTCCTGAGAACGTGGCGTTGGGGATGTGCCCTTTCACCAGGGATGTCACATTCTCCAAGCCACAAGAATCACTGACGTGGATCCTGTTGTGTGGGAAAAAGACAGATGTGGAATAAAAACAACCCAAACAAAGAACAGCCACCATTTTATGGATGCATAAAAAGAAAACTCCACCAGTCTTCATTCATACCCTACTCTGGATTAACTAACCCGAACCCTTACTGCTGTTTCAGTTAATGTAGCTGAATCTGAATGCAGTTAATTTGCTTGTTTTGATGACATCTGCTCTAGGGTTTCATTAATTCTGGTGTCCCCTTGTACTTGGATGCTGCCAGATATTGTTGGGGCTGAAGGAGATACCTTAAATGATAGCAAATCCCCCATTTTTTCTTCAGGAACAGAGAAGAGCCAACGCACTTCAGCCTCCCGTGCGAGATAAAAGCCTTGCGATCTAGAGGAAGGAAAATCCAAAGGAATTCATAGTGCAGAGTAGTTGTTCCCATCTTTTGGGGCTTTGTGCTCCAGGGTTATCCTGCAGGGATGCCCCAGACAGAGCCCGTGCTCACCCGCCAGGATATCGGCCTCATCCATGAACTGGGTGCTGAACAGGATCACCCGCCCCGCCTGCTGCTCCCGCAGGAGGCTCCACACCTGGTGCCTGGAGAGAGGATCCAGCCCAGCCGTTGGCTCATCCAGGAGCAAAACCTGCAGGAAGGATGGAATCAGACATTCCTCATTGCTGGAGCAGCTGCACATCTTTGGGGTTTGGTGCTCTGAAGGCAAGAGACCCAGGGCATCTTTTAGACGAGGGCAGCTGTTCTGTGGGCTGGGAGGGGTCAGGGAACTCTCTCTGCTTCAAAACGTGACTGGCAAGGTGGGTTATGAATGAAACAACAAAAGAAAATATGAAATGCATTCATTTTAATAATTATGAGCACTTTAAAGAAGTCTGAAATCCTAGAGCCAAATACATGCCCAGGGTTTTAGTTATGTCAGACCTGAATATTCCCAATATCACAGAGCCATGCCTGCTGCTTTACCTGGGGGTTTCCAAGCATGGCTATTCCAATGGATAACTTCCTCTTCTGCCCACCACTCAGTTTCTCAGCTTGAGTGTCTTGAATGTTGCTGATATCCAGCAGTTCCAGAATGTTTTGCACCTAGAACAGCACAAGGATGTCCATTCTCAGCAGCCATTGTCCTCCCATCCTTTATTAGGGTGGATTTAGATTTATAGCAGGTATCAGGAGGAAATCCTTCCCTGGGAGGGTGGGGAGGCCCTGGCACAGGCTGCCCAGAGAAGCTGTGGCCACCCCTGGATCCCTGGAAGTGTCCAAGGCCAGGTTGGACAGGACTTTGAGCTTTGATTTTCAGAAGATCCAGGTGGATCCTTTGAGCTTCCCAGTGCAAAAGGAGCCACTATGGAATGGTGGGGAACACACTCACCTCTCGCTCTACCTCTTTGGACTTGATGCCCTTGATTTCTGCAAAAGTTTTCAGGTTTTCTTTCACTGTCAAGACCTCAAACTGTGTGTTGAACTGCGGGCAAATCCCGATCATCCCCCTGATCTCCTCCCTGTCTCCCATTTCGGAGAGTCTGTAGTTGTATATGGTGGCAGAGCCTGTTCACAGGGATAAATGGGATGAGGGGGAATGAATTGATCTTTACAGATTTTGGATCAAGGCCACTCCATCCCAGCCTTCTCCTACCTTCTGAGGGGAAGCTGAGCCCACTGAGCACGTTCAGCAACGTTGTCTTTCCAGCCCCACTGTGGCCCAGCAAGGCCGTGATCTGACCCTCATAAATGTTTAAAGACAAACCTAGAACAAAAGTAACACCAAGTTTGGGAAGAAATGAGGCTTGACTTGCCCCCACTCACTGCCAAAAGCAAGAGAAGTCAAGAAGTACAAGAATTAAGTAGTAATAACCAGCACTGAGCAGGGCAAAGCTCTGCAGATCTTTAACTAAAGGCATACGGGGTGGGTCTGTATTTAGCAGAAAAGACAAAAATAAAACAATTAAAAAAATAGAAATATTTCTTCTCTTTAGTCTTATTAAAAACAGAAATCAGTAAAAGCTGAAAAAAACAGTGATCAGTCACATCAATTAATATTTGACATAAATTTTCAAGCAATGCAAGTGCTTTTTTTCATTGACTGACTGTACAACGGTGTTTCCTTGTCTTTAACAGGAATCAATCCCACAGCCTTCTTACCTCTTAAAGCTTCTGTCTTCTTGTCCTTCTTTTTATAGGCTTTTCTAATATTGTGGAGCCTAAAAGGAAGGTAAGGAGGTTATTCTTTGTGGAGTTCTGTAAATGCACTTCCCTAATGCCCTTTTACGTTCCTATGGCCCTCAGGTGACAATGACAGAAATGGCATGGAACAAATAGGAGGTGCTGGAAAACAACGCTGAGATTCACAGGTTTGACAGGCCCTGTGCCCAGGTGTGAACATCACAACCTGGCACCAAAAATGGGGCACCAAGACTGGCAAAGACAAGGCCCAGCCCATCGCAACAGAGGACAGGTTTACAGAAAAAAACCCTGTTATTTTTTTAATCTAAATTTACCTATATTTCATCATTAGTGACCAGTCTGAATTATCTTTTTATCGCTAGATTTTCTCAGTGAAACATTTTTATCTCTAATTTTTCTCTGTGAAGCAGTGTTTTGCAAGAACTTCATGAACATGAAAACTGCCTGGAAAAGTCCAACCCAAGCTGATGGAAGGAGCGGGGATCAGTGGGAGCACAAAACCACAGCTACCAGGCACCAGCAATTCCTTCTCTCTTAACCTGATGGCCTCTTTCCCCAGGAATTCGGGGGGCACAGGTTCTACATCATCCCCAAGGAGCTCCTCAGGGTTCGCTGTGGATCTGGGCACGTCCGTGGTGGAGCCTCTCCTGCTCTTCCAGTACGAAGCCTTCAGGCAGAACAGAGGAGGGTCTGGAATCCCATATTTGCCTGCCAGGAAAGCAAAAAGATGTTCTGTCACTAACCAAAGGCACAGCCAAGACACCATCCTAGACTAAACATTTAGGAGATTCAAGTAAGTATAAAATTGGTGCTTTTTCCAGTCACAAGCCCCCGTGTTTGGAGCAGAGGTAGAGGAGACCAGAAGGTTGGATTCAGGCCTTTCTCTAATGAATTCAAGACTTTATGTATTACATTATGACATTGTAATCTCATAAATAGTTCAACAACAGCATAATTAGAAAGAGAAAATGTTGAATAATTTGTTGTCATTGATTCTGTGAATTGCCAGCGTGCGCCAGTCACAGAAAAGTCACTCCACAACATAATACATTTCTTTTAGTCCAAACCTTGTTTTAGTTGACTCAGATAATGGAGCAGCCCATCATTTCCTTGATATATCCCATGCAATCCATGTAAATAAAAAGAAATCATTCCTACCTGGCAGAATTTTGTCGAAATACAGAGCCAACAGCATGTACAAGACTGAGTCAAACACCAGCAATATGTATGTTGAAAATAGAAAGTATGCTTCATCCATAAGGTTGGAAAAGGAGAAACCTATTCCATATTTCTCTAAATTGAAAATCTGAAATAAAGGAGAAAGAAGAATGAATTTCAGGCCGGAAAAAAATGCCTGTGCCATCGAACCATGGATGCAACTGTTTGTTAACCCAGAAATCATCTGCAGTACTGACCAACTGTTCTTATTTTCCTTCTAAAGGGGAAGGGGAATAAATTTGCTCCATGCAGAGATCTTAATGCTTTCATCCAGAATTTTCCAGAACAATCCAGAAAGAGAAGAAAAGATCATAGTTTTAGAGGTCAGTTCAGGAAACCTGGTATTGGCACCTTTGATGTGACAGAGTCACAACAAAAATGCTCTAATTTCCATAATGATTGATGTAACCATATGGTGAATTAACAAAGTCAGTCTCTTCTTCTGCTGGTGCAGATATCTCCTCTCCCAGGCAGATTTTTTTAATATATATATCAAGAAATCAAATATTAGATTACCAGAGCTAGAAAGAGCTATGGAGATATGATTAATGGAAAACTGTGAGACTGCAATTTATCCAAGGTGGGGCTGGAGGAAGGGCAGCAGCAGCAGGAATGCAGAGCTGGATTTGCACAGTCCCTGCTGCCAGGAGGAGGGGAGTGGCTGGGCAGCCAAGGATGCTGTCCCTGATGCTCCCGAGGATAATGGGGCTGTTGTGTGCAGGGATGGGGCTTCCTCAGGGTCATGTGGAAGCTGCAGAAGTGCACAACAGCACATTTTTTTGTGCCGGGGGCCCTGCTTGTCTCTGCATTCATCTGACTTCAAAGCAGGGGAAGGGGATGGGGGCGTTGAAGCCCCTCAGTGCTGCCCAGCAAGAGCTCAGCTCATGTGGGGGCTTCAAAACAGGCTGTGGAGATGAGTGAAAAATGCCTGAAGGTTTTACAGCTGGATTCTTGAGCTGAGGGTAGGAATTCCTGTGCCTTTCTCTACCATCAGGGGGAGGTTTGAAACACAGATTTAGAAGAAACAAAGATTTTAGTTATAGGCTAGCTGTGTTGAAATTAGTTAGAATAGGAAGGAATTTGGGCCCAGCTAGAGTTAATTAAAATAGTTAAGAGAGCTGGACCTGAAATGGGTTTTAAGATGTTAGTAACTTAGCGGTCACTAAAGTAACTAGGATTGTTAAAGTTCAGAGAGGCAAAAAGGTCAGAATGAGGAAGATGAGCATACTTCATCTTTTTAAGACCACTGACCCAATTCAAGACCACTGACTCAATTCAGAACACACACTATGCATGCTTAATGACACTGAAGCTCATTTCCATACAAAGCGGAGAATGGGAGGTGTTAATGTTATGAATATGCATTTGTATTTTGGATATTCATAATTTTTGTAAATAAAAAGCTTTGTGTTTGCTTGTATCGGGCCCTGCATCTTAGGGAGCTATCCCACGCAGTGCCTGGCGCCCAATAAAACATGCACTTTCTAACTCTAAACTGTGAGAGAGTTTTTGTCTGTCTCAGTTGGATGTCGATATCAGATCGATATTCATATTTTGGTAAGTCAGGTTCAGCTGCAGTGAGGGTGCCCCCGTACCTTGGCAATGCCGGTGTTGAATGCAAAAGGACACATGAGACCAAGAAACCACTTCAGTGGCTCTGGGACATCTTCTATCAGCACCGCCAGGCTCAGGAATCCAAAGATAAAGATGATGAGGAACCCCACAGAGCTGACAAGCTTGGAGGTCCTTAAGAGGGAGCAGAGCATGAAAACAAGGTGGATCTGTAAGAACAGAAGTTTCCTTCAACCACTGAAGGAAATAAATATCCTTAACAGCAGCACTTCCATTTGCCAGGCACCAGATCTCTGGTGAGCTGAGTTTGTATAACAAAATCCACTAAAGCCCTCCTTAGTGGGTTGAGCTGAGTTTCAAGCTGGGCCTTTTGTATCCAAACAAGGGCCTGTCAGCCCTTCAGGCTGCAAATCAAATCTCTGCTGCTGGCCTAGAAAAGCCACTCAGCTGTTCCAGCCAGTGTGGTCACACAAACGTCCTGAGAACTGTGCAAAAGGCTCTGGAGCAATGCTTAGGCTCAGCAGCATGGTAATAAATCATGTGGTGAGGAAATCTGGCTTTAAAGCCTGACTTACACACGCCAGGCCATAGAGGAAAAACAGGAGTGAGACTGCAGGGAAGCTGCTGGTGTAGAAAGGCTCCCACAGCACGAGGGCCGTCAGCAGGCACGAGAAGATCAGCACATAAAGAGAGTACAGCAAACTCCAGGAGAGCCTGGGGAGGGAAAGGCGCCATCACCCTTGTGGTTCATTAACAGCCCTTGTTACAATTTCATCTGCAGGTAAGAATCATTTTACATTTAGTTATTAGTTATTTTCCATGGAAGTAATTTCTCTTTCACACCCTCAGAGCAGACGGCTGATACAGCTTAGGAGGAAATACCCCAGAGAGAAGAGGACACCACTGCCATGCTCAGCCCTCTGCTTTGTCCTTCCAGTGCGGGAGAAAAGTTATGAACCCATTTAACTGATCAACTGACTGCTCAGGTGCCCAGAGCTGACAGATTTTTGGGAAACACATTCCAGTTAAAGAAGAACTCACCAAAATGCAATGTCCTGCAGCCCCATGGTCCTCATCAATACTTTGAGCTTTTTCTTTTCTCGTGTGACATTCCTTGATAAGAAATACATGAAGGGAAAGAAGCACATCACGATAACGACCATGAAATAGCTGTACTCCAGGCTGATGGAGAAGAGGATGCTCTGGGACTTCATTCGGACGCCAGCAATGGATTTCATTTCTTCCCAAACAGAATGATTTGCCACCATCTATAGGAATTCAACGTCAATAGATCAGCATTTTGTTTATTTTCTGCTGTGAGATCCATTTGTGTAAGGAATGTTCCGCTTCATCCTCCTTGCATTGACTTGTTAAAGCAGCTTTATTTTCTGACAAACCCCTTGCTATCCCCATGGTACAGTTTGCCTTTCCTGTATCATATTTAAAATAAAAGGATGCCTCCTCCAGTTCCTAAATTGGATTTACCTCTATAATAGCAGCATCAATGCTGGACTGCAGGGACAGGAAGCCTTTGTACCAGTACTTGGGGCTGTTGCAGTACTTCGGTGAGAACTCGTAGCAGCTGTCTGCAAGGTAAAGGGCATCACACGAATGAAAAGTAATTAGTTTTTGCTATTAAACGTGATGACAAGAATGCATTGGCGCTGTGGGAAACTCTTCAAATGAATGGTGACAAAAAAAAAACCCCAAACCAAAACACCCAAACCCCCAATTTATTCCATCACTTAAGAGCCATGGTTTTTTCCCACCCTGTCCACTCCAGGCAACCACCCCGAAATTCTCACTTTGCGTTACCTATGTATCCAAAGACTTCATTGGGAATAACCACGTGGCTAGTGGGAAACCTGAGTTGGTAGGAGAAGTTGTCCTTAAATACAACCCCTATAGTTTCCTCATTTGAAATCCAGGCTTTCTCCATGGCTCTCTCATCATCCAGTTCCTCCAGTTTTATACCTGTGGAGCATCAGGAAAATACTGCCATGAGATTTTGTGAGTCTGGAAATGTGTCCGCAGCATTGAGGGAATGTTCTGCTATCTTAGCCCTGTGTCATAGGTTAGCAAGCATAGTCCCAGAAGGGATGTCCTTGCTAAGGGGTGCTTACAGCTTCCTCTGGGACCTGATAGAACCTATCAGCGGCCAGTTTGAATACGGACAATTCTCTAAGCCACTTAAAGTTGTGACCACCTCTGTGATCCACATTTAAGAATAGGCAAACTCCCCCTCCAAGCTCTCTCTCGTTTCCGGCGCTGGCACAGGTGGCTGCGGGCCCCGTGTGGGGGCCAGCGGGCCTGGCCAGGCCCTGCTTGGGCCAGGCCAGGCCGGGCCACGGCCATCCTGGAGCCATGGACCTGTTCCAGCCATGGAACCCCCCCCCCACTGCCTTGCCGTGGGCAGCCGGAGCGGCTCGGCTCTCCCCCCTCTCCACTTCGATAAGAAAAATTCAACATTCCAGCTGCAAAGCTGCAAGGCCGAGGTGAGATTAACCCTTTTACTGCTGTGAAGAGCTGAAAACCTGAGGGAAGAGAGAGAGGAGATGTTTAAAGCTGAAATTCTGTTGTGAAGCTATGATATATCAGAGTATCCTGTTGTAATTCCATGAAGATATGGGGGGTGGAGTGTTCAACTCGTAAGCAAAAGCACCTGCGCTGAGATAGGCAGATGCTGACGCAGCTGTAATTTCATGAGAAGTTTGGACAGGGAGAGATGGACCAGATGAGGACTTTTGCTCCAAATGGGAAAGGAGAAAACCTCAGTCCCTAGAGATGCTCCCAGAGATAGTCCTAACAATGAAGATGAGGAAGACCCTTTGCTCCCAGGGAAGGAGAAGGGCCTCTGTTTTTGTTTCTGAATGGCTCAACCTTAAAATTGTACCCCAAAAACCTTCAAGAGTGGACCCTCGAACGTGGGAAAACCAATTGCTATCATAACCAAAATGAAAGTTAAAGACCAAATGTAACGATTGCTTCGCCCCATGCGAAATTTGAAGGCCATTAAATAAACAAAGAGGACAAGAGATATTCCATAACCAAAGAGGCAAATGATCTAGAGAGAGAGAGAGAGCAGTCAGTGACAAGGAGGTGCCTGTGCATATATAAAAACCTGCCCAGAGCAGTCCATTGCAAAGAAACTCTTTAAAGCCAAATCCTGCTGTGACCTTGAACAAGCTGCAAGTCGGGGGAAGGGACTCACATGCGAGCAGAGAGACTCCTCTTCTTAAATGGACTGAACAAAGTTATTTGGAAGTGGGCGGCTGTCTCGTTGTGATACTGTTTTCATAGCATGAGCAAGAAGAGACTCCTCTTCCTAAATGGACTGAACAAGGTTATTATGGAAGTGGTAACAGACTGAACGTCTTAAGGGTTGTCTTTTTACATTGTCAGTGGGAGAAGGGAGGAAGGTGGGGGGAGGAGAAGAGCTCTGAAGGTGTGGTATAATTTTTTTTCCTTCTTTTAGGTCTGTTAATAAACTTCTTTATATTCTTTCAAGTTTGGTGCCTGCTTTGCATTTTTCCTAATTCTTACCTCACAGCAGATAAACAGTAATGAGTATTTTGGACCAAACCACTACACCCTGCAACTCCTCCTTTTCCAGTTCTCACTGGCCAGGGAGGCAGCTCCAAATAATTCACAATTTACCAATTGAGAAGAAATGCACCTCCAAAGAGTGAACCAAGGTGTTTTAAAAGAATTAGGGAATATTAGGTAAGGCAGAGCTTTACAGTTCAGAAGGGCACATGGTCTCACAGGTAGTTTAAATCCTGGAGAAGAAATATTTGTGAAAACGGAGGATTTAGGATGAATTTTCTCTTCTGATCAAAGGTGTTGGAGAACAACTAAAACACAGCATGCACACAATAGGTTAAATAATGACAAAATTCAATATTTAAAAAGGAAAACCCACCTGTCATGACAGAGCTGGAGGCCACTTTATTCATGATGTGCCTTGTGGTGGCAGTGCCGGGGGTGAACATGATGGTGACCCCGGTGGCATTGAAGGCAGGGTCATCCAGGTGCCCCAGGTGGCTGTAGGGCACTTCGGGGTAGGGGACTAGCACCATGAACGAGGATGCGATGAACACCAGGAGCAGGAAGAGCAGGGACAGAATCCACTCCTACACCAGGGAGAGCAGGGAGGAGAATTTCATGGCAGTATAAAAACATGTTCTTTGTGGGGTTAAAATACAAACAAGAGGAATTCAGTCTTTGTGGGATTAAAATACAACCAAGAGGAGCTCAGTCACACCAGTTTCCAGGGTGTTAATGAAGAGACTCTTTGCAGTGGGCCCATCACCTGCTCCAAGAGCCCATCTGTGCCCTCATTTGTCACAAACCAGACACAAATATCACCAGTTAAAAAAAATTTCAAGTCTCCAAGTGTTCATTACCAGCAAGGCTTCTCAAAAGTACTTTAAGTTCTGATTTTACCCAAAGAAATTGGTGTTCAGGGGTAGGCAGGGATTGGGCACTCTCAGTAGTTAGCTGCTATTTTGGTTTAATTTTTAATTTTTTCTTACCTGAAAGCTCTGCATCTTCATCCTCCACTTGATCAGGACATTTTTCCACAAGAGAATTTTAGTTTGCTGGAATACACTTACACTTCTCTGGAGTGTCTTCATCTTTGAACCTAGAGACAATTTCTTCTTGAAAATTGCTTTCAAATACAGCAAAAAGCTCAACCAGCAGCAACTGCTTTTAGTTGCGCAGTCCTTGCAGATGTGCAGTGGCACTTCCTCTCCCTTTTTACAGCAAGAATAAACTCAGATGTTGTGTGCTGAGCACAACCACCCCCGCAGCACAGGGTCCAAGAGACCTCCTCACCCTCAACACACTCCAACCCTCACAGCTCAGCAGCAAACACTGCTAAAAATCAGAATTTCAGGCTTCCATGCTGCAGCACGGGGAGTTTGGGAGGAGTTACTGATGAAATAAAAAAGGGAGTATCACATTACGTGACCTAATCGGCTTGGGTGGGCTTCATAGCCAAGGAACAACAACAATTTTGTTAATTAAAATCCCTAAAATCCTTTTGTTTGTAATTTTAATGTGCTGTAGGCTCAACACCAAGAAATGTTGAGTAACTCCTGGCTGTGGTGTGAGCTGAACTCTTTTGGAAAACAGCATCTGTTGAAGGAAACTCAGAGCCATGAGAGAACAAATTCTTGGAAGTGCGTGGGAGAGACGGCACTGCTGGGTTATTCACGAAAAATCAGAGAAAACCAAATGGCCACGAGCACGCACTGATGTGTTACCCCAAAAGACAGGGCAGAATCCTCCAAATGACATGGTCAAAGCAAAACAAAGATTATTTTGCCTGGTTAATGCTGGTGGTGGGAACTGAAAGAAGTAGAGCATAAAGCTGCCTGTCAGATTTCTGCAGATGAGATATCTGCTTATTAACCGTCCATAAAATAATCATGAGGACCTTTAATGAGCACAAGGATGAAGCACCTCTATGCAAAAGAGCTCTGCTCACACGGCCAAACTGCTCTGCTGTCACATCTGTAGCTAAAATCTCCTTTTAAACAAAATCCTGATCTTCTCTAAGTGATTCTCAGGTAGAAATATCAGAGCTTTTACAGACCTAATCCTTTCAAGCCTTCCTGTCATAGGGAAGGAGGATTTATGTTGTCCTGTTCCCCTGGGGCTCGAATCCTCATGGTGCTGACAGGCAAGACAGAGTTTATCTTCTTGCAAATATTTCTACTCAGCCCTCAGGGGCTGAATCTCCGTGTGAGGAGACAGCAGGCGCTGGAATGCTGGAAAAGCAGCTGCGGCAAAAGGGCAGCCCAGGGTGCCTGCTGCAAATACTTGTCCTGGTACTTTGGAAGGGTGAGGCAGGGATGCCAGCTCAGGGGCAGGAATCTCCTGGTTTGCCTTCATCTCTAAACAGGCTTTGTTTCTTACAGATGATCCCACTAATCCCAGGTGTATAAATATTTGAATTTAGCCTGTGTAATAACCTCTAGATTTCCCTGAGAAAAGTGAGGATTTAAACTTGCCATCTCTTGGTCGCTTTTTTCAGAAAAAGCCCCCAGAAGTGAGGATTAGGATGTTGTGTGTCACCTGTGCACATCTCCCCCCCTGACACGGGGTTTGTGTCACAGCTAAAGCAGGTTTCCAGTTTGTTCTGATATGGAGTAACCTCGACAGGCTGACACTCCCAGGAGATCCTGGCTGGAATGGAGAGCTGGCACACCAGGAGCTCATCCCGGACGTCCCGCATGCCCCTCGTGTGGTCACCCCTCAAGGCTGACTGACCCTGGCCGTGCTGCTGCAGTGTTTGGGCAGCTGGGGGAAATGCAGTACAGCTGATTTCTTTGCTCCTGTGATACTTCAGGGGGAATTTTTAAGAGCATAAGACAGAACTTCTAAATTCAAACTTTACCCTACACTGGAGATAGGGAAAGAAATCTGCTCCTTGTATGTCCTGGATTACTTAAAATATTGAGCTGAACCTACTGCTTCTTCTTAGTGCTGAGAAACACTGAAATAAACCTCTGCCATAAACTGAGCTCCATTTGTGTGATATTTCATCTCAAAGTAAGGTTAAAAAGACTCTCTCACCTTTAAACACCCCTAAGCTTAATCACAGACTTAACCTATTAGAAAGATGCTCTGTGCCCCACCTACACATTTGTACCCTCACCCAGTGTTATTAACAGTGCCATAATTCACTGGGTGTTTTCATACCTTCCAAATAATATTTTTTATTTATCCTTAGGAAGAATGCTTAAGCCTTATCTCAACAGGAAGGTTTGAGAGGAATCCAGAGCTTGTCCTGGAGGAGCAGAGATGCTGAGCCTCCCTGGGATGGACAGGCAGAATGTCCCGGAGACTCCCAACTCTCCTTTGTTGTTTTTTTCCCCTCAGGCACTTCTGCAAAAGACACTCCTCATCCCATGGCTTCTCTTTTCCCTGGCTTCCTTCCCCTTCCTCCCTGGCAGAGCTCCGGCTTTATTTGTGTCAGAAAAAGCAAACAGAGCACATCGCTGTTGAGGCGCTGGAGCGGATTGTCCGAAAAGTTAACTCAGGACGTTCTTGAGTCGTGGCCAAGAGAAGAAGAACAAGCCTCACAACAAACCACACAAAAATCCTTTCTCTGGCAAACTCTGTTGTGTTCCTCAGGGCAGCAAGAGGGGCTGAAGTCAACAGCGATGTCACGGCACGGGCCGGGGGGACAAACAGTGGCAAACTGTTCCTGTGGCATCAGCCACAGAGCAGGAGCAGCGGAGAAGTGCTGCCTGCTGGATAGCAACTGCTCTTCCAGCTAAAAAGCATCTTGGAAACGTTAAAATAAGCTTCTCCTGACCAACTCTGCACTTCTAAAGGGGATGGGTTTGGTTTCGCCCCAGGCTGTGGAGCATGGCTGCCCCTCAGTCACCCACAGCAGCATCCCTGGGCTCATCACGGCTGAGGGACCAGGGCTGGGAGGGAGCAGGAGCAGCTGGGACAGGGGCTGGGCTTGGAAAAGTGGAGCAGTTGGATGAGCTTCCCGCTGCTCTGCCCAGCAGGAAAAAACCACCCCTAAGATCTAAATCCCATTCAGCTGTTCGAGGCCGACAGCCGAGGTGCAGTCAGGGCACAGGAAGAAGTTAAGACCTGTCCCCAGAACATCTCCTGGGTGCTCAAACTTTCTCCTCCCCTCCTTGCAAAAGGAAAAAACCCAGCCCTTAGGCGGAGAGGTGGAGATGCCAGGTTCCAGCCAGGGAATCTCAGAGACTCCTCCCTGCCCACTCCTCGGCAGAGCGCTGATGTTCGGAGATCCACGTGGAGAGCACGACTCTGGGAGGGCGGCTGGCTGCTCTGGGGACTTTTCCTGGCAGGAGCAGCCCATCTGTGAGCCACGGCAGCCACCTGCTGGTACCTGCTTGCCCACATCCCTGCCTGCCGTGTCCATCCCATGGGATGGCACTGCCCCTGGCCTCCAGCGGGTCCCCAGCCCAGCCTTTACCAGAGGGTGCTGGGGGACAGAAAACGGGGCACCGGGGGAAACACCTGAATGCAGGGAGTTCCTATTTTATTTCATTTATTCTTGGTTTTTTAAAATTTGTTCTTTAGCCTTGGCAGGCAGGTGTCTAAGAGGAGATGCTGGTCTGCTCAGACGGGGCAGAGTCCTGGTGCTTGCCCTCAGCTCCCCACCAGTTCCCCCATCCCTCCCAGGCACCCACAGGGGTCGGTGCTGGTGAGAAGCCCCCCGTCTTCCCAATGACCAAAGCAAGGCTCAGCCTGCTGTCCTCCTTCAGCACTACTTCGGGTCAAAGCACACCTTATTTTACCCTAAATAATAGATGATGGTATAAGAGCTGCCAGTTTTCCCTTTATTTATCCAGCCACTGCGGAGTCCTTTCCTCTGTCCCTGGCCCCAGTGGTGGGGATGAGATGGGGCAAGTTGGCCTGAGCTGGAACTCACAGCAAGAGCAGCTTTTTGTGTCAAAATACAGCCCAGTGCCCCTCTCTCCCAGGAATCAGCACCTTTGCTGGCCACATTCCACGAGCCAGAAGGGTGATTCTCGGGACTGAGCAAGGCAAAGACCTGGTGTCCTCCTGCCATGGATAAGTGAGGTGTCAGAGCCTTCCCAGGGTTTGCTCCTGATTCTTTCCATAGACTGAACCCCCTTTCCCAGCCACAGTCTCCCTCACATCCTGGGGATCAGGAATTCATTCCACAGGGGTATTCCTCAGCACAGCAAATCTCCATGAGCCAGTCTGAGCTGGGGCACAGATGAACATCAGGCAGCAGCTTGTCAAAGGATAAAGGCTTTATTTAATAAAATAGTAACTCTTTTTCTCTCTGTGAGGCAGAAGAACACCTGCAGGGTGTGTGTGTTGTGACATGGGGAATGGAGTGCTGGGGCTGCAGCTGATCACAGGTGTCAGCAGCACTGATGAAATTCAGTAACACCAATGAAATACATGGAATATTTCCCACCGGGGCTCCAAGACTCAGGGCTGAAGGGGTCTCTGCTCCACAGCCCCGTTGGATGCCACCTCCAGGTCCTGCTCCTCTGCATCCCTGGTGAGGTCTACAAACACCTGCAACGGGACACAGTGGAAACAACCTCATCATTGCCATGGACTGGCTGTTTTTGTGCTGGTCACAGGTTATTTCTTCCTTTTCCACAGGCAGTTCCCAACCTGGAGCTCCTGCATCAGCCTACCTGGTGCAAAGTGTTCAGTGACAAGCTGTACTCCTCAAGCTTGAAATTCTGTTTAGCTGCAGAGGGATGGAGAAAGCATCCTTAAAAACCAAATCCATATAAACAATTTTTAAGTGATTTCCTTATTTAACTGATTGTTTCCTTTTACCTGCTTCTAGCTTGGAGAAAGACCTGGACAGAGGCAGTGCATCTGCCACTGGAATCTTGTAGGTGAGCAAGGAAGAAGTCCTGAAAAAGTAATAAAAAAATCAATTCTTCATCTAGTGACTCAGCATCAAATTCTGGGGGGGTCTGTGGGGTAACTGTGCTCCAGGTAAATCCCTGAGCAAGGTCAGTAGCAGGAAAAGAGCATCCCAGCCCAAATCCAGGCTGGTGTGCAGCACATGGATACTGACCTTTCCTGCCGAGCCGCGTGGGGGAAGAGGTTCAGCATTTCGGTGTGGACAGCATCGCTTTGCCCCACGTCTGTCATTTTGAGTTCTAGGTGGTAACTTGAGCCAAACTTACTTTTGAGATCCTCAAGGGAACCGATGTACCTGCAGAGGGGGGAAAACATTGCTCAAACCACCATAACCAGCAAATAAATCATTCGCTGGTGTTGAGGAGTAGCTGTACGTCCTCTTATTCATCAGTTTATACTGTGCTACCTCCTCACAACACTGACTGTTACACACTTGGGAGGATCCAAAGCAGTATTTTCCATTAGATTAAGAATTAAAGAAACCAAACACACCCCACAACCGCCCAGACTAAGCCCCCTGCTCCCGGTGCCCACCGGAGCCGGCCGGACACCAGGATGGCCACGCGGTCGCACATCGCCGCCGCCTCTTCCAGGGACTGCGTGCAGAGGATGGCTGCCCTCTCCTTGCTCTTCATGGAGGCCTGAATCATTTTCCTGGGAACAGAGGGATCACAGTCACTTCCTGGGAAGAGCCACAGAAAATCTCCTGGTCTATGTCTCCCTCCCTAGAAACAACTTTTAAAAATTATTAAAAGTGGACAACTATTTAAAAGACTTCAGTTTTCTTGTTTAAAGATGACGTGGACGCCAATGCCATATTGCAATTTGTCATGTCAGCGTCCCCCCAATGTTACACTGACGGTGTAAAGTGGTGATGGAAAGCTAAAGCAAACCCTAGGGCTGGATGCCTAAAGGGAGAACCACCCACAATTTTTCTCTTGCTCTGAAGAAAACAGAAATTTGTGTCTTTTGTACCAAACACATGGGTTCAGCTGGTGTCTACTGAGATTTTTTGGGAGTGTGTTAATGACCATTATATTACAGGGCTTGCTGCCAGCTGAGTGAGGAGCTCAGCAAGTTCTCCCCATCCCCTGGCATTAGGAAAAAGGGGAAAGACAGATCTACTCCGTCACCATGGCCCAAGAGTTCCTACAATAGGGAGGGTGAGGCCCATCCTGTTCAATCTGTCCCAGAGCTCCCGTTTCTGCCGAGCCAGGGCTGCTCACCACATGCGGTGCTGCCCTTTGGGGTCCAGGCTCACGGATGGCTCATCCCAAAGCATCACCATCGGGTCTCCCAGGATGCTCAGAGCAAAAGACAGCTGGAATGGGAACAACACGATGTCAGGGCTCCTTTATTTACTTGCAAAACTGGTGCATCTTAATCCCCATGAATTTTTCAAAGCTGAAGCTCTTGCTTCCAAAGTACAGGAGGAACAGGGATTAAAAAAACCCCACTTTAGGTGTTCTCAGTTAACATTTTAATCTCTCAAAATCAGATTTTCCTGAGCCTGCCAAAGATGTGAAAGTGGTTTTCCATCCCATTTACTGGCAGATGTAAGTGGTGGGGCGTGAAGAGATGATTGTAAATCCAATTTGTGGTTTGCACTTATTAAACACACAGTGCAGGAGAGTGGGAAAAGAGAGGGGTGGGTGGGAATCCTGCCAGGCTGGATTCAGAAGGTACTGATGAAAACAAATGATGCCAGGAACCCACTCAGCTGAAGGTTTCCTGTGCACCACGTCCAAGGAAGAGTGAGCAGGCTTTGCTCAAGTAGCAAAGACAAAACCAACACACACCTTTCTGGCTTCTCCAGCAGATAAACTCCTAGCAGGGGTCTTGAAATGCTTCATGAGATCCAAGGCCCTTCCTGTGCTGTGGGGAATGGAAAGGGAAAAGCCTTGAATGACCTCTTCGTGTACAAACTCTGTGGTCAGGGTGCTGAGGAACCAGACACTGACATGTTTGGGTTGATATCCATCACCTTGGGCTACTTGGTGATTTTGCTCCCAGCTTGGATGGTAAATTGAGGAATTTTTGCAGAAATTCAAGGTAGGAAGTGCAGCTAATGAGAGAAATGAGTTACTCATGGAACTGGCCATGAACTGGGGCAAGTTTGAATTTTTTTTTCTGAATTTTCCCAGGTAAGCCTGGGCTACAGTCTTCATTGACAAGTGACTGAGAACAGTATAAAATAGCAGACCTCATCAGGAGAAGCCACCTCTCTAAGGTGAAAGGCACTGAAGGTGCTGTCTCTTAACCACACAAGGCAGGTTTGCTAACAGAAAAACCCTTCCCCACACTATAAAATCAGAGTGATTGGGCTGGAAGGTTCCCTGCCTCTGGAGGGAGGGACCACAAAGAGATGAGATCGTTTGGCTTCGTACCAGCTGATGGCAAGAGCAGCATCTTCTTCCCTCATCCCTCTGACAGCAGCAAAGGCCTCCAGGTGCTGCAGCACCGTCAGGTGTGGCCAGAGTGGGTCCTTCTGTGGGCACCAGCCCAGGGCCCCCAGGCATGGGGGGGCTGCATCACAGCCCCTGAGCAGCACCTGCACCAACACACACAGCTCTGTAGTGGGGTCACAGAATCACGGGGTGGTTTGGGTTGGAGGGATCTTAGAGCTCATCCCATCCCACCCCTGCCATGAGCAGGGACGCCTTCCACCAGTCGAGGTTGTTCCAAGCCCCGTCCAACTGGCCAAGCCAAGCAGTTGTGGGGTCAGTAGCCACTTGTGAGTGGTCACTGTGTGGCTCCATGGGCAGGGTGATCCTGCTCCATCTGCCTTTTCACTTTGGGTAATGTTACCAACATCAGACTGTCTTTTCCCAGTAACACTTTTCTATTTCCAACCTTCAGTCCCAAATCTGTAACAGCAATGGCATTTCCCCTCCCCCAGCACATGCCATTAATCATTCTGCACGTAATTAAGTGATGGGTTGTTACTGGCCCAGCACTGCTCACATTTGTTTTCAATTTCCTGGTTTTGCAAGGCTGTTTATGGAGAGTGTTATTTTTGGGTTTTTTTAGATGTCAACTTTTCTTACAGGGCTTGTGACATTTCACAATGGGTTTCCAATGCCAGCTGAAGATTTGCTGTTGCTCAAACTCTTAAATCTGTAACACTGACTTTGCTGAACACTAGAATTTATGCTTGGCATAAATCAACACTTTCTTCTCAGCTCTGTAAATATCCAGGACACACAAATTGTACATAAACATCCATAAATCCCCTGACTGTAAGGAGATGTTGCTGGTTTGCCTCATCACATCCTTAACTTTTAAAGGCATCAAGGTCATCTCTGCAGCTGCTCCAAAGGAGCCACCTACCTCCCCAGCAGTCACTGCTACACCTCCAGAAATCGTGTTTATCGTTGTGCTTTTCCCAGCTCCATTGGGTCCTAACAGACCTAACACTTCTCCTGGAACAAATATGCAACAACTGTTAATAATATTTATTGTTGATATGACTTCTCCCCTGTATTCTACGTAATATCTAAAAGTACAGGGGGACAAAGGGTTGTTTTATTCCCATAAATTAAAACTTGGAATGCAGGAGCCCAGAGCGTCAGGTCTGGTTGCCCACAAGAAAATTCTAACAGAAATACTGCCTCCAAACGAGACTTTCACTTTAGACTTTAGTCATTTATATTATAGGGAGTGCAGCAAAGTACTTGAACCTTTTTTAACACCAAAAGAGAGATTTTTGACAGCAAGTTTCTTCTTTTTCTTAAAGATGGAAGTGGCTGTCCTGACTTCGTATTCCTTGCGCAAACTGTTGACAACAACCAAGTCCTGTGGAGATATGAAGAGGGAAATAAAAACTCTCCTCCTATCCCACGAGACAGCTGATCTTACTATTAAGCAGGACTTTGAAAAAGAGAAAATTTCTAAATTAAAAAGCCATGAAACAGAGGTAAAAAAAAAAAGCTAAAACAAGCAGAATGGGAATAAATATAATGGTGCCAGCTAAAGTCCTTGTGGTGCCAGGGTGACCATGGGCTGGACGGTGAGATCACACAGAAGATCTGAGGGCATGAGCCAAGAAAGCAGAGGCAGATGAGAGAATGAAAATGATGGAGAATGAAAAGGGAAATGATCCAGGGGGCTGGGATTGGATTCACCTCCTCCTGCTGCAGCGAGGCCATCGCGCTCCGCACCCTGTCCCTCTCCGCCTGCACTTCGGGGGGTTCCTCTCCAGGGTGGTCCTTGTTCTGCTGGGTGACCACTCTCCTCGGCTGGATCCTATGAGTGGAGGAGAGATGCTTTCACTGGGAATCACTTCCAGAAAGGTTTGTGTTTATAAGTTTTTTCCCAGTGCAGTGCCAACGAAACACAAAATTTATTTGACCTTGGGGAGCTCACAGACTTAGAGCTGGAAGGGACACACAAGGATCACTGAGCTGTTCCACAGACAGTGTTTGCTCAAATATTTATTCCTGGGGGAAAAACTACACCCCACTGGCATGGCTGAGAAAATAAAGGCCAGTGTTAGCTTTTCCTTCATCTTTAATTATTGACTGGTTCCCTGCTGCACACATGCCAATCATCTGTTCAAGGAGAATTAAAATACACGTGGCAGGTTTGCAAACCAGTTCGGGTATTTAACTCCCACACTTGGTAATGTTTGATAATTAAATACTTTTTACAAGTCTTTTCCCATGTGACTGAGGCGGTTGGTCACTTGTTGTTGGTGACAGATAAGCAGACAGCACTTAGACAACCCCAGCCTGATGAAGATTTAGGGAAAGTCTCCGTCCTATTGGGAGCAACACTGACACCTTTGAAAAGGAGTTAAAAACTTGTGTTTCAATTTGGATCTATAATTTAGCACCCTGTAGGGAATTTTTCTGAAACCTCAGCTACGAACCTCAAAAAAAAGCTGAAATCACAATTTTTATCCTCTCAAGAACATTGAAAAAACTGAAACTATGAGCTTTATCCACATTTTGAAAAACAATTTTCACACATGATGTTTCTCGCTTCTGCTGTCAAGGTCCTGCCTGGCTGTGCAGCTCTGAGCCCACCCTGCAGACTGGGATAACTGTGGCTCACAAGGAATCCCTGGGACACACCTGAAGACGGGATCAAATCCTGTAATTGCTTCTCCATATCTCATCTCCAAACAGCGCAGGAGGAAAGCAAAAATCACACAGTGGATGTACGGCTAAAAACCAGACATTGATTAGGTTTGCATGGAGACCAGGTAACAACACACTCCATTAATTTAATTATAAAGGGATGCAGGAACCTATCTCATTAATTTCAGCTGTTGAAAAGGTTGAAAAGGGGAAGAAGCTAAATTGATGCTTTGCATACATTTTCCTCTGATATGCAGATTATTTGCAAAAGTCTTGCCTGCTTACAGCACTTCTAGCCCAGATAATCCAACTGCACCCCAACAGACATCCTGTGGGATGGGAGGTCACATCATCCTTTTGTAGAAGCAGCATTGGAATGATCAGTTTATTAATAATATCTCTGCCTTCTACATGAGCTTCACTTAACCCCCTGCCCCATTTTTGCGGCATCCAAGGGCCACATGAGGCACAAGTCCGCGCTTACTTGGAATTCGCCTCCCCTGCCAACACTTAATGAGAAATTTTGACTACAAAACCCATTCTTTCTTTATGGGGACAGTTTACAAGCCCAGTGCAAGCTCACTGCATCAGAACAGTCATCCCAGCCCAAGGAAGCATCTCCAAACCCCTCCTTACTGTAAAGACAGGCACGTAGATGTGATTCGATGTTTCAAAATCACTGTAATCGTCATACATGATGAAATTCTGGAAGAAAGGGAGATCAGTCAATTAGAAAATTCCTTAGCATGGTGTGTCTCGGGGCAGGGTCAGAGCACGTGTGGCAGGTAGGGACGTTCAGCTTTTCTTCGGGATGGGATAAAGGAGTTTTGATCTGCCTTTTTTTTCTTTGGTTCTTGCTGCCTCAAGGGGTTGTGGCTTCCTTGGGTACAGGAATTCAGAGGGGCCTCAAATCAGTCAGGTTAGGTCAACCTTTTCTGTCACTGCTTCTCTCTTCCCAGCTCTTTGACCTTCTCCCAGCTCATTTCCTCCTCCCTGGTTTTCCCACTCCACCTCTTTCCCCTCCCATGCCACCCTGGCTGCCAAAGTACAGCCACTGCAGCAGCTCTTTGTGACTAAACAAACGAAAAATATCCCAATCAAACAGAGGATTAACAGGTCAAATCTTGGCCTCTTCTCTCACTCCCCAGCCTGGAACTTCTCTTTTCCTGTTTTCTTTTCTCACTCTCTCTTTTTGGCTGGGAATTTGGGAAGTGCCTCTTGCTTGTCAGTTTGCACTATTAGGATAATTACTGAATTTAGGAGGAGCTGTTTTGCTTACTAGTCCCGAGAACGTGATCCAGCCCACAGGTGGAAACACAGGAAGCAGCATACAGGTGTAGTAAAGTGCTTCATGATGGTCACTGCTCATAAAAGCAGTATAATTCACCTGGAATAAAGCAGAAAAACTATTTCCAGTATTACTGTATTGTTGCTAAAAATCCTGGTTATTTGTCAGTGATTCAGGTTGTCCTGCTGAATATTGATATAAATTGAAATTTATTGATGTAAATCTGAAATAAAGCCCCAAGTGGCAAGGTGTGTAAATCAGACATTTCAGAGTGAAGATGCTCCTCACTTACCAAAATGAAAGTTAAAGACCAAATGTAACGATTGCTTCGCCCCATGCGAAATTTGAAGGCCATTAAATAAACAAAGAGGACAAGAGATATTCCATAACCAAAGAGGCAAATGATCTAGAGAGAGAGAGAGAGCAGTCAGTGACAAGGAGGTGCCTATGCATATATAAAAACCTGCCCAGAGCAGTCCATTGCAAAGAAACTCTTTAAAGCCAAATCCTGCTGTGAAATGAGGGAAGGAAGTTATTTCCACCCACTTTGCCCAGAGCTCACCAGGGTCAGCACAGCGCTGGCCTCCAAGGGGCAGATGCGGGTGAAGAGCACCAGGATCCCAAACATGAGGCACATCAGGCTCCAGAAGAACGGGATGTCCACCAGAGCCTGCCCACACCAGTAGGCTGAGGGGAAGAGCCCTGCGAGCCGCAGCTGGGAGCGAGCCTGGAGCTGCAAAAGCAACAAAAATGGGAAAAGGGAAAGTCTAAAACATCATTCCTGCTCCTTCTCTATTCCTTTGCTCCTCCCTTCCCTGGCTGAGCCTTCCTCTCCTTTCCGAGCACTTCCAGTTCTTGGTTTGACTATTGTTTAAAAACCACGTCATTCCTAAAAGGAGGAAGAAAGATCATTCTGATCTCAAAATCTTTATCAACACCCAAATTATTCTGAGCCCCAGCTGGTTCCCTGGGATGCAGAGAAGTGCACTTTCGGTACTCATCTGACTGATTTTCTTGTACCATCCTACCCAGAAATCACAGAATCATGGAATGATTTGGGTTGGAAGGGACCTTAAAGATCACTCCATTCCACACCCTGCCATGGGCAGGGACACCTTCCACTATCCCAGGTTGCTCCAAACCCCATCCAACCTGGCCTTGGACACTTCCAGGGCTGGGACAGCCACAGCTTCTCTGGGAACCTGTGCCAGGGCCTCACCACTGGTGCTCTCCACAGATATTGCATCGCATTCACTCCTTGTGTACGACCACCTGCAGCTCGTGCTCTTTACCTTGTAATCCTCCACGTTGCTCATTGCAAAGAGAGGAGGTAAACCAGCAGCCAAAACCAGCAGGTAGGTGAATAAGCCCAAAAAAATGTAGTGCTTCAGCTCTGGGCTTTCTCCCTGTGGGGAGAAATTCAGAGTCATCCACAATCGACAGCTGCCCAGGGAAAATCTGGCCGGCTCGATACTCATAAGATGGTTGAACATACAAGTGAGCAAGAACACTAATGGTAAGTCAGCTGTGTTTAAGGACAAGGCCAAAAGAAGAAAAACAAGACATTTAGCATCCTAGAATTTGAAGTAAAAATTTGGATTACTGTAAATTGTTGAGGATGGAGACCAACTTTTTGTTGCTGAGGAAAGGTGGGGTGTGCAGAGATCACTGTTGTATTCCCAACATATTCATCAGCACGGCCTGGCTGGAAGAGACCTTAAAGCTCATTTCATCCCCCCTGCCATGGGCAGGGACACCTTCCGCTATCCCAGGTGCTCCAAACCCCGTTCAACCCCGCCTTGGACACTTCCAGGGATCCAGGGGCAGCCACAGCTTCTCTGGGCACCCTGTGCCAGGGCCTCCCCCACCCTCACAGGGGAGAATTTCCTCCCAATATCCAATCTAAACCAATTTGGCTCACTGGGAAGCCATTCCCCCTTGTCCTGTCACTCCATGCCCTTGTAAACAATCTCTCTCCATCTTTTCTTCAGGGACTGGAAGGCCACAGTTAGGTCACCCTGAAACTTCTCTTTTCCAAGAACAAACCCCATTCTCTCCACACAGCACAAACTTAAATATCTTACAGTATGGAAACCCCACAGAACCTGCAGGAGGAATCATCATTAAACACCCCCAGAAACCAACAGCAGTGGGACCACTGCCCCCAGCCCTTGGAACCTGCTCCCCCAGCCAGCTTTCCAAGCTGTACAATCCTCATCCCTTCAGCTATCCCAGTTAATTTTGGCCCAGCAAGGCAGGTCTCACCGCGTAGAAGAGCTTGCTCCAGACGCGGAAGCGCGCGGTGGAATTGAAGAGCCTCAGGAAGGTGTTGCTGAGGATGTTCATGAGCACAGGGAAGCAGTTGATGGGTTCTGGGCTGCACATGATTGTGAACTGGTGGCTCTGAAGATGTCAAAACAAAATTCCTTCATGTCCCTGAGAGGTGTGAGCGGCACTACTGAAATTATTTACTATGCCAAAAAAATATTCTCCCTTTTCTGGCGTGTTTATTTCTCTCATTTAAATACTTTTCAGAAAGCCCTGTTGATGTACAGGATGAAAGAAGGAAAACATATCCCTCACCTTGCCTTCCAGGGATATTTTTATAGCTCCATTATAATTTGGAAGGCTAGTGATGTTTTTCTCCAGAGTTATTTCTGGGTTTATGTTTTGAATCTTCAAAGCAGCAATGAAATCCTCGATTTCTGATCCTGAAATCAAGTCAAGGACAGAAATTAAGAGTCATTAGAGGGGTGTTTATCTTTAAATATAAACAGTTCCATATAAACAAGTTCTTACTTGCAAAGCAGAGGTATGTTAAATACCCCAAATATTGAGATTCTAAGCAAATATATATTTCCTATATTTTTTTCTTTTTTAATTAAACTGGCTAAACAAAATATATGCTTCATATTTAGCTTATTTATTGCTTTTTTTTTTAATTTTCAGGGTTCATTACTCTTTTACACATAATCTGTATTTGCTTTTGCTCAAAGGAAAACACCTCCCAGTGTACATTCCTTTATAAATTTGGGGCATTTGCAAGGTTGCTCTGTCAATTATAATAAAATTCACATTGGTGCAGAAAGTGAGTCACCACCACACGTTGTTCCTCACCTGTGTCATTGAAGATGAGGAGATTTGTAGACCTATTATGAATTT
Source organism: Coloeus monedula (assembly GCF_965178545.1). Taxonomy (NCBI): domain Eukaryota; kingdom Metazoa; phylum Chordata; class Aves; order Passeriformes; family Corvidae; genus Coloeus; species Coloeus monedula. Next base: position 9,972,070 of record NC_138799.1, read on the forward strand.
TCTCTTTCGTGGGAAGAAAATAGGGGCTAGATGTGATTTCCCAGCTGCTGGAGTTGTGCCACAGATGGAACAGCATTAAAACCATCAGTGGTGGAAGGATAAATGTTCCAAATAACAGCAATCTGGATAAGAAAAACAGACCGTAAGTGAGGCCAGGGGAAATCCACCTTTAAGTAATTGTGTGATTTATGGCGAAATTTAAAACTTAAGCGAGGCAGAGCTCTCCCAGTAAGTTCAGGCTGCCCTTATTTCTGCAGCTTTGAAACATTTCCCACCTAATTCTCTGCTTCCAAATATCTCCAGCAGTATTTAGATCTTCCCTCAGCCTCTCCAGGGCTGCAGGGTAGGTGGGAGCTCCTGTACTTACATGGCCCTGAGAAACTTTCCTTCATGCTTCAGTCTTAGGAGGCGAATTCTCATCACAGCACACACTTGCTGCCTCCAGAGCATCATCCCACTCATGGCCAGGATCCCCCGCTTGGAAAACACCGGCAGGCCCTGATCCCTCTCCTCAAGGTCTCCATCTCCTGCGTGTTCACCATGAGAAATGGCATTACCCACAAAGAGCCTTCAAAGCACACGTTTTAACCCCAAACAATCATCAAGGATCTTCTGCTCTGAACAGAAGGATGCCTTGATTTTTATGTTTTTTTAGACAGAAAAGTAACAAGGGCAGAGAAAAGGGGCCAAAATTTATCCAGAATAGAATTTATATTGGTGAATTCAGACTGGCTGAACCTGGGCTGGTGTGGCAACACATCCAAGATCTTCACTAGCCTTGGGAAATGCCTTCTGCAAACTTTATCCCTCCCCACCTCCTGGCTGGGGCTGCACAACCCTTCAAAGGTAAATACCCATCCAACACCAGCCTTAATTCTTGTGCTTGAAAGCCTTTGGGAAGCCAAGATGGAATCATTTGGGCTTCTCCAAAAAGATATTCCTCACTGAAGGCAACTGGGATACAACTGCCACTCTAGGCCTACCAAAATTCACATTTAGCAGAAATTTATTAGATATTCAATTAAAAGATATGAGTATATGGAACTCTAAGGATACCACGCTTACAAAAGGGAGTCAAAGCTTTACCTTCTGGATCGATGGTTTCCTCACCCTGCAGCTTCAGGAAAACATCTTCCAGGGTTGTCCTGGTCACCTCATAATTAACAACCCCCTGCAAGAGGCTGCTCTCGAGGTGGCTCAGAAGATCTGCATGAGAGAAACAGCCAGACTCAGCACAGGCACCACGGCTGGTGCTGAGCACAAACTCAGCCAATTAAGATTGGATGTTCCAGCATTCACATCATTAATTCCCACAGCCTAAAAGTCATCACAAGTTTATTGTGCTCTTTAGAGGTAAGTAGTGAAAAATTCAGTGGTTTTGGTTTTCATGGGCCATCCTGAAAACAGATGAGGGTCAGTGGATTTTAGTTTGTAGAGATTACTTGGTGGATTTTCTTTTTCCCATCTGCATTATTTAAATTACAATGTGCATTGCAGGCTTTCTGTAAGACTGGTATTTAATGCAGCTTCCCAATCCCACACATTACGGACCAAGGAATATAGTTATTCCCTTCACAGTGACTTTGATTTCTGCTTTTCCCACCACTGAGTTTCCCTTTGAAACCCTGGCACAGCGACAGGTTTCTTACCTGGGAAGCTGTCAGTGTTTTCCAGAGGCAGCATAAAACACAGCTCATCCCTCTTCTGTCCCTTGAGCACGGCATCAGGGATGTACTGTCTGACCATGGATGACACAAGCTCTGGGTCACACAGGTCATTTATGTGCATCCTGTTTAAAAAACCCCATTGTTATAATGTTAAATAAGAAAAAAAAATGGGTGCATCATCGGGTTGGAGTCCAAAGCCAGTGGTGATTCTTCCATAAGGAAATCTCCAAAACTGGGCAGAACTTCAGTGGGAATTTTCAGAGCCATCTGCTGTGGCCCTGTTTTTGCCATGGATGCAAGAGATGGTTGAGGTTAAGAATTATGATTCTGGACAGTGCTGCTAAACCAAGAACTCAGGAATTAAAATCCTAAGAAAAACAACTTTGCATCAAAGCCATTGTACGTCACTCTGGCACCACAGATCACCTCACTCTGGTGCCCTTTCAGCTACAAAGGAGGTTGCAAAGTCATTTTAGCTGCTCACTCAGAGCTTTCAGGACTGGGTTCCAAAGAAAAGCAGCTTGTTGTCCAAAGCAGGGAAATTTTGGCAGCCTTAAAAACCTTCTAAAATGAATTGTCAGGATTTCTATTACCATCAATACAAACTCTACAGAAACACAGATTCTACAAGAAAATACTCACGAGAATGAGAAGCTTTTCACAAAAAGAATGATGACCAAACCAAAAAGTTTTACCTTAAGTGATAGCCAATTCCCCATTTTCTCTTCAAGTAGAGAGATGAGCCAACACTCTGTAATCTCCCACTGGAGAGGAAAGCTTTCCGATCTAAGGAGGAAGGGATACAAAGGATTTAGGGGGATTTACAAGAGTGCAGCAGACTGACCTCACTCTGCTCCTTCTGAACTCAGCAAACATTTTAATAATAAATTGAGATGAGTGAAACCAGGCCAGTGCTGAAGGTCCTTTTTTTTTAAAACCATTGCCTTTCTCCTAAATATCCTGGTTAATTCTTTTAGTTATGCATTCTTGTGGGCTTGTGGAGAATTCCCCACTCAGCACAGGACTAATACGGAAATGGGAAATAAAGTCAAGTGAAATCCAGAAAAATAAACCGAGTTTTACTGACATAGAGACATATCCAGATAATGTGGGAAGTGCTTTATCCTGAAGAAGAGTTTTTATCCTGAAGAAGAGTGCTTTATCCTGAAGAGAAGCATGAGCAAAGTCTTGGAGGGACACATCAGCCCAGTTTTTGCCTTTGCCCAGCTCAGGCTGGGTGGTCAATCAGACAAAACATGTCCAGCGAGCACAGATTGTGTCCCAGGGGGACCCACCCATGGGCTCTGCCCTGGAAACCCCTCATTTGCAGCCCCCCATGGTGACAGTCTGGGCTCACCAGCTTGAGCATCAGCCTCCTCCATGGAGTGGGTGGTGAAGAGCGTCACACGCCCGGCGCGGCGCTCCCGCAGCAGGCTCCAGACTTGGTGCCTGGAGCAGGGATCCAGCCCCGCTGTGGGCTCGTCCAAGAGCAACACCTGCAAAGGCCAATGAGATCAGAGCTCCCCAACTCCAAGCTGTGTTTACTTGGCTTAATTCCACACTTGCATCATGCATTTCATGCTTTTGATGATCTCACTCAGAGGAGAAAATGCATCCTCAAGTATTGGTCATTTTTATTGCCCTTTCTCCTATTGCACTATTACCACCCTTCTAATTAAAAATATGGGGCTGATTGAACCACATTCCCCAAACCTTCCAGCAAGTGAATTAATGGGTCAGTAGCCTTGGAATGGCAGGGGAGAATCACAACAGTCTCTGTGCCAAGTCAAAACACAAAGCTATGCCCCAAAATTGTACGCGTTGTGTGTGCATAAACACGACTGGTCCCCACCTGAGGATTCCCTAAAATTGCAATTCCAAGAGACAATTTTCGTTTTTGCCCCCCACTCAGGGCATCAGCACAAACATTCTGAACGTCGGTGAGGTCCAGCATGAGGAGAACTTTCTGCACCTTGGGAGCACACGAAGACAAGAGTCAGATTTCCAAAGCACTGGGCACATTTTAATTCCTAAATGGCTACAAACATTACAGGAGAGTATAACTTCAAGATTTCAAACTTACCTACTTTAAATGGCTTTGCTTTGAGACAAATAAGAAAAATCTGAGTTGTAATTCATGACATAAGGATAAGAAAGAACTGGAAAACCACTTTACCACTCAATTAGGTTTCTTGTCATTCTACAGAAGAAGGTGCAGGTGATCATCTTTTATAAATAAAGCACAAAGTACCCAAGATGACACGGAAGAAAAGTCAGTGGCTGACAAGCACATACCAACCTCCTCATCTACTTCCTTCCACTGAATCCCCTTGATGTGAGCAAAAATTCTCAGGTTTTCCTTCACTGTTAAGGCTTCAAAATGCAAATTAATTTGGGGGCAAATCCCAACCTTTGCCTGCCTTCCTTCCATATTCCACACTTCAGAAGCATTGTAGTTGTAGATCATTGCAGAACCTGCCCAAGGGGATGAATGAAACATTTGACATTAATTATGGCACCATGGATGTTTCTCAAGCGTTAAATTAAAAATTAAAGAAATGAAAAAGCAAAATAAGTGGATAGTCCAAAGATTTAATACACCTCAAAAATATTTCAGAACACCAAAAAAAACCAACTTATTTCCTATAGGTGTGCAGCTCATGGAAAGCACCAGGCCATCCAGATGGACAAATGACCATCTGTGCATGATGCACACATGAGCGTATCCATAAGGGATCCATTATCCCTAGAGCTCGTGTTGAAGGGGAAATCTGCCCTGACAACAACCCAGCACAAATGACTTAGGGAAAACTTGGAGGTTTTTTGCATATTTCCCCCTTACACTTGAAAAAACGAACAGCTCCTCCTCCTCAGCATCCAGGCCTATGATCTTACCTGCCGAAGGCTTGGAAAATCCGCTGAGCACATTTAACAGAGCAGTTTTCCCAGATCCACTCTGACCCAGCAGTGCAGTGATCTGGCCTTCATAGATATTTAAGGACAAACCTGGAATAAAAATAGGACAACAGTAGGATGGAAGTGTGTGAGAAGTAGACTTGGACCTGTAGCTGTTCCCACAGGTGACAGAAGTGACATTTCTTTAGAAGCTGAGAGGCAAAACCAAATCCAAAAGCACGGGTTGGTTCTGCAGGAGTTAGGCCTAAGCTTAGAAGGGAATCATGTCTTGACTGAATTGGAGGAACAAATGTGTTATCCAATATCTAAAGAATTTCAACTTCAGTTTTCTACGAAGTTCATAACATTTTATTCGAGTGTGGCTCAAGAAAGAGTCCTCAGGAAGAGAAGAGCCCACAGATTTTCCAACATGTGAGATTTCAAGACTTACTTGAAAGCAGCCGGACTTTGCTACCTCATTTTCTTTCTAAAAAAATACTTTGTCTTCCTGTGGGTTGTTCAGGTTGTGTTTGTTTGGTTTTTTCCACTCAGTATCAACTTTTGAGGCCATATTGATATTTTTAATATTTTTGTATTTTTCATTTTTGGTATTTTCACTTGGAGTTCTTGTTAAACAAAGGCATTCAACAAATACCCATGACTTTACTAAGACTGTGTCAACTATATGAATTGGCATGTGCTTGGAGAACACAGCTCAAGGAGGGACAGCAGTTTTGGCCATAAAATCCCAAGTTCGCCCAAAATAGTTTACATTTTGAAAGGGAGGTTTGAGAGGGGATTTCTAGAGTGCTTCATCACTGCAAAAACACAGCTTTTAAGGAGACCTCTGCTGTTGGAAAAAATAATAAACAGTGATTTTCCTGGCAGGAACAGGGAGATAAGGACCTGGTAGAAATTTGCCAGTAATTTACCCCAACAGAAATAACCATTGCACAATGCAATTGAACAGGCCCAGAGGCAGAATTCGGTACAGCCAACAGCACGTTTCAAAACACTTTGGGCTCTTATCTAGTGAAAAACGAATAAAAGAATTACAAAGCCTCTCCTTACCCTTTAAAGCTTCAGTGCTCTTGTTGTTCTTCTTGTATATTTTTTTAATATTGTTTAGTCTAAAGAAAAGCAAGCAAGCCATTACTTTTAGAATCAAAATTTGGGGCTGTTTCCTCTGCCTCAAAACAACCTTTGAAAACTATTGGGAGAATATTTCCCAACCTCCTCCTCAAACTGGTCCTGTAAAAGGAATCACTTGATGTAATTCATTTCTGGTGCCTTTAAAGCAGGATTAGGTCCTGTACTTTTCTAAAAGCTGTTAAAAGGTTTCAAAGCCAAACTCAAGGAACACTTAAGAATGAAGCAGGAGGCTCGAGGGAATGAGATAGCCTGTGGTTATTTAATTTAGAGTGATGACCTAGCTATTATTTTGGCAGATTTTGGTTTGCTTTCTGGTAATAACCAGCAGGCAGCACTAGCCACGAGCCCACCCAGCCCTGTGAGGATGGACAGAGCAGCATTTTGTGGGGATGATGGGGAAAGGGAACAGACTCAATGCTGAGAGGAAAGTACAGGGCAGGGAGTTGGAGGATGCTCCACATCCAATAAATGTTCAAATCCAGCTCTGGAGTGGGATGAAACTGAGCAACCCCTCCCTTTCACACATTTGCATTCATCTTATCTATAATGCCAGCTGACAGCCTCACACTCACCAGTGCAGTGTGGCTGTGCTCTCTAGAGCCAAACAACCCATGCAGAGCTCTATTTTCCATGCCAAAGGAGTTCCTTACCTGATGGCTTCCTTCCCATCAAAGCCCAGTGGCATTGGCTCGGTGTCACTGGCCAGAACCGGGTCATGGCTGCTGCCAGCTCTCACCCCCACGTACCCACTGCTGCCCTTGAGCCAGTACGAGGGTCTCAGGAAGAAGGCAGGAGGATGTGGGACCCCGTACTTGCCTGAATCAGAGACAGAGAAGGTGAAATATCAACCCCAAAACTTCCATCTGTCAACTCTGACAAATGCCCAGCCCAGGAGCGCTTCCCCGGTAGCTGCAGAGCGTGAACTTCAGCAGAGTGAAAGAATTGATAAATTCTGCAGTTTAAGTTGTCCATATCTGTAAAAGCAGGTGGGGCATAATCCATTTACAACCTCTTTGGTTCCAAAATATCAGATCAAGTCCTACAACATCCTTCCAACCCCCGTGGCCAGGGCTGTTGGAGCAGGATCTCAGTGCCTTATTGCAGGGTTACAGTTTTCTCTCATCCCACCACCCCTTTGGTAACTTTCCCCCTAAAAAGCAGAGAACTGTAGAAAAAAAGCAAGGAAGTTTGCATTTTTCCCCTCACATTTTTACTCACCAGGCAAAACCTTATCAAAGTAGATGGCCAGCAGGAAATACAAGACACTGTCAAGGCTCAGGATGAGGTACAGGTTATAGAAAGGGTACAACTCTGGGCTAAATGCTGGTCCATATTTTTCTAGTTTTACCATCTAGGGGAGGAAAAAAAAAAAACACAATTCAGATGCAGCATTTCCTTCAGGCAGAAACACTTCACTGCTGTGTCATCACAGCCATTTTCACTAAAAACCCAATTCACTCGTGATCACGACGCTGTTTCTAAGGAGGCAAAGGGTTTATGATGACCACAAGCCCTGGAAATGCTTCAGTAAGCTGAATTTCAAATCAAGCAGAAGTTACAGAGAGCTGCACGTGCTGTTTGCAAAGGCAGCACTTCCAGCCCTCACAGTTCCTGCAGCTCTTGGTACCGTGTTCCACCGCTGCCATCCTTTCAGAGAGATTTAAATTTGTTGCAACAAAATTCCTGATGTAGCTGAGTCCAACCATCTTTGCCACGAATTAGCACAGATTTTTTGGAGCCAAGTTTTCTTTTTAAAAAGAGCATCTAAAGTGGAGGGGGGCAACTGGGTTGTTCTAGCAATGCAAATTTTGCGTTTTGCTGTTCTCTGGCAGAATTTTGGGGGCTGAGCTTTTGTGATGAGCACTGGTTTTATTTTGGACATACCGTTGAAAGACCAGCTGCAAAGGCAAAAGGACTGAAGAGGTTTAAAATCCATTCCAAAGCCTGTGGCAGTTTTTCAAACAATGTCAAAAAGCCCAGCGACCCAAAGAGGATGTGAAGGAGAAATCCCACAAAACTGGAAATATTTGGCTGCTTTAGCAACGAGCTGAGCAGGAAAGTGAAGTGAATCTGCAGCAGAGAAAACCAATAGTTAGCAGGATGCATTTCTTCTGCAATTAAAAAAAAACCCCAACATTAAAATAGGAGCAAAATTAGAGATCCAGCTGAGTTGTTCCCTACAGATGCTTTGTTTAGCAGACAGCTCTGAGATTCAGGGCAGTTTTATAGGGACAGACAAATCACTCCCAGCCTCATTTTAGCACCTCTCTTTCCTCTGATTTTGAGTCAGAATCTCACAAAATGTAATGGGATTGATATAATAGCCTACAAACAATAACAATAAATCACAGCAATGTATTTTTGTTACTTTCTCATATAACACCAGCCCTAGAAAACTCTGCAGTCTTTCAGCTATTTTAATTAGGAGACAGGAAAAAAAAGGGTGCATCATATAAGAATACAAAAGCAGACTTACAGATGCCATGCCATAAAAGAAATAAAAAAAATACACTTCCAAAAAGCTGTTGTGATCCAAAGCTTCATTCAGGGTGACCCAGGTCAGCAGACTGGCTGTGATGGAGACATACACGGTGTACAGCAAGCTCCAGGATAACCTACACAGGAAGGCACAGTTATTTTTGTCCCTGAGCATGACAACACTTGCCTTGACATTGCCAATACAAGGCAAATTGTTTTTAATTCAAATATTTTGTAATTCCATCCATTTACAGTTTCCAGATTGGACTGCAAATATCAGAGAGTCACAGGAAGGGTCAGGTTGGAAGGGACACAGAGGGTCAACGTCTCTGCTCAGAAAGAGTCATCCCAGAGCACGTGGCACAGAAATGTGTCCAGATGGGTCTGGAGTATCTCCAATGAGGGACACTCCACACCCTCTCTGGGCAGCCTGTTCAGTGCTTGGTCACTGCTCAGGAAAGAAGTTCTTCCACAAGCTCAGGTCTTGCATGTGCCCAGATCTCTGCAGATGCAGCGATGGCAGCGAAGGGACACAGAGAATCTGCAGCCAGGACCTTTTATCCATGTGTTCTTCTGAACCATCTGAAATATTCATGCCCAGATGGATTAGGAAGCCTGTTTGGATAGACCCTGTGTCCCTCCTCTGCTTCATCATTTAGGGGTTTCTCCAGAATTTGCTGTTCCTTCACTTTTTCTGCGTGCATCCACAAGGCAAACAACCCCTCCACAGCCAGAACCCTGCTACACGCACCCCTGCTCCACGAGGAGGGCTCCTCCTCCTTTTTGGTGGGAGAAGAGCAACAAAACAACTACAAAAAACCTGTCTCAGAGCAACAGGCTTGGAAATAGAGGTCCCCCAGCAAAGAGAACCCCAGAATGGTTCCTCAAAGATCCCCTAATTCCAGCCCCTGCCATGGGCAGGGCCACCTCCCACCAGGCCAGGTTGCTCCATACAGTTGATAAAATAATCCCTGTAATTACAGATTAATTTCTGAGATTTACCAGTAGGCAATATCCTGGAGACCCATTGCTCTCATCAATATCTTCAGCTTCTTCTTCTCCTTGAGAACTTTCACTGATAAAAAGTGCATGTACGGGCAGTAGCTCAATATGGCACAGATGATGAACCAAAGGTAATCCAGTTTAAACAGAGGTTTCATCGTGGGGGTTTTCAGATGAACTCCAGTGATTGACATCATTTCTTTCCAGACAGAGTGGTTGGTTTTCATCTAAAGAAAAGAAATCAGTCATTAATGTCATTTTTGCAGTGAAACAGTCAACATCAGACCAGACAGGGGGTTACAAGCATTAAAATGATGAGTTTGTCAGTAATAAGGTTATGTTTATAAGCAAATAACCAGGATTTAGTATCTTTTTGTACTGACTTGCAATAAATACTATTAAATCCTTGTTCCATTCACTGCCTCAAGCCATGAGAATGATCTGTCATTCTTTTAAAGTTTGAATTACACTAAGTATTTAAGAAGTTAACGATCACAAAAAATCAGAGTATCACAGAATCCCAGAATGGTTTGGGTTGGAAGGGACCCTAAAGATCCCCTAGTTCCACCCCTGCCGTGGGCAGGGACACCTTCCACTATCCCAAGTTGCTCCAAGCCCTGTCCAACCTGGCCTTGGACACTTTTAGGGATGGAAACATCAGCTGGCTTGGTGGTTTTCTTGGTTTTTTGACTGTTTGGTTTTAAGTTCACACAGAACTCTGGAAAGAACAGCAAACATATTTTCCATCACGAGCACACTTACTTCTATGACTGCTGCATCAATGCTGGACTGCACAGAGAGGAACCCCCCGTACCAGTACAGAGGAACTTTGCAGTGACTTGCTGAAAAATCCCAGCAGGTTTCTGTTGGGGAAACAAATTTTTAAAAAGAATTAATCAGTATTAATGAATACCTTTCCATATATTTGTGCATATAAATACTTGTGCATAACACGTGGGGTTGCAAATGTGTTTTACCCAAGTGTCAGGAAATCAAGATTGGGTTTTACTCAGCCTTTTATCTTTTAAGGTGTTAAATCTCTGGCCGTGCACTGTATGTTAGAGGGACATTAATGCACACACAATTCTCCTTTCCAAGCATGATTTGATGTGCTATAAGGTATGAAAGGGAGAGGGACAAAAAGGATGATCTTCGAGCTCCCTTCCAACCCAAACCATTCTGGGATTCTCTGATTCTCTGACTGTACATGACATTTATGTTCTTCAAACCTTTTTCTCTGATATTTTTTTTCCTTTTACAGACACGAACCCTCAAATGTTAACTCCTGTCTTTCTTGAGCCATTTGGCACATGCAGCCTCCATCCCTTCGGGGCGGCACAGCAGCACAGAAATCCAGCTAAACAGTTTTTAAAGCAAAATCAAAGCCTGTGGTTTCATTTATTTTGTTACCGATGTGCTCAAAGCCTTCATTGGGAAACACCGCTCTGCCCATTTGAAATCTGAGAGTGTAGGAGAAGTCATCCTTAAAAACCACACCAATAGTTTTATCCTCCAAAATTCCTTTTTCTTCCATTTTTTTCTCATTTTCCATCTCTTCTATTATTAAACCTGCCATTAGAATAGATAAATAATATTTAAAAAAAAGAAAAGAATAACACCGGCACAGCTCTGATTATTCTCTGAAACTCTGATTATTCAGGCAACAGTGAAAATGGGCATCACCACCATTTGTTCCCTCAAAAACCATGTGGGACAAATGCTCTTGTCCCTCCCCACCACGAGGGTGGGTCAGGGCCACTTCAGACACTGCAGCTGGAACACGGATTTAAGAGCATTTACCCCTCAGTGCGGAGCTGGAAGCCACTTTGGCCATTATTTTCCTGGTGGTGTTGGTTGCAGGGGTGTACATCAGTGTCACCCCCGTGGCATTGAAGGCCGGCTCGTCCAGGCGCCCCAGGAATTTGTAGGGGAACTCCTGGGTGGGGTAGTACATGATCAGACCTGCTGAGTCCCTCAGGATGTAGAGGAAAACCAGCGATGCCACCCATTCCTGGAGGGAAGAAAGGAAATGCAGAGGTGAGGGGCAGCCCAGGGAATTGCTGCTGTGGGGAGGCTCCTCCAGGACCCTTCTAACCCTGCTCCGACCCCACTGCCCAGTCCAGCTCCTCTGGCCTTTTCCCTGGGCATGAGGGAGAGCTGTCCCACAGGTGTGATGGTTTTAGAATCTGAGGAAGGTTTCAGATGGAAAACATGTTTTCTCAGTCCCGGAGCCAGCGAGGTCTGTGGATAATTTGACACTGCAGCCATGAATTGGACATTGTGTTCCCCTGGACAGGGCAGGATCAACAACCAAAAGCAAGCAGCCAGCTTTGTCACGAGGCACATTTGTAGTGTCACAGGAAGAAGGAACTGCTGACATTTCCCAGGGAACCACAGCTGAGCCTTCTCATATCCCCTCACACAAAAACAATTCAGCGTGGAAATACTTTGTAGTGGAAATCCTGATTTCCCTTTGGAAGGACCGACACTTGCCTGAAAACTTTTGGCCTTCATCCTCCACACCAGAAGAAGATTTTTCCACAGGAGAGCACAGGTTTGCTGAAATATTTGTGAGGCTTTCTTGGATACTGCCTGCATTTTTCCGGCTAAGAAGAGAAAGAAAATGATATCATTTAGAACAAAACAGGTCACTGGGAGCTCATATACTTACCTGGGTAAATATCACTTCAGGGGAAGCCAATAATATGCCAAAGGCATAGTTGTCTCCTCAACTTTGGACAACTAAGATTCAAAGGAAATAGTCCAAGATCATGCAAGGGAACAGAGAGCTGGGTTGGACTCAGCTGCCTCTCCCACGTGCACAGATTCATCCTTCCTCATCCAGATTCATCCCTCCTCATCCAGATTCATCCCTCCTCACCCAGGTTCATCCTTCCTCAACCCGAAGAGGCTTTTTGGAATGAGACAACTGCTTCCTTTCCACACTTCACTGCAGAAAGTGAATTTATGCCTTGCCTCAGACACGTGGTTTGTTGGCAAACCACCACTCATGTGCTCTGGGTTCTGAACCAGACCCTGAATCACGTTACAAACACTGAGGAGGTGCTGAAAACAGCCTAAAATAGAGGCTGCCACTGCCTGCCTTCGCCAGGCTGATAAGAGACCAGTTTGCTCTGTTTTCACCTAAATATTAAGGAACTTCAGTGCAGTTAGAGCAGGGCAGCATTAGAACACCCATGTTCTCCTTAATACCCTCCCAAACACTGAGCAAGGAGTATTTCTTTGAGATATTCATTTCAGCTCCAGATTTAATCACGTGGCCAAGCAGCAGGAACAGGAGCAAGTTCAGAGCCATGGGTCTCACCCCCTTCCCAGGGGAGCAGGGCAGGGAACCTCCCAACATGTTTTTGTGGTTTAATCCTCCAAAATGGCTGAAACCCAAAATCAAAGCAACCGCAGAGTGCTCCATTCCCCTTGGACATTGCTTCTTGATTTCACGGATTGGGCAGCTGGAGTTAATAAAGGGTTCCACTACTCTGTTCCCTTCAGTGCTTGTTTTTTGGAAGAATTAAATATTTGTGTACTGCAGGGGCAAGGGATTCAGGATCCCTGTTTACCTTCTGAGTGTTATCCCAGGGCTTATTTTATCTTATCTCCTGCTGCTCTGCTTTCCCTGCCTGCAGCTTCCTCCCACGCTTCCCCACTGCTCCCTGCACTGAAGGTTAAAAGTAAATAGGAAGGGATTTCTAGGAAGTGTTCCTTTGGTTTATTTGCCCAGGTCTGGATTTCAGTTGTGAACTGAAAGCAGCAGCTCAGCCCAGGATGTCTGGGCAGTAAACAAAGGGTGGTGATATTCTGATAACAAGGAAAATATGATGGTCTTTAAAAGATGCACTGAATTTCTACAGTCACAACAAGCACTTAATTTTAAAAATGATGGAGCAAATCTAAAACTTTTAGAAAATTCTAAGTTTGTACCAGTTTGAATTTACTTTTTGCCTGTGGAGCAAGAAGCAAATACCATTGGGAGCCAAATCTAAAGCCAGGAATTCAAACAGGTGATGCTGCCTACAAATGCTGTAGAATTTAACTTTCAACCAGATACCTAATAAATATTAGCTATTATTAACTTTAAATTAGGCATCTAATTATTCTATTCGATAATTATTGAAAAGGTAAAAAACATAAGCAAGACAGAATCCTCAGCAAGGCCTGAGGCTCAAAACTTCAGATTCAGAAGGCAAAATAAACACATCAGAAACTGATCTGGAGGCAACGATGTTTGGGAAACATTAATCCAGTAAAGAGCATCACTTGTAAAGCTGGATGTCTCCTGGGGCTCATTAAATGCATCCAAACTTCCTGCTCTCCAGGAACACACTGCCAAGGTGTTGCAAGAACTTTTGCTGGATCCTGTGTGCAGCTCTGCTCTACCAAAAGTTATCCCAGCAAGGCACATCCCATGTAATCCCTTTATTTACTGTCTCGGGGAATTCCTCTTTGGCACCTTTTCAGATTATTTTCCTCTATAAATTGAACTTACTGAGGTCTGTTTGAAGAGGTCCTGCTCATTGCAGGGCGGTTGGACTGGATGAGTTTTAAAGGTCCCTTCCAACCCAAAGTATTTGAGGAGTTTCTGATTTTAGTTCCTATAATCAAGCTGCTCTTCAGGAGCCTCTCAATGCTGGGTTCAAAGGGAGCAATCCACGCTGCATCTCACACTTTCCAGAGGGTCCACGGGCTTTCCCAGAGCCAAGGATTAAGCCCTGCATGTGGAGAGTGCAGAGGAGCTCTTTCCACCCTCTCCTGTTTGCCAGTTCCTGCAGGTTTTTGTGCTTGCATCTGATAAATCTAAAAGAGATTTGCACTGACTCCACTCCAACACACAAACTTTCAAACAGGTTGTTTTTTCCTACTCTCAACTTGAAAATAACAACTCTAAGCCTACCCTTCATCAAAGCTCAGCACTTCAGCTAACACAGAGAAGTGAAATTTGGGGGTTTTGCATTTTTAGGTGCCTTTAGTGACAGCAAGGCAGGAGGAGGAGAGCAGAGGGAGGGATCATCACCCAGTGCTCAACCTGCAGCTCTTCACCTGCAGCCAAAGCCCATCCATGCGGAGAGCCAAAATCCATACACACCCAGAAAAGCTGAGTATTTTTGCTCCTTTGCCTCTAAAATATTTTGATGTGAACTTGTAGTCCACCAGAGAACAGAGCTGGAAGGTGCAACTTTTATGCATTCATCATCATAAAGCATTAATTAGGAAAAATCAATCATCAAACTCAACCCCTGCATGAAACTGCCCCGGGGAGAATTTTTCCATCTCTACTTCTAAACTAGTTTTTCCTTTAAAAAAGGAGAAATATCTAGCTCCTTACCTGATGGTGTGTTTTCCATTGGGACAAGGTCTCCTCCAGCTCCGAGGTGTCCGGGCTCCTGTCCCTTTTGAGCCCCGGGGACGCTGAGCTGCTTGGCCCACCCCAGTGGCCATGCCCCTCTCCGGCCTGACGTCACTGCCCGGGCAAACCCTCCCAAAGCTTCTGGAGCGATGACCCAACGCTGGAACAACACCTACAACCAGCTGGCCCGGGGCCTGGGGATGTTTACACCACGGTTTGGAGGATTTAACTCAACCCTTGCAGAGGTTCCCACCAGGCAGCGGAGTTGGGGTGGCCTGGGAGGGGGAAACCTTCACTCCTGAGAGGTGGCAAAGCCACCTTGTCCCTGTCCCAGCTGCTCCAGAGGGAAAACTCTGCTGCCTTGTCCCCATCGTGGCCAGAGCCTGACTCAGCAAATGCTCCTTCCTCTGCTGAGACAAATCCTGCATCCCAGGACCAACGGGATTTTAGTTCCTCTTTCTCCTTTCCCCATTGTTTTGAGCGGGTTTTTTTCCCAATTTCCACTCCTTTTAATTGCTTTTCCAGCAGCTGCCGCACAGCTGGAAGCAGGATGGAGCATGTTGGGCTTTTAAAAACAAAACATCTTTCCAGTGGATCTGCAGTCAAAACAGGGAGGCGAGGAAATCAGACAAGCCAGGGAGTCCAGATGAGCGGGAAGGGTGCATGGCCACGGGATAATTCAATGAGGTAAATGAATTTGACTGTTCCGGAACTTCCCCAGCTTGAGGACTGTGCATCTGATTTGCAGAGCTGCCTCAAACCACAAGGGCCGTCTGCTTGTTGCTCAACAAAAGGCCGGGGCTCTGCTGCAGCTGCTGATTTACTCATTTTCAAGGCATGAGCTCATTTAGGAGAGCAGAAGCGCTTTCCGGCATCCCTTCGCATTGGGCAGCAGGGGAGCAATGGGGAAGGCTCCTCATGACTGCAAAAAGCCCATCTGAGATGCACTTACCAAAAAATAGCACTTTTCTGACCAAAACCTGTGCCTCAGTGTGGGACCCAGCTGTGGGAAGCCCTGCCCTGACTGCACATTATCTACAGAAAATGCTTCTTCACATAAAAATGAAGCAGTCTCCTGCTGCACAAAAACCTGCTCTAAGCACTCCTTGGGGTTTCCCATCCTGCTCCTGGCCCTGCTGCTGAGGTGGGACCCCAACTCCTCAGGGCTTCACTGAGCAGCAGCAGGAGAACACAGAATGTCTCAAAGTATCATGAATTAAATCCCCAAAGCAGATGCTCCACAGGATTTCTGAGAAGGGGACTCAGGACCAGACTTTGTATCTTCCAGGAGGAGGAGAAGGGCTGGGAATGGAGCCAGACCCTTCCAGGGGGACATGCCAAGCAAAGGAGAAAGGAACAGTGAGAGCTCCGGGAAACCCTTATCAAAGAGAAATTCAGCATGTTAAATCAGGGACTTTCTGGACATCTCTTAAAAGAAGCATTATAAGGGAATGAATTAATTTTACAGCTTAAAAAACCCCAAAACCGCATGGCACACTGCCCTTGCACACCATCAGAAACAAACGAGTATGAAATGCTGGGAACTGTCCCCAAGCTCAGATTAAATTTATCTGGGGTTATTTTCCTCTCCACTGAGGGGCTCAGGGAGCACAAATCCCTTTTATTTTGCTACACCCTTCACCGACCCACGAGGCTGGAGGTGGCCACCTCCTCCTCTTCCTCAGCACGGTCTGTCCAGGGACCTGGCAGTCCCACAGGACATCCCAGGAGCAGACAGCGGCCTCCATCCCTGCCGAGCACGTTTCATGCCCCACCTCCATTCAAACCTCCCCCATCTCACTGCCCCTCACCCCAGAGCCAGCATCCACCCAGCAAGTTCACCTTGGGGACAGCTCCAAGCACAAAAATGAATTGTTTTTTCACTGGGGTTAATTTTTCAGTGGCTGGAGGTGATTCATCCCTGCAGATGGACAATGTGCCATGCCAGGAGCATGCAACTGCCGTGGGGTCACTGCTAGCCCTGAGTTGCGCTGAATGAATCCGGCTGCAAAATGCAACACAACCGCGGGAGGTCGAAATCTCCAGTGCTGCAACACTGCAAAATTCCCCCAAATCCAGTTAAAAATACGTAAATACTGCAGCCTGAGAGCCCTGGCCATGCCAAGAGCCAGGGCCCCCCATGCTCTGCCTGAGCACAACCACCTGAAACTCTGGTGCACCCCAGAATCAACCCAGAATTTTGAAAACCATCCCTGTTTCCAGCACAGCAAAACACCCACGCCACAGAAACCCAAGTGTTTAACAACCCAATCTATCTTTATTTTGGAAGTACTTCCTGCTGGGAAAGGAAAATCCTCACCTTTACAAGTACAGCCAAGTGGTGAAAGAAAGACAAAATGTGTGTAAAATAAACTGCACAAGGTCCAAGAGCAGGAGGAGCGTCACGAATGTGTCACCTTCAGGCCTGACACCTTCTGCTTCTGCTGCCAGGGCTCTGGATGTTGGCTGTGCAATAAAGCTCACTTGCTATACAGAGAGACTCTTAAACAAGACTTTTCTTGGGAATGTAAACGAAACCAGACACGTTAAAGTCTCCATAGAAAAATACAACCTTGTAACAACACCACGAAGTGAATGCATTTTCCAAGCTTTGGGTACATCAGCTATTCACAACAACCCTGCAAGGCAGCTCCAATCATCTCACCTGGGAATGGTGACCCAAACTGGGTGGATTTACTCCAAATCCCCCCAAATCCAGTTTATCTCTGGGAGCACAGGCTGGGTATGTGTTGGACAGATGGGATTTGGTGTGGTAACAGCAGAACAAATGGGCTTCAAATCCCAGGAATAAAGCTTTCCTGTTCCTAGGGCATTCCCTGGTTTAATTTTGCCTGGTTTTTTTTCCTATTCTGGCAATTAGAGACATCTAATGACACTTTGAAACACTTCTGATACAATACACTATGAGGACAGTGATGTTTTGGGGTGGAACTTTACTCCAGTTGACACACGATGTCACCAGGCCAAAAAGATCCCACCCAAACACAGAATTAATTTAATGAGCCAAATTTAACAAGCTGCACAAAAACCAGTGCCACCATCCACTGGGCTCCTCCAAGATAAACAATAGCACCAAACCGAGCTTCTAATCCAAACTTTTCACATCTGAAATGTGAGGAAATACGGAAAGATCTGGAACAGGGTGGTACCACCCAGACAGCACAGAACTATTTTACAGACTATTAACTCCAAGGTAAAGAATAAATTCAAGGCAGACACCAAGGCTGCTCACAGGTCACATTGTAATTCCCTAAATCCATGTGACAAGAGCGTGCTGGATTGACGGGCAAGTGACACTTGGCTGAAACACCACTGGCAAAAAGAGACCAAAGAAATGAGGGATTTGGAAAAAATGCACTGAACTTGTACACACCTGCACGGGAAAGTGCCAACAGGCAGAATTCTGGGTCCCAAATTGCTTCAAGTAAAGGAAAAAGCTCAGAGCTCCCAGCCAGCAGCAGGGCTGGGGCTAAAGAAACCAAACACTTGAATTTGGGATGTTTTTCTTCGCTGACAGGGAAGTTCCAGCCCTGTCAGGCAGCACTGGAGCTGCAGTTTGGAGACTGGTGCTTTAATCCCGTCCTTTAATCCTTCATTTCCAGGGCTGTGGTTCCCTGGGGAAGCAAACAGGATGTCCAGGGCTTTCTGCAGGGCTTGGGCTCACGTTTTAATTCCGAACCCAAAGCTGTGCATTTATATGCAGCCTATTGGTACAAAAGAGGAAGTAAAATTGTACATAAAGAGTTCACATCTCCCTAAAGGAAATTAGTGAATTAACAGATTTTAACAGATTTTGGCTGAACACACTGATAAAGCATTATCAGACATACCACACACATTATTGCCTGACAATTACAAACAGCTGGGACACACAACTCCAACGTTACCCATTTTTTTGAGTTTTCTCAAGAAAAACAAAGGTATTTTCTAACTTTAAAATGAAGATACATAAGTGATATGACTTAGGAAGCCAATGTCTCAGTATAAACACATCTCTGTACCTGTTCATTGCAGAGCAAAATGAACTGGGAGCAATCTTTAATTTCACCTTATAAAACTAAAAAAAGTGATGATACCTTTGTGTAGAAAAAAACAAAAAAATAATGTATTTTCAACATACAGCTGTCATTTCTCAGGCTAAAGGACCACATATTCTACTCTTCTTAGTGCTTCTATGCAAACCAAAGGCACCTTTCTTATGGATGTGGCTTCGAACTGGGACCATTTCATTTGGGGTTTGACAAAGGGGGGTGACAAACGGCCAGGCCACGCCAAGCAAACGTCCCTGTGTGACTGACTGCAACCACAACAACGAGGGACTGGGAAACACTGGTGCTCATGAATGCACTGGCAAGGAAAAGGAAAACATCTCCAAAGCACTGTGTGTGAGAGCAGCTGGCAGGACACAGTTGTTACAGCCAGGGGAAGAATCAGACTGTTTTTAATGGAGACAAGGCAGAACCACATCTCTGCAAACCCCGTAAGGACAGTGTGTTGGTTTCACACAGCCTAGCTTTAGTGCTCAAAACTTCTATGGCCGGCACAGAGCCAGTCGCTGAAGGCTCTGACCATGGGCAGGTTAGCAGCCCAATTAGACAAGGTGATAACACCTCTGTGATGACATATTTAAGAAGGGAATAGGAGAGCG
The DNA here is from genome assembly GCF_965178545.1 of Coloeus monedula. Lineage (NCBI taxonomy): Eukaryota > Metazoa > Chordata > Aves > Passeriformes > Corvidae > Coloeus > Coloeus monedula. The sequence continues at coordinate 9,991,295 of NC_138799.1, forward strand.
GGAAGCTCTCTTCCTTCTCCCGAGGGGTGGCGAGGCAGCTGCTGGGGCCCATCCTGGCGGGGGCCGCGTGGCCGAGGCCCTCCCGAGGCCAGAGCCCTCCCAAGGCTGGGACCCTCCCGAGGATGAGACTGTGCCAGGACCCTCCCAAGGATGAGACCGCACAGCCGGAGGCCTCCTGAGACCGGCACCCTCCCGAGGATGAGACTGCACAGCCGGAGCCCTCCTGAGACTGGCACCCTCCCAAGGATGAGACCGCACAGCCGGAGGCCTCCTGAGACTGGCACCCTCCCGAGGATGAGACTGCACAGCCGGAGCCCTCCTGAGACTGGCACCCTCCCAAGGATGAGACCGCACAGCCGGAGGCCTCCTGAGACTGGCACCCTCCCGAGGATGAGACTGCACAGCCGGAGCCCTCCTGAGACCGGCACCCTCCCGAGGATGAGACTGCACAGCCGGAGCCCTCCTGAGACCGGCACCCTCCTGAGGATGAGACTGCACAGCCGGAGGCCTCCTGAGACCGGCACCCTCCCGAGGATGAGACTGCGTGGCCGAGGCCGTCCTGAGGCCAGGACCCTCCATAGGCCGGGACTGCACAGCCAGAGCCCTCCCGAGGCCGGAGCCGCCTGTGTGGTGCTGGCGAGGACCATGCGGCCAGGGCCGGCTGTGCGGTGCCGGCAGGGATCAAGTGGCCAGCAGTGAGAGACATGGTGAGCAATTCCCCGATGTGGAGCCTGGACAAGATCAACCTCTCAAGTGCAACTTGAAGACACCAATTTTCTTCCAAGTCAAAGGAAAAGCGAGGACACATGAGGAAAACCAACATGGTGGCACTGAGGTCACTGAGAAGAAGGAGAGGGAGGAGGTGCCCCAAGCACTGGAGCTGAGATTCTCCTGCGAGCCGTGGTGAGGACTATGATACAACAAACTGTTTCCCAGTAATTCGTGAGGTGCATGGTGGGGTGCAGAGATCCATGCACAGCCCGTGAAGAAGAGTACTCACGCTGGAGTGTGTGGGTGCTGAAAAAGCTGTAACCTAGCGAGGAACTCAGAGAGAGATGACCCTTGCTTTTAGAGATGGAGAGCCTTTGCTTCCAAACTACAACAGCTCATCCTTAAAAGACCAAACCCCATGAACTAAAATGACCCACGCTGGGCAGTTGTGGGAAGACTGCTTGGCCCGTGGGAGGGACTCACGTTGCAGCAGGTTCAGGTGGGACTGTTGCTTGTGAAAGTTAAAACCACGCTGGAAAAGTTCGCAGAGAGCTATCTCCTGTGGGAAGGATCCCACGGCACAGCAGAAGAAACTCTTTTCCTTAAGCATACTGAAGAAAGACTTTTAAGAAGTGAAATACTGACCAAAACCCCATGTTCTTTTTCTTTGCGTAGGAAAGTGGAAAGAGGGAGAGACTGGGAAAGAAAGATGTCCTGAAAGTTCACTTTGGTTCTCATTACCCTTTTTACTTTTAATTTTGTTAATAAATCGTCTTTATACTGTTTTAAGTTTTGAACCTGTTTTGCCTTTAAACACTTAAAATGTTTTTGTTGTTTCAATAATCCTTAACTCATGAAAATGAAGTTTTAATTTTCCCTCCTCTGCTTAGCTATAGCAGAGGAAAATAAATAGATGTTTTTTTCACGGGTGCCTGGTGCTCAGCCAGCATCAAACCCTGACAGACAGTCGTGTCTTTGTACTTTTAACCAAGCAGGGGAAGGAGCACATCCACTCTGTCCAGCCCCTGTGCCCCCAGCATGCATGACAAACCCCAGTGGCACCCACATGGCAGCACACAGCTGCCACCCTGCAGGGGAGGGGGCTGGGAGTACCAACAAGTGCCAAGCTGTGTCTGTAAATGAACATTTTCACGCTGGTGGGATGCCAAGCCGAGCTCGTGGTGCAATTCAGGACCCTCCTTGCAGTGGGACAGTGACTGCAGTGGTTTTCCCCCCTCTCTTCTAAGCAGGTGCATCTTCAAAGCAGAAGCAGGGATGGACCAGCTGGTGGAGGAGCAGGATCTCACAGGCATGGGTGTGCAGGACAGGCAGCAGTGCCCACCCAAGGGCATGGCCAGACCCTGCAAACCACCCCACGGGGCAGGATGCTCCAGCAGCAACTGGCTTCGCTCAGACACAGGATCCTCCTGAAGGACAGCCCAGCCTCTGGCCCAGCAGAGCCAAGGGAAGGCAGGTGGGAGCTCCTGCCCCAGCCACCACCACCAGGAGACACCTGGCTGCCATGGCAGTGCCCTCCTGCCCAACACAAACCAGTAACAGCGAGGGCAGGAGGGATTTGGGTCACTCAGAGGAGCAGTGGGATGCTCACTGCTCCTGCGGCGTTATTCCCAAGGCCAGGATGGTGGGACATGCTCAGAGCTTCCAAACCCAGCTGTCCTTGCCCACGCCGGCTCCGAGGAGCAGAGAGAGGATCGGCGCTGGCACCAACACGAGCATGAGGAGCTCAGAAAATGACTCGGTCCTCCTGTGTCCTGTCCCACCACAGGCTGCTGTTCAGGGTGCCCAAGCTGCTGTCCTCCTCCTCCTGCTCCTTAGCAAGCTCCACAAACACCTGGAACACATGGAAAAGATCCTTGTAGGATCAATGCTAAAAACCTCACGAGTATTCATGTATTGCTTCGTCCCTGAGTAGCAAATTTTCAGTATTTTGAGGTTTTTCTCCTTATTCCTGCCCTCCCACCTCTTTTCTTCAAGAGCACAATAAAAAGGAAGCTCAGCACTGAAGACATTAATTGTCAGCAGTAATTAATCCACAATAAGCAATAACAAGTCTCAGCCTCACCCTTCTTCCAGCCACGAACAGCAAATGCCTGTTCTTGGAATAAATCAGAGCAGCTTTTCCACTAAAACCACACATTTGCTTTCTTCCAGTCACTGCAGTTGGCATCTTATTTTTAGAGGGGAAAACAGGAATAAAGAGGAGCTGGAGAGCTGGCAGATGTGATTCACTTCGAAAAAAGGGAATTTAGTTTCCCAAAAATGCCCCAACAGGCAACAGCAAAGCGACCCCCATGGCCTGAGAGCAGAGCTTGGGGGATGAGCTGCCTGCATAGGGCTCATCATCATGGAATGCTTTGGGTTGGAAGGGACCATAAATCCCATCCCCCCATGGGCAGGGTCACCTTCCACTATCCCAGATGCTCCAAGCCCCAATGTCCAACCTGGCCTTGGACACTGCCAGGGATCCAGGGGCAGCCACAGCTTCTCTGGAAATTCCATCCCAGCCCCTCCCCACCCTCACAGGGAGGAATTCCTTCCCAGTATCCCATCTAACCCTGCCTTCTGACACCTTCACCTGGCAGGGTTTACATCCACAAAATAGAATTTAACACACCTGTTCCAGTGTTGCTTGAGAAAAGCTGTAGTCCTCGATGTTGAAGGCGTGTTTTACTGGTGAAGGAATTGGTAAGAGCAGAGTTAGGGACACTTTACTCACTCTTGATTTCACAAGAAACAGAGTTGGGGACAACAACAATAAAAGAAAAATAAATAAGTTTGGAACAGAAATGGACAAGTGACACCACATGGCAGAAGAGTCAGTTATGGGAGACAAAAGGATTTGTGTGTGTGATGTATGGCAAGTGCTTCCTTCATTACCTTCTTCCAGCTTGGAAAAAGAATGCGAAAGCGACTGTACATCTTCTTTAGGGATTTTATATGCCAAGATAGAAGCAAAGCTGGAACAAAGAGGCAAAACAAATTTAGCTTCAAGCAAAATCACTCAAAGTGAAAATATTAATACCCAGTGGAATGTATTTTAACTTATTTTCCGAAGGTTACTCCAGGCATTTTGATCACACAGAAGGGGAATGATGCAGCTCCAGGTGCATCAGCTGAGACCTCCCTGAGACTGTTATAAGTTCATGCTCTTCCACTCAGATTCAATCATTTATATTCTGCTTGCTCATGGCAGATTTGCTGCCTGGAACTCCCAGAGTCCTGACGTTTTACCTTTCAGCTGAACTGGGAGGTCACAGCAGGTCCTGGAAGTTTGCATCACGCAGCTGTTCCTGCAACCCCGACTGCAGCACGGGGAGCTGCTCTGCCCCCCACATCTGCTGCTGGAGAGGGAACTCCCCTCCCACCCTGCACATCCCATGTCTGAGGAAGGATCACACTCGTGATCCCTCAAGGATCACACTCCTCATGGGATGCCTGCTGTGCCCTTTGTGGAGTCTCTCCAGTCACCGAGCCAAACCCTCGGGTGCATACAGCAGAAACTCAGAGCTGTTGGTGGAACAGCAGCCAGCCCACCCTCAAACTGAGACCCCCAGAGACCTCAGGCATTTCCAGGTAAGGGCAGTGAGTCAGAGACTTGGATTTCAGCCCTTTCCCAGGGGCCCTGCCCCAGGAGGAAGCTGTCACGCAACAGCTATGCAGAAATCCAGTTTTGCTTCCTCCACGCTGAACATCTGCACGGGCTCCCGGCCCTGCCCTGGCAGCCCGGGCTCTGCCGCCTTCCAGATCCCTTCCTCTTTTTCATTCTTCATTTTTTTTAAGCTGTGTGTAAATATTCACATGCCCTCCCCGGTGCCAAGGAGCTGCTGTGAAATTAGAGGGTTTAATTAACATCAGTATTTTCTGGGTATCTGACAAACCTCACCTTTCCTGGCGGTTGGCGTTGGGGAAGATGTGCAAAATCTGGCTCTGCAGATACTCCACCTGCTGCACGTCTGTTGTTTCCCTCAATTTCATTTCCAAGAAGTACCCTCTGCCAAACTTGCTCTTCAGGTGCTGGACAGTACCTATACACCTACGAATTACAGACAGAAAACACAGGTTGTACTCAACAACACCCTCACCTCAAACAGGCCCTTTTTGCTGTTAAGGATTAATTTCACTCCAAATTTAGGTACAAAATTCATCTGTATTTTCAGACAAATATGTCCCAGGTGGCAGCTGCCTGTCCCCCTGCCCCAGGAGGGCTCCGGTGGTACCTGAGCTGCCCTGACACCAGGATGGCCACACGGTCACAGACAGCATCTGCCTCCTCCATGTAGTGCGTGGTCAGGATGGCTGCTCTCTCCTTGTTTTTAAAGGCTGCTCGGATTGCCCTCCTACAAAACACAACCAAAACCATCCCTGAATAAAAACATTTGGCAGGGAACAGTAAATCCTGGCTTCATAGGGAAGGAGGACTGTGATGGACCCTCTATTTATGGATTACTGCTACTCCCACAGCAACAATTAACACCTGAATTTCCCAAAGATGGCTCAAATCTGTATCCCTTATGTTGTTTTAAGGATTTCTTTCAACTTTCAAGTTTTTAAATCCCAAGCTGTTCTGGGACAGGACACAGCTGCACTGCACCTGGCATGAAGGTTGGGCTGAGATTCTCCCCTTCTTGTGAGACCCCACCTGCAGTCCTGTGTCCAGCTCTGTGGCTCCCAACACAGGAGGAGCCGCTGGAGTGAGTCCAGAGGAGGCCACAGAGACGCTCCAAGAGCTGGAGCCCCTCTGCTCTGGAGCCAGGCTGAGAGCTGGGGTTGTTCAATCAAAAGACAAGCTTTGCGGAGACTTTAGAGCCCCTTCCAGGGCCTAAAGGGGCTCCAGGAGAGCTGGAGAGGGACATTAGACAAGGGATGGAGGGACAGGACACAGGGAATGGCTTCCCACTGCCGGAGGGAATGGTTAAGTGGGATATTAAGCAGAAATTATTCTGCTTTAGTGGAAGGTGTCCCTGCCCGTGGCAGGGGGTGGAACTGGATGATCTTTAGGTCCCTTCCAACTCAGCCCACTCCGTTATTCCCTGTGTGTGGCTCTCCCTGGTGTGGGCAGGGATAACACACACCCCAGACCAGGCTGACTCCCTGGAGCCTGTGGCCAGCACTCACCACATGTGCTGCTTGGCTTTGGGATCCATCCCGGTGGAGGGCTCGTCCAGCAGCGTGACGCGCGGGTTGCCCAGCATGCTGAGGGCAAAGCAGAGCTGGGGGAAGGCAGAGGGGCAGGGTGAGGACAGGGAGGGTGCTGGTGACCCCCAGAGTGACCCCAGAGCCCCCCATACCTTGCGTTTCAGCCCCATTCCCAACTTCTTTGTTGTTTTCTGCAGGTGGTCCTTTAAATCAAGGACACTGGTGATGCTGGGGAGGGAAGGAGCAGGTGTGAGAGGCTGGGAGGGGGATGGTCTGGCTTCCCCCTCATCAGAGTATGCAAACAGCTCCTTTTGAAGAGCTCAGGTACAAATATTTGTTTATCAAAGAGAAAAAAAGCAGAGCAAAAAGCAGAATTGGAGCTTCCATACAAGACCACCTGTCCTGGAGGAGCCTGTGGTGACAACAGAAACAGCTCCAAGCCTAGGACTCCCCCTCCTTGCAGCTTCTACAAAGGTCACTGTTAGTACTTCACAACCTTAAAAAAATTACTTTAAAAAAACATATATCAAAACTAAAAATCCCAGTTGAATTTTCTGTGGCTGAACCTTCATCTCCTCACCTATGAATTTACCATTGCAGAATTTCAACCAAGCTCAAAACCAAACTTAAATGGAAACAAAGATTGCATTAGGAAAGGAGAGAAGGGGAAAAAAAAACCACAAAAAAAGCCCAAACCCCTCCAGTAATAAGCTTGAAGATAAAAAAAGCTGAGGAAACTCCAGTTAAACCACAAAGATTTCTCCAACGAACTCACTCACCGCTTGATGACTTCTTTAACATCAGCCTGGCTCATCCCTTTGATGGCACCATAAATCTCAAAGTGTTCCTGCAGTGTGATATCTGGCCAGAGAGGATTCGTTTGAGGACAGTACCCCAAAAATTTCACTGAGTCATCCTCACTGCTCAGCCCCGAGGAATAATCTCCCATCAGAACCTGCAAGGAAAATGCCCAGACCTTAATCCAGAATATTGGAAATTTCCAAACTGGCTTTGCATGGTTTTAGCAAAACGCTCTCAGGAATGCTTGCAATAATAACAATAAAATTGAAATATGGATTTTTTGTGTAACTGTAGCATGGAACACACCTGCCCACTGGTTGGCTCAATCTCTCCAACAAGCATATTAATTAATGTGCTTTTCCCAGCTCCATTGGGTCCCAACAAACCCAGGATTTCTCCTAAAGAAAGACACAAACCATTGCCCACGAGGTCAGATAAACGGTTCCAAGAGCTGTTTTTATAAATGAAACAGCTCAACAGCAAGCAACTGAACTCCAACCTTTCTTCACGCAGAGGGAAACATGTTTGGTTGCCACTTTCTTTATTTTTCTCCCCAGAAGAAATTCCTTCCTTTCATCAAACTCTTTGTGCAGGCTGCTGACCAGGATTGCTGGCATCTGGCAGGGAAGAGGGAAGTGGCTGCAGATCCCAGCAGCTGTGGGGGAGCCTCCAGATTTGGGGGTTTGGGCAGAGCCAGGCTTTACCTCCTCGCTCCTGGGGCTGCTCAGGATCTCTTTGACTCGCAGCCTCTCCGCCTTCACATCCTCATCCTCGTTCTCCTCGTGAGGGACATCTGGGAACTTCCAGCTCTTGGCTTTTGTAAAACATTTTCTGAAGGGGAGGAAAACAGCACGAGGCCTCTGCTCAGCTCTCAGCTGAGGCTGGCTCAGGGCTTTTGTGCTCAAAGCCATTTGTGTTTGCCAAGGCCAGGAGAAGCAGATTCCTGCAGCTCATCCCAGAGCAGGACGAGCTCAGGGGCTGCCACTGTGTCACCTCCCTGCTGAGCTCTTTGTGCCCGGCCATGCAATGGGAATGGCAGTTCCCCTGGTTTTATATAGGGACCATCCTTATAGAATTCCTGCTTTTGCAGCGATGGAACTTAAAAGGAAATAAAGCCCCCATTTCTGCCCTGCAGTGACTGAGTCTCAGAAGGGATATAATGAAAGGTGGTGTATTTCTTCCACTGCACATCCCAGTTTAACCACCACCAGCAGCACCTCCAAAACCAGTTTCTTTGGACTATGGCTTGAAAAAAGAACCAGTCAAGAGACACACCTGAAGAAGGGATCCTCTCTCACCGTCCTCCCTCCGTTCTTCAGCTCGAAGCAGCGCAGCAGGAATAGCCACACCACACACTGCAAATAGGGCTGAGGCAGACAAAAACCACCCTGGTCACCAGCCAGGCTGGGGACCCTGGGGGTAACACCACCAGAGTGATGAGGGACAAGAAGCTGCAGCTCTGCACCACCACACAAGTGCTGGTGTTGCCAAGAATATATTTAATATATCATTAAATGCTGCTCAGCGGGTCTGAGGATGCACAATCAAAGTGGGCTTAGATTTAAAAGCAATTACGTGGGGTTTTTGCACAGAGAAGGGACTGCCCCTGCTCTGGAGCTCTTGCTCCATCAGCAGGGATTCCCATAATAATCAGAATTAATACTGGCAGGGTTAATCAGGCCACAGGAGCAGCAGATGTTGAGCTGGTGGGCACAGCAGCTTTCCTGACTGCTCATGCTGCAGGAGCTGCAGGCTCAGCATCAGAGCAAATCTTTACTGATAAAGATGTTGGACAGAAGGGGATCCCAGCAGGAACCACAATTCCCTACAGCAAACCATGCTCACAGCCAGAACTGCCACCAGCAGCCGGTCCCAGGGGTCGTGGTCCCAGGGGTGGGAGTATCCTCCACTCTCATTCTTGCCTTTCCACGAGACCTGGGAATTCAGGGAAAAACATGTTCAGGTGAACAATCACCCACCAGAGACTCTGAATTCGACACTGTGCTTTAATCTCTGTCGTTCAGGCTGTGGTGCTCAAGCACCTCCTGAGCTCTGCAGAGACTCTCCAAAAAAAATATCAAACAACTCCATCCAAACCCTGGGGCTGCTCCTGCTTTCAAGCCACCCACTCCCAATTAACCCATGTCCTATCACTGGGCTTGCTCACTGAGGAACACGTGGTTTTCCTTGGAATATCACAGAATCATGGAATGCTTTGGGTTGGAAGAGACCTCAAAGCCCATCTCATTCCACTCCCTGTTGCTCCAATCCCCATCCAGCCTGGCCTTGGACACTGCCAGGGATCCAGGGGCAGCCACAGCTTCTCTGGGCACCCTGTGCCAGGGCCTGCCCACCCTCACAGGGAGGAATTTCTTCCCAATTTCCCATCCAACCCTGCTCTCTGTCAGCTTGAAGCCATTCCCCCTTGTCCTGTCACTCCATGCCCTTGTTCAAAGTCCCTCTCCATCTTTCCTGTTGGCTCCATCCACTTTGTGAAAGGAAATTTCATGGAAAACTTTCTGCTTTCCTCATTTTAAACCCAAACCACTTTGCTTAATAGGAAAAAGGTGATTTTCCCCCAAGCAGTTGTTATTCTTCACATGTTAAATGGCTGCAGAGGACACACTAATGACATCCACCCAATGCCAGCTGTCCCCAAGGGTTCTGGAAAGGATCCCTGGAGTCCCCTTACCTTTATAAAACAAATCAGGCAGCCAATAAGGGGATAAATAGGAATGAAGATGGAGAAGACATAATGCAGGACGGTGGTGACCAGGTAAAGGTCCAGGAAAAAGGCAACTTCAGCGACAACTGTGCAGAGCAAGGCTGTCTGTACCAAAGAAAAGGGGAAAAAAAAGTCCATTTTCATCCACTTCAGACTCTCTGAGCATAAGTTACCTAATTTAAGGCACTTTAAATAAAGCTTTTATCACTCAGGGCATTGCAGAGAGGGAGACACTGGTAAATGTTTCCCATTTCCTGTGCATTAGGGACAGACAGTTCAAGAAAATAACTGGGAAGCTGCTGTGGCCTTGGAGATCACCAATCTTCCCACTTATCCCAGCTCCAGGCCAAGTCACTCACCACTGAAAATATAAATGACCAAAATTCCTTCGTGTTCTGGACTTTTCTGAAGGTGAAGGAGACCACGTAGGTGAAGAGCACGACTGAGGGGACATAACCAATCAGGCAGAAAATCTGCAGGGACAGGAAAGGTTTCTCAGGAAATGTGCAGCAGGAATTTTTTTGCATAAGGATCAACTGGAATTGCCTCAGTATGATACAGAACTCTGGGTTCACCTTTGTCACTTCATTTGATGTATTTTGCTGCCTTGGTGCATAGAGAATGTATTATTAAAGACACAAATTACAGAATGTGTGGAGAGGCAAAAAACTCCCTCCCTCAGTTCCCTTTAAACTCTTTCCCTTTTTTTTAATAACATAGGCTCCCATAAATGCTGACCTCAAGATTCTGGCAAATACTAGAAATTCCACCACAGCATTTTTTGTAGAAATTCAAACAAGGGTAGAAAACCAGCCCTGCAGCCACATCCCAAACCTGATTAACTCTGGAAAAGCAGCTGGGAAAAGCTGCTTCTTCTCAATTCCAGCCAATATCACAGGGAAGCCCGCTCTGAATATCAAAGACATCAAGTCTTGTGGTCTCCTCCATTTAATCCCCATCTGCAATTCACTGCAGAGAGGGGCTGAGCTCAAAGTCACTGTGCCCTTGTCATTAGCAGCAAACAGAGCAATTATCAATCACAGCACAGAGCACAAAGCAGGCTGAGACAGCACAAAGAAAGGAGCATTTCCTTGGAAAATCCTGGTGTTTTAAATCGCAGAATTAAGAAGGTTGGAAAAGACTTTTGCGATCAAATCCAGGCTGTGACCAAGCAGACCATGGAACCAAGGGCCACGTCCAGTCCTTCCTTAAACACCTGCAGGGACAGAGACTCCAGCACCTCCCTGGGCAGCCCCTTCCAGTCCCAACCACCATTTCTGTGAAGAAATTCCACCTGTGTCCAACCTCCCCTGGTGCTGCTTTATTTTATTCCAGTCCTGAATGAAACTCCCAACTCTGAGCCACTTTCCCCATGAAAAACATTCTGTCTTTGTGCCAGCAGCGTTTTCCCTGTGTATCCATTGGGAAGATCCTGCTGAATCAAGTAAGGAAAATAAAACACTTGTGGAAAACGAGGCAACCCTGCTCTCACCCCACCCCACACTCACCACAGCCAGGAACTTGCCCACGTAGAAATAAACACCGTAGTGGAAGGCGAAGAGGCTGCCGATCATCAGGATGAGGATGAAGAAGAACAGAGGGAGATCCACCAGAGCCTGACCAGTCCAGTAAGCTGAGGGATAGAGCCCTGAAATCTTCAGCTGGGTGTAGGCCTTGATCTGCAACAGGGGAAGAAAGCACAGCGCTAATCAGGCGTTAATTAAAATTAACGTTACGTGAATCCGCCCCGGTGTCACGCAGCTATTGCCAAGCTGAGCTTTGCACAGAAAACCTTTTCCCAAATCTGCCCCACCCCAGTGCCACCCATGCTGCCTCTCATGGCATTGTTCTAAACCCCTCTTTGGATCTTCCCCCACATCCCAGGATTTTTAACTTCCCGTGCATCTCTGCATGGACACCTGGGCGTTACCTTGTGGTTTTCCGCATTGTCCATGGCAAAGTAGGGCGGCATTCCAGTGATGATAATCCCCAGTAACACCGCTTCAAAATAGATCTCCAGTCTGAAAATTGTGTCTGGAAGATCCTGGTATACAAATCAGATTTATTCAGTGCCAGAATGTGACCAAAAAAATACTACATTAGGAGTTGGAACATGGCTGTGAATGCTAAAATAAAACGTCTGTGGATGTCAAGATCACCTGAGCAGGAAGAAAAACACCTATGGAAGTTTTGGGAATATTTATATGAGGAATAAATAGTAATTAATGAACTTTCAAAGTGCTCATTTCCTGCAGCAGGTCCTCTCCTCTCCCAAAGGCCCCTCCAGCTCTGCACAGACCAAGAACTGCAGGTAACCCCCAACAAACTCATAATGAATTCACAGGATCATGGATTGATTTAGGTTGGAAAGAACCATAGGGATCATCTCGTTCCAGTCCCCAGCTCCTTCCACTAGACTGGGCTGCTCCAAGCCCCACCCAACCTTTAATTCCTGAAACATCCTCTTTCCAAGCCCCTTTTTCCTCCCCTTCCACAACCTGCAGAGCAAAATTCCAGCACCTTTCATGTCCTATTAAATCCTGCAGACAGCCCCAAACAGCTTTCCTCTTGGTTTGTGGGGCGTTTCTTCACTCCCCCTTTCACCCAGGGATGCTTTGACCCCTCCTCTGTGTTTTAGGGTGACTTTCTGGGAGCTGCTCACCTGAATGAAGGGGTTGCTCCAGATCTGGATGCTCTCAGTCACATTTAAACTGCGCAGGAGGAGGTTGCTGACAATGTTCATCAAAACTGGCAGGGAATGCACCATGGTGCTGTTGATTATCATGTTGAAAACATAATTCTAGGAAGAAAAATATGTGCTGTATTAATCCTTCTGCACGAAGGGCAATTCCCTGGGGGGGAATGAATTAAACCTGAACATTGGGATAAATCTTTGCATAATCAAGAGCTTTGCAGGAAGCTCTGGGCTGCTCAGGGTGCCTACAACACCCAGCCTGATTCAGGAAAACAGGCAGGCTCTCAGAGAATTATTGGGAATGAATTCGCAGCATGATTCATGGAGCAGTGATGCTCTGACAAACGGCACTCCAGACAATTACAGTCTGGAAAACAAACACACGAGGAGCTGCTCTGGGATGATCTTGCTAATGGATTTAAATGCAGACAGGCAAAGATGTGCAGGAGCTGGGGGCTGCACTGTCACACCGACAGGAGCAGTGTCAGGGAATAAAAACAGGAACAAGAGCCAGAGCTGGCACATTGCAGAGCAGTTCCTTTGCTGGGGATAAAATATGATCCCAAAGTTCAGATCTTCCTGTTATTATGAACAAGTACAGCCCAAGAAACTGATTTTTCTTTCCACATGAGAGCACCATGGAATTATACTTGTGTCAAACTGTGTAATTCAGTCAGTACAAGTGAAAAATATAAGCATAAAAAATTCCTCTGCCAGGTCTCCTGTGAATTAGAACTTTTCTCCTGGTTTTCTGTGTCCTTGTGGGGAAGAAGGGGGATGGAAGTTTGATTGGCCTACTGCAATTATAATTACGGAAGAACATTTATTTTGCTAGTATTTCCATTTTGTCCCCTTGGCAGCCTCCTGTATAAGCAATATATATATGACATTATTTGACTCCAGAGGTGCTTTTCAGGTAAGAATTTCACAAGCCAGCCCCACCAGCTGCTCTTTGGGCACAGCCCAGCCAGTCTCAGCCTTACCTGCCTGGACTCAAGGACAAACACGTTCAGAGCTGCACTGTGAGGTGCCACTGAGACATAATCACTGTCATTGAACATCTCCCAGAGGATGTTCATGCTCCCCAGGGAGTGCACAATGTCACCGATATCCGATTCTGGGGACAGCAAACAACACGGAATCATTCAAGCTGGAAAAGAACTTCAGGATCATCAAATCCAGCCATTCCCCAGCACTGCCCACCCCTAACCCGAGTCCCTGAGATGTCCCACATCTCCCTGTCTTTTAAATCCCTCCTCATCACCAGCCTGGAGTATTTTACGCAAAATTATCGATGCACTGACAGCTCAAACAGATGCTGGTTTTTACTGCCTGGGTAACTGCTGGGCGCTTTTAAAACATTCTCAGCTGAACCAAAAAGGAATTTCCCCAGATGTTTTACAGCAGGATTTTAATGCTGATGTATCTCAGTGTTTCTGGCCAGTTCTTTCACCTGGATCATCCTCTGACACAGCAAGAACAAGGTCATGAGCATGGGAGGAGGAGGAAGATCTCCAAACCAAGCCCCGCGGCACAAACTGACTGTTTACCATCCCTGGGCACTTGGGACCTCTTCATCTGGGTTAATTTCAAGGAAAAAGTTCATTCCCAACCTCAAAAATTGGGAGAAGGAGAGAAGTGAAGACAGGAGCTTCTGCCCTACCTGTGGAGTTCTGCAGCAGGAGCCGACTTCTGTACTTGTGATAGCTCTCTCCAGGCTTCAGCAAGTACAAATCTGGGGAGAGTTTGATAGCAGCTACAGCATTTTTGATGATGTGGTGTATGAAAAACAACAAAATCTGAACTACAAGGAAAATGAGGAAAAGCAACAACCTGAAAGAAATAAAAAGTTTGTGGTTTGTTACAATTCAGTGAAAGCCAACCCAGTTTTATGTGCATGCTATTAAAACAACATCTCCCTCACCCCCCAAAAACCAGTAATTCAGCACAAATTACAGCTCCACACTTGCTGGTTTTTAAATGTAACTATGGGGAAAAATTAAGGACAAGATGTGCTTTCTCTGGTGTCATTCAGAGAGGTTTTGAGCCTTACACACAAATGAGAAGCCCCAGCACTCACATAACTCTGACACATTTGTTCTCCCGTTTCAGACTGAGGAAGTGCACTTTGGCTATGGTGGAAACCTGCTTCTTCCACAGGGCTGAGTTGCTCATGGCTGGTGCCTTGGCCTCTGACAGCATCAGCAGGCTCTGCTCCATGTCATCCAGGGATTTCGTATCCATCTCGTCCTGCACTTGCTGGGAGTGGAACACGCTGTAATCTGAAACAGGGCAGAGAAAAGCCCATGGAATTGATGCTCTGACACAGCAGGGGGCTGGAAATGGGAGAGGAGGTGGAGGAGCCAGGGGCCAGAGACTCCTTGCCCTTCCAGTTGCAGAAGTCACCTCACCTCACCCATCCCATCCCATCCAAGTCTCCTAACTCAACCCCAAGGTCACTGACACTGAGCCAGCCCAACCACATAAATGGCAGATACTTAAAGCAGATCATTCAAATTTTTGCCACCAAAAAGGTGCAGATTTGCCCCAGTTTCATACCCTTGGCCTGTGTGTGCACCTGCACTACCCAGCACCAGCAAATTCAGCTGTTAAATCCTCTTAAACCCACACAGAAACTCTGTGGAGCAGGGCAGTCAGTCTAATTAGGGAGTACTTTCCATACCAGTATACCATGTATACACTACAGAGTACATATATTTACTAATACTAATAATTCTGGATCACACAGAAAGCTCTAGAATGATTCAACCAGCTCAAACCATTCAAAACTGCCATCAAAAAAAAACAACTGACTCATTCTGGAGCAATATTAAGCAGTCCCAACTTTTCATTTGGACTGGAAGTTAATTCAAAGTGAGACAAGCTGAGCTGTTCCAGCCCTAAGTGCAGCTACTGTTCACACAAAAGGCTGAAAATTAATTTTATGCTGCACATTTATAATTTCTTGAAAGCAAACTCCATTAGGAAAATAAAAGGCATTGTAAAAGGCAAGTGAACTGTAAAGCCAAGGAGTCAGATGTGAGCATGCTGGATGAAAGATTAATAAGTAAAAAGCTTTTCCCCTGGATGCTCCCAGAATCACTCCCCACCCAATTCACTGCCTTTTCCTGGTTTTCCTGCTGAATATTCCAACAGCCTGGAATGCTGTGAGAACCAAAGGATCAACAGATGCTGGAGCAGCACCCTGTGAGGGACATTTTTCTTGTTCCCTCCTTCTGGCAGTGACAATTCCACACTAATTGAGACTAAACCAAACCTGAAGAGAGCCAAGGGCACAGCCCTGCTCCTTCCCACCTGCTTGATCAATCTCTGCCTCGACCTCCAGCTTCAGGTAAACGTCCTCCAGCGTGGTCATGGACACACCATAGGTGATGACCCCCAGGTGGGAATGGGTGTCCAGGTCAGAGAACAAGCCTAGGGACAGACGGGACATGTGCAGCTCTGACACTGTGCTCCAGCACCTGCCAAGAACACTTCAAGCACATCAGGCACATCTCTAAACACTCCTGCTTGGTGGGTAAAGCAGAAAAGTGGGAATAGCAAATAAATCAGAAGGCACATGTCATGGTTTGAGAACCAAGGTGGGAAAAGCTCCTTTTAGCACTAAATTTCAGTCTCTGTGGTCAGGAAATGTGGCAGCTTTTGCTGAAGTTGTGGTGCTTCTAAAAACTATCTCAGCATCCTAAAGCTCCTGCGCTCAAAGTTGCCTCAGGGCAGGTTCAAGGTTCCCTCTCCTGGAAAAATCATACCCAGGACAGCTCGTCCTACCTAAATCCCTGCCCGGGCACAAAAGATCTTACAAATAAAACCACTGAGTCCTTTTATACCTAAAAACATCATGTATTTTTATATATCTATTACAAAAAATTTCCAGATTTGTAAAGCCAGGTTAACCTGGACAGGGCACAGAGCTTGAAGACCAACGTGAGGCTCAGAGTGGGAGAACTTAACAGCACCTTGGGATAAAAAATGCTACTGGGTTTTTGTCAATCCTATGAAATAAGGACTTAAAATGAGAAGCTTCAGAGCCACAGTGAGGCTGCAGGGAAATTCAAACGTATAAAATGGGAAGAGCAGTTGGATTTTTGACAATACTCCTCAAATCCCCACAATTTCTCCTGCCCCAGCTGCCAAGGTGTATTCCCAGCCCCAGGTTCTCCCTGCAATAGTCTGGGAAAGTTGATTGCATCTCAGCCTGTTTGCAGAAGTGCACCCAGTGGCTGCTGAAGGCAAAGCTCACAAATCATTAACTCCAATGCAACGGGGGAAAAAAACATTTATGGAATATCAGCTGCATGTTCCTATCAACACAGACCCTCCCTTGGCTTCCCACACGGTGCAAAGGATGCAGGGTTTATTCCATTTATTTCTGGGAGATGAGCAAGGAGCCCTGCCCAGCACTGCTCAGATAATTGCTGCCATCTAGTGAAATCCTCCCATCTGCTCCCTGCTCCCGCTCACCACGGAATTTCAAGGCAGTGACACGATGCTCTTTGCAGTTCCCAATGAGAGCTGTCAATTTTTGTAAGGTTTTTGTAAGGTTTTTGTAGGATTTTGGTAGGATTTCCTGCTTCCTGCTGCAGGCCAGCCCTGCTCTTTGGAACCCTCTGCAACAGGATGATGATTCTGCAGGACCAGGGGGTGCTCGGGTGGAAGGGTCTCCTCACCACAGAGGCATCTCCCCAGCCCTTGCTGTTGGGTATCCACATCCCTCTGACACCTCAGCCCCTTGAAGGAGATGACAAAGTCCTCACTCACCTCAGAAAAACCTCCCTGACTCCCTGTCGGCCAAATAATAATAAATATAAACTAGAAATGCACAATTTATCAAGACCATCAGGCTCCAGCCACGCTCAATAAACTTCCCCTCCACAGTCACCGATCCCTGCAACACAAAACCCCATCAATACCTGCAAACTTGTCCATGTCCTTGAGAGGGAGGGTGTACACGAGCTGCTCATCGTTCTCCTGGATCAGGCTGGCTGCAGGGATGTGCTGCCTGATCAGCGAGGTGGTGGCCTCTGTGTTGCAGTAGGCATCGATGTGCATGCTAAAACACCACCAGGAATTGGGGTTTAAAGCTCAGCTTGCTCCTGGCACAGCACCAAACATTCAGGTGTACCGTTCAGGAGGGTAAAAGGATCTTTTTGGGGGGTGCTTTCTTGTAGACTCCAACAGAAAACAATAAAAAAAGAGATACAGAATGGCACCTAAGAGGTACAAAATTGGGCACAGAATTACCTCAGGCGGTAGCCAATGCCCCACTTGCTCTTCAGGAAGAGAGAAGACCCGAGGCATTTCAGCATCCCTTGGGAAATCACAGCTTTACGATCTGGAAAGGAAAGTCAGGAAGGCCTCTCTGAAGCAGAAGATCAACAATTTTCTCCCAAATCCAACTCTGGATTCTGCACAGATTGTACCCCATGGCTGGGGAACGAAGCTGAGGTGGCAGCAGGACTCACCAGCCAGGATGTCAGCCTCGTCCATGAAGTGGGTGCTGAACACAGTCACACGGTTGGCTTTCCTGTTCCTCAGCAGGTTCCAGACGATGTGGCGGGAGCAGGGATCCATCCCCGCCGTGGGCTCGTCCAGCAGCAAAACCTGGGGGCAAAACCCAGAGGGATTTCCAAGCCACAGCCCCTGACCTCAGCAATCCCTCCCCAGCACACCCAGAAGGGTTTGTTGAAGCCTTAGTTACTCCTCTAAAATGGGAAACATCCCAGACTAACAAGGCAGCTTTTGCCACTGCGCTTTGAATAAACCCATCTCCTGTTGTGACAAATGGAAAAATTCCATAATAAATTAATGCCACAGCCTGTTTTATTCCGGCTCCAATACAATTATGTAGTAGAAGCACAACTTAGCCACGGATTCTTTCTACTGAGGGGTGGTTAAATGCACACACCTGCTTTTGAAATGCCCAGGAACTGTCACACACATCATTTTTAACCACAGATCTCAAAGCAGTCCCCGTTCCCACAGAAATTACAGAGCTCTAACACAAAAGAGCTCTCTGGCTCTGCTCCTGCTCCCAGTTCCTGGATGGCTTTGGAAGAAAAAGCATCCAACAATTTCACTGTTGGGGGATAAATGTCACCAGCCAGAAATCACACAAAACTTGCCACACTGTTTATTTGCCAAAGAGATCAACTCCAAAGCTGCTGCCATTACCTGAGCCTCAAGCATAAAGGCTGAGCCATTGAAATTACTGCAATTAAACCATAAACGAAGAAAAAAAGGTGCTCAAAGGAACAATTTCTGCATTTTACACATTAGTTGGTTTTGACAAGAGACACCCAGCCTTCCATGGATCAGCAACACCAAGCTGGGAATAATTCCATCCCTCTCACCTTGGGGTTCCCAAGAACAGCAACTCCCACTGATAGCCTCCTCTTCTGCCCCCCACTTAATTTTTTGGCTTGATTGTCCCTGATGGGCTGCATCTCCAAATCCAGCAACACCTTCTGCACCTTGAAAACACAGGAAACACATTTATTGTTTAAAAAAAAAAACCTATCAATTTTTTAAACCAGATTGTTAACAATTAACATTCAAATGAACTGCTGCTGGTTCCCAGTGTGTTCTGCATCTGAACTGCACAACCTACACACGAAGTTTAATGGTGTCTATAATTGGACCCAAATGCCAGATTTAAAACATTTCATGAGCATTTTAATCTCAGGAAAAATGAAAAGTTTATCCTTGTCTAAACATCTTCCTGCACCTCTTTGTCCACTGTACCATAAAGCAGATATTTCCCTGTAAAAGGAAAACCCCTTGAGGATATTTTGATTTACTGGTTAAAAATGTACATGTAAGACAACACCTGCACCCAGGTGAGTTACCTCTTGTATCAAATCATTCTGAGGGATGCCCTTAATGGCAGCAAAGATGGAGAGGTTCTCCTCCACGGTTAAAATGTCAAAGTGGATGTCGGACTGGGGGCACACCCCCGCGATCTGCCGCACCTCCAGCATCTCGTCGATCTCGGACACTTTGTGCCCATAGACTGAGACAAACCCTAAAAAAATGAACACAAAAATCACAAAATGGTTTGGGTTGGAGTGGACCTTAAAGCTCATCTCATTCCAGCCTCCTGCCATGGGCTGGGAACTCTCCACTGGAAGGAGCGCTCAGCAGAGAGGGTTTTACAGCCCAGCGCGGACAGGAACTGCAAGCGGGCTCTTTCGGACTTTATCCAAAGATATGTTGATGAATCTTAAAATAACCACCAGGGTTATCAGACTTGGTTTTACAGCAGGGCACCCCCAGCCCTGCACTCACCGTCTGTGGGGGGGCACAGCCCGCAGAGGATGTTCATCAGCGTTGTCTTCCCCGTGCCGCTGTGGCCCAGCAGCGCCGTGATCTGACCCTCGTAGATGTCAAAGGACAGATCTGCTCCCAGGGCACAGCGAGAGGAGGTGTCAGGGGCTGGATCCCAGCTCCCTGAGCCAGCTCCTGCCCCAGGGGTCCATCACATGCTCTTATGTGGGGTATCCATTCACACTCTGCCCCTGGGGGACAACTCACCCCATGGCCAGGCTGGGACGGTCCCGCACCCACTGTGGGGTGGCCACGTTTCAAAGCCACCCAGGGAAAGGAGGTGAAAACATCAGGGAGGTGGGGCAGGGGAGATTAAATCACTACATGGGAAGAGGAGGAATTGGGGGTGATGCCAGCAGGCTTTTCTTAGTGATGGAGGGCTCATTTTTGGGGTGGCCTACTGTGACACCACTACTGTGAGACAGGACACACACGAGCATGCCTGGCATTCATGCTCCAGGGCTCCACCCCTCCAAAAGAAACCAAAACCAGCCTGAACTGAAACAGAAAAGATCACTCAGCAACTCAGCTACTGCTGCTCTGCATCCAACAAGCAGCTAAAAAGCTGAAATGCTCTTACTTCTGAGAGCCTCCACAGTTTCCCCCTTTTTCCTGAATGTTTTCTGAACACAGCTGATTCTGAAAGAAGACACATCATTGCATAAAATATTTCAGGACCTTTACATTCCATTTTGAGTCATCAACACCCAGCAACAATCACAACAAGACAACCAGACTGAAGTGGCACCAGATGTGTTAAAAACCCATCAAGGCAAGTCAAGACACAGGACAGGTTTTCCTCAAACTTTGCCCATCTCCACCCTGGCATCAGGAAGCTTTTCCTGGTCCCCTTCTAAGGTATTTCCTGTGATGATAAACTGAATTATTTCAAATCTGAGTCTCTTTCACATGGTGGAACAATGCACCAGAGGCTTCCCAAGCTAGGAAAGGGAACAGCTACTCCCCAGCAGTTGCACAATTCAACACGAAGCCCCACAGACGTGACCTGGCTGTTAGCAGAACAGACTCCAAAGATGTGATTCCTGACAGCTCTTGATCAAAATTAGGTAGAAGAAAGAAGGAATTGTTCTTTTCAAGAGAGGTAAAAACCTTCCTTCCAGCCCTGCTGTTTCTCCAAATGAAAAAAACAACCAGTTTATCTGGATAAATCCATATCAAGGATGGATTTTGGAAGCCTCATCACCCTGAAAATGAGGACAATGAGAGAATTATGGAGGGTGAGTAATGGGGAAGAGAATAAGTACAGAAGACAATAAAACTTGCATGTGGAAAGGTGACAATACTCTGTGAAAATGCTGGAGGCTGGTGGAGGGATAATGTGTAAAGAGTCCTGAATGGCTGAATAATGCAACAACAGCCACGATGTTCTCGTGGGAATATCAGGATTAAAACTGGACTCCTGAACCTGTGGTGGATGCCCAAAGAGACCTGGGTGGTGTGGACAACACAAGACTTGTGCTGGTCACTAATCTCTAATATTTGAGAGCAGTGGAGCCAACCAGGAGTGAAGATGCAGAGTTCCCCATCTCCCATGAGGACACACCACTGGAAAATGATGGAAACATGGGCTGAAAGGAAAACATTGAAAACAACAACTGAGAAACCCCAAAAAGCAAAGGACAGCCCAGATGCAAGACAAGAGGTGGCACAAAGCACGGGACAGCAGGTGACAGTGTGGACATTACTTCCTTTCTTTCACCCTCTTGTATGTGGCCGCTGGGTAAAACCACCATGAAATTCCTCTCTGGCCTAGGAGAACACCACAGCCTTCCCACAAACCCAGAATTCCGCTTTTTCCCCTCAAATGGGCGTTACCAGGAACTGAACCCTCCCAGCAGAGCTGGCGTTCCAACATCTGCAACCGCTTACGGCACCCGTGGCCTCAGCGAGAAGCTGAGGGAAGGGAAAAGCAGCAGGGCTGGAGAGGGCTCCAACAGGGGAGCACAGCCCACAAAGCAACCCTGTCCCTGAGCCTGGTGGTTTATCCTTGGATCCACGTCCCTGAGGACAGGGATTCACTGTGGAGGGCTCTCTGCAAAGCACACCACACGCCGTCTGAATCTGAGGAGCGGAAAGCCAAGAGTGATTTTCAAACTGCACGCTAAAATCCCGGTGACCTGCTCATCCTCAGGCAGGGCAGGGACTGTACCTGATGGCTTCTTTGCCCTGAAATTCCGAAGGCACAGGCTCCACAATCTCACTGAAGCTCAAGCTGCCATTGACGCTGCTCTCATACAGCTCCTTGTAGTTTTTCCGGTGCTTTGACCAAAACGAGGGTTTCATGAAGAAAAAGGGCGTGCGGCGCAGGCCAAACTCCCCTGGGTGACAGGACAAAAGGAATTCCTGAGCAGCAACCACAAATATCCCTCAGCTTTGGGGTTCCAGCTCCTCCTGTAGCCAGCCCACACCCCTGTTCCTGAGCGATTTCCTCAGCCAAGTTTCCATTTAAGCCACAACTCCGCACTGCTGGCAGGCTCCACTTTTGCTGAGTATTTAAATAAAAGTGCAAATCTCCTCCTAGTCAAGAGAAATCCCCAGTGCTGAAAGAGCACTGACTTGAACATGGGAGAGAGAAAAGAGAGGGACTGGAGGTGAACAGAGCTGAGGGGCTTAAACAGGCTTTAATTGCAAAATTAACAACTTTATTCTGTGTTTCATGTTCAACTACTTCTGTCACAGGGACAGATCTGGAAGAGGCAGAGCAGTCTTTGATTTCCAACCCTCTAAGAGGAAATTGTAAAGGCTGAGGTTTTAGTTAACTCAGGAAGGAAGTTTTTCCTCTAGAAAGAGGGGAAAATTAAGCTTTTTAAGGCCATGGCAAAACCCCTCCTGACACATCACAGTTTTAACAGAATATAAATTATTTCAGCTGAAAGTGTAAAAATCTATGTGCAAACAGCATCACCTCCTTTCTCCACATCACAGGTGAGAGATGCCACCAGCCTGGGGGGCTCAGGATTTTAGGATGATCATCCCACAGCCCAGTTTTTGTCAGGAACATACCTGGGATAACCTGGTCAAGGTAGACAGCTACAAGCAGGTAAAAGATGCTGTCCAGCACCAAGAGAATCAGAGAGATGCAGAGCGGGTAAGGACCATCACTGATGTTTGCAAATGTTGCCCCATCCTCATAATCCTCCAGATGCATGACCTGCAGGGAGAGAGGAAGATGTCACACACCAGCAAGGCACAACAGCACAGTGCAAAACCTGGCAAAACCCCCTCAAAATAATGAGAAAGTGACTGAGATCACACAGGACACAAAGAATAACAGCTCCTTTACGGTGCTGGATGTTCAACTGCCATGAACAAAGGCGTTTTCCTCACCATCAGCAGCTTATTAAAAATAAAATAACTATGTAAAAACCCCATCGAGGTCTGTTTGCAAGTGATCCACAGCAAACAAGCACAGTGAGGCTGCTGCAGGTGGGGATTTACCTGTGCAACACCAATCAAGAAGCTGCACTGGCACAAAGGGCTGAGGATCCACACGAAAGATTTGGGGAAATCCTCCAGGAGGACAATGTTGAGGCCCACAAAGCCAAAAACCAGAGTTGCCAGGAACTCTACTATCCCCACATGCTTGGACTTCTTAAACAGAGGCGTCAGCATCAGGGCAAAGAAAACCTGAGGGCAGAGGGGAAAAAAACAAGAAGGTACTGTAGTAGCAGTAGTAGTAGTAATAATAATAATAATAATAATAATAATAATAATAATAATAGTAATATAGAAATGGTATAGAAAAACTAAGGGAAAATACCATAGTATTTTCCAATAATCATATAATTTCTGATTCTCTGATAATCATATAATTTTCCTGCTATAGTCACTCCAGCATTCACCCACACAGAATCCATGGAATCATTTTCTGTTGGAAAAGACTTTCAAGATCCAGTCCCACTGTTCCTCTTATGAACTGAGACAGGCAATTGGCTATAGAAATATATCTATCATATATTTTTGTATCATTCTCTGACCTTTAATTAGGGTTTTAGCATTACATTCTGTAGTAACAGAAAATGCTTTGAAGAGGACCTGGACTGCAGAATGGTTCTGTGCAGGGTTCAGAACTCAAAACCTGGTGAGTACAAACTCAGATATTTCAGGAAGGAAAGGCATTTTGCATAGTGATGGGTGACACCTGTACAACATCCTAACAGCAGAGGAGAAAACCCGAGGAAGGGATGGGACAGCTCGGATTCCCAGCACTGCTCAATCCTACAGAAGCAACGTTGGCCCCAAATCCTTTGGCAGAGAGAACATGATCAGGTGGGAAGGGAATAAAACCCCCATGGGATGGCTGAATTGCACAGGGCCAGGAATACTTACTGAGGAGACTCCATACAGGAAGAAAAGGAGGAATATGACAAAGGCACTGCTCTGGGGGAAGAGGGACGAGGCCGTGGCGATCACCGCCATGAGAATGGACATGACGAAAATCAGGCTCACGTAGAGCAGCACCCAGGACAGCCTAGGGAGGAAAAGGGGGGAAAAACAGAAAAAGGAATGAATCCCCAGCCACGCAAACAGCAAAACCCAGCACTCTTTAATATTCCAGACACTGCACCAAAGGCCAAGCGTGCCACAAAACAAGAGCCCCCCCAATAAAAGAGCTGTTGTGAACATCCCTGGGACTGTTCTCGGCACACATCGACTCCCAGGACAGCCAGAGATGCACAATCAGGTGATTCACCTTTTTTTTTTTTTTTTTTTAACTTGCATAATTAATTCCCTAGGGTAGGCAAAGGAGGGTAACAGAGTCATAGGTTTCAATAATTCAAGAAATTCTGTTTAAAATTTAATACAGCCATCATTCAGGGCACTGGGCAGGGTAACAAAATCTTGCTCTTCTGAAAAACAGAGCTGCGAGTCTGTGAGCAGCTCTGACCTCAGCAAACAGGGGTGGTTTGTGTACAGGTAGCAAAAAATGACACATTTCCTGTGAAATGAGTAAAAAAAATCATTCCAACCACCCCAGGTGGCTGTTTCGGTGCAGATGTGAAAACCCTGCAGGAAAGGGCAAAGCAAAACCTGGTTTTATCTCTTCAACTCTCAATGATTTCAAATTAACACATAATTTGAGAGAAAAATAAAATATTCTATTTCCCAGGACGATTTTTCATCAGGGTGAGGAAACAATTGAAAACCTGTTGCTGAGACTGCTCTGGGATGTTAAAATTATAGAGTTGGGTTCACTTAATTACATGCCAGGCTGCAGGTTACCTGTTGAGCTTCTAGGAAAGGAGGTAGGGAGCCAAAAATATTTAAAAACCTCCATAAAAATCTCACACATGATGAGGCTTAATCCCTCTAAGCCTGGCATAGCTATACATGAATAAATGCAGCGGGATCTCTTATTAAAATATTCATATTTTCATGATACTTCAAGTGTCTCTCTGATTTTACAGAATATCTCAGTTTTTGGTTGTTTTCAGTTAAATACTGAAAACAATTTAAGAACTGACAGGTGGGATTAAAGAGGTTTCCTAGAAATAATTTTTTTTAGTATTTCTTTACATATACTTTATTTCTTTTTCCTTTTATAAACAACAGGTCACACCAAACACTCACATACCAGAAGGCAGTGTCATGGAGTCCCAAAATTTTCAAGAACTCCTTCAGCTTCCTCTCCTTTTCTGCCACGATGTGAATTGCCAGATAATACCCAAAGGGGGAGAAGGCAATCACCAGGTAAATTAAAATGATTGCACGAGGGAAATTATCAATTTCCACCACAGCAGCCTCTCCCATAACCATGGCTCTGGTCAGCTGCAGCTGCTCCCAAACTGAGTGATTTGTCTTCAGCTGAAAGGAAGAGGAGGAAGAGTTTTTTTCACATTTTTCCCGATTTTTCAGCCTCATCCCAACCACTGTCTCCACCCCTGCTGGCACGGGGAGATCTGGAGACCCCAAAACCTTCCTGACCCCAAATCCCAGGCCAAAAGCAGGGAAACTGGAAAACATCCAAATGCCTGGAGATAAAATTAGCAAATGTGAAATTTCTGTCACTTAAAAAGATGGAATTTGCTGTCACCACAAGCGGGATGAGGGGAGGGAAATCGGGGAAAAATTGCTGAGCAACACTGACACCAAAACAAGGCAAATCCTGCAGCCCCTGTTTGGAGTGGCATTTCGGGGTGAGCTCTGTGGAGCCTTTGTGCTCTGAGGAGCGTTGTGGGGCACGTTCAGGCTCATCTGGATGAAAATGGAGTCAAACATCCTCATTATCCAACCCCACAGGACTGGGGAAATCCTCGACAAAACAGTCCTGGACAAAACACAGCCAAACCCACCCAGAGACTTCTGCGTTCTCATCAGATCCCAGGTGAGTTCTGGCACAGCATTTCCCAGGATTAACAGGCAGATTAAGCAGCCAGAGCCCGGGCAGCCCCTGGATCTGCCCTTCCTTGGGGTGAGGATGGGATTGGATGGGGTTTTCCCAGCAGTACCTGGATGATGGCGGTGTCGATGCAGGCCTGGAGCGCCGTGAAGCCCGAGCTCCAGTAGGTCACTGACTCACAGCTCTTCCGCAGGCTGGAGCACGTGGCTGAGGGAAAAGCAGGGAATGAACATCCTTAGGATCCCTTCCAACCCAGGCCACTCCAGGATTCCACGTTAAAATCCCAAAAACCAGAGTTCCAGCTGCTCTGTTCCCAAGCCATCCCTCACACTGCTGCAAACCACCTCCACAAACCAATACATGCAACACCAGGCCAAAAAAAAAAGAAAAATATGGAATGATTTCCAGCTTATTCCCTTGCAGGGCACGCAGATTTACCTCTGGATTCTGTATAGATGGAGGACATGGCGATGGAGTCGTGGAACCTCAGCTGGTAGGACATGGAGTCCTTGAACACCACCCCCACGAAGTTGGAGGGTTTGAGAAAGCTCGCCTCTTCCAGCTCCTCCTCACTCAAATACTCCTCAGTGATCAGGCCTGGGAGATGTTAATTAAGAAATTATCCCGTTTTTATTTATTCCCTGGCACAGCAGGGAATAAAAACGTGCAACACTTTGAAAGAAGCATCAAGTATCATTAGTGACTTATTGGGGTTTGGAGACCCTTCCAACCCAAACCATTCCACGATTCTTTGATATCTATAATTATTTTTGCCACAGGGAGGGAAATACTCTGGTGAACAGACACTGCAGGGGTTCAGCTCAGCACTGCAGGGTGAGTAATGCACATTTACCCCAGAAGTTTTCCTTTTCCCCCCCATTTTTTGTTGCTCCCGCAGTTTCTGTGCCCCAATCCTTTGCTGGCTGCCCCAGGGTTTATTCCCAGCACTTGCCAGGAAAGGCAGATCGATGGTGCAGATGGATAAATCCATCAAAACGTGGTATTTCTGTCACTGAGCTCGGCAGAACATGGGAAGAGAAGAAAGAGTTGTTTGCTCAAAGGATCTGAGGAATGTGCAGATGTGGGGCTGGGCTGTGGCTCCAAGGTGATTATGAGGGATGAAAAGCATAAAGAAAAGAATCAAAGACCCCAAACTAAAAAAAGAAACAGAGCAGGTTTGGAGAAATAAGTTCTTATTAAGTGTGAGGTGTGCAGGAGAGCACTAGAGAAAAAGAAGGAAAAAATAAGGAAAAAAAAAAGGGAAAAACCATAACAAAAGGGAAAAAAACCCCAAACAAATGGGGAAAAACTCCAAACAAATGAGGAAAAAATGCAAACAAATGAGAAAAAAAACCCCAACAAATGGGAAAAAACCCCAGACAAATGGAAAAAAATAAACAGAAAAACAGGAAAAACAAACAAGGAAAAAACCCAAACAAATGGAAAAAACCCAAAAACCAGTAAGTGGGAAAAAACAAAGAAATATGCAAAAAACAAACAGAAGAAAAAACCAGGAAAAACCAAAGAGGGGAAAAAAACCCCAAACAGGGAAAAAAGAAACCCCAAACAAACATGAAAAAAAAAAACTGGGAAGAAAAAAAAGGAAAATTTATTTTAAAAGAAGAGGTGACAAAGTGTTATTGGGAATTAGCATTTAAAATAAATTAAAAATGCTGCTGTGATTGTGATGCCAAGATAGAAAACAACCGCCAACCTCCCCTGAGTTTGCCCCAGGATGTCACAGGACAGGGATCAATCAGCCCCAGAGCTGCTTTTTTTCTTGTGGCCTCCTCAGGAATGGAAATCACTTTGAAGTGGCAGTGCCAGAATTATTTTATGTCAGGAAAAAATCCCCAAAACCAGCAAAAAAACCCCAACACCTTCACAGTCCCTCCTCTGGAAAATAAAGACTTTTCCTATTGGCAGCACCCTTGAGCTCCCCCTTCAAACACAAGCTACAGCAAGAGATATGAGGGGAAAACCACAAGATTTAGGGTCGGAATACCATCCTCAAAGTTATCAAAAGCCACTTTCTTCATGATTTCCCGAGCCATGGGTGTGGGTGGCGTGTACCCGATGACGAAGTTCACCAGCACCGAGGTGTGCAGCAGGCCCAGGTCGGTGTTGGCCACCTCATCATATTTCCTGTGAGGGTGCATCATGCTCATCAGGATCAGCCAGAACAGGAAAAACAGCGGGAAAAGCACCTCCTGCAGCAAAAAGAAAATTGGAATATTTTGAAGCACAGCCATAGAAACAAAACATTCCTGAAGCTTGTCCTGCACGCAGCTCAAAGGAGGGGCTGAGCGCAGGGTCTGGGCTGCAAAACTCCCGGAAAGTTTTCAGTGCTGCAGCGATTCTGATGCCAAATCCTTGCCTGGCGCTGCAGCAGGGTTTCAATCCCAGGCATTAGTAACTCAAGAAGCCATCTGAAAGCCCAAAGGGATCATTCCACAAGCTTTAAACATCTGCAAATTCCTGCTCGAAACAAAAGCTGTGAGCCACTGAAGGAGCCCAGCCAAGCACTGCAAGGTCTCTTCCTCCCCTCAAAATTCATCTTAAAGTGTCATCAAATCATTTACACCCCAGGCTGAACTGGTAGAAAAGATAAAAATATCTTTTGGGGAGGTCTGACCTTGCTTTTCTGTGTGGTAAAAGCTGTAAAAGCTTTTAAAAGTGCACTGAGCTGGCAATATTCAAGGATATTTTAAGTAATATATTATTATTTATATTATATGATATATACGTATAATATATACTACAATGTATATAAAATATTAATGACTACATCAACTAATATTTACTAATAAATTAATATACTCTGTAGATGTATTCTTATACATATATATAATTTAATATTCAAGGCTATTTTCTGGATAAAGCCTTACATATTAGAACACTTTTTTAACCAAAGGGCTACAAAACACCTTCTGAAAAAGCCTATTTCTCCCCAAAATCCAGAGCAGATCATGAAGCTTCATAAATATCATAATAAAACCGAGTTTTGCCTCTGATTTGGGAGTTATTTAAACACAGGATAACCGTGGATGTGCTGGAAGCAGGAGCCAAGGACTCATCCCTTACCTGGACACTGCTTTTCTTAGTCCTGCACTTAATAAGACAATTCTTGAACAAGAGAGCTCGGGTTTGCCTCCACACTCCTGCTTCTCTTGGAGCAGCCGGTGCCATTTTTCAGGACTGGTGTGAGAAAAAAATATAAACCTTTATTAAATGACAAAATAATTTCCAAAGCCGAAGCCAGGCAGTTGCAGCATTTGGTGTCTCCTATTTTTATATTTTCACAAGAATTTTTCATTTTCAGTTTTTCATCTCTTAATGCCTTCTCATACACGTTATGTGCCTGTCACGTGGAGAAATTGGCAGTGCCCACTTGGAATGAGAGAAATGGGGAATCCAGTTGGGAATCTGAGCAGAAGGTGCCTCAGGATGCCACCCCTCCACCCAAGGGCAGCACCAGCTCTAGGCCAACTCAGTAGACCTGACTTAAGCTGGGCTTATTTTTCTCCATGTAAATCCCAATCGCAGATATCTCTCTGGGAGCACGATTCCAGCACCCGTGGCAGGAGCTGAGGGCAGGCGGCCAGAGCAGCGAGAGCAGCGCCAGCTGCCCCGGGCTGTGCAATTGGGCGTGAGTAACCCCCTTCCCCGCTGGAGCAGGGCCAGCGGCGCCGGGCCCCCCTCGCTCCGCTGGAAGCCTTCCATCAGCCCGGCTGCACAGCCCAGCAGTGCTGCCCGCGAGCTCCGGGCAAGGGAAAGCCAACGGAGCTCAACGGAAAACGCTCCTGCAGGAGATGCCATCCTGCACGTACCTGGCGAGGGCTGGGGAGCCGGGAGGGTTCTCTCCTGGGTTCTGCCGCCCTTTTTGCTGCCTGAGGTTGGGAATCACGGGTCAGGCTACATCTCCCTCTGCTTCCTCAGCTGGGAATGTTGGAACATTTCACCTGCGAAGGTGAAACAGAACCATGAGCTGCTCAGCAGGGACAGCAGAGCACCAGGGCAGGTGCCACAAACCCCACCTTCAGCAACACCTACACACCACCAGTGAAAAACTGAGTGATTCCTCCACCCTTCAGTCAAAACACAGTGGAGAATGCAGGAATTTATCCATTTTCCAGGCTTTACAGCTCTCAGCATTCATTCCAGAAGCAGGCTGATGTTCCTGGTGCCTGTGTACAGCTCTGGTTTCTCTGTTATCTGTCAGACACCACATGGCTCAAAGTTCCTTCCCTGGCTGGGTTTCAATAGGGAAATCTCTTTTTGGAGCACAAACATCACCTCAGTAACGGGACACAGGAAGTTCCTGAGATGTCAGCACCACTATAAACTCAAATACACAAATACTTTATACATAGAGCCTGTCTGAGCATGGCAGGGATGAGAGGAGGGAAAAGGGGCTAAAAGGAACCAAATCCCTGCTCCCAGACTGGCTCTGGGGTCCTCCCTGGAGCAGCGACCCCTGGAAGCACGAGGGATGTGGGATACAAGTGCACATCACTGGAAGAGAAGCTTTGGGAAGGGATCCCACCTCCAGCCTGGAGTGCTGCCCTCACCCTGAGTCTACTTCAAAAATAAAAGCAAACTTTGAAAAAATACATATTTTGTCTGGAAAAAAAAAAATCCAACCACGAAATGCTTTAACACCAAGCTGTGATAGCAACCAAGCCCTGCAGGAAAAAATGAGTACAACTCCTCTGGATATTTTGGGCAAGAAATGTTTCCCAGTGATAGTGGAGTGTTTGAAAAATAATCAAAAGCAGCAGTTCTTGCTTACAGATCATGAAAATCACTGTGCTTCTCCCCTCTGCTCACAGCATGCCCTGGAAGTGCCACCGTTTGCACATTCCAAGAGCACTCCCAGGAACAGAAACTCCAGAGGTCCCTCCTCAACAGCACACAAGGGTCTAACCCAGCAACCCCTTCCCTCAGCCACAATATTTTAATTAAATCCCCAAAACTGGCAAAGATGATTTAATGAGATTCAATCACCAGTGCCAGTTACTGTTCCTCTAATTATTTTCTCTCCACTTGTAAAACCCAAAATACTCCCACATCTCCACTGGAACTCTGCCATGCTTTCATTTACATCACGTAGGTTGGAGGAAGGGTCATTTCAAGAATGTTAATTAATTTTTCATATTACACCTGCCACCTCCACGTAAGCCACAGAACGATGAAGGACACTGAAGAAGCATCACTTGAACGGTGAAAATTTGGATTTGGGGGAGAAAAAACCAACCCAAATCCTCTTTGAAACTCCAGATGAAGAAAAAGAACACAGAGGCTGAGCAGAGGAAGCTGCCAAGGCATTTAATTGAGCAATAGCAGACAAAATGAAGATACTCTCAACCTGTGACAATCCTCCCCAATTTAGGCACTGTCTTGTGATTTGTGCTGACACGGGAAGCGGGTGACACACAAATGCTTGTGGGCATCTCAGTCAAAGCTATCTCAAGGGAATGGCTGG
Source organism: Coloeus monedula (assembly GCF_965178545.1). Classification (NCBI taxonomy): domain Eukaryota; kingdom Metazoa; phylum Chordata; class Aves; order Passeriformes; family Corvidae; genus Coloeus; species Coloeus monedula. Next base: position 10,022,574 of record NC_138799.1, read on the forward strand.
GTTTGTGCTTTAATTCCATATCAGAGACACCAGCGCTTCTTAAATAACGCTCAGATGATACTCGGGAAGCCTCCCCTCCCTTCCCCCAGCATCAGCCTGGCAACGGGCTTTAAAGGTCACATGGCGATTTAGTGCTGCACATCACGTTCTCCTTGTCTTTCAAGCCAAAAAAAACCCCAAAAAAACCCACCAGAACTCAAACGAGGAGTGTCAGCCTCAGCTAAATGAGCTGCGGCTCGAGGCAAAAACAACTTATCAGTGAACAAGCCCCGCGGAACGGCGAGGAAATGAGATTATTGATCTTGCTGCTACAAGACAACAGCCGAGATGGTACTCAAGCAAAACTCTGATGTGCTCTTTGCTGCGCTTCAATTATTTAAATTGCGAGTATAATAACATATAACAACATGCTTCATGTAGTAATTTAAAAAACAGGCTGAATGTTCTCCCTTATCTGAATTTTTCTCCCTTATCGGAATTTTCTCCTTTATCAGCCCCATGGGGAACCCCCGCCCTGCCCGGGGCTGCAAATCCCTTCCCTCCAAACTCATCTCTGCTTCCCTGCGGGGACAAGGAATGACACGGAGCAGAGGCGGGTCTGGCTGTCCCCGCACGGCTCCCGCAGCATCTCCAGCATCCTTGAGCATCCCTGAACATCCCCGAGCATCCCCAGCATCCTCCTGCATCCCTGAGCATCCCCAGCATCCACCTGCATCCTCTGAGCATCCCCGCCGCGCCCCAGCCCCGGGGACCCCCGCGTGTCTCAGAGGGAGGACGCTCCTGCTTTTCACATCTCCCTTTCCCCCCGCTAAATCCCTGGAAATGCGGTTTTCTCACCGTTCGGCGCCCGGCCCCGCCGGCCCGGCTGCCCCAGCCACCGGCACTCGCGGGCAGTGACGCGCACCAGGTGCAGCCCAACTCCTCCTCTTCCTCTCCGCTCCTTCCCCTTCCCGTCCGAGCCGAGCCGGGAGGGGCCGGGCCCAGCTCCTGCCACCGCCCCGCGGCCCCGGACCGCCCCCTGCGCCGCGGAGCGCGGCCGGCAGAGCCCCGAGCCCCGAGGTGCCCCCGCCCCGCTGCCCACCTTCCCCCCGGGCCGGTTCGCAGTGCCGGACACCTCCCTCCTATTGACATTCCTCCACTCCCGGGGACAGCCCCGCTCCTGGGATCCCCCTTCCCTGCCAGGGACTCCCCTCCCGAGGGCTCCATCCTCCGGGTGACTCTTTTCCTGCTGGGCACCCCCTCCCTAGCACCCCGTCCTCCAAGGGATCCCCCTTCCCAAGGATTCCCTCGTCCCAGCGACCCCATTCTCCCGGTGAACCCCTTATCCGAGGACCACCTCCGGAGGAGGAGGACGCTGCTCTGCGGGTGACCCCGTCCCTCCTGAGGACCCCTTTTCCAGGGACCCCATCCTTCGAGTGACCCCCCCCTTCCTAAGGACCCCAATCTCTGGGTGTTCCCCCATCCCAGGGACCTCCAATTTGTAGGTGGCCCCCCTTTCAAGGGACCCCCCGTTCCAAGGATTCTCTCCCCCTTGTGACTCCATCCCTCCTGAGGACCCCTTTCCCAGGGACCCCATCCTCCAGGTGACCCCCCCTTCCGAAGGACCCCAGTGTCTGGGTAGCCCCCCTTCAAGGGACCCCTTCTCCCCCCCCAAGGATTTTCTCCTCCGAGTGACCCCATCCTCTGGGTGACCACCTCTTCCAAGGACTCCAACCTCTGGGTGACTCTCCTCCCCTGCCGAGGGACCTCCATCCTGCAGGTGACCCCCACTTCTCTCCTCCAGGTGACCCCATCCCTCCTGACAACCATTTCCCAGGGACCCCATCCTCCAGTGAACCCCCTGTCCGAGGACCCCAATCTCTGGGTGTTCCCTCATCCCAGGAACCTCCATCTTGTGGGTGGCTCCCCCTTCAAGGGACCCTCCGCTTCCAAGGATTCTCTCCCCCTTGTGACCCTATCCCTCCTGAGGACCCCTTTCCCAGGGACCCCATCCTCCAGTGAGCCCCCTTTCTGAGGACTCCAGTCTCTGCATGACCTCCCCCCCACCTCCATCCCCTGGATGGCCCCCCCTTCAAGTGATCCCCCCTTCCAAGGATTCTCTCCTCTGACCCCACCCCGATGCCTCTTCAGCCCTAGAGCCACAAGCCAAACGAGATTAAAATGAGGAATAAAGTGGTTACCGTTTACTGAAGGTCCCCCAGGCGTGCTTGTGGCTGAATGCACACGTGGGACAGGGCTTCAACACTTTTATAAGTTCAGCAAATTAGCATAATTTATGAGAATCCCCAATTAGAAGTACAGTTAATGAAATAATTCCCCTCTTGGTTTGGCCCCCTACTGAAGCCTCGCCCTCGCTTCCAGCCCCACGTTGTTTGTGTCTAAATACAGGGGAAAGGGATGTGGCCTTGGTTCGCTGAAGAAGCAAGATTAGAAGGGGATTCCAGGAATGTGTTTGTCTCACAGAGCACTGCAGTTGGCTGGGAAACTGAGTAACTGGACCACTGTAGTCTGCAGAGCTGTGAATGTATGAAAGATACATCAAAACCAACCATTTTTTGGCATCAATCCCTCCTGAGGACCTCCCTCCCAGGGACCTCCATCCTCCAGGTGACCACCCTTCCCAAGGACTCCATCCTTTGTGTGACCACCTCTCTTGAGGACCCCCATCCTCTCGGTGACCCCCTTTTCCAAGGCATCCCCGCCTCCAAGGACTCTCTCTTCCTGAGGACCCTATTCTCCAGGTGATCACCTCTCTTGAGGACCCCCATCCTCTGGGTGACCCTCTCCTCCAAGAGACTCCCCCCTTCCAAGGATTCTCTCCTCCTGAGGATCCCATTTTCTGTGTGACCACCTCTCCTGAGGACCCTCCTCTCTGGGAGACCCCCTCGCAGGGAGCCCCATCCTCTAGGTGACCCCCTCCTCCAAAGGACCCCCTTCTCCAAGGTTTCTCTCCTCCTGGAGACCCCCTTCTCCCGGTGACCCCCCCTTCCAAGGATTCTCTCCTCCTGGGGACTCCATCCCCTGTATGACCCCCTCCCCCCTCCCAGGGACACCCCCTCCTTTCTGCAGCCCCCATTCCTCAGGGACACCCCCCTTCCACCTCCCAGCACAGCCTTGCTGGGGAGCAGAGGAAAGGGGCTGGACATATGTCCTGGGGACCTGGAGCTTTAAGGTTGGGCAGGAGCTACCTCACTCCATCCCCTGCTCCCGGCTCCTGCTGATGCCATGAAGATTTTTGCCTTTTCTTTTATACCCCTGTTATACCTTTTTACAACTTCTGTATTCCTAGTGCTTTTTGCCTACATTCTTGGACTTGTTTGTCAAGCTAAGAGACTCAACATTTTAGAAGCTTCGTAGCTGGGGATCAGTGTGCCCCAGAGCCCAAGGTCCTCTCCAGAACATATTCCGTAAACCACGATAGAACCATCCAGGGGAAGGTTCCTTGGGGAGGGGGACTCACTTGAGCCTCTCATTGGGAAATCTTTGATAGATCTGCTAATTAGTAACACCTATAATGTTATACCCAATGTTGGGGGGGCAGAGACAGACTCAGAGATAGCCTCAGCAAGGTGCATCTCGATGCACATGACCTGGACGTGTACACCTAAGGATCCTTAAAATAAATACCAAGGTAAAATCCCTTTTCACCTTCTAACCGTGTATGACTCTTGATTTTAAGACCAGGAAAAGGCATCACTGCCTGCATCCACAAGGTCGCCAGGATTTAATTACGTTACCCAAAATATAATTAAGGCATTGAAAATGCTGCCCTGAATACCAGCACTGAATCCCTGCCATTTACAGATGGGTGCTGGTTTCCTGATGCTTCCCACAGAGTTATTCCCCCTCTGGAGTCCCTGTCACCCTCTGGACGGGGCTGAGTCCGTGAGCAGCCTTTTGCTGCCATTGGGATGTGACCAACCCTACTGAGTGTGTGTTCATCACCCTGTTCCCATCGCTGAGAGCACAATCCCTGCACAACCCGACGGGCTCTGCTTCCCTGAGTGCCTCCTGTGAGCTGCTGGGAGAGGCTGAGCTGAGCAGGAATCCTGAATCCTGCTGCAGGGACGCTGCTCAGGAAAACACCCTGCAGCTCCTGCTCCAGCACGGATTCACTGCTCAGATCGCAGCAGGGTTGGGAATTCCTTGTCCGGGCTGCTTTGAGCACGAGCATCACGCACAGCAGCGACCAAGCTCTGTAACCACAGCAGGAGCTCCACGTGTTTTTCTTGGAAAATGGAGCTCAGGACACTGTGTCCTCAACTGGAAAGAAGAAAAGGATGTCACAGCACAGAATTAAGTGGAAAGCACTGTTTGCACGCGGAGGTGTCACAGCCATGCAGAAGCCTTTGCATTCCCTCCTTCACCCACAGCAAGGGTTGGGAATATCCAGGATTGAAGCCCCAGCCTGGTCCCAGGGCCCTCGTTAGGCACAGGCCCCCACAGCAGCACAAATCTCATGGAAACTTCCTTTTTTTTCATTAGTTCCCACCTTAACCAAGAGTATTACCTCAAAGGACTCTAATTAAATAATTGCCTAAAGAATACTGAGTAAATACAATGACATAACTACAGCTTCAATAAAAAAACCCCTAAAGCTTCTTATCTTCATCCATCAAGCATTAAACACAATAGAATCCTGTCTGGGGCTGAATTCTTCTGGTCACTTTGTTGTGGTCTCTGTTTATACTTCAAAAGTTTTAACAGCTCATATTCATGTTCTGCTTCTTCCTGGCCTGTGGAAGGGGTTGGAATGAGATGGTCTCTGAGGTCCTCTCCAACTCAAACCACTCCATGAATCTGTGATTTTATGCTCTACTTGCAAAGTTTGTAGTTCTTTGGAGTTCAGGGTATTTTAGCTAACAGAAGAGGTTGCTGTGAACCTCTTAAGCTTCACAGCAACAGTCCCCCAGGACAATTCCTAGCAACAAAATGTGAGGAGTTTGCACAAAGCAGGGCAGGGGTTTTGCGTAAGGGTGCTCTGAAACATCCGGCTGTGTCATTTGGGAGGAAAACATCCCCTAAGATGTTCCCATCAAGTGGGTGAGACACTCCTGACACTGAGAGCTGCTGCAGCCAGGGAAACACCAAACAGAATCAGCAACTGAGAGTCAAACCCAGCCCAAACCACAGGGAGAGAACCTCCAGAAGTGTTAAACCTAAAGCACTGCACTGCCTTTCATCTTCAAAGCACCTTCAAACCAGCAGCTAATTAATTTTTACAGCAGCCCTGTGTGCTCAGGTGCCTCAAACATCATTTCTGTTTGTAGATACAAAGAGCCAAAGGTGATGGAATGTGTTGCAGACCAAAAGGAGTCTGTGCTGAGGTGGAGGTGGGTGCTGTGTTTGCACCACAAACCTGTCCGTGTTACACTTCCAAGGAAAAAGATTTAAAGACAAAGAGGATAATTTAATCTCTTTAAGTGGAACAGGGATCTAAACAACTCCACGAGGCACCAAATGATGGCAACTTCCAGTGGCTCCAGGTGCAACGAGGCTGAGGGAGTTGGGGCTGTTCACGCTGGAGCAGAGGGAAATTTCTCCAGTTCTCATCACTTTGGGCTGACGGAGTCTGTGCACCACACCAGGAGTTCCAGAGCCACAGTAGCACACGTAGAATGGCACTTCCTCCCTGCCAGGCTGGGCCATTTCTTCCCCTTTCTGTTTAAAGGATCTCCTTCCAGGGCTATTTCATTGGGAGTTGTGCACAGGTGCTCACCTCAAACAGGATATTATGGGAGCGCAGTGCAGTGCACTGCAGTGGGAATGCATTAGTTCATCCAGCAAGGAAACATGACTGGCTGAATTTCCTTTCTTTCATTTCTTTCTATCTGTGTCTCAGCCTTTTGAAAATAAAGAGAAATAAAGAAAAAAAAAAAGGCATTAAAAGCACAAAGGCCCACTCCCAAATTCTTTGGTGCATCCCTGCTCATGCTGAGGGAAACCTTCTGTGCTGGATGTGGAGCAGAGCAGGAGGGAGGTGCCTCCAGCAGGGCAGGCTCTGCTTCCTGCAGTTAAATTTGGGAGGTTCTGTGCTGTGCAGAGAGGGCAGAACAAGTTCAGTGTGGAGACAACAGAAAAATGGCCAGAGATGGAATATGATCCTGGGATTTCAGGTTGGTGGATGTGGCCCTTCCACCCCTCTGGCTGGGAAGAGCACGCCTGCTCCGACTGCTCTTCCCAGTCAGCAGAGCCCTTTCAGGAAGCCCAGGAATGCTGGCATGATTCTGTGCAGTGATGCAGAAGCTGCAGGTAAACAGCTGCTCCTTCACAGCTTCTTTTTTCATCAAAGCTTTTGCAGAGCCCTTTCAGAGCCAGAGGCCCATCACAGAAATTGCTCGGATTCAAATGCAGATAAAACCAAATTATTTTATATTTTCCTTTGGAGTTTTTAGCCAACTTGAGCCCCGTTCCTGCCCATATCTTGTGGCTGTTGAGATCTGTTTTTCTTGTGCACACAGCTGGTTCAGGCACTGGCTGAGGAGATCTCCTCCACATTTTCTGGAAGTGATGTGTTTGCATCAATAAACCTGTGGATAAGCACAAGGATGATGCATTTGCATCCTCTACAGCTCCGACTCCCTGCCAGGGAAGCCCTTCAGCAGGAATTCAGAGCACCTGATTTAGAAGCCTGCCTCTTTCTGGGAGCTGGAAAGAGACTGAAATAAACTGTGCAAACCCCAACTTCCTCCAGCATTTGCTGCTCCAAGGCTGCAGCTGCACCAGTGTGAAAAAGCCAAAGTCACCAGCTGCTGGACACCAAAAACTTCCTGGTGCTCAGACCCAGGGCATGATTAACAGGTACAATTTATCCCTGGATTTAAAGAAAAGGGCTCAAAACACAGCTGAGAACCACAGCATTTTGCACCTCTAGAAGTGGTTATGCAAAATTCAGTTCTTTAGGAGTCAGGTTCTCTCACACCATGCAGGACACAGATTTTACTCTGTGCCCTCACCCACCTTCTGGAACAACATCCAGACTGACTCAGAATAAAATTTCATAAAATAAATTTCAATCTTGGCCTAAGACTTGGCACAGGGAGTCCCAGCCCAGAATAGATTTTTACGGGAAGTTAGAAACCTCTGGGAACAAAAAAACCCCCAAGCTTTAAACTGAAGCATCAACAGAGCCTCAACAAGAGCCGTGCCAGCAGCTCAGTGCACAATATATACATTGTATGCAGAGCATATAGCATGCCATAATTACAGCCAGATGGGTGCAAACATAGATTGACTCTGGCCATGAGTAATACCTCATGAGTGCCGAAAAAAAGAACCCAAATGCCTATTTTAAATCAGCAGAGTTTGGAGGGGGGAAAATGTGACCCATCCCTGGTGGGGATGTGACAGAAAATGAGTATTTTTCATCAGCATTGCCACTGTGTGTGGAACCGTCCCCTGGTCCTGCAGCCACTTGTCCACCTCCAGCTGTGTTCCCTTTCCAGAGGTTTTCCTGGATGGATTTTGAAATATGATTTCCTGTTTTTAAAAAGGCCCTGCCTGGCTCTGCACACTCCAGGTATCCACGTCAGTGAAAGGAAGAGATGTTTCCTGCTGCCATCCCAATAAAAAGATCCCTTCAGACAGAGGTGCCACCTATCCTTGTTTGGCACTGGAGCTGCTCAGCCTCATCCCACCATGTTTTAGAACATTTTTGCACTGGATTCCTCCTCTTCTTTCCTCTCTCTGGCTGCTGGTGAGGCCTCAGCTTCCATCCCTAAATGTCCGGGTTTCTCCTTGCTTTGCGTGTTCCGTACTGGGAGTTTTGAGGCTGGCTGGGACCCCAACACTGCATCCATACTCAAAACATCATTCTGCACCCCCGGGGATCCAGAGCAAGGAGCAGTTTATGACTGAACCCTTGACTGAGTTGTCGAATGAACCTGCAGCTCATTTTGCTGAAAAAAATCAGCTGGAATGAAGGAGTTGGGGACAACTAGTGAGAAACAAAGTCCTAAGTGCAGAGCAGTGCCCCAAGGTGAAAACCTCCCCCCAGATCCCAAATCCCAAATGCTTGCACGTTCCAGGACTGAAGGGTGCAGGGCAGGGGACTCAAGGGATGGCTGAGGCCACATTTCCACCCAGCCAGCAGTGGCCCACGCAGTGCCACCCAGCAGTGCCACAGCTCCAGCTCGCCGGGGTCCTGCCCCAGCTCTCCTGCCTGGGAAGGAGGGAAATCCCTCCCCAGACAGGGGCAGGCTGGCTGGTGGTTACTGAGTGGGATTTAAAGATGTCTTGGTTTCAGGGGAGCCTTGATGGGGTCATTTAAAGACCCCTGGGAGCAGCACAGGTGGTGCTGCACCCAGCCTGGTGAAGGGGCTGGGCAGAGTTTAGGAGAGTTTGAATTCCTTTTCTTGCTCCTGGCTTTGGGATGGAGTCACTGGGCCTTCAAACAATGCCTGGTGAGCGACCTGCAAATGTTGAACCCATGGGCGCTAAAGGTGATGGGACTGACCCTGAAAGGTGAAGCATCCAGCTGCCCCTGGCTGGGCTGAGCAGGCACAGGGCCCTGAACAGAGAGCCTGGAGCTCGGGATGTGACCCAGAGCCAGCCCTGAGAATCCAGCAGATACAAAAGGGCTGCACTAAGTGCTCCCAGGAGCCCGAAGGATGCATTTGGGTCCATTACTGCACCGAAGCACATGCAGAATCTGTTACACGCAGAGAGGGGAGCAGGCAGGGCAGAAAGCAGCAAATGCAAACTCTGAAAAACCTCAGCAATGTTTGCAGCACTAAAACCCACGCCAGCAGCATTAAAACCACCACACTCAGCTCGGTCCCTCCGTGACAACCCCCGAGTGTGACAGAGGGATGGCACCTCTGACGTTCTGCAGGGACATCTCTGTGCAGCAACACAGCAAAAAAGGTCACCACGAAACAAAGATGAAGCTGGTAAAATCTCAGGCTTTTTATAAGAGACAAAACCATCCCCAAGAGCAGGAATGCAAGGCTCAGAGCGAGGGACAAGCAGTTTAAGACAGGCCATATAAAACACGTTTTCCCCCAGCCCCCAGATCAATGATTTCGGAGGTGTGAGGCTGCTTTAGTTCGTCTGTGCATTAATTGAGTGTTTTTCTAAAACTTTAAAATTCCTACCTGGGTCTCCACCTCTGTCCCTCCTCTTCAGGTTAACACACACAGACATCCCCCTCACCCTGATGCCATGAAGATTTTTTGCCTTTTCTTTTATACCCCTGTTGTACCTTTTTTACAACTTCTGTATTCTTAGTGCTTTTTGCCTACATTCTTGGCCTTGTTTGTTCAGCTCGGAGACTCAACATCTTAGAAGCTTCGTAGCTGGGGATCAGTGTGCCCCAGAGCCCAAGGTCCTCTCCAGAACACATTCTGTAAACCACGATAGAACCATCCAGGGGAAGGTTCCTTGGGGAGGGGGGCTCACTTGAGCCTCTCTCATTGGGGAATTTTTGATAGATCTGCTAATTAGTAACACCTATAATGTTCTACCAGAACTTTTGGGGGGGTCATTGCGGTGGGCATGGAGGTGCATTTGATCTGGGCATGTGCACCTAAGGATCCTTAAAATAAATACCAAGGTAAAATCCCTTTTCACCTTCTAACCGTGTATGACTCTTGATTTTAAGATCAGGAAAAGGCATCAACCCCTCCTGGAAGAGTGTGCTTGACCCATCATTGTTGTCCAGCCAGATTTATGGCTCTGAAACCTCATTATTACTAAGCTGAAAGTCATTTTTATTTACTGGCCTCTGCCTCTTTGATGAGCTTCATGTACATCTTGGGTCATTTTATCCTTACAATTCCCTACCTACCCAGCCATGAGGGGAAATTTTACCAACATCCCACCCTGTGTGTGCTGGGGCAGCACAGTTTGTTTCACTACTGAGAATTCCAAGCCCTCCTGGGCTTTAATCCATCTCCTCATGATCCAGGGTGGAAAAATGTGCTGGGAGTTAAGGGCTGCAAGAGGAGAGGCAGGAGGAGGAGGAGACTGAGGAAACTCAGACAAAAGGTAAGATGGGGCTGAGCTCCCAGGGCTTGTGTTTGGCTTTAAATTCCTGCAGGCTGCAATTCCCAGGGAACAAAGGAATGCAGGATATCAGGCAGCACCATTCAGACCCTGAGGAGCAGATGGTGCCTGCTGCCATCAGCAGCTCGTGCTCAGCACAGCTCATTGTTTCTCACCTCCTCTCTCCCCACAGCCGAATTCTCCTCCCCAGCATCTGCACCCTCTGTTTGCTTTGGTTTTTCTTGGGGCTCCTTCCCCAGACATCCCTTGGGAATGTCCCTTTTCCCAGCTCGTCCCTCTCGTATTGGAGAACTTCCTGCAGTTTGTTCATCCTCTGTAGCAGAGAAGAGGAACTGTCCTTGTCTTCTGCCTTGCCTGCTGCCCCATGGCTTTTAGTGTCATTATGCCCCATGTCATTATTAGTGTCATTAATGCCCTTTAGTGTCATTATTCCAATTATTTTTAATTTCCAGCTTTAATTTTCCCGTACCAGGAGCACTAGGGAATGGCTGAATTCTCCTGCCCAGCTGTTCCGAGGGGACTGACCACTACCTGAGCTAAAAATAATGAGAAATTTCATGAGGTTCTTTCCAGGGGATGGGATCACACTTGAAAATGTCATTGTCCCATTGTCTCTCACAGGACAGGCCAAGCCAAACCTCGCTACCGTCGTCCCAAATTATCCTTCCTTCCCCACAGTTCCCATTCCCATGAAGGGAGGAGATGGCAGGGAGCAGAATAATCTAATAAAAACACAAATGAGAACCAAAGAAACTGAAATAGCCACTGGATCCTCCAGCACAGGAGCTGCTGCAGCCTGTCCCACCTCCTGCTCCATAAAGTTCAATCACCAAGCTCCTCTGCTTGATCTCTCCGTCTGCAAAGTGCATTGTTTTTGGGAAAACCGGGACTTCTGACTGTCCCTGCACAGGGCTGTCATCCAAAATACACAACGGCTTCAGAGCAATAGCTGTGGCCCCTTCACACCTCATGACGCACTGGGAAAATCCTGATTTGAGCCCCAGATCCTGCTCTTGGTGTTCAAGGATGCACCAGGAGGTACCACAGGTGTTCTGGACACAGTTCTGCTCCTGTTTCCCATCACCTATGATTGTAACAGCTGAAAATCACACACGAGCAGCGTCTGAATCCTCCAAATAATTCCCAGTGAAGGGGGATGAGCCAGGGGAAAGCATCCCCCTCCCCAGCGAGAATCCGGGATATGAAAACAGCCTCTGGCAATGGTTCTGCAAGAGGGAAGCAGGAGAATCTGGGGACGCTGGAGCTCTCTGCTGTTTGTGGACAGGGCTCTGGGATTAATTTTTGGCCCAGGAGTGAGTGCTCACACAAACACTGACACTGAAGCCTCCAGTTGTGTTTTCCCTGGACAAACCCAGCACATCACTCCGCTCGCCTCCCGAGCGCCCTGACCAAAGCCAACGCTGGAAACAACCTCGGGTCTGAAACAAACAACATTTCGGGGCAAACCTTCCCTTTGCAGACACAGGAGATTTTTTCAGCAGCGAAAACACAGAAATTGTTTGTCCAATTTCTCTGCAGCAAATTTGTTCCCTAGCAATGAAGGAGCGAGCTGGGAGAAGGAATAAATAAATCAGAACTTGTAGAAAATTCAAACTACTGTAGGCAGGGAGTATTAGAGAATAAAGTTATGGCCAGACCCAGATGTAGAAACTGGACCTCTTCAGTCAGCTCTGCAGTAGCTCCCCTTCCCCTTCCCCTTCCCCTTCCCCTTCCCCTTCCCCTTCCCCTTCCCCTTCCCCTTCCCCTTCCCCTTCCCCTTCCCCTTCCCCTTCCCTTTCCCCTTCCCCTTCCCCTTCCCCTTCCCCTTCCCAAGATGGGGACCCGAGCCTGTCACTGGACAGGAGGAGGGTGAATCCCACCTGGACAAGGGAGATCTGGTCACACTGTGTGCAGAATTTAGATTTTAATAAGAAAAGGCTCTGTGAAGAGGAAACTGGAAGGTGAAAGGCTGGGCACTGTGCTGGAGCAAACGGGAACAACGAAGGTAATAAAGTGTTTTGGAACCACTTGATTTGGATATAAGGAAGAGGTGTTTTTACAATGAGGATGGACAGACAGAGAAGCTGTGCCTGCCCCATCCCTGGAAGTGTCCAAGGCTGGGTTGGACAGGGCTTGGAGCAACCTGGGATAGTGGAAAGTGGCAGGGGTGGGATGAGGTGCCCTTTAAAGCTCCCTCCCAACCCAAACCACTCTGACTCAGAGCTGGCAGCACCCAGTTCACAGCTCCAAGTCCAGCCCTGTGCCCATCCTGCCACCCTCTGATGTCCCCTGTCGGCTCCAGGGCAGGGGAGGGCATTGCACAGGGCTGGGGGAAGCTGCAGCCCTCACACCTGGGGACAACCCCCCAGTTTGGGGTGACACTGCCATGCCTCCCCCCTGCCCTGCCCGGTCCTGCTGCAGCCTGCCAGGACTCGTCCTCCAGCCCAACCTCCCACACCCTCCTGCCCTGCACACACCAACCACTCACAGGATGGACAAGCCTCTGCAGGTCCCAGCTCAGCCTAAACCCCTGAAAATCGGGAGAAAATTCCCCTGGGCCTTAGCAGGGCACTGTGCAAGGGTGCCCTAATCCTGGGGAAAGCAGTGGGATCCTGATCTGGGACATCTTTGGGAAGGGGAAACAGGAAAACCATAAAAAAGACACTAAAAAGTGACATCATGCTGTGGAGGGACACGGGGTTTGCTGGGCTGTCTGAGCTTGTGCGTGACAGGGACATCCCAGTGCGCCTGATGGCACCTGGCAGCCAGCAAGGGACAGGGCCAGTGCGCCAGGAAATGCTGGAGAATGAGGATTCCATCCTCTGTGGAAAATAATGCCTTGAACCTGTGTGAGGAGAGGGTTGGGGTGGATATCAGGGAAAGGTTCTTCCTGCAGAGGGTGGTCAGGCACTGGAGCAAGGAAGTGGTCACAGCTCCAAGCCTGCCAGAGCTCAAGAAATATTTGAACAACTCTCCCAAGGACATGGTGACATTCTTGAGGTGTCTGTGCAGTGCCAGGAGTTGGATTTCATGATCCTAGTGGGTCCCTTCCACCTCAGGATATTCCATGATTCTATGAAAACAGCTGGGTTTAGATATGGCCCAGTGGTTGGGCAGTTCCAGCAGCATCTGAAATCTTCATGAAAACCCAAAGGAGCATCCCTGAGCTGGCACCTGCGTGCAGGCTTGACCAACAGAAGTTTGTTACAAACATTAAAAGCCAGTTAAAAGCTGCAGCCTTGCCACATCACTTCATGGGACAAGATCTCAGGGTCCCACCACGATGCTGCTCCCAAAGCTGCCATTTCTGATGTGTGAGTGTAGGGTTTGTCAGCATTTCCATGGCAAACCCCTCATTTTGGGATTTATTCCTTGGCTGTAAGGATTTGCTCGAGCTGAGTGTTTGGCAGGAAGGACCATGACCATTTCCCTTGATGCCTTTTCCTGGTCTTAAAATCAAGAATCAAATATGGTTAGAAGGGAAAAAGGGATTTTACCTTGGTATTTATTTTAAGGATCCTTAGGTGCACCGTGTCCAGGTGGAATGCGCCAAGATGCACATTGCAGTGCACACCCCAAAAGATCTGGTAGAACATTATAGGTGTTACTAATTAGCAGATCTATCAAAGACTTCCCAATGAGAGGCTCGAGTGAGCCCCCCTCCCCAAGGAACCTTCCCCTGGATGGTTCTATCGTGGTTTACAGAATGTGTTCTGGAGAGGACCTTGGGCTCTGGGGCACACTGATCCCCAGCTACGAAGCTTCTAAAATGTTTAGTCTCTTAGCTTGACAAAATAAGTCTAAGAATGTCGGCAAAAAAACCACTGAGAATAAAAAAGCTATAAAGAGGTTTATAAAAAGGGTATAAAAGGAAAGGCAAAAAGTCATCATGGCATCACCCTCATCCCTGAAGCCCTCTGAAAAGGAGGAATTACACACAGAGCCCTAATTGAGGGCTGCAGCTCCTTCAGACTTTGGCCCTTGCAGCCAAAAGTGGCAAGGCCAGGTGAGTGCAAGTTCAGTGCCTGGGGCTGGCTGGGAAAAGGAGGCACAGCCCCAAAATCAGCTCCAATGCACATTTTCCAGCCCAAGGAATGAGTGGCAGCACGGCTTTCACTCCCATCTATGCCCTCCATGCAACCTTCTCACTGGATTTTATACCTTTGTCATCAGTATTTTGCCAGAGTGTAAAATACCCTCAGCACTAATTTAACTGTAAATGGGTTTGAATTGCACATTTCTTAGCGCTCAGGTATTTTTATTACATTTTGTTTGTTTTCTCCCCATGTTCCTATAAGGAAACATATAAATAATGGTAAACACTGCTTTGGGAAGGTCTGTTTTTTCCTTTCTCTAGGGATTTTTTCCAGAAGGGGGGTTCCTATGTGGCAAACAGGGTACCCATCTACCACTGCCCTGAGTTTCCCGTGTGGACAGTGTCCTCATCTCAGGGAAAGGTCACCAGATCAGGTCTATTGGCTCTTCCCATGGGAAACCTCCATGATCACCTCCAAACACACCCTGCTTGACTCAGGATATACTCATTCCACTGATCTGCCTGCAAGGGGAAAAATGGAAGAACACAGATTAAGCACTTGCTGATGGCAGGAAGACAGGCAGGGGCAGAGGGATGCAGGGATGGATGCAGGGATGCAGGCAGGGGTCCAGGGATGCAGGCAGGGATGCAGGCAAGGATCCAGGAATGCAGGGATGGATGCAGGGATGCAGGCAGGGATGCAGGCAAGGATCCAGGAATGCAGGGATGGATGCAGGGATGCAGGCAGGGATGCAGGCAAGGATCCAGGAATGCAGGGATGGATGCAGGGATGCAGGCAGAGGTGCAGAGATGCAGCCAGCAGCACAGGGATGCAGGCAGGTGCACAGGGATGCAGGCAGAAGTGCAGGGATGCAGGCAGGGGTTCCAGGGATGCATGTAGGGATGCAGGCAGGGATACAGATATGGATGCAAGCAGAGGCATAGGGATACAGAGAGGGATGCAGGGAGGGATGAAATTGGGACTGCAAGCATGGGCACGGGGATGGAGGTAGGAATGCAGGCAGGGGCACAGGGATGCAGACGGATGCAGACAGGGATGAAATTGGGGCTGCAGGCAGGGGCACAGGGAGGCAGGCAGGCAGGGAGGGAGGCAGGAGCGCAGGGATGCAGAGAGGGGTGCAGGAAGGGATGGCAGGGGCACAGGGATGCAGGCTGGCAGGGGCACAGGCAGCGGGCAGACGCGGGGCGGGCAGGCGCTTCGCTTCGCTTTCTTTGGGGAAAGAGCAGCGCACGGGCGGAGCGGAGCGGCGCGGCACGGTACGATGTGAGGCAGGGCGATGAGATGCTGTGCGGTGCGGGGTGATCCGGAGCGATTTGAGGCGGTCTGGGGCGATCCGGAGCGGGCTGAGGCCACCGGAGCCGAGCGAACCCCGCCGCCTTCCCCGCGCCCCCTGCCGGCGGCGCGCCCGGCCGGGGGGAGGCCGCGGGACTACATCTCCCATGCGCCGTTGCGGCGGCGCCGCGCGTGCGCGGTGCGGCCCCCCCCGCGCGCGCCGGAGGCCGGGGCGGCCGCCCCGGCCCATCATGTAGGTGCAGCCGCGCCGGCCCCGCGCCAGCCGCGCAGGGACCCCCGGCCCGGCCCGGCCCGGCCCGGCGCGGCCCCGCGCGCCCCCAGCCCCGCGCCGCCCAGGCGGGAGCGCGCGCGGGGAGCGCGCCTCGCATCTTTTGTGTGTTGGGCAACTCTCCCCGGAGGAGCCGCACGGGGAAGTCTCTTTGTGCGCGCGCCCTTCCCCCCACCCAGGCGGGGGACAATGTCTCAGCCCCGAGGTGAGACGGGCGTGCGCGCGTGCCGGCCGCGCGTGCACGCGCGTGTGCATGTGCAGGCGCAGCTGCGGGAGGGTGCATGTGCGCGTGCATCTGCGCGTGCATTTGCGCGTGCAACCGCGGGTGCAGCCGCGCGCGCGTGCAACGGCCGCGGGTGCAGCCGCGGGTGCGCGTGCATGTGCACGCGCGCGTGCACTCGCTTGTGCAACTTCGCGGGTGCGTGCGCGTTCGCTTGTGCAACTTGCGGGTGCAGCTTGCGGGTGCGTGTCCGCGTGCGGGTGCACGTGCAGCTGCGGGTGCAACTGCGGGTGCATGTGCGCGGGTGCAACTGCGGGTGCATGTGTGCGCGGGCAGCTGCGTGTGCAATTGCGCGTGCACGCGCGGGTGCATGTGCATGCACGGGCGTGGGTGCACGTGCTGCGCGTGCCCGCGCGTTTGCACGCCCGCGCGTCCTGGGGTCGCCGCTCCCGGTGCCGCTCCCGGTGCCGCTCCCGGTGCAGCTCCCGCCGCATTTCCTGCTCCCTGGCGCTGCAGCAGCCCCGCGCTGGCTCCCGCCGGGAGCCGCTCCCGGGATGACCGAGCCCCTCGCCTGCCTTTGGCACGGCCGGGAAAAGGGGGGTGTTGGAGGAGCAGCTGCAGCCGGGGCTTGGTGCGGGGTTAAAGCAAACTTTTAAACAAGTCCGCGAGGGAGATGAAAGGTGAAACTGGAGTGGAGTTACCAGGAATTAAATATATACCTATGTTTCCATGGGAAAGTATTGTTCTCGTGCCAGCGCTGAGATCATTTTCCACCCATTTCTCTCCCCCCCCCACCCCGTAATATTTGGTAACTTTTGGTCACAGGCAGCAGTGGGGTTTGTCACACCAGCACGCTCCGAGCGTGCAAAAAGGCAGGAACGGAGCGTTTGGGAAGTGCAGGGAGGCAGGAATTGGGTATTTGGAAGCTGCAGAAAGGCAGGAATGGAGCGTTTTGGAACTGCAGGAATGGGAGCATTTAGGAGCTGCAGGAATGGAGCATTTAGGGGCTGCAGAAGTTGAGAATTTAGGAGTTGCAAAAGGGCAGGAATTGGGCATTTTGGAGATGCAGGAATTGAGCATTTAGGAGCTGCAGAAAGGCAGGAATAGAGCGTTCAAGAGCTGCAGGACTTGAGCATTTAGGAGCTGCAGAAACTGAGAATTTGGGAGTTGCAAAAGGGCAAAAATTGAGCATTTAGGAAGGGCAGAAGTTGAGCATTTAGGACTTGCAAAAGGACAGGAATTGGGCATTTTGGAGCTGCAGAAGTTGAGAATTTAGGAGTTGCAAAAGGGCAAAAACTGAGCGTTGAGGAGCTGCGAAAGGGCAGGAGTTGAGCACTGAGGAGCGGCAGGGGGGGTTTGGGAAGGGGACAGCAGTGATTTATTTCTGCCAGCGCGGTGGCACAGAGCGCTCGCTCTTCGCTTTTTAACTCGCTGGTTATTCCGGAGAGGCTCTGCCTTGCGCCCTGCAAGGGCGGGGGGGGTGGGAGGAAGTGGAGAATTTAATATTGCAAAAATGCTGCGGGAATGCAACAGCCCCTGCAAGAGCAGGCGGAGGGAGCTTTAAGGAGGAGTTGCTGCGGCCATTCATTGTGGAAATAGATGGCCATATGTCAGCGAGCCGCCACACAGATGCAGCTTTTGGAGCTTTTGAAGTGCTTGGATTGGATATTGCAGCTTGGCTCTCCCTGCATCCTGCAGCCCTCGCACATACTTGGGATTGGGGGGGGGGGGGGGTGAGAGGTAGCATGTGGCCCGGTGGGAGCAGGTCCCAAACTGGGTTTGGAGCTGCCTCTTGTTGTGTTTATTTATTTATCTATTCAAACTAAGCCGTCTGTGAAGCCTTCCACAGTAATCCTTGCAAGAGAGGATGTTGGGAAGGAGGTGCCTGCACAGCTCTTGCCACACAGTTTTCCTTTGTAGAAGAAAAATGTAAAGTTGTTGTATAATTTATTCCTAATTTGGGTTTGCTGTAGTCATCCTTTCCAGCCGAGCAGGGAATTGTAAAAGTTTCCGATGCAAAGAGCCAAGGAAGTTTGATAATGCAGGATTGAACCCGGTGGGTACCCAGAGCACTCTGCCACTGGCAAGGAGGGTCCCTGGGAGACCCTTGAGGGGGCAGGGGCTGGCCAGGGGGTCCCCAAAAAGCCTGGGGGTGGCAAAGGTGGAGCGTGCAGAGGAGGTGACGGGCAGGGACCTGTGCTGGTGGCCCTGCAGGGGTGCTGAGCGTCCCCCACGCTCCCCAGCACCGGCCCTCTGTGTCCTCCCCGGTACCAGGAAAAAGGGAAGATGGAAGTAGCCAACCCACAAAACATGATCTCAATGAATGGCATCATTCTTGAGTCCCGTTCCCGTCCTCCTCGCGCTCCGCAGCACCAGTGCCTGAGCCCGCATTCCTCGCACGGATAACTTTTCCAAGTTCAGCTGTTCAGGCCGAGCTTTTGCTCGGGAAGGGGTTTCAGCTCCAAGGTTTGCACCAGAGGTGTCGTTCTTTGGGATGAATTAAGGGAGGCATAATCTGCATTTCGGGATCGGCTTTCATGTGTTGCACAGGAGGTTCCTCAGCAGCTCTTGAAAATACAGCCCAGAGCCCCAGCCAGCTGCTGAGCCCTCTCCCTGCTTTGAATCCTTTCCAGAGTTGTTCTGAGAATCTGCCAGAGATGAATTTTTTTGATGCAGCTTGTCAGGGGAATATGTGAGCAGCAGAGTTGTTCTTATTCCCTGCAAGGAATCCCACCTGGTTCAGGGGGATCCTACCTGTGCCACGTGAACAATGGGAGGGGCTTTGCCTCCTGCATAGTCTATAAAGGTTAAAACTCTCCCTGAAATCCAGAAATAACACTTTCCTTCTGGCCCTTTCCATAGCAGGAATGAGCAGATGCCTCCAGCGTTGTGCTCGTGGTTCTCAGCCACATTACCTGTCCTGATGGGCTCCCTGAGGGTCCATCCAAATACAAAATCCACCTGAAGTCAGTGACATCCCTGCATTTCACCCTGTGCTTGTTCCTACCTTCATTCCCTCTTTTAAACTGCAGACTGGTATTTTTTTGTTGGATGGACCAATCCATAGCCAGTGAGCTTTTCCTGGGCACAGCAGGTTCCTGCAGCCTGTTCCGTTCCTCACCTTCGGAGCTGAGCCTGCTCTGGCCCAGAGGGCCTTGATGTTGATGGGAGTTCAGAAGTTGAATTGTTGCCCAAATCCAACCCGTTTGGCTGTCATGACTAATAGGATATTATTTGGGAAGAGGAGGGGGGAGAAAAAGCAGAAGTCCATATTAATTTCAAGCCAAGTGCAGTTTGAGGCTGTAAATCTGAACTCTGGTGACAGCAGATACACAGAAGAGTCTCCCAAATTCCTTGCAATGGGGGAAATATTCTCTGGTAAAACCCACATGGGAGAAAACACCTGCAAATATGCAATTTTCTCCACTGAAATCAGAAAAGGGAAGGGGGAGCAGTACCCATTAGAGCACTGATTCATAAATACATGGAAATGATATTTAAACTAAGTATTGCTGCCTGTTGATCTCCCACCTAAACCTCAGACTTTGTTGTTTCAAATACAGTTCTCAGTGCTCCAGCTGCAAAGGGAGGCTGGGATTATGAGCAGCACGTCCCACGTGATGCTGGCTGAGCATGCACCCTATGGACTTTGACCCAAGGCCCTGCACCTATTCCAAACACAATTTTGTGTGAGACACTCTTGCTTTCCCCAGCTAGAAGTCTCAGTGGAGCAGCTGTAAAGCCAAAATGTGAGTTGTTGGTGTTTTTTTTGAAGCCCTAGGTAGGTGGCAGGTTGTTGCTGGTGTAAGATTAACCTGCAGGCAGCTCCTGTGGCTTGTGCAATGTGCATTTTGCCTTGTCAGCACCACCTCAGCTTCTCCCCACTTGCACACTCCCATGACACGGGAACTTGGCAAGGGCACGGGGAGCAAAGCCATGGCACGGTCAGGTGCAAGTCTAGCAAAGCCTGGACTAGCAGCAAATTTCAGCTCGAGTTGTTGATTTATTTTAAATTAATTTTTTTTTTAAGGGTGCCCTGTTGAATTAGTTTAGGTGCTGCCTGCTGTGCTGCAGTGCTGGAGGTGGCTGTGTGCCTGCTTTGGGTGAAGAGGGGGCAGATGTTTATAAAGAGGTTTAAAAACCTCGTGTAGTGCCAGGCTGGAGGAATTACCCAGCTCGGGAAGAAGGAAAACCTGGTTGGGGCAGAAAGTGTTTGGCTGGAGATGATGTCTGGCATGAACCAAAGCACTGCTGTGCCCAGGTGAGCCAGTGGGAGCTGGAACACCTGGGTGAGCCCCTGCCTTCACCCTGCACTGCTCTGAGGTGTTTGTAGGGTGCCCTGTCCCCGTGTCCCAACCCGTCCCAGCACTGCTCAAGGCAGCAGCTCCTGGGTGCCACCCAGGCTCCTGGCAGGGACAGGACATAAACAATTTAAAAGCTCAAACTAGAAGCAATTCTAGCAGTAAAAGTGCAAAGTTGCAGGAAAAAGGGAGCAGAGAGCTGAGTGCTCCTGCCAGGCTCCTCAGTGCCACGCCGAGCGTGGCTCCTTTTTGTTGTTTTAGTCACCAAAACCTCGGCGCTTCCTGGGGGTGAATTCCCTCCCATGACACATCCACAAGCTGCTAAGGTGAAGCAAATGACGCTCCTCAAAAACCACAGGAGCTGTTTGGAGAGATGAGACACCTCACTGCTCCCAGGGTATGGAGCCGTGCAACGTGGTTACAGCAGGTTTGCACACTCTGGCTCCTGTAGTTGCAAATACACAAGATGACTAAAAAGTTGCCTTTTCCCCCCAAACAGTGCCTGTGTTTGTTGTCACTTGGGCTTTTTTTGTTTCTGAATACAGCTCTGACAACACCTCTAGAAGTCTCTCCAAAAAGGATTGAAAATCAACACACCTGAAAAAAGCTCTGATCCTTTTTTTAAGCTGGAAAAAGAAGAATAGTGTGGGAGTTTTGTTGGCACACGAGTGGGGATGCTTTTCCAGCCCTCTGCAAACACACTTAGAGGCCCAGGGCTTGTTACCCTGGTCATTGTGATGATTCCCAACCCTTCCCCAAGGCATTCACCCCATGAACTTGCATTCCTGATGCTGCTGCAGCTCCAGAGGCAAAGCTGACACCTGACAGGGAGTGCAAGCACAGGGCAGGTCACAGCTGTGATGGCAGAGGGTGGCATAAGAGTTACTCACCAGGTATCCCTTCCTGCTGTCACTCACGTTCTGGGGGACCATTTTGGGGTGCATTTTACAAGTTGGCAGCATGACCACCAGCAGTATCATTAGCTGAAGTGTTGAGTCAGCCTCCAGTGGCCAGAGAAATTGCAGGAGTGTTCTTTCAGTTTGAGACATGGACAGAGCTGTAATTAAAAAAAATAAAAATCTGTTTCATTACCTGTGGAGTTACTTAGCTCCGTTCCTTAGGGCCTGTCTGGGAATAGTTGAAGGGATTAGCATTATCAGCTAGAGCAGTGTTAGCAGGGAAGCAGATCCAGGAGGCTGGAGCGGTGCCACGTCAGATATTATGGTCTGTGGTGGCCAAGTGATGAAGGCCATTCGGTGCAATTTCCATATCTGCTCATTGCGCAAAAAGTCAGGGATTTTTTTTGCTTTTGTCTTCCAAATCCACAATATTCTGCACTTGACAAGTGTGAATGGAAAATGACTCCTGCTCAGTGACCTTGGCACAGTGAAAGCAGTTTGGAGAGGGGAGGTCTGGGGCTGTTGCTTGTAGGGCTTTCTCTTGCCTCAAAGCCAGAATTAAACCCAGCCTTCAAACCTCCCCGTCCTTTTAAACTGGGAATTCCAAACACAGAGTGTTCATCCCACCGTGAAAGCCTCCAGGCATTTTTGAGTCCTCTTTACTTTGGAGATGGTGCTGAGAAATGCTGGACATCCTCAGTGGGATCTCCAAGAAGCTGCTCATGCATCCTGGTCTGCTGGTGCTGTCAGAGCTGTGGCAGTTCCCTTTGGATTTGCATCCCATCCTCAAGCAGGAGCCTGGATTTGTAGGGGCAGGGTCAGAGATGGCATCAGGGAATGCTCTGGGGTAGGAGCTACACTGGCTGCTCCCCCCAGTTGCTGTTGGAGCAGTGGCTGTGGCTTGTTGGGCTGCAAAACCTGAGTGCTGTGAAGCCCAATGCAAACAACCTCTGCAGCTGGGGTAGGGTTTCAGATTTGTAAGAAGAAAAAGCTTTTTTTTTTTCCCTTACTCGAGCAGGAAAACTTCACAGAGCAAAGCTGATCCAGTTTCTTGCTGGTGCTGTTTTGTTAGCCTACTTAGCCTGCAATTTTATAATCAAGGCTGGGTTTTCTTAGCCTGCACCCAGGCAGATCAAAAATCGTGAGAAGAACTGAAGCCCGAGCAGCAGCCACTTCTGCTGCATTCAGATGAAAACAGTGGGGGGACAAAAAAAGAAAGAAAAAACCCAGCAGAAGTTGCAGATGAGATGCCAAAGATAAGGCAGCAATAGAAAATCGGTGCAGGAGTCAACACTTCAGTGTCTGCAAGAAGAGGCCTTTAATGAAGGCTGAATCAGCACGGACTCGGGAGCTGCTTTTGAAGGAGAATCTTTTTCTAAACAAAAATATGTAATTGCACTCAATGAAAAATGCTTATCAGTGCCAAATGGCCTCAGAGCATCGTGTGGCTGCTCTGTGCAAGTCCCAGGCACCGTGCTTGTGTGCCTGTGTTCATCCTGCACTGGGTGCTGATCCCCGAGTTCCTCGCTCCTGCGTTTTCAGCAGGGCTCATTTCACACTCAAGCAACAAGTTATAAAAATTACAGCGTCACTCCATGGTATCATTCCTCTCGTGAATGTTTATTGCTTCTCCAGTAGTTCAAGGTCAGATATAGAAAATGACTCAAAAGTCTTTTGTTGTTCTGACAGCTCTGAAGTGATGGAAGGCCCAATCCAACAAAGACAAACCTTCCCAGAGAGCTGGCACCAAAAGGGAACGGAGGGAGAATATTTTAAAGGCAAACCCAGCATTGATTACTGACATTTAAAGTAGGTTCGGATCAGATATTAAGGAAAAATTTTTTCCTGTGGGGGTGGTGAGGCACAGGGTGCCCAGAGTAGCTGTGGCTGCCCCTGGATCCCTGGCAGTGTCCAAGGCCAGGTTGGGCAGGGTTTAGAGCACCCTGGGATAGTGGAAGGTGTCCCTGCCCGTGGAATGAGATAAGTTTTGAGGTCTTTTCCAACCCAAACCATTCCATGACTGGGTGACTGTTTCCCTGGATCTATTCCACTCTGTCTGCTCTCAGCACCTCCATGTGCAGCAGCCCCGTCAGAGCCCGCTGGAGTGCCAGGCTGCCTCATGTACCTGCACACAGGAGGGAAACAATCCCTGCCAGAGCAGGGCACATGAGCTCAGAAGGTGCCTCTGGCACCGGCTCTGCCTGCAGGGTTTGTGCAGCACCAAGCACAGCCCTGGGCTCAACTCCTTCTTGCAGGGCACCTCTCCAGCACTGGCAGCTGCCCCCAAGTTGGAGCCACACTTCCCAGCTTGGATTTCAACACAGCCTTTCTGCTAGGGCTGCTTTAATTGCCTGCAGTTAGGGTCTCCAGTGCTGCAAAAGGATGGAGAAACAAAACCCGGTCTGGCTTTGTAAGGGCTAGGATTGATTTCTTCTCTCAACCAGCTGATGCTGTGACCTTTCAGAAAGGAACTGCCAGCCTGTGACTATGGGGTTTGTGCATGTGACTGCCCAGGGTTAAAGCACAAATACGGGATATTTCTTGTAGTTTTATCCAAGGAGAGGAGCACCTGTAGGAGCTGAGAATAGCTGAAGGAAGAGACAGGGACTTTACGTGCTGTCATCAAAATGCCAAAACCCCTTTGGGCTAAGCTACATCTTAAGTAGATTTGTTTAAGCACTTGACAAAAACGCCTTGAGCACAAGTCCAAGGCACAGCATGGGGCTCTGGCAGCCCTGAGGGGCTCTGGGAGTGCAGGGGGTCACCCCAGCCCCTGCAGAAGGGGGTCAGGCTCTGGCCAGCTGGGACTCTGCTGGCTCTGAGCTGCAGACACAGCTCTGACCACGATGTCCTTGCAGGTCTGGCAGTAGCAATAGGACAGGGCAGCTGCTGCACCTAAATATGAGCAGCACTGAGGTTTGGGACGTGGAGATGTAGATAAATCCTGCAGTCAGTCCTCTCTTGCAGGTTGAAGAGGAAGATGCTGCTGGTTAATGCAGAAGTTCCCTCCCAAGCAGACCTTGGTGCTTAACCGTGTTAATTAAATGCTTTCAAAAACCACAAGATTGACCTTCACTGCATGCCCACAGATTTTTCTCTCATTTAACAAGCAGAGGGTTGTCAGAGTAGCCTATTAAAGGAGAAGAAAGGCAGTGCTCTAATACTGTTGGGTTTTGACCTGTTCCAAAGTGTTTTTCTGGTTTTTAACTCCTAAGAGATGAAAACCGCAATCCCCTAACAACCTACCAGGAGAAACCAGGCTGGGACAAGGAGTTCTTGCCTGAAACAAGACATAAAATCTGATAAAATAGTGAACATAATACTTACAATTGACGTTTTTTCAGATATCTATGCAATAAGATATCTGATAACCAAGACAACCATTGAATCTACAGGTCCTTGTGTAGCCAGAGAGCTGTTGCTGTGTGACATGGAATTATCCTTTGGGAGAGACCCTCTGGAAAAAAATAAAGGCAAATAACACAGACTCTGACTTCCTTACCTTTCCCAATGACACCAGCAGTTCGCTCATTACTAATAAAACTTTGGAACCTTTCTACAGAGAATTTGGATTCCTGCCAAGGAATCAGTTTTATAAATTAACCACAAGAGCAGATTGTGGATTGCGTGGAAGGACATCCCACGTCCCAAAGCAGCCCCCTGACAGCAGCATCGGAACTGGAGGGAGAGCCCAAAATAACCCCTGGCAGCTGGGGAGGGCGACACCGATGCTGCACTCAGAGATGATGAGAAACAAGTTGCTTTCTGGAGACAAGAAATGAAAAAATTCTTCACTGAAAGAATGATTGGGCACTGGAATTGTCTGCTCAGGGAGGTGTTGGAGTCACCATCCCTGGACATGTTTAAAAAAAGACTGGATGTGGCACTCAGTGCCATGGTTTAGTTGATGAGGAGGTGTTGGGTCATGGCTTGGACTTGATGATCTCAAAGGTCTTTTCCAGCCTGGTTCATTCCGTGATTCTGTGAAGTGAGACAAGGCTGAATTCGCAGGGTTTGGCAGAGAGAAGGACCCCAGGGCTTGCACCTCTGCAGGTCCCTGTGGGGTGCCAGCAAGGGAGTGTGCTCTGGGAATGTCCCTTCCTTGGAGCCACCTGAGCTGGGCAGCACCTTGGGCTTCCTCCTAGCATGACTTCAGCTCCATTCATGTCACCAGGCAGCTTCCTTTAAAGCCAGGCATGCCGTTTTTTCCCTTTCTTTTTTTTCCTTCCCCTCAAAAACATTTGGTACTTCCCCCGCAAGAAATCAGGAGCTTGCTGTCTGATAAGGGGCTGGAACAGCTTCCTGCAGTAGCAGAGAATTCCTCCTCTGGCTCTTCCTGCGCCGAGCCAGAACAATGCCAGTGCTTCCAGCGTCACTTTACCTCGGAGCACCCTCATTTAGGGTCCATCCTGTGCGAGCATCTCCTGCCAAGGGGGGCTGCTTTTCCACCAGTTTGCTTTAAAAAGGGTTTTTAAAAAGGCATCGCCACAGCAGAAAGGCAGGAGCAATCCTGAGGTTCACTCAGAGCTGATGCAGAGCAGGGCCCTGTTTGGAACAGTAGGGGCTGGAGAATTTTTTTTCTTTTCCCTTAAAGGAGAGGCTAAATAGGATTTTTTTCCTGTCCTCATGCTGAAAGTGCACACGCACGTGCTAAACTCAGAGCGTCCGAGTCCTTTTGCAGGACAGTGGGACCGAATGTGCTTGAGTGGGGTTGAGCACACACATAAGAATTTACAAGGTTGGGATATATTTTGTCATGGTTGCTAAGTGGGATGGACACTATGGATCTGTGTTGATGATTTATGTTACCCCGCTTCTCTTGGTTACTTTTTCCCCCCCATTTCTGCTTATCTGCTCATGCACATGGGAAGCAGTATCATTTTGGGGAGTTTGTGTGTATAAGTGAAACTACAGCCTCAAACCTCACATGGGGAGTTCTGTGGGGGCTTTGACAGAAAGGCTTATGAAGGGAGGTTTGTATTTTCAGCTCCTGCTTTAGAAGGCTGGGTGGAGAGGTGTGACCTGATGGGCTTTGATTCACGTGGACATATGTAGAGAGAAAAAAATCTGCCCACTTGTGTCACTTTATTGGGAGGACAAGACTTGCTGCTGCCACAAGTCTGTCACAGTGCTGTGCTGCCGTGGATTTCTTCAGTGTGTTCTCCAAACTGAGATAAAATTGCGTGATAAAAACTGGGGAAAGGCTTTTGATCTTTATATATGGCTCGTGTTTTTTATATTCCAGACAAGCAAATGTGTCCTCTTCAGCCTGGAGGAGGCTGAGGAGAGATCTCGGCAATCTGCAGCTTCCTCCCGAGGGGCAGCTCCAATCTCTGCTCACTGTGACAGGGACAGGAACCTGGGGATGGCTGGAGCTGTGTCAGGACAGGGTTAGGTTGGATTATCAGGGAAAGGTGTGGGCACTGCCCAGGCTCCCCAGGGAATGGGCACGGCCCCGAGGCTGCCAGAGCTCCAGGAGCGTTTGGACAGCGCTGCCAGGGATGCCCAGGGTGGGGTTGTTGGGGTGTCTGTGCTGGGCCAGGAGCTGGACTGGGTGATCCCTGTGGGTCCCTTCCAGCTCAGGATATTCTGGGATTCTTTGGAGGTGTCTGGAAGGTTGTGCTCTCTGACCTCTGGCTAAAATGGGTTTGAACTTGAAAGAGCTTCCCTGGGAGCTGCATCCACCTTGCCCTGCACAGCCTGGAGCTCCTGGAGCCTTCCTGCTGTGCCAGCCTGCTCTGCCGAGGTGTTTGCAGCACCCAGAGCTGGTGCCCGTGGTCGCACTGCTGCTGCCATGGTGGTGCTGGAGCAGCTCCAGTCCTCGCCTCTCTGTGCCCGTGGGCTCCTGGAGCAGCCCCTGTCGCTGCTGGCCGTGCAATAACAGGAGGGCAGTGCCCGGAGCTGCGGCGCTGGAGCCCTGGGTGGTGCCAGGGCTCAGAGGGGACGTGGGTTTGGGTTCCTGTGGCTTCTCCCTGGGAATGGTGTTCCTGGGTGTAGGACCTACCCTTTTGCTGGAGGCATTGCCAGCAGAGGGAGCAGGAGTTAGTTCCTCCCCTCTGCGCTGTCTGGGACTATAAAATGCCATCTTTAATAACTGAGATACAAAAATGAGCAAGCTCTTACATCATTAAAGAATAGTGGGAGAGCTCTGTGATGGTGTGGCACAAAGGCAGGTTGATCAAAGCCTTGACCATGTTGAAACTTAATCACAATATTTGGCTGGACCTTTGCAAAAATTCCCCGTGAGTATATGCAAGGAAGCAGATCCTCTCCTTCCGTGCCAGAGCTGCTGGTGTTGTGGTGTTCCTCTAATGCAGGAAAACTCACTGGGCAAAGTTGCCACCTGATTTGTGACCTGCACATGGATGAACACAGCCCTGCTGTTCATCAGGGCCTTCTGCAGAAGGCGAGGATGCTTGATAAAGAAATGGCTTGTGGCACATTCCTCTGTTTCCACCTGGCTCTAAAAGTCACTGATATTTTATATCTCATGGCATGACCAAATCAATGGGCAGTTTTCTTTCTGTGGAGCATAAATGGCCCATTTTTTCCCAAGGTATCTTTACTCAGGAGCAGAAAATTATAACTCCCAAGTTTTACATGCAGAGCATCAGCAGGAGATCAGCTGAAATGTCCAAATTTACAATATGCTGAACAAACCCAATCTGTGCTTGGTAAAATGAGACTCCTGTGGCTGCCTGGAGCCCCTGGTGACAGCAATAAAACTGTACCTCACATTGCCCTGATTGGATTTTATTGCAGCCTTTTGTGAGGGTGATGGCACCAGGACACGTATCCCACAGGGGAGGTGCTCATTGAGCAAAAACATCCCCGTGGGGGAATGGGGCTGCATTAAGGCGTGGGGAGCAGGAGCTGGAGGATGAAATTTCCATGCATTCTCTTCTGGGGACAGGGACACCCCAGAGGGGCTGTTGGCAGAGCTCCCCAGGTGAGCCCTTCCTGTCCCAATCACACCCTTTTGATATCCAGGCCCTGCTTTTCTCATGTTTAAACCTCCTGACTTCCTTAGGCTGGACAAGCCTCAGCACTTGCCCACAGGGCTTTGCCAGTGGGTGCTACAAGGCAGCATCAGGAAGCTGTCCGTGTGTGGGGTGTCAGGCTGGCCCTTTTGGGGCTGAAGGCTGGGCTGAAAGCTGTAGCCAGCTGCTACAGCTAAGCCAGGAGTCTGGCACAGCCTTTACATCCCTGACCCTGCTCAGCCTGGCGCTTAGGCCAGCCTTGATGGGAACATGAGCTCAGGCTGAGCACGTGCTTAAACCCGAGCAGCAGCAAGGCCCAGGAACGCTCCCAGCTGGAGCCGCGGTCGGGCTGTGCCCGCAGCAGCATCAGCAAGCGGGTGGCAATGTCACCTTCCTGTCCAAAGCCATTTGCCTTTCTCCGTGCTGGCAGCACAGCTGGCAGCTCCAGGAGGCCCTGGCTCGCCAAGTGGGTGCTGGCACTGCCAGGCTGGCAGCCCCTGCAGCCGGGGCAGAGGCAGGAGCTGGTCTGTGTTCTCAGGGGAGATGCAGCTCTGCTGCAGAGCTCCCACTCTGCTGCTTCAAAACTCCTTTGCAAGATCTGCTGAGAGAAAATCCCAGCTGCACTGAGCACATTAGAAACCTGAAAAACAATATTGGAGCTGGAGAGAGACCTTGAACAAAAATGTGTCTGTGGGGAAAGAAAATTGGGGTTGAGGCTCAGCAGAGCAGGGGGGAATAGAGTTGAACTCGATGATCCTTGTGTGTCCCTTCCAACTCAGGATATTCTGTAATTGTATGAGGTGGATGCTTTACTGTTGGGAGCAGTGGGTTTGGGAAGTACAGAAGTGTTTGTAGCTGGGCTGGGGCTCATGGATTTAAGGCAAATCCTGCTCCCCTCATGACTGAGGCAGATGGAGCACCTGCTTTTGTGTTAAATGTGGGACAGTGGCTGCTGCCCGCTTGGGATATGCGTGGGAAGTTGGTCAGAGCCCCGTGGTCACTCATGGTGGCGTTCTGAGGTGAAATCTTGGTGGATAAGGGGAAGTAAAAAAACACGAGTGGAGAACTGGAAGTGATGCCCAGCTCATGGGCAAACCCATAGCATCCCCTCAGCTCACCCACTGGCTGTGGGAGCTTCATCCCCTCATCCATGGGGCTGCATGGGGAGCACCCACTGGCATGGCAGAGTCCCTTGGAAGACTCCATAGGGTGCTGCTGCTGCCCTGAGGAGCAAAGCCCTCCCTGCCTTCTGTTGGAGGGGCAGAGCCAGGCACAAAGACTAGGATAAGACACGATGCAGCAATATTTGGGAAGCTCTTGGCCCTTCTGTGCTGCTTTTCTGCTGCTGGCAGGTGTGGGAGGTGTCTGTGCCCCTGCCCATGCGTCCCCTGTGCCTGGGCAGAGCCCACCCCCTCCTCTGCCCACCTCCTCCCCATCCCACCTCCTGCTCTGCCATGGGCAGGTGCTCTTTGGCATGGAGAAAACAGACACAGAGGTAGTGGCAGTGAAAGCAGCCTCGTCCTCCAAATCCTCCTGCACAAAAGCCCTTTTGTTCCCCGGGTGAATTCCAAGAGCTTTCCTCCAGTTTTGATTCCAGTAAACTCCCACTGCAAGCAGACAGGCGAGGGCTGAAAACAAAGCGGCAGCAAAATGAAAAGTCCCTTGTAAAAAACCCCAGCCAGGGCTGGAGGCTCTTGTCTAACAGCTTTCCTGGCCTGCAACTCCTGTGGATTTCCTGATTGGAGATAAGCAGCAAAGAAAACAAGCTCTAGGATGGGGAAGCAGCGAGGCCAGTGGACCTTGGCAGAGGGAAAATGGGGCTGTGATTTATGGTGTGCGGGGGACTGGGGGAGCGCCTGCCCCATCCGCTGTCTCCCCGGAGCTCCACTGCTGGGATTTCTCATGATATGGGGGAGGGGGAGAGGCCATGAGGCTCCAGTGGCCTGTGTTGCTCCGTGGGGTCTCCATCATCATCACATCTTTCCCAGAGCAGCCAGGAGGATGTGGCCATCTCACTGCTGGAAGCCACAAGGATTGCAACCAGCTCCAGTGACCACAAGGAGCACAAAGCCCAGTCCTTTAGGGCATCTCTTGGACCCCAGCAGGATTTCCCTGAACCTTGGCTGTGTGTTTCTTGCAGCTTCCCTGTCGTGCAGCTGTGAGTGATTTGTAGGATTTGAGGGCATTTGGGACTGTGTGATGGGAGGAGTGGAAGGGTTGCTTGGGCCACCTGTGAAATCAAGTTGCTGGGTGGAAAAACAGTTAAGCAAAAGAAGGTGAGAAGAAGGAAGAGGCTTTGGTCCCGAGGGGATGCCTGTCAGGCTGTTGGAGATGGGAGGGCGCATGGACAAAGCATGGAATTCTGCATTTGTGGGCTGCATCCTTTGGCAGCTGCTGACATCCTCATCCATGGAAGTCCCTTGCTTTGGGGGATGTGGCTCGGAGCCCGCAGCTGCAGAGGTGCTTCTGCCTGAATTCCTCACTGCACACACCGGGCAGAGGGGACACGCAGACAGGGCTTGTGCAACTTGGGGTGTTGGTGAGATCCTTGTGGGTCCCTTCTAGCAGGGGTGTTTGTGATTCTCCATCTCACCCATGGCCATGCATGGGGTTGTTAGGGGTGATATTTGAGTGTGCACATGCTGGTGCTCATCCCTTGCACACCACCGCCTCCTCCCCTCTTCAGCCCATGGATCCGAGGCACTGCCAGTTCCTCACAGAGCCTCTTGCAGCTGGGGTGAATCAGCAGAGAGCTGAACATTCCCACCTTGCACTCACCTGGGAGGAGAGTGATTGGGATCTCCGAGGGCTGGTGCAGGGGTCAGCTTGGGGCAGCCGAGCCCCGGGTGGGTGGAATTCCCTGGGATCAGGTGCCCGGCTCAGGTGTGTGTGGGGTGGTGATGCCACTGTCTGCACGGAGGTGCTGCCGTTTGGGAGGAGCTGTTCCTTTGCCCCAGGCCACCAGAGCAGCTGGATGCACATGCCAGATGAGTTCAGCCAGTGTTGTAACAGGGTTTTTAATATTCCAGTCTCCTGTGGCCTGTGCTGAAAGCTGTAGGCAGGCAGCGAGCTCCTATCTCCCATCTCCCATTAGCACCTAAGGGACCATGGATTTCAGGCTGCTTTGCATTGCAGCTGCTGTCTGACGGGAAGCTGGCTGATCCTGGCAGGGCAGGGTGTCAGGGGAGGGCTCTGTGTGGCCTTGTCACATCTGCAGATGCCAGCGTGGTGCTGGCACCAGCTCAGCAGGAACAGGACGGGTGGCCCCACGCTGTTCCTGTGATGGATTGGAAGTGATGCTGTGTCTGGGCTGGGAAGGGACATTGTCTGGCAAAGCTGTTTGTTGTCACCTCCCCATTAGCATCAGGAGAGAGCATGTGGCTGCTCTTTGCTGATCTGTGAGTGTGGAAATGGGCACTGAAGGCCTCATTCCCTCTCATGTTGGTTTTCCTGCAGGCCAGCACTGGAAGGGGGTGGAGGAAACACATTGGACCAGAGCCCAGTTGGGAAGAGAAATCCATGGTGCTGGAATGTCCAAGCCAGTGTGGCAGCCCATGAAACAGCTCAGTGAGGTGTCCGTGACTTCCACAGGACAAAAAGGATCCTGAACTCCCATACCTTTAGGATCATCTCCATTAGATGACCCTCCTTCATCTCCAGACTGGCCCTGGGTGCTGGTGTCCCACAATACCTGCTAGATGGTTGCTCCAGCATGTGATTATCCCAGTGCTCCCTGCAGGAGCTGCAGGGGGGCTCAGGTTTGTTTGGTGGGGGGCTCCAGGGGGTACAGAATTGCCCCAAAGCTGTATCAGCTCCCCGTCCCCTCCCCAGCATCCCTTCAGCCCCTCCTCAGAGCATGTGTTAGCACAGAATCTCATGTCTGATCTCTATCAAAGTGTCTCTTCCTCTTTGCACTCAGAAGGTCTGAACTCTTCTAGAATTTGGAAATGCACTCTTATCAGAGTGACAGACAGACTCTCGTAACCAAAATGTGCAGATAAACAAGAAGAAATTGCATCCCTCTGGTTTCAGTATTGACATGAGTAATCCAGCAGCCCGCAGCCCTTTTGCAGGGTGTGTTAAGAGGAAAATGGGCAGAGTAAGAGAGATTAGCCCAAAATTACCTTCAAAATTGAATTACTGAAATACAGAGCTTGAAAGGCGGACAAATAGGTCCTGATATTTGCAGAGTTTGGTGACATTTCTGTCTGTGTCTGCGCTGCAGGATCCACAGATTAAGCCTGCTGGAGTCCATGTTGCAGAGCTCTCTGCTCTGCCTTGTTCCAGTGTTTTCTTCTGGTGCTGTTCAGAGCTTCTCCTGCTGGAGGCCGGTCTGAGGCAGGCACGAAGCCCTGACCTTGTGATTTTACCTCGCAGCAAAGCTGAAGATCTTTGTCTCCGCGGTGTTTGTGCCTCAGCAGGGCTGACCTACGTCAGCCGCCGCCGGTCGGGAGCGCGGCTCCCGCGGCAGAGCCAGGCCCTGGGCCGCAAATAACCCTGGCATTGCTCAACCCCGCCACTGGTTCACCGGGTGCACCTCACCCGCTCCCTCACAGCCCTGCTATTTTGGTTTGGAGCCTCTCCTGCCAGGGGTTTATTACAGGTTGCAGGGTTGAGTCAGAGGAGCGAGTTCAGCCCTGTGACGGAGAAACCCCGGGGCAGCTGCTGGCATGGCTGGGTGCTGGGACATGGCTGGGTGCTGGGGCATGGCTGGGTGCTGGGACATGGCTGGGTGCTGGGGCATGGCTGGGTGCTGGGACATGGCTGGGTGATGGGACATGGCTGGGTGCTGGGGCATAGCTGGGTGCTGGGACATGGCTGGGTGCTGGGGCATGGCTGGGTGCTGGGGCATGGCTGGGTGCTGGGGCATGGCTGGGTGCTGGGACATGGCTGGGTGATGGGACATGGCTGGGTGCTGGGGCATAGCTGGGTGCTGGGACATGGCTGGGTGCTGGGGCATGGCTGGGTGCTGGGACATGGCTGGGTGATGGGACATGGCTGGGTGCTGGGGCATAGCTGGGTGCTGGGACGTAGCTGGGTGCTGGGACATGGCTGGGTGATGGGACATGGCTGGGTGCTGGGACATAGCTGGGTGCTGGGACATGGCTGGGTGATGGGACATAGCTGGGTGCTGGGACATGGCTGGGTGATGGGACATGGCTGGGTGCTGGGGCACAGACAGGTGCTGGGCATGGCCATCCTCGGGACAGGACAGTGACTTGCATTCCCACCATTACGATGTGGGAGCTGACGGTGCCAGTGGGTAGTTTGGGGTCAGCTGGGGTGTGGTCACTGGGGCAGCTGTGCCCAGGCCATGCTCTTCTCTTCAGGAGCCTCGGGAATTAAGATGGGATGCGAACACAGCATCGCCTGCTCCGGTGTTGTGCCAGTGTTTCAGGGTTTCCTGCTGTGCTGTCAGTCTGATACACATTGGAAAAATTCACCACAGCCATAAAAGTGCTCTTGCCTTTCCTGCTTCCTGACCCAAAATGTGGCTCCTGGGGGACAGAAAGGAAAATAAGTAATGCTTTAATTCAGACATAAAGGTGTGAGTCACAGTGTGGACACCATGGGGCCGTGGTGTGCTCAGACCTGGATGTGCCAGCGGCCACCAAATGTGCCAGCAGCTCCATGGCATCCAAACGAGAGGAGGAAAGCCTGGAGCTGGGAGCCACCTTGGCCCCACGACTGTGGTGGGCTCTGCTCCATTCCCCAGGCAGCCCAGAAGTGTTGTTAAGGAAACACATTCCAAGTTTGCCGTTTCCAAGGAGTTGTTGCAAACAGCCATGAGGGAAGACACAGATAAAGGACGTGTGGGAAATGTCCCTGTCCTGCACAGAGGACACACCATCATCCCTGGAGCATCTCCATTTGCTTCCAACAGATCCAGTTGCTCCTGGCAGTGATGGAAGAGCAGCCAGTGGCACTTGGCCACTTACTGGCAGGGCTAAGGAGAGAGCAGCTCCATCAGGTTTCAAGGAGAGAAATGAAGCACAAATCTATCTTATCCTGTCCCTTGGCCTTTGGTTGAAACTTCTACAGCTTTTAAACATCTCTTGCATATTAAATTCTTTTTTTGTGGCTTAATGCAGGATTGGAAACCAGATTTTCAGACCCACTTTTCCACATCATTGGTGCTTACGTGAACACCTGGTTTTTGGTTTTCTCCAGAAACAAGGGCTTGGCTGAAGCTCTGCATTTACAAACTGGATGATGGGCACAGCTCAGGTGCTCACCCACCCTGTCCCTGGGGCTCTGCACAGCAGGGATTTAGGCACCTTTACCAAAAGGTTACCAAGGCACACAACCCAGTTATGGGGGAGAAGTGGTGCGAGAACTTCCCTGGTGCCTCCCCACCACAGTCACCAACGTCACCAACACCACTGTCACCTGCGGGTCTGTCCCACGGGCATTTGAATCCAAGAGCCCTAGCCTGGTTCCACACTTGGGCTGCCCAAATAACAAATTTCAGAGGGATTCACCCATTTGGAGCCTGTGGGAGGAAGGGGGTGGTGCAGGAGTTGCTGTGGTCGTGGCTGTGGAGATGCCACATGGGAGGACATGTGCGCCTGCCTCGGGGAAGTGGCCACCAGGGTTTTGTGCTACAAAACCCACCAGGAGTGGCTACTTGAGGAATGTGCCTCCATTTGTGTTCTCTTTGAGGGCTTGATTTCCATTTCGTCTGGAATGGAGCCAGAAGGCGTCTGGGTATGGCTCCAGCAGCACAGCTTCTCCTCAGGCCCACTCACTGAGAATATACTTCGTTATCTCTGTGTGTTTTAATTTTCCAGCACAGCAGCTCGGCAGGGAGCCCCAGGCTCTGCTCGGTGGCCGTTGTTTAGTCTGGAGTGGGCAGTGTGTGGCTGTGGGGACACCAAGAATGCTCCCGGCTTTCCCGCTCCTCTCACACCGGGCTGGGATGTCCCCACGTGTGGGATTCCATGGGGGAGAGACCTGGGTGGGATTAAAGGCTTTTCACCTTGAGAACTGGGCAGTGGTGACGAGCTGGTGCTGGGGCAGGTGATGGGACTGAAGGAGATGGACAAGTCCATCCCCAGCCCTCAGACTGTGCCAAGACGGTTTGTATAACAACCTTAACAATTTGAAGTATAAATAATGAACCTGTGAGATGATCCTTAATGCTTGTTAAAAATGTTTCTTTCACTTCTTTGGTCATTTTTGGTCACTTTGTGAAAATACTTTTAAATACAAGGTTGTTAACACCTGCAGCAGCAGTTGGTGACCCTGCTCTGCCCTGGCTGCCATCAGCAGCTTTGAGGTATCTCAGTGTTTGTGTCCAGGAGGGCTAATGAGTGGATTTCTCAGACATTTGAGTATTTCCAGGTGTCCTGTAAGGCTTAAAGTTCTCTTTGACAGCATCAAGCCCACCATTGTTACTGCAGTGTGGGCTGGAACCACGCTGTGGATAAGGGATGCCCTTTGCACTTGCAGACCAAGGCTTTGCATGAAGAACTCTCCTGCTGGGCATCTCCAGGGTGGCTGGGACACAGAAAAAAATAATCTTAATTCCTTGGTTTTGCAAGAACCGTCTGGGCCTGGAGTTTTGCACCTAAGCCATCGCCAAGGGTCCTTTTGCTCTGCAAAGTGGCACTTCAGGATCAGGCCAGACATTGGTTGTGGAGCTTTGTGAGCTGCCCATGAGCTGCCAAAATTCACTCTCTTCTGTGGAAACCCACCAAACATTCCCATTTTGCCCTCATTTTAGGTGTGGGGGTTTGCTCACACAGAGAGTACAGCTGCTAGGGGAAAACCAGATCATTTAGCTTTCAAAACCTTCCAAGAAATCAGACAAAAAGTCCTTGGGAGAGACAAGAATCGTAAATGAGCCACTTTTATCTCCTAAAAAAATGGGAGAAAGAGGCATTTCCCACCTGTGCAATTTTACCAGCAAGTTATATGCTAAAGAGTGTTGTTTGAAAGGAAATGTTGCTACATGGCTATTGGAACACAGCTTTAATAATAAATTGTGGTGAAGACAGAACTAGTTAATATCCTTTGAAGGAAATAGGAGCTTTTTGTGGCAAGGAACCATTTATTTTGGATTATATCATAAAAAGTGTTTGACTGCAAGTGAAAAGTCTGGAGACTGGGGAATGGGATTTTCCTTCAGAAGTCAGAGTTTATTTTCTGTTACAGCCTATGTGGGCAGCGAATTCCTCTGTCTTCCCTTTCTTTGTTATTCTCTGTTCTTTTCGCTGTGGAACGTTGAAGTTTCCTTTTTCAATATTGATATTTAGCACTGCCCGAATTGAAGGGGGTTTACAACATCCATCCCTGAGCTTTGTCAGTGCTGGTGGGAAGAGGTTAACGAGCCCCTTGGAAATGTGTTTTTCTCCCCTCCCTCAGGAATTTGGTTTAAGACCTTCACAGGGAAGTATTTAATGTGTTTTCATTAAGTCAGGGTTTCTTTTTCCTATTGCAGTTTTGCTTTCAGACCTCGTTTGGTTCTTGGGGTTGGTTGGGCTGGTCCAGGCCCTGCAGGAGCAAATGGGGTCAGTGCCGGGGCACAGGAGGTTCAAGTGATGCTGCAGCCAACTGCTGGCATTAGAACCAGAAAATCAGGGAATCATTAAGGGTGGAAAAGCTCTCCAAGCTCATTGAATCCAAGCATTAACCCAGCACTTCCAAGCCCACCACTAAACCATGTCCCCAAGTGCCACACCCTCCTGTCTTTTCGGGGATGGTGATTCTGCCACTGCCCTGGGCAGCCTCTTTTAATGCCTGACCACCCTTTTGGTGAAGAAATTCCTCCTAATTTCTAATCTAAACCTCCCCTGGCATGACTTGAGGCTGTTTGCTCTCATCCTGAGATGGAACTGCTGCCTTGAGCAGTACACTTTCAAGAAAGGCTTTGTAAAGGTGTCCCCTTCTCCAGCACCAATCGGTTCAATATTTACTGTGGGTAATTTTTTTTTCCTAAAAGAAAGTAGATTTAAGTTTCTCCTTAATGTCACAGATACCCTGGAAGTTTTTCTGAATCAAAACTGGGTTCTGGAGATGTCTCTCAGCATCCACACTTCAGACTCCAAACCAGGCTCGATTTTTTCCCCCTCAATTATTCTTAAAGCTTTGCTTTTGAGTCAAGTGCTTGTGGATGTCTCCATGTGCCAAACTGCAGGGAGAGCTCTCAAATGAGCTTTAGCTTGAAGGCTCAGGGACCAGCAAGGCTCCAGGGCTTGTTTACACAGAAAATCCATGGTTTTTTGGGTACTGGGGAGCAGATGTACGATCCCATCTGCTGAGCCACCAGCAGAACCTTCTGCAGAGGGAGCCACATTTTGAGTTTGTGCTGTGTGTGGTGGTTCACTGGGGCTTTCCTTATTGCAGATTCCAAGGGATTGCAGTGAAAACCCTCTGCACTGGTGGTTTGTGCCTCAGGACTGAGCCCTGTGCTGTTACTTTGGTGTCTGAGGCACCCGTGGCCTGTGTGGACACTGGTCCCTGCCATGGGTGGCTTTTGTGCTTCAGTCCCTGAGCTGGGGACTCCTTTATTTAGTCACCTGCTTTTCTCAGATTTACAATCTCCAAAAGCTCAATTTCTCTGTCAGATGGGGCTGAAATGGGCCCGTGGCTTTTGCACTTGCCACGAGGGACACAGACCGGCAGATAAACACATGTGGTGATTTTTTCCAGGAAACAAAGCTAAAAATAGTAATGATTCATAAAAACACTGTGGAAAATACTGGTTTTCTGGTGGATGGAACAGGTACCATCCAATTTTGTGTGCTATTAAGCTGCCTCCACATTTGGAGCTCCTGTGCAGATGATTTTCTGTGCGGTTTAATACAGCATCATCTCCCCAAGCCGACGTCTGCTCTGGCAAACTGGGGGATTTTATTTTGACAGCGAGACACTTGCTTGGCAGTTCCTATTGAACAGAACTGATCTTGAGACTTCCAATTATTTTTTCCTTAAAAAAAAAAGAAGCCTTTTAACTATGTTTGTGTTTGAGGAGAAAGTCAAGCATGTGTGAGCTGGACTGTTGAATTTTGGAGCTGGGGATTGGGGTAAAGGGGGATCCTGGTTCCTGCATCCCACTGCAGCCTGCTGGGGTGGCTCTGCTTCGTATTTCTAGTTTGAAAGTAGTGCCAGGCTCAGGATTGCTGATGCTTCCTGCAAACCACTCACAGACATTGGCCCCAGAGGCTTGGAGAGATGAGTGCTTTGCATGTTGGAACAAAAGGAGCTCAGAAATTTGGCCTGATCCAGTTAAGCCATGAAATCGCCTGATTTCAGCCAGGATTCGTTAAATAACCATGGAGACAGCACATCCCCCCTCAGCACCTGTGGGTGCTGTGGGTGCAAGTCCTGGCCATGGCAATTCCCATTTCCCATCCCTCCTCCCGCTGCCATCGTTAAACCCGTGTCTTACCTGAGCTACTGTTGCTGCTTTCTCCTTTCTTGAAAAGAAAACCCCAAAGAGTGTTCAACTGTGCTTGTGCCTTGGCAGCTCGAATGCATGGACAGATTGTGCTTCAAAAAAATGGCAAAGTTTCAAAATATTGTGTTCTGTGAAGAAGAGACAAGGAAAATAAACTCCCCAAAGTGCAGATTTTATTTCACCAGGAGGCAGAAAAGCTTTTAATGTTTATTTGGGTTTGGCATTTTGCTCCCTGGTTCTGCTGACACCACTTGTGAACCACGACCAGATTCGAGGCTGCACAACCTGTTCTGAGTCCAGTTCAAATCAGCTTCATTTCCAGTAGGTTCATTTCCACCCTCCCAGAGCTGCCTGAGGAACCTTCCTGAGGCTTGGGGACAGCACAGGGGGTGGTGCAAGCAAAGCCATGAAGGAAAAAACACAAAAAAGGGAATAACAGAGCAAATCTGTGTCTGTTTCTCACTTGATTTTGGTGATGCCAGTGGGACTGCAACAGAGGGAAGGGCTGGTCCTTGGGGTTTGTCAGGGGGCAGCTGCTGCGTGTTCATAGGAACAGTTCAGCCTAAATAGAAGCAGTTCCTCCACGAGAAATTTAGTGGATTTTGAGTCTTGATTTCCACGTGCAAGATCAGTGTGAAGATGCTTTTCCTGTGCCTGTGGCTGTGTTGTTTCTTTGAAGATGCAGACAGCGAGCAGAGAGGTCTCTGGGATGACAGCTTGGAAAATGCCAGAGGAGCAGGGATTTTGTTTGCCTGCACTGCCAGACCTGTATTTTTGGGATTCCTTTTTTTGGCTAACATCCAGAACACCCCTCCCCGTTTAGCATCCCCGTGGATCCGAGGTGCACTTGGCACAGCTTGGGCAGGAAAGGGAATCTGGAGCATCCAGCACAGCAGGGCTTGCTCCTCACTTCTGCCTCCTGAATACAACTGAAAAACTGGAAGGAAAAGGGTCAAAGAGCAGCTCTGCTCACTGTAGGAGTTCCTCCACTGGATTTTAGAATCGTTTTTGCTTCCTTGCAGACCAGCTTTTACTTTTTGGGAACACTGAGAGCTGTTCTTTGTGCTTCTGCATGACCTTGCTGCTTTTATTTTGCTTTTCCTGCGTGAGATTGGGAGCTCTGAAGAGCAGAGATTTGGCTTTTTTTCTGTTTTTTTGTTTCCTATGTACATTCACAGCTCTGTTGATTTCTAATCCCAGTAGTGAGTGTGCACAGGAGCTTCCAATAAATGCTTTTCCCACGAGGTGTCAGCTGGGTTCTTGCAGCCTGCCCCATCCTGAAATGACTTTGTCAAAAGGAGTGAGCAAGATCCCATCTTTTGGAGCCAACAAGGAAAAAAATACTAAAAAAACCACCCAAAAAAGCACCAAAACCTAAAAAAGCCAAAACAACAACCAAAAAACCCCTTAAAAAACAAAACCAAAACCCCCCAACAATAACAACAACAAAAAAAACCAACCCAAAACCCTAAAAAAAAAATTGCTATTCTGAATTGATTAATTGATTCATGAAGGTCATTTTCCATTCTGGGTGCCTGCCCTTTGATCCAGCACCCCTCTGGCACTGGGATGCACAGGCATCTATTGATGTGTTGAAAGGAAAAACAAATTCAGACATGGATAGGTGAAGTTTGAGAGAGAGGTTTGGGAATAGGGAGTAAAACTCACTCTTTAATGGATATAAATTGTTAGGTTAAAAACGCTGTACACCTAAATTAGGTGCTTGTGCCTTTTCTGGGGGGATGGACCAGGGATTTTATTACCCAGCCAAGCAGCCAGATGTTTACCTTGGGGTTTGGTGACATGACTGATGCTTCCAGGTTATTTTCTCCATGAATTCAAGCCCCCGTGCTGAAATGTGGCTGAATCTGTGCAGTCATAAAAAGGTTCTTGTGTTTCTCTGCTCTGCCTGGCTCTCGTGGCTGGACCCCCTTTCCAGGAGAGCTGCAGCTGAGCTGCCTCAAAGCTTGAGCTGCATCCAGCTCAGAAAAGCTTGGCTGGTCAGTGTGAATAGAAACAAATGGCTTTGGAGCCTGCAAACTTGAATTCTGCTTTATTTTTGCTGGGTTTGCACAACTTTAATGACCAGGAGGTGAAACATGCAGTTAAACAGAATCAGAATGGGGACTTTCAGATGCAATTTTAAAAAGATGTTTCATCCTGCCAGGGTTTGAAGTTATGTATCTGGAATGGTTTTAAATCTAAGAAATGTTTGGAGGGATCCTCCGTGGGTAGGAGGAGAAATACCTTTCCCTTTGCATGTTCTTGTGGCCTGCCTTTGCCAGAGCTCTTGCCTGTTTTCTGTACCAAGCTGGCAGCCAGAGCTCGCAGGTTTAAATGAAACCTTGCTGAACAAAGGCACTTTATGTTTGAACTCTGTGCCCTGAGTCTGCCCCACCAGCCTGGCTGGGCATTTATGTGAAATAAGGTCAACAAATATAGACAAGCTGTGTTTTGCAAATTAACCCCAAACGAATCGTAACAACAACAAAAAAATGCCTTTCTTTAACTCTGCCTCTTTCTTGTTTCGCAGGCAAGAAGAGAAACCCTGGGCTGAAAATTCCTAAAGAAGCATTTGAGCAACCACAGACAAGCTCCACGTAAGTCTGCAAACACTGGGGCAGAATGAAAAGCAAACCACGAAGCCCAGCTGCCTTCCAGCCTTGGCTGGCGCCTGGCAGTGCCCAAGGCCAGGCTGGATGGAGCTTGGAGCCCCCTGGGACAAGGGAAGGTGTCCCTGCCCATGGCAGGGGGTGGAATGAGATGAGATTTAAGGTCCTTTCCAACCCAAACCATTCTGGGATTCTGTGATAATTTCACAACCCTTGTATTTTTCAGGGGGTCTCAGCCCATCACCCTCTGCCCATCTGTGAGTCTCATGTGCTTCTTACTGATGCAGAAAAAGAGAAAAACCAGAATGGCCCCCAAGTTTGACTGGTGTGGCACTTTGGCCACCAGTTTGAGTAACGTGCATTGGACCAAGGCATAAAAACTCATCCCCTTCCCTGCCTGCTGAGCCTTGCAGAAGGAATGCCTCTGTTTTTCAGGCACTTTGTGCAACTCCAGCCTGCTTGGCTTTCTTTGCTTCTTTGAGGATTGAGTGTTTTCAGCCTGTCAGCCTGTGCTGTGTGACTGAGGTGATGATTTATAGCAGGTTTAGATGTTCATGCCCATTTAATCCATTTTTCAGCAGGCTGGCTGAGGTTTGGTGCTTGCCACCTGCCTTGCCTGTCCCAGTGAATCCCTCTGGGTTGCTGCAGGGCAAGCTGGCTGTGAGAAATGCCAGTTCCAGTAGCTTTTATCCTGAGCCCTTTTTGGGGTGACTTTGTGGATCTTGGCTGTACCTGTTGATCCTGCAAGGCCAGGAGGCTGCTCAGGGCTGCAAGGGCTGCTGGCCTGAAGGTGTGAGGGGATGGCTTGGGGCTTGGAGTTACTCACTGAGGGAAAATTGATCTTCGTAGGGGATATTTCACATCTTTTCCCTTTTCTTCCGTGCAGGCCACCCAGAGATCTGGACTCCAAAGCCTGCATCTTTATTGGTGAGGAGGTAAGACTGAGAGACCTCTGGGATCGGATCAGATCAGCCATCCTGGGCTGGCTGCTTGTGGGACTGCTTCACTCCAGACCCCCCAAAAAGGGCAGATAATTAAATACCAGCTATTAAAAGCAATGCAGCCCATTTCACTTGAAAGGGAAGGCAGCTGCTGGATGGATAAAAGCTGAGAAGATCCAACCTGGGAGCTCGTGAGCTCTGGGGCTTGTGAGCCACGTCCAACCATAAAATATCTGAGTGGCACCTGGTGTTTGTGTGGGTGGGACCCCAGTGTGGCCCCGTGGCCAGCTGGACCTGCTGGTTGGCACTGCCCTGCTGAACATGCCCCCAGCCCTCACCCTGTGCCTCCCATGACACGTGGGCTCCCTTCATACTTTCCACCATGGAAATTCCTTCCTTGCTGCACTGAGGTGCAGCTAATCCCCTGGAAATAACCATTAGAGAGCAAGGGGTTGCTAACAGGGTGTTTTACTCTCCTCTGCAGTTCCTTTGCTGATTTAAAGCCTTCACCCAAAGGATTTCCCTTTGCTAGTATTGAGAGTCATCTCCTCAGGAGTCTTAACTTAGGGTAGATGTCCCTGCACTGGAAGCAAATCCTTCTGACAGCATGGAAACCAATCTACCTGGTCTAAAAAAATAGCAGGGGAAAAACAAACCCCAGGACAGTTGTTTTGATAGGAGAAAAAGGCAGAGCAGAATTCAAAAAAGCACTTTAAAGCTGGACAATGAATTTATGAGGTGCAAAAGATAGGCCTCAGTGTCAGTGAGGTAATTAGCGAAGTGAAATGCTAATCCAATAGTGGTTTAAAATGCCTATCTTTGGAGCCTTTCCTTTCATTTTGGATTTTGTGTTTTCCCTGGCTTGGAGCAGGGGCTGGGAGGTGGAAACAGTGTGAGATGCAAAATGGTACAGCACGGAGGCAGAGAAAATGCCTGCTCCAAGAAAATCACCTCTCCCTGCATTCCCAGGGATGAGGGAAGGCTCCAGTGCTCCGGAAAGGCTCCGTGCAGGAGGCAGGGAGGCCGTGGTGGCCGATGCAAAGGAGCCACGCTCACTGCCCCCAGAGCTCAGGCTGTTTTCCAGGCATGGCTCTGTGGCTGTCTCAGAGGGACTGGCACACCTTGGCTTCCATTTCCCATGGATCTGTGACCTGTTTATCCAGCCAGGTTCCTTTAGGATGGGCTCCCTCTTCCACCAGCATTCCCACACTCCCCCTGATCCTGAGGGGAAGCCACTTTCCCTCCTCTCCTTTTAAACTCTGCTGCTCGTTCGAGGAGAGCGCTCCAAGCGCGTTTTTGGAGCGGCTCCTGCTGAACAGCAGGAGCGGTGTCAGGCAGTCAGAGATGCCTAAATCTCTGCTGTGACTCCAAAATATCAGTCAGGGCTCCTTGTGCACATTCCCAGAGTGTCTCCCTGCT
The DNA here is from genome assembly GCF_965178545.1 of Coloeus monedula. Taxonomy (NCBI): domain Eukaryota; kingdom Metazoa; phylum Chordata; class Aves; order Passeriformes; family Corvidae; genus Coloeus; species Coloeus monedula. Next base: position 10,065,972 of record NC_138799.1, read on the forward strand.
CTCTGTGGCATCCCCAGCCGGCTCATTGCAGGCTGCAGGGTTTTTTCTGCTGCGCCGGCAGAAAGCCATGTGGGGTTATTCCCTGGGAATCGGTTCCTTCTCACCCGCTGCAGGGTGACTGGCTGATGGGGTTGTGCTTGCAGCAAACAGAAGGGCTGGGTTTAGTGGCAGAGGCAGATTTGAAACATCCAAAATAATAATAATAATAATAATAATAATAATAATAATAATAATATGGAGTGGCTGCACAATATCACAGCAGAAAGGAGAAGGGCATGGGTGCAGGGTCTGAACAAAGTCATCCTTTGTGTCAGGCCAGGAGAAAATGATAATGGACAAAATAAATCCTCCCTGGTTTGAAAATGGGGCACACTCAGCTGGTGTTTGGCCCATCTGCAGGTCCAGAGAAATAAGCTTTAAAATACCTGGAAATGTTTCTGTGATTGTTTGGGGGAAGAAGAGGGTGGAAGGAAGACAAAATGGAGTAAGACTGAGGGTGATTCCTCGGGGAGAAGCTGCTGTGGTGTTTTCTATCCCAGCCCTCAGAGGATGGAGAGGCTGAAAGTGCTGCCAGCTGAAGGTGGCTGGGAGGGACAAGACAAGAGCATGGAGTGACAGGGCAAGGGGAAATAGATTCAAAATAAAAAAGAGTAGGGTTAGGTTGATAATAGGAGGAAATTCTTCCATGTGAGGGTGGGAGGCCCTGGCACAGGTTCCCAGAGCAGCTGTGGCTGCCCCTGGATCCCTGGCAGTGTCCAAGGCCAGGCTGGACAGGGCTTGGAGCAGCCTGGGATAGTGGAAGGTGTCCCTGCCCATGGCAGGAGGATGAAATGAAATGATCTTTAAGGTCCCTCCCACACAAACCATTCCGTGATTCCCCCTCAGAGTACTCTGTGATCCTGTGATCCATGATTCCATGACCCTGGCGTGCAGGTGGCTGTTGGGCAGAGCATCCCACTGAGGGAACGGACCTTCTGTGCCTGCCCTGCTCAGGACACTCCTTGGCACAGCCTGAGCAGGGAGGTTGGAGCAGATGGCCCTGCCATGGTCCATTCCAGCCTTACCCATGCCGTGACTGTGGTTTGGTGACACAAGCCCGTGAGACACGTCCCCTCAGCTCTGGGGTCGCTGTGGTGGTGGCTGATCCTCCCTGCAGCCTCCCAGGGCTGTGAGTTCATTGCAGACCCACTGAGCACAGCTGGGGAGGGGATGCACAGGGCAAGGATGTGCCACGCAGGGCTGCACCGTGGGGGCACTGTGCGGAGCAAACGCCCAGGGGCCACTGATGGCTTTTGTCCCCCAGAACTTTGAGGTGAAGGCCGATGACCTGGAGCCCATCTCCGAGCTGGGACGAGGTGCGTACGGGGTGGTGGAGAAGATGCGGCACATGCCCAGCGGGCAGATCATGGCAGTGAAGGTAGAGTGAGCCTCGGGGGGTTCTGTCCTTGTGGGGTTGCCGGGCACACTTGGAATCCCCCTTGTTCCTTTCCTGAGATTTGCTGCTTTCCTCATGAAATCCTCTTTCCACACAGGGTCCGAGGGAGATTTGGGTTGTTTAACCAAGAAAAGGGGGGTGTTTTAAAGGTGTAATGCTCCAGCACTGTAGTGCATCAATCACATTGTTCACCTTTATCCACAATATTCCTGTTTTCCTGGGATTTAATTTACCCACAATATTCCTGTTTTTCTAGGATTTAATTTACCAGCATTTTTAAAATATACATATAAATTTGCATTATTTTTTTCTACTGTAGCCCCTCAGATGCACTTCATAATTATAAAGAAGAAAAAATCTAATTGCACAAGAGAATCTTCTTCAGCTGGGACTTTTTCACTCTCCTTGGAACAGGAAGTTTTTGTTGGGATTTTCACATTTTGCCTGCCGCAGTGGGATCTTGACTCATGGCAGGCTTGTAGATGCTATCATGAAAAGTTTTCATAACAACGGCTTAGACTCATAAATTTGGAGATTAGGGAAATGGTCATGGGAAAAATTGTAGTTTGGGAAGGACCAGTTTTTGCTTGGCTGAATTTTAGTTTCCTTTCAGAGTAAGAGAAAAAGATCTGGAAGCTCTGAGCAAACTCTTTGCTCCTCAGTAGTGGGTAGACTTTGCTGTGGGTGCTGGCTGGGCCATGTCCTGGGATCTCTGTGCTCTGCATTTGGACTTTTTGTTTGCTTTGGTGTTCACCAAACTGCCAAAGACCTCTCTGAGGGCAATGGAAGATCTCAGCTGAGCATGGCAGGAGCATTCAGGCTCTCTGTGACGCTGAGCAGTTTAATTCTGTCCCGTTACTGACCCCGAGTGGCTCTGGCCGAGGAGCCTGGACCGTGTGTGTGACCTGTGGTGGGCTGTGTGTGCCCTGTCGTGGTGTTTGGCAGCCGAGGGTCTCTGGGTATTTCACATCAAGGACATCTCTTCCCGGGAGACTGGGAAATGCCCATTTTCCAAAGCCATGGGCAGCCCATGGGCTCTGGTGCAGGGCTGGAACCCTCTCTTGTGCTCAGAACCTGCTGATGTAACAGGTGTCCACTGGACTCCAAAAGTCCCAGCTCTCCACCAGCCTGGAATTTGATTTCCTGCTCCTTTCTCCTCTCCTAAGCCACTTCTTTCTTTTGGCTCTTGCAAAAAGTGGTGTTTGCAGGGAAGAGCAAAACCTCACCTGTGGTGAGGAGAGCCCTGGGTGCTCCTGCTGTGGGTGCTGGGCTGGGGATGTGCCTGTGGCAAGGATGGTGATAAAGGGGTGGCATGAGGGGCGGTGGAAGGGTCCAGCTGTGGTGCCAAGGCCCTGGGGCAGCCACCCCTGACAGGCTCTGTCTTGCAGCGGATCCGAGCCACGGTGAACAGCCAGGAGCAGAAGAGGTTGTTGATGGATCTGGATATCTCCATGAGGACAGTGGATTGTCCCTTCACCGTCACCTTTTATGGGGCACTTTTCCGAGAGGTGAGGCTTCTTGGGACTGCCCCTTCTCCCAGGCTCTGAATTCCCACTCCTGCACTTCCTCCAAGTGCCAGGGGTTTAATCTCCACCTGGACACGGAGATCTGCTCAGTCCTGGCCTAAGGATGTGTCACTTACTGTGGCTGTGAGGACAGCCACCTGCTCACAGCCTGGTCCCATAGTGTTAAAATTGCCCTGCCTTGAGTTCCTCGGTGTGGAGGAAAAGTGTGGAAAGCTCTGAAAAGCAGGATTTATTGAAGAGCTTTAAGTACAGCTCTGCAGAGCTGAACTTCTCCTGGCTGCTTGTTGGGAGCCTCAGTTCCTGATAAATTTCTGGGCTCCTAAATCACCGGGGCTCTGCTTTGGGAAGAGTAAACCCTAAATGGTAGGGAATGTGAACAGCACTGAATTCCAGAGCAGGGAAAAGAAAGCTTTGCTGAATGAGTTTGAAAAAACAGGGAAGGACCAAACAGGGCAGCAAAGGGCAAGGGCTGAAGGGCTTTGGGAAGGGAAGGGAAGGGAAGGGAAGGGAAGGGAAGGGAAGGGAAGAGAAGGGAAGGGAAGGGAAGGGAAGGGAAGGGAAGAAAGACAAAGAGAAAAAGAGAAAGAAAGAGAAGAGAAAGAAAAGAAAGAAAGAGAAGAGAAAGAAAGAAAGAAAAAGAAAGAAAAGCATGCTTTGTCCCAATATCTGGGTATCTGCCTGCTTTACCCTCCAGGGAGACGTGTGGATTTGCATGGAGCTGATGGATACCTCACTGGACAAATTCTACAAACATGTCATTGACAAAGGCCTGACGATTCCTGAGGACATCCTGGGGAAAATCGCAGTCTCTGTGAGTAGCACAGGGTGAGGAGGGGAGGGAAAGGGGTTTCTGTTCTCAGCCAAGTTCTTCATCACCCAGGCTCCCTGCTGTATTTGCACCAGAAGGAGCGTGGTCCATGTGCCAGCCCATGTGGGCATTCCCAGCTGGCCTCACTTGTCTGGTCTCAAGTGATGTTATTTATAAGCCATAAATGACCCCAAATGTGCCCATCCATACACATCATGGAGAGATGGCCCAGTGTGAGATGTGGGGAGGCTCCTGCAGTTTCTTTCCCTTCTCATTGGGGTCCTGGAGCCCCCAGGAGATCCCTGGGTAGCCATGAACACCTCAGGCTGCTGGCAGGCTGCAGGACTTGTGGGGGATGTGGTTTTCGTGCCCTCCAGGCAGGTCTGGGGGTGAAGCCAGATATCATTTCCTCCTCCTCCTGGTGCTGCAGCTGCGATTGACTGTGGATTTGTCGTTTCAGATTGTCAAAGCACTAGAACATCTCCACAGTAAGCTCTCCGTGATCCACCGAGGTGAGTGCCAGGCATGCACTGCCCTGCTCTCAGCCTAGCAAGGGCTCCCAAAATACCCGAGATTAGTGAGCCTTTGACAGCAGAAATACTCCCCAGCATCTCATGACTTGCAGCAAAACCCAGGCAGAGGAGATGGCTGCTGTTTGCTCCTTAAAATCTGCCTGCTGGTCCCAGTGCTTCCCTGAGGTGGAAGAGAAAGAGCTGGCTGTGAGGCTCTTTCCTCAGGGTAGAGGAAGGGCTGTTTCCCCTGGCTGCCTTTCCCTAAATCCATGCTCTGCTTCGTCACCTGCGTGAAATTCAGCCAGGCTTTCCCCTCTGACCTTGGGGAGCTTTGGGCCAGGCTTTGCCCAGGTTTGTCCCCCAGCTCCATGGCTCTGTGCTGGTGTGCAGTGAGAGGGATCTCTGCAGCCTCACCCTCCTGCAGGGATCCAGCCATCCTCACTCCCCTCCAGGAGCTCCCCTGAGCACCAGTGGAGCAGAACAAGTTTGACACCTAAACCAGCCTCAAATGAAATCATAAATTCCCTCCCTTAACTTTTCTGACATTTTCCCCTGTGGAGCATCTCAGAGCTGCAGTGAACACACTCAGAAACAAATTTGCAGTTGCTGCTTGACACCTTTATTTTTAAAGGGTCATTTTCAATTTGCCATGAGGAGGAAAGAGCCCTCCCTGGAGTGTGTGAGTGCCTGGGAAGCAGCAGAGTTCAGCTGGAGCAGGCAGTGGCACTGGGTATATTCTTCCTGTGGCTGGGGGTTGAGTTTCTGCCTTCTGTGTCACTTACAGGAGGTGGAAGCCCTGCTTGGCTGCTGGGTTTCTGTGAACTTGTTTCATTTCCACTGGAAATTGTCTTATTTCAGTGTAGAAACAGATGGGTGAAGATTTTGGATACGAGGCTTTTGATTGCAGAATGCTGATTAGAGAGCAGATATTAATGAGCTATAAACCCACAGTTCTGCTAAGGAGGACTCAAACACAGCTTGGGGCCTCCTTCAGAGGGTGTTTCAGCTCTTCTGTTTAATTCTTTATGTGGAGACAGAGGGTCTTTAGGAAGTGACCTGTTATTTCTGGGTGGCAGCAGGGAAAGGATTGCTCCCTTTGGAGCAGTGTCACCTGTGCTGTGCTGAGACTCCATTTGCGATTAGCCTCACAGAGCAATTGCCTGCTGTGCAGGGAAGCACCTCCATGCTCTCCTGGATATTGCTTCTTGGCATTTCTGGGTGCCTTAATTTCCCTTTCTGCTGGGGATTGTAGCTGCTCTCAGGGGCCTGACGCGAGTGTGAGCACACCAGGGTTTGTAAAGCCATGCTGGGAAGCAGATAAATCTGGCAGTAATGGATAGGTGAGACTCTGGCCTGATTTCCATGGGGTGTGGAGCTCCCACTCTCCTGCTGCTGCTCACGCTGCAAGTTTGGTACCCCTAAAATCAGAGGCCTTTTCTGAACCTTTGATCCTTGCCTTAGTTTATTGCTCCTCTTCACCCTTTCCTGCCCCACATCCCTCCCCCATGGGTTTTTCCTTTTGCTGGCATGATCCCAGACCCACGGGGCCTTGCCAGAGCTCCCTCCCTTTGCAGACACCCCCTGGAATTGCCCCCAGCCCTGTGGAGCTGCTCCTATGTCCATGACCATTCCTTGAGCAGTGGGATGTGGTGGTGATGTCCAGAGTGACCTCCTGCTTCCCTAAATCAGAGAGGGGAGTGTGTGAGTGAAGGGCCACGGGCAGGACACATGACAGGCCCATGAGGCTGTCACCTGAATGTGCCACAGCCGCAGCTGGCGGGTTTTTGGCACGCCCGGGGTGCTGGGCTCTGCTGGACTCCTGGGGTGCCGTCTGCTGGTAGGGGCCTCTGTGGCTGTTTGTGGCTTGGCCCAGCCACCACCACGTGACAGTGACTGTGGTCTGTGTTCCTTCTTGCAGATGTAAAGCCCTCTAACGTGTTGATCAATACGCAGGGGCAGGTGAAAATGTGCGATTTTGGGATTAGCGGTTACCTCGTTGACTCTGTTGCTAAAACCATGGATGCAGGATGCAAACCCTACATGGCTGTAAGTGGAGAAGCTGCGTGGGGAGCAGCCAAAGGAACCTGAGCCCGGGGGGAAGGATCAGCCTCCGGCATCTGTCCTGGGGATTTGTTTGGGAAGACGTAGCCCTGAAGTTAAGGGATACAATCTCCTTGGGAGGGGAGACAGATCTCATGGCTCAGATCACATCTCCTGGGCACGGCTTCCTGCTGCCTCCTCGCCTCCCTGTGACCTTGGGGAAGGCTCTGGGATTGCTCCCTCTTGCCTGTTTGCCATTTGCCCCGTGGGAACAACAGTACTTAGCGTGGGGAAGAAAAACAGTCCCCAGGGGCTGGGTCCCCCGGGCTCCTCTGGGGAGCTGCTGTGCAAGATTCACCCTTTGCGGAGCGCTTGAACAGGGTGAAAACAGCCCTGGAAAACTGAGGTTTGTCACCCCCTTTGTGCCAGCTGTGCCAGGTCAGCTCCACCACCCCAGCCCCTGGTGCAGGTGCCACCTGCTTCTGGTGACCCATTTCAGTGCCTGCCCTTACTGGTGAGGACGGGGAACCAGCTGGGCCCAGCACAACCAGGAGAGCGAGGTGGTGGTGTGGGCTCAGGGGTGCTGGGCTGCCACCCTGAGAGACCCACCCTGGGGGTGGGCAGGGCACTGGGGCCGTCCCTGCTCCTCAGCCACCTTTGTCTCTGTTCACAGCCTGAGAGAATTAACCCGGAGCTGAACCAGAAGGGATACAGCGTCAAATCCGACATCTGGAGCCTTGGGATCACCATGGTAGGGTCACCTGGGGGCAGGCAGGGCAGCCAGCAGGGCTCGGTGTTGCTCGTGGGTTCATTTTCCTGCCCATAGCGGTACTGGGGGCGCTGGTTCCCAGGGAAGGTGGCGGGCTGGGAACGGGAATAACTAGGGAGGGCACGGGGGACGTGCCGCAGGGTTGAGGGGAAGGAGGAGGAGCTGCTTTGTCAGCCGCTCGCTGCTGAGGGGTGCGGAGGCCGCAGCTGCCGGGAGATGGCGGCATGGGCTAAGGCACGGCAGCTGCCGCGCGCTGCGTTCCCCGCAATGAGCGGCCTCGCCGCCCTCAGCAGTTCCCGGCGGGAGAGCAGCGGCGGGGGCGTTCGGGGGAATCCATCTGCTCCCAGAGTCGCTTCCCAGCGCAGTTACCCTGTGCAGCCTGGGGTTGGTTTTAACTCCCAGCCTTTCCCAGGAGGTGTCTGACACACGGGTGACACGGAATTGAATGTGGAGCTGTCTGGGTCTCCTCCAGCCTCTCGTGTTTGTTGGGGGAGGATGAGCAATATGTTGTGGCCAGGTGGGGTGAGGAAATCATAGAATCCCAGCATGGTTTGGGTTGGAAGGGGCCTTAAATTTCATCTCATCCCACCCCCTGCCATGGGCAGGGACCTTCCACTGTCTCAGGTTGCTCCAAGCCCCGTCCAGCCTGGCCTTGGGCACTTCCAGGGATCCAGGGGCAGCCACAGCTGCTCTGGGCACCCTGTGCCAGGGCCTCCCCACCCTCACAGGAAAGTCCCCATAACATCTAATCTGTATCTCTCCTCTTTTAGTACAAACCAATCCCCCTTTTTCTGTCACCGTTTGCCCGTGTAAAAAGTCACCCTCCCTCCTCTCTGTAAGCCCCCTTTAGGCACTGCAAGGGGCTCTGAGATCTCATTGGAATGTTCCTATTTCCAGGCCAAACAACCCCATTTGTGTGGAGCCTACAAAAAACACCCCTGGGTGGGCACATGGGGATCCCAAATCTGTGGGGTGGCTGTGAGGTGTCCACCCCCAGTCCTGAGGTGTGCTCTGTGTCCCCAGATCGAGCTGGCCATCCTGCGCTTTCCCTACGACTCCTGGGGGACGCCCTTCCAGCAGCTCAAGCAGGTGGTGGAGGAGCCGTCGCCGCAGCTCCCAGCAGAGAAGTTCTCAGCGGAGTTCGTCGATTTTACCTCGCAATGGTAAAATTCCCTCTTGGCCTCACTCTCCCCAGCCCCGCTCACCTTCACCATGCTGGTGCCCGTCTCCACAGGCAGCTCTCAACCCTAATTTTGGGCAGAACATTCCCTGGGCAAAGGCTGGGCCTCTGTGCCCTCGCTGAGCCTTGTGCAGGCGCCTGGCACTGTGCAGGCACAGCAATGCTGGTGGCAGCTGTGGGGGAACAGGCTTGGCTGCTTGGTGGGGGCACACAGGATTGAGGAGGCTCCTCGCTCCCATCGCCCCCACACCAGCAGCACAGGGTGCTGTGAGCAGGTGCAGCCAGGCAGCTCAGGTCCCTCAGTCTGGGAGGGCAGCAGGATAGGGAATGGCTGCATCCTCTCTCAGGGGACATGGTTCTGAGGGCAGCAACCCTGCAGAATTTGGCCCCTGCCAGTGTCTGTCCCTCTCCTGGGGCCCTGAGGCTGCTGTGTTGCTTTCCCCAGGCCTGGGAGCTGGGAGCAGCAGGAGCGTCTGGCTGCACTGTGGGCAAAGGGCTGGAGCAGCCAGGCTGCTGTCTGCAGGCTGCAGAGAGCTCAGGCAGCCCCGAGCAGAGCCTGCCCTCGCCGTGGCTCAGAGCGCTGCCGGCCGCTCCCTCCAGCTTCCCTGGAACCCGCCCGCCAGCAGGATTTGATTTTCCAGGCGCTGCAGTGCCACCCGCCTGCCTGCCAAGTTGGCAGGTGGCTGCTGGGTCTGCGTGGTGGCCAAGAAAGGACGGCAGATCGACAAATAGAGAAATGTGAGACTGTTCCCGAGCTGCCAGTGCCGGGGCCGGAGCCCGGCCGCTCTGCCATGACCTAGGAAGGGATTATCAGCTGCTCCTGCCTGGGGACTCTCAGTACCCGTGTTTAGATTCTTCAGAGTCTTGCTCAAACACGTTTTCATGTTCCTGTGGTCCAGCTGCTCATCTCCTGACCCACGCTGGGGAACACCTGCCATGCCCACCATGCCCTGGGCCTGGGAGAGGTGGGAGCTGCCTTGCAAAAACCCTCTCACAAGATGCCCCCTGTTCTTGCAAGGCCCACGCTGAGGTTTTGGAGCAGCTGCTGTTCCTCCTAACAGTGCTGCTGGCTCTGCTGTTTCCAAGCTGCCTGCTTGTGCCAGGCAGGCTGTTCCTTCCCAAGGGATTTGCTCTTCCAAGCCCCCTGTCTTGCAGCTCAGGCCGTGGCTGCTTTAGGAGTTACATCCACAGCCACTTTGGGGAGCACGTGGCGATTCCTTTGCAAAGGAATTTGCAAAAGTTTTGCAAATCCTGTCCTCCAGGGTCACTAAAGATCCCTCACATCCCTCAAGTGGGTAGCAGGGACTTGGAATGGTGAACTTTGCACCAGTTTTGTCTTGTTGGGATCTGGGAATTGACACCGAACCGGGTCACATCCACTCTATATCAAGCCTGGCTTAGGTCTGTGTTTATTCATCTCCTGCCTGGGGCAGTGCAGTCTGATCACCTGTAGGCACTGCAGGAAGGTTCCTGGGATGTCTGAGTCAGGATCAGATCCCAATATGACTCTTCATTCCTGAAAATTTACATTTATTTCAGTAACTTACCACCAGATTTCCTGGTATTAGTAACCTGGGAATCAATTTATTTTTTTGTAGGGGGTCTAAATTAAGAGCGTTACGCCAAATCTGGACACAGCTAACCTTCAAATTCACCTTGTCATCTTGGCTGGGGCTGCTCCTGAGCTGGGAGGATGTGACACATCCCGAACCTTCGGGCCGGCGATATTGGCACGTATCGGCCCCGGGTTCCTCTGTTCATTCACAACATGACACTAAACACGAGCCCTCTACACACAGCAAGCAGGAAATATCTGTTCAGTGTGTGTCCTCTGCTTCCTCTGGGCTCCAGCAAATCCCAGCAGAGGTTCTCACTTTTGTTTTGCTCAGTGTGACACCTTTTCCCTGCCACCGCCGTGTACGTGTGTGAAGATCTTTTCAAGTTGCTCCAAGTGTCTTTCCCCTAAATACACTGCCAGGAAGTGAGTAGAGATTACGTCCTGTCTTTTAAAAGCTATTTTCTGCTGGAGGGAAACCAAAATAACTTCCAGCTACAACCCTCCAGGGCCATCTGTTGTAGGAGAGGAGAAAAAAAGGATGTCCCATGGAACCGTCCCCGCTGATAACAGCACGGTGATAAACAAACAGTTGTACACGTGCTCTGGAGCCACTCAGTCACTGCTCCCAGGCAGAGCTTGGAGGCTGAATCCATTCCCTGAGTCACTGGCCTGTTGGAGAGCACCCAGACTCCCAGTTGTACCTGGCCCCCGGCAACAGGCAATGTTTGCAGTGGTGTTTTTGGTGTCTCCAGATCTCTTGGCGGGTCTCAAGCTCTTGTACCCAGCACTGTTCCATGTTGGCTGTCACTGTCCTCAAGGCCTAAAGTGTTTGCTCAGCTTGGATGAGTAGCTGAACTTATTCTACAGAGTCTTTAAACCTTGCTGTTGTCACAGTATGATTTTATGGCCTTGCTTAGATTGCAGGCTGAACGAAAATTCTAATTTTTTTCTTTTTTTTTTCCCAATTAAAGCTTGAAGAAGAATTCCAAAGAACGGCCAACATACCCAGAGCTTATGGTGAGTGTGCCTGCATCGAGCAGTGTGTTCAGAGCTGAAATGGGTTACAGTGAGGTGCTGAAGGCAGAGATTCCAATAGTGATGGTGATTTGGGATGCCTTGCATCCCTGTTTTCATAGCAGATGGGAGAATTGTGACACTTCAGAGTCCTGGGAGGGTGACTGCAGATCAGAGATGCTCTTTGAAATCTCAGCCAGGTGCTTTCCAGTCAGATAAAGGGAGAAAATACATGTTGAAGCAGGTAATGGGTAAGAATGACGCTGTGAAGAATCAGCTAATGAGGCTGAAATCCTCCTCTGGGGTTTGTGTGATGAATTCAGACACCTCAGTGCGCCACAAGAGCTGCAGGAGCCCAGTGGCCAACTGGGCTTTGCTGCCCTGGTGCCTTGGAGAGGAGGCTTTTTGGACAGAGTAATTCCTGGATGTTGGGGACAGAGACGAGTCTGTGACTAATTCCAGTTATTGAATTTCATCTGCTGCCTAGAGACTGTTTACTGTGAGGGGTAACTGAGGAATAACTAAGGAGGAAAATGCCAATAAAGGCTGGTGATGGCGGAATGCAGGGCACTGCTCTGTGCCCAGCCAGAGCTCTGGGCTGCAGCTGGCAAGAGCGGATTTTTCTGCTTGAGCTCCACAGTTTCGTGGCCTCTCTCTCTCTCCTGAGTTTCTGGTATTGATCCTGGTGCTCCTAGAAGCTGGCAAAAAGCAGGAGAGCTCAGGAAGTTGGTGTTTCACTCCTGCAGGCATTTCATCCTTTTTTACTCTCACACTATCTACAGCTTTCTAAAGGCAGGAAGGTGCCTAAATTTGTTATTTCTGAAGATCCTGACCCAAATGCTTGCTTGTCCCTGCATTCCCATCCCTGTCTGGTCTCAGTGGCAAGATCACCTGGATTAAGGGTGGAAACTGCTGCAGGATTTCCTCAGGCACTGGTATGCCCTACCCCACAATTTTTGGGACATGCATTATGCCTCCAGAGGGTCAGACCCATCACCACCTCATCTCACCTCACCATCTCTGAGGTGAGAAGGTGCCAGGGTTTAAGGTGCTTTTTACCTGCAGGTCGTGCTGGAATTCCATGCCCCTGAGTTGTAAGCAGTGAATAATTCCTGTGGCATTTGGTGCTGGGCCCTGTAATGCAATTAAATGATAGATAGGTCTGATTGACACACAGCTTGCCCCCAGACTGGCTTCAAACAAAGGGAGGCCTGAGATTTATGGCCCTTTTTTAAACTTTTTTTTGGGTACATTATTGAATAAATGCATCTCTATATTTTAAGCAAATTTCTGGACTTTGCCAAATGGCCTTTTATCAAAAAGGGTTCACTGAAGCAGCTCCATCTGCTGCAGCATTAATACCCATTGGCAAGGGAGTGCATTTCTATTGAATTAGGTTCTTGGATCACCTCTGGAGTATCTCAATGCTGTGGTATTTTATGGCTGACATGGATGTTGTGAGGTCCTGTGGTTGAGGGTTGCTGTTTTGTTGGGGTTTTTTCCTCTCTCTTATGGCATTAAGTTGTGGTCCTGGATTGGACTTGTCATTTAGGCCAAGGCTGCTCCCTTGCTTTCCTGTGGAATTGAGGTTTCTCATGGAAAGTATGACTCTGTGCTATCTTGAGCATCAGGAAAACTGATAGGGGTGCTTAATTCCATTTAAAAACCCACTTCCCGAGGTGAAGCGGAGTGTGAAACTACTGCAGGGCCGGTGGTCTGCACATCCCGCCTGGCACGGGGGCTCTGGGCCATGGCCAGGCTCAGGCCTTGCAGAGGGCTTGGCTTCACGGGGACACAGGGCTGGAGGGCACTGCTGCCACCCCTGGCACACTGGGGGTGCTCCCGGGCTGTGGTAGCTCTGCTTTGGGAGTCACTGCACGGGGATGTGAGAGCAGGGACAGCGCACTCGGGTGATAACAGGCCAGGCCACGGGGGTCTCCTCTCGGAGTTATCCAGGACGCTTCGATTCCTGTGACTGTCTGACCTAGGGAGACCTCAGGTTTTGCCTGGATCTTTGCCTCAACCCATTCCAGCCCTGTTTCCCACATAATTGTGCTTCCTCTTCCTTACTGGTGTCTTTGGATCGCTTCCCAGCCACTCAGAGCTGCCTCGTCTTATTCCCTGGATGACTTGCCACTCAAACCCACCTTGAAAAACATCTTTCCTTTGCTCTTCTTCTCCCTCCACTTGGCCACTGCCATTAAACATCATTGAAACAGCCAATGCTCAGGGACTGAGGTGAGGGGCAGCTTGGAAAAACTCTGGAAACACAAAATTATTTTTAAAAACCTGACTTGCAATGAGTGGGTTGGAAATCAAAGCACCAACCTTGTTTAGAGCAGAGATCAGTGTGAGCCCTGCAGGGCCCTGGCTACCTTTTGGTTCTCTCTGACACCGTCCACACAAATAAATCTGATTATCTGCCAGGACAGTGGGTGTCAAACAAGCTTTTGGGGGTTTTCAGGTGGGATCTCAGCTTGGTGTGTTGCTGAACCAAGCAAACTGAACTGCTGGTGCTGATGGAGAGGGGCTTTTGTTGCTGTCGGGGGGATTTGGTTGTGGTTTTTCTCCTTACACGTATTTTTCCGTTCGTGCTGAAACGCAGGCAGGATTTTCTGGCAGGCTGTCTCCCCATGTCGGTCAGGATGAAGTAGTTAAACACACAAGTGTGGATGGTTTGCAGTCGGGATGGCTTTCCTGTGTGGTGGTTGGGGTGAAGGAGCCACTCCTGCTGCGAGGAGGGGCAGTTCAGGGAAGAAATGAGACTCAGGAGTCACCAGAGGGTAAATAAATACACAGATAAAGCAGGAAGCTGAGGGAAAACCACTGCAGTCAGCAAGGTTTGCACTGCTCCAGTTGGAGCTGGAGCGTGTGGGATGGGTAACCATGGTCTGGGGGGTGTTATGGGGCAGATGGAGAGGGTTTTCTAAGGCTTTCCCTTGCCTCCAGAGCTGCCCAGCTCAGCCCTCTCAGCCAGGGCAGGGTTTAGGGGGAATTCAGGAGGCCATCACAACTTCGTGGAGCAGCCCTTGGGCTCCCCAACTTGCCTCGGCTGTAAAAGCCCAATATTATGATGCTAAGGACAAAACCTTCTTCACTGTCTAGAGGATTGTCTGAAAAGCTTTTTGCTCCAGCCCTCAGCATGGTGAATAATAAACTCTGCTGGTTTTTCTCTCTTTCCCAGCAACATCCTTTCTTCACCCTGCACGAATCCAAAGAGACAGACGTCGCCTCTTTTGTCAAGCTCATCCTGGGAGACTGAGAACTGGACTTGTAAAAGAATTGCCCTTCTGTGGACTGGTGGGTGCAGGGGAGGGGCGCGTGGCAGGACTTGTCATGGAAGCACCAACAGAAAGTCGCCGTGTTTTGTTTTGTTTTGTTTTTATTCTGAGAAACCCCGCCTCGCCCGAGCTTTTTTAAAGGGTTCTTTGGTATCCATAGTGACATAGAACGAGCTGGTTAGTGGAATGAATTTTAATAAGGTTGGTAACCTTAAAACAAAAACAAAACAACAAAGAAAACCCATTTTGAAAGAGTGATTTACATATTTAATGACAGTCGAAGTTCCTCTTCCTAACTCGCTCCTCATCCTCCTTCCCTTCCCCTTGAACCAGAATTTGCTTTGTCATGGTAATAGGTGCTATGGTAGTCATGAAGTTGTATGTAGATTTATATTTTGTCCCTTACATTATTTTAATATTTATGTTAAGTGCTTGATGGAATAGATTTCTGTTTTATATGAGGATGAGTGCGTGGTGACGATGATGATGATGCAAAATGAGGCCACAGCAAGCAGCACTCGTAGAGCTTGGCTGGGGAAAAGGTGTCCGAGGAGAGGAGAGAGGAGAGGAGAGGAGAGCAGAGGAAAAGTGTCTCTGTTGCGGAATATATTTAATGTGCATCATAAAAGGAATTGGTAAGCAAGCCTTGCAGCTCAGCTGCTCGAGCTGTGTCAGGGAGGGAGGCCACGGTGTCCCCTGTGGTCACCTCTTTCCGGACACCACGCTCCGAGTCTGGCCGGCGCTGCCCGGCCTCCAGCTGGGCCAGCTCTGTCCCACCGCCCTGCTCTGCTGGAGAGGGCGGGCTGGGAGCTCTGGGAATTGCTGGGACAGTGTCTGGGACAAGAGGCCCGGAGGGAAGGAGGCTGTCAGAGAAGTTGCACAAAGACAGGAGGAGGCTGCCCTGGTCAGTGCCCACTGCCCAGCAGCGTTGCAGTGCCCGAGGCTCCCTTGGGCTGGGGATGAGCTGCTTTGGGCCTCAAAGGGAGTTCCTCTCTCCTTCTCGGGGTGAGGCAGGATCACAGGATGCACAGCATGACACCCATGAAAAACGGGATGTTTTAGTGGTGGTTTCCAGAGCTCGTGGCACTGCACTGGCAGCAATGCCTCCATGCTTGCTCACAGAGTCTGGGAGTGCCAGCGCTCCCAGGAGCCCGTGCTGGCACGTGGATTGGGCTGTGTCCAGCTCCAGCTGGGATGCTGCAGGCAGCCAGGAGCACTGGGCTCTTCCCTGGGCTGCAGGTGGGAGCTGCAGCCTGGGAAACCACACAGGGACCCCACAGCCCATCCCAGCCTGGAGCTCCTTGCTGCTGGCCGGGTCCCTGGGGACAAGCTGCAGGCCAGGGGCAGGAGAAGGGGGCAGGTGAGGTGGGAGAGGAGCTGGAGATCACCCTGCCCTCAGGTCATGGAGCACTGTCTGGAGCCAGGGGCACTGTGCCCTGCGAGTGTTGCCAAGCCTGGCGAGGCCGCTGGCTCCATGTTAATGCAGGTCTGAGCCATGCCTGCCCAGCTGCCTGGCCTGGCCATGAGCTCCTCTGCCTTTGCCTTTGCCTTCTTCCCCCAGCCCTGGAACAGGGGCCTGCCTATCTGTTCCGGCTGTCCCAGAGGCTGCACAAGTGCCTCGTGCCCTGCACGCGCTTCCATCCCCACCCCTCGCTTGGGCACAGCCTCTGGGAGCCAGGTCTGAGCAGAAACTCACCTTGCTCTGCAGTACTGAGCTGTGCAGGACATTGTTCCACCCTGCTCTGCCAGGTTAGCAGCTCCAGACTCTGCTGGCGTAGGTTGGAACAGTGTGAGTAGATTTTGGGGAGCAATCCCATGGAAGGGCTGATGGGGAGGGCAGTGTTCGGAGCAGGAGCTGTGGCAGGGGTGCTGGGACATGCCAACACTTTGAAGAGGCGCACAAAGACGCCGCCAGTGCCTGGGCTGCCACTGTCACTGCACCACAGGGGTGGCTGTGAGCCTGGAATGGTGCAGCTCTGCCCTGGGGCTGGCAGTGACAGAGATAGGAGAGCATTTGTCGGGATTTATTGATCCTTGTGCCCTCAGCTGCAGAGCAGGGGGCTCAGAGAGGGCTTGCAGGAATCAGGGTGTGATTCACAGGCCGTGCAGGCTTTGGGGAGGAGGTTCCCCTTGCTCAGCCCTGTCCCAGGAGCCTCCCCAGCCCTCGGTAGAGGATAAGCTCCATATCCCGCTCTGTGCCGAGGGGAACCTTTCAGGTTACATTTTGTGGCGGATGAAACACGAGGATGTTTTACTTCACAGTGTAATTTTAAGAGGCCTCGCATGGCTCATGATCTGCCCTCTCATATTCCATGGTGTGTGTGTGTGTTTTCTCTCTCTCACTTTCTCAGAGTCACAGAGCTGTTTTGATTGATTGTCCTCAGCTGCAGCTGAAAGTCCAGCCAGCCAGTTTATAGACTTGGTTCCAGCATCAATTCTCGCTTTGAAAAACATGACATTTAAAACCACCCTTTGGTTTTCCTACATATGGATCTGATGCTTTTGTTAAAGATTGTTTTTGCTGCTTTTCCCCTGCAATATAAGTCTCGTTTGGACACCGCATCTCCTTGACCTCAGAGCACCTTCATTTCAGTGCCATTGCAATTGACAGGTTGAATTTATGAGATACTGTCAAAGTTCAGTATTAATAGCAGATATTAATGTCACCAGCGTTTTCCAATAGAAAATTAATGGCAGTGTTGTCTGCAGCTGGTAACCCCCTAAAAGGATTCCTCCATGCCTCCACAAAGGGCTTGCTTTTATGCTCTCTGCTCTTGCACTGCTTGGGCTGCCAAATCCCTTTGTTTTAATGACATGACAATAGGGCACTCAACAAATCACTTCCCTTCCCTGCTCCTTCTCCATGACTTTGTTCCTTTTAAAGTTGTTTGCGTCAGCCCAGAGTAAGTGTGGAGCTGTCTGAGCATGAGGATGGGAAGTGCTGTGAGAGATCCCCAGCGCTGAGGGGAGCTGTGGCAGGGGAGGGCCCATGCAGGGCTGTGGGGTTGTCCCTGCATCCTGCATGGTGGACACAAAGCTGGGCCTGACCCAGGAATTTCTTAGACAGAAGCCTGAGCTTGGTGGCCTCAGCTCAGGGAGGAGAGCCAGGGACTCCTGTGTGCTTCAAAGCCCTGCAGACCTGCTGGGCTGCAGGATGAAAGTCAGGCTCTTGTCTCTGCCATTTGATTGTAACCTCTGTGAAGATAAAAAAAGCCTTTGGTCGCTGCTCAGATCTTTGCTTGGCCAGAACACGAGCACAGCCTCGCCTGGGACAGACACAGGCTCTGGGATATGAAAGCTTTCCTGGCAGCCTTGCCCCCTGAACAGCAAAGCTTTTGAGGCTTAAGGATGTTCTTCACAAAGGTTTTCTGTGTTCACGCAGCACAGGGCTGTGGGGTTGCCCCAAACTGGGATTTTTAGAGAAGTGGGTCTCAAATGCCATAAACTTGAAAGAACCCCTAAACCAGGGATCAGAGAGAGATCAAAGCTGCCGGGAGCTCAGCACTGAGCTGTGACCTGGACCAGCTGTGGATGGATTTGCAGGGCAGGGAGGGCCTCTCCAACCTGCCACAGGTTATCAGGATGCAGGGAAGAGGCACAGCCCATCCCCAGGGGTTCCCAGGTGTGATGTCCATCCTCTTCTTCCCCCCACCATACAGCTCCTGATGCTCCTGCAATCTGCAGGATGCTGGAGGTCTTGCCCTTGCTGGAGCTGTCACTGGCAGGAAAGGTGTTTTCTGGGTCCCCAAGAGCCCTTTGGTCCCTTAAATCTGAAAGGGCAGTTGGAGGGCATTTTCTGGTTGCTGTTTTTAACCACCAGGTTCATGCTGCTGCACTGGGTGTAATGCCCACCTTTCCTGGAGTTGTTCCAGGTGTACAAACCTTGACACAGATATCTCTGTACTGTATTTCTGTGTTTCCCTGACTTTTGCTGAGTTTACTGGTGACAAAGAGGCAACTCTGACTTGTTAAAGAGGTGGAACGTCATTTCTGGAGGCAGGTGTGTGACAGAGGAGGCAGTTGGTGGGTCCCTACTTGGAAAAATCCCTAAAAAAAGATCTGCAGTTGATCTCCCTGTTGTTCAGCAGGTGCTGCTGGGCCAGTGCTGCTGCACCTTGTCCTGGTGGGACGGGGCTGCCAGGGGCCAAGGGCATTCACAGCCCCAGCTGGGATTTCTCCATACTTGCTGCCAGCCAAGGGTGTACCTGCACGTTTCCCTTCTTCCCTACAAGTTCTGGAAGAGGAAGTCCTGCTTGGTCAAACATTGCTTTAGTGGCTGGTCTGATGTAGTTCAGACAAGGTTCCCACCACCTCCCTCATTTAATAGACCTCTTTTTTATTCAAAACAACCCTCAAACTCCTCTCTCAGAAAATCCAGCCAAGATGCTCTTTTCCCCCCTCCCCCCCTTTTCCATCTTGTTCCTCTTAGAGGAACTCTGGGAACCTCTTGGTGCTTTCACTCTTTCACATGCCAAAGATTGCTGCATCCCCCTTAGTTATGCTCCTGCCAAACCAGATCTTCTAGTCTTGCCTCAAAAATCATCCACTTCCCCGCTCCTTGGGGTTCCTTTTGTTGCAGTTGCTTTTTCATTGAATTTCCTCGTGTTTATTGACATGTCTATTGTTGAGCTTCCTGGACACATGCAGCTCTCTTTTTGGGATACAGGGAAAGACAAACAGTTGCCTTCACTTCTCTGCCCCTGCTGTTGGGGAAACACTGTCAGTGATGTGATTCCTACAGATGGGATGGGTCTCATGTAGAGCTGGGGTCATGGAGGGTGTAAACTGGCACTGCTCCACTGGCTTGGCTGGAATGAGGCCAGTTTTGTCCAGCTGAGAATCTGTCCTTGATGTCCAAACAGTTATTACACACTAATAAAGATTAATGATTGTAAATCCCCACGGATTAGACATAAAATGGCAAGTTTTGCTCATTAATCTTTATTGCCATGTTATGGTTGTTGATGTTAGAGGTCCTCTCTCTGCTCTGGACATGCCCAGAGGTGGGGGCTGAGCCTGGGGAGATGAAGGGTGGACAAAACACACCAGATGTCCACAGGTTTTACACTCTTGTGTCCTCCCCCCAGGTTCCTGGTTTCCTTGAAAGCCCTTAACCAGCAGCAGAGGATGAATCCCAGAGCTTTATCTGCTCCTCTGGCCTCTGCCTGGGCTATAAAACCCAGATTGTTTCTGGTGAGAAGGGATCAGATCTCCTCATTAATATTTCAGCTCAGCCTCTGCTGGAGCAGATGGAGAATGTGAAATTTGCCATGTGCTCTGCAGAGCTGGGAGATTCCCCCCTGGACCATGGCTGGAGGAGTGGCAGCTCTGCTGAAGGCTGAAAGGACTCTTCCTTCACGTAACCCCACTCCATAAAAACAGTGGGTTTTGTCAATAAATAGGGCCAGAAAAAGCTGCATCTCAGTTCCGGGGTGTTTGCAGATGCATGAACACAGCCAGGAGCTGCTGGTGCTGGTGCTGCAGGCACAAAGGTCCGTTGCTGGATAGATGAAAAGGACTCTGAGAGTGCAGTGAACTTCATGGCATAGGGACAAAACGAGTCCTCTGCTGGGCAGCTGGTGGTCAGTCCACCCTGCCAGGGAGGGTCTGAAGCATCAAGAGAGGCAGGACGCAGCCACAGGTCCATCGAGGGCACAGCCTGAGAGCAGCCTGGTTGCCCTTTCCCTCCCCACATCTTCCTTCAGGCCCGGATCTGTGGGCAGTGGGTCCCAGGTTGCCACTGCATCCCCAGTTCCAGCAAGGGGAGAAAAATCTAAATCCCAAAGAAACCCACAGGGAAAAACCTGCAAGTGAACAAAGACGTGTTGCTGCTGTGTGGCCTTAAACGATGGGAAAAGCCTGGGAGAGGCCTCTGCAGCTGAGAGAGAAGAGGGGAAGCATTTAAGGTGGTCTCTGACCGGCTTAATGCTGGAAATACCCAATTTACAGCCCACCAGGAGGAAGGAATTTGCCAGGGGCCCACACAGCCGGCAGTGCCGTTCCCCTGGGAGTAGTTGGGGCAGGATGTTTGTGAGGTGGCTCCTTCAGAGCAGCCCTGGGATGCTGGAGAGCTCTTGGCCTCCGTGGACACCTCATCCCACACACCTTCGTGGTTGTATTTGCATACCTGGGATTTTATTGGCAGCCAGCGGGAAGGGGCCTCCATGCAGCTGTCCATGGAGTGCTTTGGGAGAGGAAGGAGCTGCCTGTCCTCCCCAGTCCCTGCTCCCTAATCCCACAGCTGGGAATTAGCTAAACCAGCCACCCTGCAGGTCTCCAGCCCAAGCAAGACTTTGTCCCTTCATTCACTGCCGTTCCATTAAAAATCCCTCTGGGAAAGCCAAGCAACTCTGGAGCTGCAGCAGCCCTGCTCCAAGGTGGCTCAGCCCAGCCAGCAGCCAGGATGGGCCACAGTCCCTTCCTCGGGAGGCTCTTGGTTTTTAAAGGATGGGGCGAGAGTCCAGCGGCCGCAAGGTTCCGTGGGGACAAGCCGGGAAAAGCTTGGAAGCGCCTGAAGTGCGCTGGAAGTGGAGATGGAAATCTCAAAAGATCAGACGGCTTTCGGCGATTTCCAAAGCTGTCTGGTTTTAGCCAGACCTGAAAACCCTTCCTAGAAGTTTTATTGCAGGGTATTTTGATCTGTTACTTTCACTTTTGGGCTTAGCTAAATCCAGGAAACTCGGAATAGTGTAATTTTTGAATAAAGACTAAACACACCCCAAGTATTCCTGAAGCGATCAGGAAAGCTGCTGCTTGGTTTATCTTCCAGGAATAATTCAGACCAGCTCAGGGTTTAATTCAGTCTGGTTTTGCCCCTAGATAATGATTCTTTTTGAGGAAATAAAGAGAGCAGACCATGGTTTTTCCAAAAGGCTGTGACCCGTCACCATCACCTCCTCCCATCCAGGAGGTGGATGGATATAAATGCTCCAGTGAGAGGGACCAGTGGCTGGTGGCTGGAAGAGCAGCCTGGAGTATCCAGGACCTCCAAAAACTCACATGGACATGGTTTCCCCAGGAACTGTGTGACAGAGGTATTGGGATCTGCCACATCTGGGATTTTTCCCTCTAGGAGAGAACTTCCAGTCATCTCAGAGTGTCCCAGAACACTCAAAACCCTTCACCATTTGTGTGGGGTGTTTTTCAGGGTGGATACTCTGAAAAGTCAGGAAGGACCAGGTGTCCTTGATTTGCACAGCCAGAGTGAAGAAATGTGGATAAAGTGCCTCATGAGAGCCAAAAAAGGGTGTGTTTAAAGATAAATCCCAGCCTCTGTCACAGCTGTTGAGCCAGGATCAAATTTTCCCAAATCCAGGCCCAGCTGCAGAGCTCTCCATCCATATTTAGCCCAAATTTAGAATTTAGTCCCAAGTCCTGCATAAACACCTGCAGCATGGACTCTGCCTTCTGAGGGGCTTCTGGCAGGTTGGGGCTCAAAATACATCCCCCAAACCCAGGATTTGGCTCCGAATATTCCCTTTAAAGTCCCTGTGTAAAGTGAATTTCCAGGGCTCGGCCGCTGTTTTTATTTTGGTGAATCGAGTGGTTTGTGCTTGGTGAGAGCTGTCCCTGTGCCAGAGGCTGCTGGAAATAGTCACAACATACAAAATAGCTGGAATTCTGCATTTTTTAGTAGCAACACAACGAGGGGAAGCTGCTAAATGGAGCTTCTTGTAAGCTGGAAATGTGTTGGAGGAAAATTTGTCATTTCTTGTAGGAAAAAAACCAAACCAAACCAACTGTCTAAAATTGTCCAAAATCTTCAGTTTAAGGAATTACAGTTTTATTGGCAAAGCTCCATGTTTAGCATCAATAGATGGGATTTCTAGACTTTCTGTCTTAAGGTGTGAAATCTGCTTTTTCTCGAGATGGTGGGAAATCTGTAACAAGGATATTTCTATATCATTTTGGCTAGGAAAAAAACCCACCAAAATATGAGCAAAAAATGGAAAAGCACCCAGTTCCCAGTGGTCTCTGGTGTTGAAGAGGGTGCAGGCAAAGCACCTGAAGATGTTAGGAAGGAGAAGACTTCCCACCCTTCTGTGATGCAAGTCCTTACTTTACTTTATTTTTAGGATTTTTTTTTTTACAGTAACATCATTTGGTTTCTAACTGTGAAAGTCTCTGCTTTTCCACACATGTGGAAGGCTGATTATTCTTTCTCATGGTCTTCTTATTTATTATTTATCCTTTTCTGGTACTATCCAAGAGGTGCTGCAGGTATCTCCCAGCCTGCCCTCGAGCCATGTGGAACCCCTGTGGTATTGATACTCCTGACAGCTGGGATGGCAGTAGACAGCTAATTATGATTTTAAATTATATTTATAGCAATTTAGATTAATTTTTTTTAGTGTCCTGGTTTGCTCTAGAATTAGGGATGGGGATAAGGAATCTTGCTTTAAAAAATTGTCATTTTTTGATTTTTCTTTTAACATCTTGGAGGCTTCTGAAGAAACCTGCTCACCTTTAATGTTTTTAGTAGGAGAAGCACTAGGTGGGTTTCAGTTGTTCCTTCGAGAGGGGATTGAGTAGCACCAGGGTTCAGTTTAGCTGATAAAATGCTCTGTGTCACACCATTAAAATCACCCTGAATTCTGACAAAGCAACCACTTCCCTCCTGAAAATTAAAATCTGGTTGGTGACAAACTTGGTTTGTCCAAGGCTCATGCCGGGCTTCTCTCTGTCAAATTTCCATGGAGTTTGCTGGAGCCACTGGGGTGGTCAGGATTGCCCAAGGCAGGGCTGGGGGACAGCCGAGTGTCACCTCTGGGGATGCAGGACACGTGTCCTGCAGAAAGGATGGAGCAACTCATGAGCAGCTTCTTGCTCTGTAGGGCATGTTGAGGGGAATCCCGTAAGTGTGGGAGAGAGTCAGGACTGGAGGCTCAAAACCCATCGGGTTTTGTTCTTTTTATTCCCTTTCTCCCCTTGGAAAGGTGCTTCCAAAGCCTCCCCAGCCTTTCTGATAAAGAGTAATAGAATCACTGAACTGCAGAGACATTCAGGGTGGAATAGGCCTTTAAAACCATCGAGTTAACCAAAACCCCAGCACTGCCAAGGCCACCACTAACCCATGTCCCCAAGTGCCACATCCACACATTTTAAACCCCTCCAGGACGGTAACTCAAGCCCTTCCCTGGGCAGCCTGGGCGCTGTGGTGCAGCTGTTTCCAGACAGCTCGCGCTGCTTCTCTGGTTTGTTTTCTCTCCCCTATGTATAAGAAACATTGGGTAGCAGAATGTGGAATTGATTAGAAGTTCATAAAGCAGGGACCTCAGAAGGATGTGGGTATAAATGCTTTTCAGGCATCCGAGGTGAACTTTAAATGGAGCTTTGGCCCTCATTCTCGTTCTGCTTTTCAAAAATCATTTATGAGAAAGTGGAGCTGTCAAAGCCATGCATGAACTTTGCCTTCTTGCAAATAACTTGTCTCAAAGTAAATTGTCCAAATGCACAAGAAACTTGTCTCAAAGTAAATCCAGTAGCTCTACAAAGCTGGAATTATGTGCATTAGACGGTGTGTGTGGTGTGTGTGTGTGTGTGAGCACATGTTGTGCTTGGGGGGGTGCAGGACCATTTTGGAGATTTAAAGAAACACAATGCAAGTGCTTTTTCAAAAAAGAAAAAAAGGCAACGTAAAATATTTATTTCTTGGCAGAAGTACATCAGACCACATCTCCCATCCTTCTTTTAATTGCTTGGAGTTTGTTTGTGTTGTCTCAGGCTTTGCTGGTTTCCTCCGCAGGGCTCTGTGCTGCTCGCAGCCTGTCACCTCACACAACCCCGCTCGCAGCCAGGGCACGGGGCAGCTCCAGCTCCTCGGGAAAGCCCCTGGGGTGCCATCAGTGCAGCAAAGGCAGAGGTGGTGTTGGATTAAAGGCAGGGCACTGCAGTGTGGGTGATTTTCAATTTTTAGCCTTGTCGAGGGAACTCTTTCCTTGTGAGAATCAAAACTGCCACATCCTAAGGCAGGACCCCGAATCACAGCCTTGGGGAGGGTGTGTTGGCCGGACAGAGCAGGCTTGGAGAGTGTTACTGAAAAGGAAAGAGGTGCTGACATTGGTGTGAGGTGGCACTGGGGTGGTTGTCAGTCTCCCCGTGGGCTTTGCCCACGGTTTGGAGCTGCCCCGTGCAGGATGGACGCTCTGAGCTCCTGTTCCAGCCAGGTGCAGACACTGCCAGGTTCCATCAGTCAGATACTGCCAAGGTCACAGGGTTCTCCCTGTGCTCCAGAGTCCTTCAGTGGTCACCTGGCTGCCCACCTGTCCAGCTGCACATCCCCTCCCTCTGGCTCCATCTGCAGCACTTCCCTGTGTTGTCTCCTGGTGCTCTGGAGGTGAGCAGGAGTAGGAGAGTGACAGCAGGACCACGTGTGTAACGTTTGAGAGGCTTTTAGTTGATGTTGTTTTAATGAGATGCTTTTAGGTCCATGCTGCACTGGTATTCTTTAACCTTCACTGCCACAGATTCTTTCTCCCCACCCTCTTCACTTAAATCAGATTGGCAAAATACGTTTGACTTGGAAAAAAACCCCAAAACAACCCCAAACCCTGCTGATGGGATAAGTTAATTCTCTTCACTGCGCTTTGATTTGATTTCTCAGGATACCCAGAGGTTTTTCACTGCTGCTGAGAGGGGACAGGACACCTTTTTGGAAACTTCAACCACTGTAACAGTTTTCCAGATGTGCGTGTGCGTGTGTGTGTGTGTGTAGCCCGGCACTGTGCGTGCGTGTGTTCTGCTGAATATTATGTGCATCTCTGAAACGCTTCAAACAACTGCCTGGAAGTCAAAAACCAACCACCTCTTTCCAGTCATATGTTTGCCGTGACTTTTCATAACCACACTTGAAACTAGTGGTCTTGGATGGAAATATTCAAAGAGCAGGGCATCTTTATAGCAATGGTATGTCAGTCGAATTACGGAAAATGTACACAAAAATAAATAAATGAAATTTAAAAGGAACATTCTCTCAGCCTACCTGTGTTTCCCTCAGTGGAAGTGCCACCAGTTGTGTCGGGACACGCTTTGGGCAGCTTCTGCCAGTCCTATGGGAGGTTTTTAGGGATCATCTTACTGCCAACAGCTTATCGTACATTACTGAAAACTCAGGAATGCTCAAGCTGCTCGACAGGGATAATCGTCAGCCCTGCTGCCGCTGGTTTTCCTTTCCCTGCTCGGGCTGGCGGGAGCAGGCGCAGCCACATCCCGTCCAGCCCACATCAAAGGCACGGCCCGGCTCCGCCGCCGCGCTGGAGGGACGGGAGCAGCGGCTTCCTGCCCCCACCTTCCCCAAACCAGCTTTAACAGGGGTTCCGGGGGACACGGCCCCGTGCCCAGCATCATTTTGGGGTGCAGCTCTCGGGGCTGGGCTCTGCTGGAGTCGGAGGCTCGGCTCCTCCCGGCGATGTGGCCGAGGGGGTTTGGTGCAGCTGCCGGGCTGCAGAGCAGATGTGCTGCTTCGCTCTGTGATTCCCCAGCTCCCGCACCCAGCCCCGGATCCCCTGGCAGCCCCGTCGCTGTTATCTGCAGCGAAGCTTTTCTCAAAGGGTGACTCTCAGGCCGTGCTTTTGTCCTGATGCAAGGCCAGTGTTCACCCTGGATTTGTTGTCTGAGCCAAAGCGCTTTGCTGGAGTGAAGTGCGCTGGGCTGGCCGTGCTGAAACATGAATCGCTGCTTCCCTCCTCCTCGTGTAAATAAAATTACCCTTCCATTTATGTTAGAACTGCTGAAAACAATATCCCGGCTCCCTCTGCTGATCCTGTAGTCCCAGCAAGGCGAGAGCACTGCCTGCAGAGCTGAGGTGCGCACAGTGAACTCCAGAGAAGCAGCCTGGTTAGCAAAAGAACTTTGAGGGGCACAGCTTTTAAACCGTGCTGAGCTTTGTAATGCAATTATTTGGGTTGAAAATGGCAGATCCTGTTCCCTCTGCCTCCCCTGCCTGTTTCATGTATGAAATTGTGAAGTGATTCCTGCGTTGTCCCACCTAATGTCACATGGAAGTGATGAAGAGAACAGGGGAAGTTGAGGTGTGAGGAAAATCAATGTTTATCACCTGGAAGGAGCACAGAAGCCTGGGCTGAACGCTTTAGGATTGCAGCAGGAACGTTACCCAGCAGCGGGAATGCTGGTGATGCTGAGATTGCCATAAAAATGTTGGAAGGGAAGAGTTGCAAGAGGCACAGACCCATTTCTGAGAATCCTAAACTGAACAGCTGCTGAAGTTCTCCCTGCGGTGCGTGTGCGTGTGTGTTCTGTTTAAAAGGAAGAAATTAAGAGCCATACTTTTATTTTATCAAATCAAATTACCCCTGTATGCTCAGAATATTTATGCACCAGTGCTTTTTTTTTTATTAGGGCTTTATCTCACTGTAATCAATTCCAAATACAAACCTATTTTTATCGCCGTAATGCAGCAGTAATTTATAAGATGTAGACGGAACGCACACGAGATGCCAAAAGCAATTTTATGGAGCCTCTTTTGTTGTCATCTACAATGCATCAGCTCTTGCCTTCAGCCTCCCATCAATTTTAAAAGCCCCAAGACGAAAAGAAAAAAAAAAAAAAAAAAGAAGGAGCAAGTACAGCAAAGCAGCTGCCAAGGCCTGGAACAGCCTGAGATCCGTGTGCACCTTTGGGATGGAGGTTGATTGAACGCAGCACAATAATGAAAACCGTGCTGAGCTTTGTAATTCCAATTATTTGGGTTGAAAATGGCAGATCCTGTTTCCTCTGCCTCCTCTGCTTCTTTCATGTATGAAGCTGGGAAGTGATTCCTGCGTTATCCCAACGAACATCATGTGGAAGTGAGGAAGAGAACAGGGGAAGTTGAGGTGTGAGGAAAAGAAGAGGGAAAGTTGGGGTCCTCGGGGCTGAACAGAACTGCTGTTCTTCATAAGTGTCCTTTCTCCTCTCATTTGGGAGCCCTCCTGGACAGGCAGTAATATTGGCTTCAAAATGCAAATATGCTGGATGAAACATTCCAAAATCCCAATTTTCACACCAACCAGCTGCCTTTGAGCACTCACTCCTTCCACCAGGCTCTCGTGGCCCTGAGGGGCACCTGCAACAGGAGCACCCATTGGTGTCCATGGTTGGGCTTCTTCGAGCCTTTCCAGTCAAGATCTTGCCCGTCAGACATGGCTGCTGCTCTCCCAAATTTTCCCAGTGTTATCACTCCAACACACTTCTGTTCTAGTTCTGGCTCTCTGGTGCTGGAAGTGCTTGGAGTGATGCTGAAATCAATAAAATTGTGATTAGACAAGTGGGAGTGCTTTCTGACTGCCAGAGGGCAGGGTTAGATGGGATATTGGGAAGAAATCCTTCCCTAGGAGGGTGGGCAGGCCCTGGCACAGGGTTCCCAGAGCAGCTGTGGCTGCCCCTGGATCCCTGGAAGTGTCCAAGGCCAGGTTGGATGGGGCTTGGAGCAGCCTGGGACAGTGGAAGGTCCCTGGACTGGATGATCTTTAAGATCCCTTCCAACCCAAGCCATTCTGTGAGGCCATAAATCCATGAAGATCTTGCAAAGGTTTTGAAGGACACACTGCACCTAGAGGTGATGCAGTTCATTGATGTTAAGGACACAGATGTTTCATTTTGTTTCATTTGCTTGCTGAATCCTACTAAGAGACAATTGGAAGTACCTTCAGACTAAAAGCACATCCCATTTAACACCCAGTGATTGCTTTTAAGGCATGCACAGAAACAGGTCTCTTTCAATAGGCTTCTATTAACCACAGGTACTGAAAATAAATGCAGGAACATTACAGAACGCTGACAAATTATTAATGGCAAACATTACCGAGCCACCTTTGTTGTTCGCCTCCCCCTTTCATATCGGAGGGCTTTTGGGAAATAACAATCAAAGCAGTCCCTCCTGGAGGAATCATTACTAAAGCATTTTGCATGCAGATTACTTCAGGCCTCAGCACCGCGACTCTCGGCTGGGTCAGGAGAGGAAGGCCAAGATTTGCTGATTGAGATCAGATGGTTGGTGGCGAGAAGGAATCTAGATGACTTAACTGGAGGGATTAAACTCAAGTCTTTTGGCTTCCACTTGGCTGTTTTATAAACTGCACAGTTGGGCCGCGTTCCCCTCGGCGTGTGTGCGATGCGAGTGGGGCGGCTCGGGGCACCAGCCAGTCCCTCGGTGCTGGCAGGGCAGCCCTGCTGGGTGAGAAAGGCAAAGACAGTGCAAGCGGAAGCTAAAATTAGCCCCTGGAGCTCCAGCCCTCGCACCTCCGGCCGGGCTGAGCCGGCAGCGCTCTCCAGCCCCACCAGCACCGCCGCGGTTTGGTGGGTGATGCTGAGGGGCAGAGCCAGCATTCCCAGAGCTCCAGCCCTGTGTCCCTGCCCTCCCCAGGGTTCTCTGAGGTGCCCAAACACTACCAATGTCCCCATGGCTGGCACTTGGCTGCAGGGTGACGAGCCTTCAGAGGGTTTTGTTACCGGCCGTTCCCGTTTGAAGCCTCACCCAGTGGATGTGTCCACACAGGAGCAGATGGAGCTTTCTCCTTCCTCAGAGCCCAACCTTTAATTTTACAAGGCTGATTGAAACCAAGAGTGGAAATAAAAAGTCAGAGCTGCTCTGTTTTCCTTCCCCTCCCTTCCATTATCTTCTTTCTTTTCCATCTATCCCCGTCTCACATGCCTCTCGGATTGCGTCCCCCTGGTTTCCCAGTTATTTATTGACCCAGACCTAATTCCTTATTTCCAGAAATGTGTCATGAATCCTGCCTTTGAGTCATTTGCTTTTTGCTTTCCAGGCTCACCTCTTTGACCATGTTTTCCTGTGAAAGATAAGGATACAGGGTTTGTGGAGTAATCTCAGCAGGATGCCTGGGTTCCATTCATGGATCTGTTGCCACTGGCTCATTACAGAAAATTAGGGGAGTTATTTCACCTTTCAGTGCCTCACCTCGGTGTCACCATCTGTAGAACAAGGCTAATAATTGTTATCTCTTCCTCGCAGGAGAACTGGGGAGCTTCGCTAATGACCATCTGCTAAATGTTCTCAGAGCCTCACATGAACATTTCTACTGAAGTGCAAATTATTATTAGAAACCAGGGATTGTTACTGGATTGATATCAAGTCATTGTCGACAGCTTCTCTGCAGGGAAAACTTAGGCACAGCCAACAAGAACAAGCTGCATGTTTTGAAGTTGTGCAGTTGATTATGTTGGCTTTCATCTTCTGGTAAGAGGATCCTCTGCCATCTGAACTCTCTGATCTCTGGGAACACAATTCATCCAATCAGTCTGGAGGAAAATAAACCTCCGCAGACAAAAACATTAACTATCCACCTGAGATCAGATGAAGATGGAAGATGTTAATTAATTCCCAGCCCCCAGCCCTTAACTCTTGCAAAGCCAGCGTTTCCCTGGCCCACCAGGCAGAGCTGAAGGGGAGCACAGGACACATCCATGGCCCATCCTGGGGTTGCAGAGTCTCCTGGGCTCGTTTATAAATGGAAACATGCAAATATTCAACAATGAGATTGGTGCCACTGAAGGCTCCTATGGACAGTCTGGGGGTCACGTGTTGATCTCGTGGTTGCACTCGGAGATTCCAGGTGCCAGCACAGATTCCAGCTGTGGCTCCTTCCCAGCTGTTGTGGTTTAACACTAGCTCCAGCAGCTTGGCCCCACGGAGAACCAGTGGGAGAACCAGAAGGGTAAAACTGAGAAAACTGAGCTGAGATAAAGGAGTTTAATAATTACAGCAAAAGCCACACATGCAAGCAGAGCAGAACAAGGAATTCATTCCCCACTTCCCATGGCAGGCAGGGGCTCAGCCATCCCCAGGACAGCAGGGCTGCATCACACACAGCAAGGAGGCCAAAGGCCATCACTCCAAACGTCCTCCCCTTCCTCTTTATCCACTGAGCCTGACACTGCGTGGCCTGGGATGTCCCTGGGGTCAGCTGTCCTGGCTGTGTCCCTTCCCAGCTCCTTGTGCCCCCCCAGCCTCCTCACTGGAGGGGTCAGGGGCAGAAAAGGCTTTGACTCTGTGTAAGCACAGCTCAGCAGTAACAAAAACATCCCTGTGTTATCAACCCTGTGCTCAGCACAAACCCCAAACACGGCCCCAGAGTGGCTACTGGGGAGAAAATCAACTCCATCCCGGTCAGAACCAGTCCACCAAGGAGCCATTCCAGGCTGAAGGACATCCCTGCACCTCTCCTGAGCCTGACCCAGTGAGTTTCCTCCTAGCTCAGCCTCAGTGCTGGCAGCTGATGCGTTTAGTTGAGCTTGGAGCCCACATTTAGGACATACGGACACGAACCCCCCTGGGACCCCACTGGGATGTGCCCCGCGTGCCCAAGGCCCTGGAAGCGCCACTGGAAATATTACAGGAACCTCTGTCTTAAGAGAGAGTGGCCTCCCACCCTTTTAGTGCCTGGCCTCATCTGCGGTGTTCTCCCGGCGCTGGGAATGGGGAGGGAGGGTGGCTGGAGGCTACAACGCATTAGGGGCATTCAGGAGGAACGGCGTCAGTAGGGACGGGCAGAGATGGGGCTGGGGGCCATTACCGGGGCCAGGCTGCGAGGAGCAGAGAGCTCAGCTCTGCTGCGACACCGAAACTGACAATTCACAACTGGAGAGGTTTGGGAACAGCCCCGATTCTTCCCTCACTGATCCCATTAAGTGCTTATTTTGCAGGGTTTAAGTAAAATAAATTTGGTTTAATGATGCTGCAACAATCCAAAATCATCATGGGTGCTACGCTCACACCACCAAAGCAACACTGAGGGGGAAATGGGGGACTTTTTGGGAGCTGCCAGGGGAAAATCAGTGTGGAAAATGGGTGACTGAATTTTGGGAGCTGCCAGGGGAAAATCAGCATGGAAAATGGGTGACTCTGAATTTTGGGAGCTGCCAGGGGAATATCAGTGTGGAAAATGGGTGACTGAATTTTGGGAGCTGCCAGGGATATATAAACATGGAAAATGGGTAACTGAATTTTGGGAGCTGCCAAGGATATATAAACATGGAAAATGGGTGACTCTGGATTTTGGGAGCTGCCAGGGGAATATCAACATCCCTGCACTGCACTGGGGCTCTGGAGACAGGGCTTGGTTATCCCGTGCAGTGCAGAGCATGTTGAAAATGGAAAAAAAAAAAAAAAAACAACCAGTAATTTTTAAATTAAAAAAGGATAATAACCTCTTGTGTTAAAATTGTAAAAATCAGTCCTCTGCGTTTAAAAATGGACTTGTAAAAGCATTTGTGCCTTTTGGCTATTTCCTATAATGTATAGCTTTGGTCACATGGCTCTCATTAAGACACCAGAAAATGTTGTAAACTGGCATTTATAAGCTCGACATCGGAAATTTCTGTATTTTTATTTTGAATTTATAATCCCACTCCAAGATTTGCTGAAAGATATGAAACTTTACTTGAGGTTTTGGAAAGGGAATGATGTCTGAGCAGAACAGTCTCCTTTTGGTAAAAACTCCCATCTGTTCAAGTTTTGACGCGTTCTTCAGGCAAATGTGATTTTTTTCCCCTACATGTATTAAAAAAAAGCCAAAACAACAAAGCAGATCTGGCTAAGAGCACAGTCACTAATACTTCAACTGTTAATATTTCATAACATTGCATTTTTTAAAGATAAAATTACTTAAAATCCGTATAAACACACTTGCTCCCATCTCTGCAGAGCTGAGGAGGCTGCTGGGGATCCCTGGGTGAATTTAACACCGAAAACAGGGAAGTTTTGGTCTCAAAATAAAAAGGAACATTAAAATCAGGGAAAATTTTAACCCCATGTGTTTTACACCGAGGTTTGAATAACACCACCCCAGGCTGTGAATAACATCACCAACTGGAAACTTCCCTGTTTCCCCCGAGCTCACATCTCTGGACATGGCTCAAGCATTAAAATTTGACATAAAATAAACTAATTAACTTCTCCAACAATGAAACAAGGGTTGTTGCCCATCACTCCTGAATAATCGAGGGATTTGGGAGCAGCAGGTGGAGGAGCAGCCCGCAGGGCTGATTCCAGCAGCTCTTTTCCAAGCAGGCTGCAGGTGGCAATGCTCTTATTCCTGTTGGTGTCTCTCCCTGAAACCCCCGGGATCCGGGAGGAGGAGGTTGCTCTCGAAGAAGGAACCCATCAGGAGGGAAATCTGACGAGTGTAACTGCAGGGAAGGGGTCAGAAGGAGATCAGATCGGTTTCCTTTCAGTGGGAAGGGCTCCTTTCTCCAAGCAGCTGCTGTGGGTTTTCCGTGTCACCCTCCCAGCCTGTCCCCAGCCTCTGGAATTCATGTGGAGAAATCATCTGGGAGATGGGCAAAGCTCTGGGGCACATCAGGGAATATCCTGAAGGAGGAAAAAAATGAAATGAGGCATCCTTAATTCCCATTCCCCGAACCCATTGTTATGTTGTTCCTCCAGAAGCGAGAATCCAGACTCGCAGCTTTCCCTCCTTCCCTGAGGAAGATTAGGCAGAGTAAGACTCAGATTAATTAGGTGATGATTTATAACATCCCTGAGTGCATTAGAGAGCCCTTGCAGTGGCCATGCAGCAATCCCACTCCTCTGGCTGCTCCAGCAGGGCTTTCTGATGACCAAAGGAATCTCCGAGGGGTTTTTCCATTGGGGTTTTGCTGATCAGCCCTAGGGCAGAGATTTAATCCTGGGAGATGGAGGGGGGTGGCCTGGCAGAACAGCCTGGAAACACAGGATAGGAGAAAAATCCCTTTCCATGTGGAGAAATGCTCCTGAAAATGGGGCAGCTTTGCCAGGAGCACAGGAGAAGGCTCCGATGACACCCAGGAGTTCGGGCGGAGCAGGGATTTCACCTGGCTGAGCCATGGGGTCTGTCTGGAGGTGCAAAACAAGAGGTTGGGAAAGGCTCAGGCTCTGTGGGTTCTTCGCATCAACCCAGAGGGGGGAGTGGAGCTTTCTGCCTTTTTGTGTGGGCTCCGAACCTTTAATCTCCATGAAGTGCCTCCTCTGGAAAACGGCCCTTATTTGCTGTGCTGTGGGAACAGGATTATTGTTAAATGGTGACAGGGAGCAAGTGCTTTAAAATAATATTGCAGAGCACTCGCTGTGCTCTCGCTCAAAACTCCCAACAGCGGCTGAAGCAGCCCTGAGTGATGCCACTGCTAATTCACCACGTGGAGCACGCACAGGAGCCAGCCCGAAGAGCCCTTTCTGACAGGGAAGAATGGCCTGTTTCGCTGAAAAAGCAATGGTGCTTTAACCAAATCATGCCTGGGGAAGCAGCCCGGTGACACAACTCCGGCTGCTCCATCAGGGATGCGTCACTGCAGCTGGAAATATTCATGAGAGCGTTCCCTGCATGCTGAGGCCTCTCTGTGCTTTCTCCACCTCATGCTGAGCATTTTTTTTGGGTTTCCCTCTCCCCTGAGCCATGATCTGCCCTCATTGGCTCACCTGGGTTGGAAGGGACCTCAAAGCTCACCCAGGTCCGCCCACACCTTCCACTGTCTCACGCTGCTCCAAGCCCTGTCCAGCCTGGCTTTGGACACTGCCAGGGATCCAGGGGCAGCCACAGCTGCTCTGGGAATTCCATCCCAGCCCCTCACCACCTTCACAGGGAGGAATTCCTTCCCAATATCCCATCTAACCCTACTCTCTGTGAGTCTGGAGCCATTCCCTTTGTCCTGTCACTCCACACTCTTGCCCTGCACCCTTCTGAGCATGAAACCTGCTCATTAACACCACGATTTTCATCAGGGTCTGGGTGGTGGATGGGCAGGACACCTCAAGAGCCTCCAACCTTCCTCTGGGAGCTTCCAAAGCAAAGAACAATCGGTGGGGTGAAGGCTGGGGAAAGCAGCTGGGGATGGGGATTTCCTTGGAAGGGATTTCTGTGCTGACCCAGGGGTGCAGCAGGGCCCACTCAAAATGTGGGTGCTGCCTCTCTTCCCTGATCCCATCCCAGGGAGCAAAAGGGCAAATCCAGCAATACCTCTGGCTTATCAGTGACAGGACAAATTGATACCAGACTTTTAAGAGGGTGGGGAAACGTCTCTCCATAAAAAGAATCTAAATTTACCATCGTGTTAACAATTCTCTAAGAGTTTTTGGCAACTCCTAATGGAAATTTCAGGAGCAGATGGAAATATTTGGAAACGTATAGAACACATGAGCCTGCAACATCCATTTTTATTTTCTCATTGGGAGTGTGGAGTGGTTTCAGGTTGCCTTTAAATTTTTTTTTTCCTTTCTTTCTTCTGGATACTAAGAAAAGCAAGAGGGGAAGCAGGAGATGATGGATATAGGCAGGAGGGGGTTTTTTTTGGTGTTGCTCACTTGATTCCCCTGTGTGGTCTGTGATAGATTTGAGGGCATGGCACCAGCATGAATAACCTGGTCCCAGGTTATCTGGGAGCTGGGCAGGAATGGGAAGGCACCTGTGAGGTCCAAGGAGCCAATTAACCTTTTCCAGCTTAATTTGAGGTGGATTGCCTGTATCCACCTCCCAGGCAGCACGTGGGGTTTAATTAATGAGTGTAAAACCAGCCTCAGGGTTCTCTGCTGGAAGAGAATGTCAAACTGTGCAGCATGGGCTGGACTACCCCTGATGCCCAAGGTCACAGCTTCCCTCAGAGAGGAGGATCCATGGAGAACAGTGAAAAGGTGGAGCAAATATTTCCAATCCCTGGTGCCCACAGGGCAAGAAAAGCTTTTGCTTTTTAGGTGTTATAACCCATCCTGGAGCATGGAATTTGGTGCCGTAGGAGAGGAATCAGTAACAGTAATAGACACACACAAAAGCTGAGGGAAAAAACCTCCCAGCTGCCAAATTTCTGGACCTCTGCTGATCAGGAACGATCAGGAATGAAGGAGTTTTTCCACCTCTCTGCTGTCTGAGCAGCACAAGGGCCAGTGCACGGCATTCACTGCTGGTCTGCCCTGGTGGATCAGGGTTTATGTGGGGAGCTCATGTGGAAACTGAGGCGTTTTCTGAGGTGTTTACATTGTCCCGCTTCCACCGGATCGTGGCGGCTCTTGGAATATCCATCCCCAAAGCTTTTAATTAGGAGAGACTTCTGGGGCTGGTGGTCGAGGCTTTTATTGTGCTTGGAAGGGGCCTGAGCAGAGGCCCCTGGGCCAGCAGCAGTTCCGACAGCGATCCCGGCTCCGGGATGGGGCAGGAAAGCGAGCAGCCCGAGGAAATGGAGCTGGGTGATGACAGAGAGGCTTCTCTCACAGCCACCCGAGCAGCTCTCGGGGAGAACGAGCCTCCAGCCCCTCACTGTCGCTGTGCACCGACAGCAGCATGAGCAGAGCTTCCCCTGCTCCACACTGAGTGTGGGACACTTCGGGAACCGCTGCCTGTCCTGGGGCTGTTGTCACCCCCTGAGCCCTGCGGTGACAGGGAGCAGCTGTGTGGCATTGCCCAGCTCATCCCTGCTGGCTCTTGCCTCCCCTCTGCACCAGTGAAACCCTCAGCCCGTTCTCTCTCTGCTTTCCCTGCACAAACCCTTTTTCCATGGCGGGATTAACGTGAGGGATTGGGGTTCAATTTCCCTGTGTGTTGGCTGTGATACAGGAGCACGTCTGCCCAGACCTGCAGAAGCCGTTCAGGTCTGAAATCCTCTCTGCTGTGTCCCTTCCCAGTGGTTTCTGTGACAAAGGAACACTGGCTGGAGAGCGTGGCAGGCTCGTGTCCCTCCCAGCACTGCAGGAAAGTGACACTGCTTTGATCCTGTCACCTTTCCCTTGGCCCAGAGGCAGCGGGTGCTGAGCCACAGCACCTTCAGGATGTCATTTCTCCCTGGAAAAGCTCCCTTTGGTACCTTGTAAAGCACCCAGGAAGCATTTGGAGTGATTAACTGAGGGCTCTTCCTTCCTAATTTTGGTGTGATCCCATGTGTGGCAGGGAAGCTGTTGGGATAATTCCTTTTTTGTCGACTAGTGGTGAATAATTGTGTCATAATACCTGATAAATATGCAGAACACACTTGCAACTGCTCTGAGGCAGGTTGGAACCACATGCTCACACAGCTTTACCAGATGCTGTGTGCTGGTATTTGTCCCAAATCATCACAAAACCCAAACAAAGTCCAAATTTTTTTATTCAAAACAGGCATCAGATATTAAAACTGAAATTAATAAGATTCTATGGGTTGAGAATAACATGTCCATGAAACCAACTGATGGCAAACATTAAAAAAACTTCTGTTCTCTTCGCAGGCCACTTTTTTTCTCTGTAACACTTGATGTGAAACCACTTGAAGATAAAAGTGAATCCAACCCAAATTAATTTTATTTGCAAGCATCAGGCACCCAGGTAGTACATTAATAATAAAAACCATCTGGGTTTTTAAAAATTAATCCTTTTTTAGTCAGCCAGGGAAGGGGTGTCCTTCATAACGCAGGCAAATGTCTTGCCTGGACCTGTGACTCAGGAGCTGGCAGTGACTCTTCTCTTCCTGCTGTCCTTCCTCTGAGCTACTTCACCTTTCTCTCCAGACCTTCCTGGATGAGATTTTATCAGCCAAGATGTGTGAACATGGAGTGAGGGCTGTGTATGGCCAGAGCAGGGCTGGGGGAGCTTCCCTGGGCAGAGCGGGGCTGGGGGAGCTTCCCTGGGCAGAACGGGGCTGGGAGAGCTTCCCTGGGCAGAGTGGGGCTGGGGGAGCTTCCATGGGCAGAGCGGGGCTGGGAGAGCTTCCATGGGCAGAGCGGGGCTGGGAGAGCTTCCCTGGGCAGAGCGGGGCTGGGGGAGCTTCCCTGGGCAGAGCGGGGCTGGGGGAGCTTCCATGGGCAGAGCAGGGCTGGGGGAGCTTCCCTGGGCAGAGCGGGGCTGGGGGAGCTTCCCTGGGCAGAGCGGGGCTGGGGGAGCTTCCATGGGCAGAGCGGGGCTGGGGGAGCTTCCATGGGCAGAGCGGGGCTGGGGGAGCTTCCCTGGGCAGAGCGGGGCTGGGGGAGCTTCCATGGGCAGAGCGGGGCTGGGGGAGCTTCCATGGGCAGAGCGGGGCTGGGGGAGCTTCCCTGGGCAGAGCGGGGCTGGGGGAGCTTCCATGGGCAGAGCGGGGCTGGGGGAGCTTCCATGGGCAGAGCGGGGCTGGGGGAGCTTCCCTGGGCAGAGCGGGGCTGGGGGAGCTTCCCTGGGCAGAGCGGGGCTGGGGGAGCTTCCATGGGCAGAGTGGGGCTGGGGGAGCTTCCATGGGCAGAGCGGGGCTGGGGGAGCTTCCATGGGCAGAGCGGGGCTGGGAGAGCTTCCCTGCCCTTGGCCACCGTCATTGAGAAGATGCTGGGAAAATAAAACACCTCTGAGTTAAAGGGGAGCCCCAGGAGCTGGAGGGGCCACAGATGCCAAAATTGTGGTTCAGGCCCCCTCAGACACTAAAGGGAGTTTTCCTGCCCTGTGGCCTGTGTGGGCTGGACCAGCTCCTGATCTCTGATCCCTCTGTCCTGTCTTCTATTAAATCCATTCCTAGAGCTGCATCCAGTCCCTCCAGTGCAGCTGTAGCTCTCCAGCCTTTTCCTCTCTCCACTTTGGTCTTCTCCAGTCAGCACAAATGCTCAGGCCTATGTTCCCTCTTTTGTGCCCTGCTGAAGGTAATTCAGCACAAAAGCCAAAATGGCAATTTTTAGGGCTCTCCATGTGTTGGGATTCTTTTCCTTGCTAAGAGGTGCTGCTGCTTGGGGCCAGAGTGGCACCAGGGTGGGGCCAGCTCAGGAGCTGCTCCCCAGCCTGCCCCAAGGGAGGGGGGACAAGTGGTGTTGGAAGACAGGCAAATGAAAAAAAAACCCAAAGCACAAATTCCCCCCTTCCTTGGAAGTCTGGAAAACTCTGACCTGCTGGGGAGATGGAGGGAGGTTAAACACCCTCCAGGTAGTGGGGTAAGATGAGCCTCCCCAGGCTGGGGAAAATGATGCTGGGTGCTGAGTGTTTGACAAAAAACTGGCTTAAGTTTCACCAAATCGTTTCCTCATCATCAGTCAAAATTACCCTGCCCTTCCTCCTCCTCCTCTCCCTCCTGAAATGCAAGAAGATGAAAAGAAGAAGGGAGGGGGACAAGAGGAGGGAACCATGACAGCTCAGAAAGTGCAGTGGTGGAGCTCTGACCACTCCGATGCCTGCCCCGCTCATCCTGCGTGAGGGGATTTGGGAAGGGCTGGGAGCTGAAGCCTTGCCGAGGATTCACACCTGGCCTTTGCAGCACTGAGCTCTGGAAACACTCTGGGGAAGGAAAGACTCGCTGGCACCGTGGGGGATGAAGCGTCTGGTGTGAACTGGGGCAAACTGGGACCAGTTGGTGCCATGGTGGGTCCGGCTGAGGGTGGCACGGGGCAGGGAGGGACCAATCCATGTGTGATGGTGCTCCAGGGATGCTGTACACTGGGATAGACAGACAGAGCCTTCCAGGAGCCCTTTTTGCAGCTCTGCTGGACGCCCCAGAACAATTAAAATAAAACTTTTGATCAGGCATAATTCCATCCCATCAGAACAGCCCACTGGCATTCTGGCCAAAATCCAGTGGGTTCGGTTTCTCCATGTTTTCAACATTTTTTATAGAAAGCACCAAAGAACACCAAGAGCAGGAAGGTGTCACATTTAGGGCACCTGCAGGGGGTTTGGGAGATGTTCCTTCAGACACCCCATCCCTTATTTGGGGTCCATTCCAGTCCTGGCTCTCCACACCAACCATTTCCCACCCCGGTGTTCAGTGCCGACTCCCAGAGCACCACCACGGCTTTCCTTTTAAAACTTTCCTTTGATTTCCTTTTTTTATTTCCCTGGGGCCTGGAGAGTTTATGAACACACGTTGTAGGGGCAGTTTCCAGGCTCTCATCTCCCTGGGGCATGTTGGGCTGTCAGGAGGAGCACTCGAGAGCACACCTGCTGGATTTTCTATTGCCCAGGATAATTCAAATGGGCACGAAGGAGTTCTTTAAGACACCAGAGGGAATCAGGCATGTGAGCACTTAGAACAGTGATGGTGTGGAGGTTCAGTCAGCAAAACAAACCTGATTTAGTCAGAGTTTTGGCCGTGATTTATTAAAGATGACATTGGTTAAAATCTTGCTTGGCCAGGGCATAACTGAGACCGACCAGCTCGACTGGGAAGGATCCTCCAGCAGCCCAGAAAAATCAACGTGCTCTGGGTTCTGCAGTGCAGCATCCCTGGCAGAGGGATGGAAGTCTGGCCCAAGGAGAAGGGGATTGCAGCAGGGGGTGCTCGCTTCCATTTCTTGCTCTAGGAGAACGTGCACAGCTGTTCAAGGAAACCCTCGAGCGTGCGCTGGGCAGTGAAATCTTTGCCACTTCGCACTGAGTGACAGAACCCTGGCTTTCCTCACCCCAGAACAATTCCAGCGCTCCCAGGTGCTGCCCTTTTGCTCTGGGGCTGATTCTGCCATGCAGAGGTGGCCAAAATGGGAGAATCTCCCTGGAATCTCAGAGCTGCCCAGACGACAGCACAAAAATGAGTGGCTGTGCTCTCCATCCCTGTGGCAACAGGGTCGTGGTTGGGAGCAGAAATCGCTGTCCTGGCTGGCAGCAATGCTCCTTTCCCAGCTGCTGGGCAGAAAAGGCTTTTGGAGGATTTTTCCAGGATGCCCCCGGGCTCTGGGTTGGCCACCTGTGCCTGCAGACAGGCATGTGCTGGTGGCTCAGGGCTGTGGGCAGAGCAGGGCTCACCCCTGGCTCACCAGCACCTCCAGCCAGCTCTGCTCAGCTGTTCCCCATTAGCACTCTGACTCCAAGGCAGCTCTGCCCCTCACCCCCGTGCCTGACCTGGCCCCATAAACCCTTTCTGGGTTTTTTGTTGGTTGTGGCTAATCTGTGAGCAGATAAAAAATTTCCCCTAATTTCTTGGCTTGCTTCACAAACCTTTATTGATTGATTTATTTGTGTTTACTCTGGTGATAGACAGGATCCCTTCCTGTTGCAGGCAGGCTGCCTGTGACCCATCCCAGGCAAGCCGGGGATTTTTCTTTTCCCTGCTCCAGTGGATGCCTGAGCGCTTCCCTCACAAACCCCAGCTGGGGTGAAATGCAAAATTCAGCTTTGCCTCCTCTCGCTCTGCACAGGGATCACTGTGGCTGCTGCTAATTCACGTCAAGATCTACAGGAATAACCATGGAAAATACTTGGCGTGGCTCAGCTCCACACAGAACACAATTAAATATATCTCACAATTATGTTTTGTCCAAAATTATAGCCCCTTAAATACCTCACATGCCTCTCCCAGCTGGTGGGTCTAAATTTAGGGATTCCCTGTGAGTGGCATGGTGGGATCACGCACTATTGTGGGAGGGGACATGGTGGGGATGCTCAGGTCAGCCTGTGGCCACAACATTTTGCTTTCCCAAATCTCTCTGTGAGCTTCCACAGCTGTTTGAAGGCCCCACCACTGTGCAGGTGTTGCACAGCCACTGGCACAACTGGGAATGGGATTGTGGTTCCCACTCATCCCAACACTCACCCACCCATCCCAGCACCCCTGGGCACAGCTCTGCCCCTGCCCAGCAGCCCCAGGGAAGGAAAGGACTCTTTCAACTCCTTCTTTCCCAGTGGGACTTTATTTTTCTTTCCACCACCTCTTGACCCTGGATGTGGAAATAATGTCCAGGGAGCTGAGAAAGTTCTCAGCATCTTCTTTCCTTCCTGCAGACATCAAAAGGGGATTGTGGACTCCATCACGAATTACATCACGGCTGGTTTTGATCCTCTCAGCAGAGGAGACATAAATCTTCTTCCTCTTTCTTTCTCTGTTTGGGTGTCGATTCTTTCCTGTGTTCTGAAGTTTCTCAGGAGAAAATGTAAACGGGTTTCATAAGCTGATTTTCTGCCTGCAGGCTTTTACCTTGGTGGTTCTTATCCCTGCTGCTGGGTGGAAAAAGGACTGGCAGGGTTTGGAAAGGACCAGGGCAGGGAGCAGAAGGGGCAGCAGGAATTTTAACAGCCCTGATTCAGTAAACTCATGGCTGTGCTGCTGTGGTGGGGAGAAGCCTCCAGCAGTTTGGTGATGCTGGTGTCAACTTCTCAGCCTGGCCAGGCAGGGATGGAAGCAGAACCAGGCTCCCCAGATAATCCCCTTCATGGACATCCCTGGCATTAATTGGGGAAGCCTCATTAAGACTGGAAGTGCAGGCTGAAAAATCAGTATTTCTAATTTTACTGCAAGGACTGAGCCTAGGCCCCCCATTCCCACGGAGCCTCCCAGTTTGGCTGTGGGGCTTCTTCCAACATCCACTGAGTCAGGGAGCAGAAAAGGGGCCCTGGGATCTTCTCAGGTGAGGAGCAGCTGGGCCGAGGGCTGTTTAATCCATGTTTAAGGTGCCTGAAATCTTAAGACTCTACCTGGGAACTCCTTTCCCAGAGGGGTCTGCTCCTACCCATGCCTGCCCCAGGTGCCTTGCTCAGAGCTTCCTTTGCCTCTCTGATGGAAGCTGGAGGACCCAGAGGGAAGGAGGAAAGCGAAAAAGGTGAATTACACAGAGCAGGAGTGAACAGGGCCAGATTTGCAGCTGCTGGAGCATTTCTTGAGCTGCTCCTGGAGCAAGCGAGCATCGCCTGTGTCACCAGCAGCATCACCTCCGTGCCTCGTCCTCTGTGTGCAGGGACTCCTGTCTGGACAGGCTGCTATGGGACAACACTGGTGGATTTGCGATGTCTTTTTAATCTGCTGGAGAAGGCACCAAATATATTCCACGGAGGAATTTCTCTTTTCCCCTGTGCGTGTTGGTGAACTCGCTCTGCAGGCAGCACAGGGGCATGAGCCTGATCCCCGTCATCATCATCATCACCATCATCATCATCATCATCATCAAATCACAGAATCTTCGGGGTGGGAAAAGATACTTCAGATTATTGCATCCAACCACTCACCCAGCACTGCCAAGGCCACCACTAAACCACGTCCCCAAGCGCCACATCCACACGTTTTTTAAATCCCTCTAGGGATGGTGACCCCAGCACTGCCCTCCATCTGTGCCCAGAGCTGTCGTGCAGGCTCAGCTCGGCCTCCAGCCCAGGTGTTTGGGCAGGGAACACGCAAACTGCATGCAGCAATTCCCCTGGGGACACCTGGGAGCACGTCCCCTGCCACAGCTCCCTGCAACACCCCCAGCCCCGTGCAGGACACCACGGAGGTGACACTCACAGCCTGGCATCACCC
Organism: Coloeus monedula; assembly: GCF_965178545.1. Taxonomy (NCBI): domain Eukaryota; kingdom Metazoa; phylum Chordata; class Aves; order Passeriformes; family Corvidae; genus Coloeus; species Coloeus monedula. Next base: position 10,108,214 of record NC_138799.1, read on the forward strand.
AGCCCCGTGCAGGACACCATGGAGGTGACACTCACAGCCTGGCATCACCCACACAGGACCTTCCCTGCTGCTTTTAACGAAACCCAACCACTGTAACGCAGAAATTTCAGTGATTTACAGCCAGGAGCTGTGGAAAAAAAACCCCATGAGAATGGGGTGGGGGGAGGGAAGGTCATTCCAGTTTCTTCCTGCTTGCAGCCCTCGCAGCTTTCGGATACAGGATATGGCTGAATGGCAGCCTCCACGCTGCATTTATTTTTAAGCCACTGATAGCTTGCAGCGTGACCTCGCCGTGCAGTGGCAACAGCAGCCAAGGAGCTGTTTTTTTCCGGTCCTTCGACGTCAGATTGCTTCCTTTGACACCTCTAAAAGCCAAAAAATGGGAAGCATTCTCTTCCCAAGGTGTCCTGGGTTGCAGTGTGTTCTATTCCCATCCTCAGGAGCTGTTGAAATCAGGTGGGGCAGTGTTTCCTTGCCTCCTCCCCCCAGACTGTCTTTCTGTTCATGGCCCATCATTGTCCTGCCGCATGACTCAGAGATAACTCCCTCCGGACTATCTTCTGTTAATGAGCCCAATCAACACTTGGCCTCATGACTCATTACCCCATTGTGAGATGCTCCACCCAGAGGGAGGAACCAAGCATCCCAGCGTGGATATAATCTGGGATTCTGAACACCAGAGACAACCCTTCCACTGGATTTCCAGAGGACAGGAGCCACACAGCCACCACTGGACCTTCTGAGGAAGAGCCTTTTTCTACAGGATCACCACTTCAGGAGCACTGCAGCCACCATTCTACCTGACTGCTACCACCACCCTGACTAACAGGGTGTCAGGTTGCATCTTGACTCTGTCAGTTTGAACCAGTGTTTTCTTGTAGTTTTTCCTTTTCTTTAATTTCCCCATTAAATTGTTATTCTGACTTGGTGCCTCCCACTGGTTTGCTTCCAAACTAGTACACAAGGTGACTTTATTTTTTTCCCCTGTGATACGGCTGCTGGGGCTCACTTGCAGGCTCTGGGCCATCGAGGCGGGGATGGCACTGCCCTGGGGACATGGCCCCTGGGGACAGATGGAGGTCGCTGCTTTAGGGCAGAGGTGCCCAAATTATCTGATCCTTGGGAAAAAAATTGCCTTGGCTGGAGCCAGAGTTGGGGCAACCTCACCTCCATCTAGAAGACTCTGGAATGCACTTGTGACTTTTTTACCTTTTTTTTTGTCTTTTCAGGGCAGCTGGGGTTTTCCAGGATATCCCAGCTCCCATCTCCATAACCTGTTTACTGAAACTTAGATTTAATTTCCCAAGCTCATTCACAACCAAGTGCAAATGACTGAGCACTGCTCGAGGCTCTGGACAGCAGAGAAATGCTTCTCCCCCACTTTTTGAAAGCACAGGAGATTTTAAGCACCCTCACACAGAAATAAGGCTAAAATCTCCCAGGGTTTATTTGTGACTCCAGCAAATTTCTTGCCTCAGTTTGCCTGTTCCTAAACCACAGCTTTTCACTGAGCTCCTGATTACACCCCACGTTATCGGTGTGCGGGAGATGTCTCTGTCCACTGCTCCACTGCAAACTGCAAGAGAGGTTTTTATTTTAAAACAAAGATAGAACAGGTTTAGTTCAAGGTGCAGGTGCAGGTCCCAGCTCATCTGATTTTCTCAGAACCTCTCCGAGCAACCTGGTCTAGTGGGAGGTGCCCCTGCCCTGGAACAAGATGAGCTTTTAAATCTCTTCCAACTCAAACCATTCCATGATTTCCATGATGATTCCACTAGAAAATCCCTTGTAATTTAACAGGAAGAGCTTGGCTGGAGGACACCTTCATGTTGGTAAGTGAAGCTGCCCAGTGCTGCTCTGCACAGACCTCCAGGGTTGTTACGGGGCTGGGAAAAGGGGACAGCCCCAGGCTGGGATGTGGTGGGTTCCCATCCCCGGCCCCGCTTTGTCTCTGTCCTGCCTCCAGCGCCTCAAAGCCACCAGGCACAAAAATCTGCCGGAGAGGGATCCTTCAAAGGCACTTCTTCCTGCGTCACTCGTCAAGGAGAGGGCACCAGGGCTCAGATAGGGATTTCTGAGCTCAGAAATGTCAGGAGGAAGCGATGGACTCGGAGGAAATTCTTGCGACGGTCTCGGAGGAAACGGAGATGTGAAAATACACGATGTATTTTCCTCCCACAAGCTGGGCGCTCTGTTTTTATTATCATAAACCTGGGCCCGGAGGATGTCAGCTTGTTTATTTATTTGTTTAAATGAGGTTTCGCTCCTTGTTCAAACATTCCCATGTTGGCAGCTGCTGCGCTCCCGAGCCCTGTCCTGGTTCTCAGCTCCCCTCCTGTAACCAGGGACATGCCAGCTCAGGCAGTGTCCCTGGCAAGGGGGAGATGCCAAAGGCAGGGGGAGAATGTGGCTGTCCTCCCTAGGGTGTCACTGAGAGCCCCTTGGGATGGTGACACCACCATGGCCTCATGCGTGTCACCTCAGCCTCCCTGAGCTCATGGCTCCTCTTCAAACTCTTGGAGTAAAATTAGGAATATTCCTTTTTTTGGCCTGTCCCTCTGAATCAGTGTCTTCCTTCTTCTTCCTTGCCACCACCAGCATGCAGAGCAGCTCCTGCAGGTGTGTGCTGGAGATGGGTGCCACCAGTGTCCACTTTTCTGTCATTTTGAGGCATTGTCTGCAGTAACTGCTTTGGAAAATCCCACTGCACACCTGGATCCCGAGGGCTTTCCAAGGGCTGCCCAGGCAGTGTTGGATTTGGTAGCGGTGGTGGCCCCTTCCACCCTGAGCTCCCCCAACACTTGGAGCTGTTCCCAGGGAGTCTGAAGGATTCCAGGAGCCCCACATGGACCCAAATAACACCGTGCTCAACTCAGGTCCTGCTCTTCCCACCACAGAGGTGAGGGGGACTTTATTTATCACCTCATGTCGGACGGGCCAAGTGTCTTGGCTGGGGGGCTTCTCCCCTGGACAAGGGGCTTGGTCCCCCTGGCTGATCCCGGCCTCTCCCGCGGGGTCACTCTGGCAGGAAGCTGCTCTCGCCCCGGGGAGCCGCGGGAGATGCACCTGGGAGGAGAAGCACTTTGCTGGAGGAAGAAAACAGGATCTAACATATAAACAACATCCTCAATGGCTCAGCAAGTGAGTCGCTCTTTCCAGAGCCTGTTTTTGAGCCATTGTTGTGTCCCCCATGGCCCCCCCCCCCAGCTACAAAGTGCAATTAAACCAAGTAGGAGCCACCAGAGCCCCCGGGATGGTGCTGTCCCACTGCTTCTCCCAGTGATCCATCCCTGGATGGACCCAGTGAGGGCAAGTGCTGCAGAGTTGGAGGGTAAGAATAACTCCTGCCTCCTTTCCAGGGGATATTTGGGGCTGAAATGTACCTGTGGGATGGGAATTCCACCTTCCAAGCTGTTCATGATTAATCCAAAGCTTATTGGGGGCTGAAAGGTTGCCAGTGAGCAAATGGGACAGAGCATCTCTTCGGACAAAGCCAGGGCTTTCCCACAGACTCACTTGTGCTCCTTCCAGAGAATTCCTCACCATGAAGAGAGTTTTTCTAGATTTTGCACCCAGGTGGTAGAATCCCCACGATTCTGGAATGCATCCTCCTGTATTCTGGACTCCTTGGTCATGGCACTAAGCAGAGCACCCCACATAGATCTGAATTTTGACTATTTTTCGGCAGGAAAAAATTTTAATTTGAAAAACAAAAGCAAACAACTTTTATTTTTCATCCTTTATGCCTTCATTCTCTCCACAAAGCACGGATAACTGAGGACAGCATTCCTGGCAGCCAGTGAGTCCAAATCAATGTTGTTCCCCAATGGGATCCCACTGGACCAACACGGGACATCCCAAAGGGTTAAGCTGCTGCCCAGCACAGGAAACCTGCAGGCAGAGCCAGATTCCCAGGGAGGAAGCCTTCCGTTTGTGGTGGGAGAAAAGGTAAGCGAAGTGTTAACGCAATCCGCGAGCGGAGCAGAGGTCAGCGGCGTATCCTGCTGCAAACTTCCTGAGCAACCTCCGAGGAGAAAACAACAACCCCGGCATGGCATGGGGTGGGATGGGACTTGGTGGGTTTGTTTTTCACTCTGGTTACCTTGAACCTACTTTCTCACCCTGGCTGGTGGCTGCACACTCTGTCCTGCCCCAGCTCCATCTCCTCCTGCTGCTCCAGCACTGGAGCCTGAATTTTTTAAATGTTTCTCTGGTGTGACTGGTTGTGTTTTTATGCCCTGGATTGGACTGGAAGGGCAGGAGAGGAGGGAAAACAAATGAACATTTCAGGCTCTTTGAGATGCTCAGGTGGGAGCAGGAAGAGCAGAGCAGCCCCACAACAGAGCTCAACAGAAGGAAAATCCACCAAAATTTCCTGTATTGACTCTTTTTGCTTCTGAATCTCAGGACACGGAGCAGAGGGCTGGGGGATAACGGTGAGAATGCTTGGGGAAAACACCAGTGGGACTAAAAGTGCCTCCTTGCCTTCCCCAGCCTGCAAAAGGGAGCAAAAGTTGGGACAAAAGTCCCATAAAAGGGAGCAAAAATGTCTCTGCTGCTTCATCCATCCCTGATTTGCATTAAAATTAAGGTTTTTATAGTAGCTGGTGCTCCTGCAAAGAAGAAAAAAAAAAGCCAAGGTAGAAAATGCCCAATATTTTAGGCCAAAAATGGTGTTCAGACAGAAATAGCTCCAAAGTCTCAAAGTTGAAGGGTGATGTAAATAGTTTTATTTACATACATGCATAAGAGCAGGGGCAGGTCATGATCAGTGTGAGAAATTGGTTCATTCAGTTCAGCTTTTCTGTGTGCTTCCCTAGTAAATATTTGGAAGAAAGAGGAGACTTCTGGAGTTTGAAATTTTCTTTTTTGAGGACATGGATCCAACACTCAAACAGGGCCTGCTCAGATGTCACTTTGGGCATCTGCTCATTGCTGTGGGAGGAACATCCCAGGTGGGATTTCAGTGGTGGTTGGGATGCTGGGACGTGCAGCCCATGGACACAGTGGTGGGACACTGCTAGGGTGTGTCCTGCTGTCCCCCACAGCCAGGTCCTCCTCTTCCCTTTCTTTCTTCACCTTCCCAGGGAGGGTGGGCAGGCCCTGGCACAGGGTGCCCAGAGCAGCTGTGGCTGCTCCTGGACCCCTGGCAGTGTCTAAGGCCAGGTTGGATGGGGCTTGGAGCAGCCTGGGACAGTGGAAGGTGTCCCTGCCATGGCAGGGGTGGAACAAGATCTTTAAGATCTCTTCCAACCCAAACCGTTCCATGATTCCTTGATTCCGTAGCTCATCCTATGGATGATCTAAGATGGAAAGTCCGGGGATCCCAGGCCTAGCTCCTCTTCAAGAGGCTCAAAGAGCTTCCCTACACCCACTGACATGCCAGCGATGGCCAACTCCAGTGGACTGAACTGAACTGTAATTCCTTCTTTTCCCTTCCCTGGGGATCCAGCCACAAGACCTGTGCCTCAGCCACCAGCATGGGGCTTCCTGTGCCTGAGGGTTGGGCAAGAGGAGAAGAAAGCTCCAGAGATGAGCTCTGGAGCCCAGGGCAGCGGAGCAGCCCCGGAGCGATGCTGGGGAGTGCCAGCAATGCCGTGATTGGTTTTGCTAAATTGGAATCTTATGATCCCGGGGGTGGTTACATAAAATGCCAATTAGGATGTGGTCGGCATTGTTGCATGGAAATGTTTTCCATTATATTTTGCTGTCAGCAGATGCTGGTGTGAAACCAGTTTGCAGCCCTCATATGGCCACCACGAGGAGGTTGGGGAAAGCACTGGAGTCTCACTCCAGCAGGATTAGTTACCCTGGTCACCTGGTGTGGGAGCAGCATCTTTCCTTTGGCCAGTGGGATGGACAATTTTGTGTTGGAAAGGACAATCCCAGAGGTCTGGGGGCTCCACAGGACCCAGCACGGCTTTCCTGATGAGTGCCCCCAGCTGTTCTCATCTGCAAATGCTGCCTGTTGCCTCTTCCGGTTGTATTTTTCACACCATTTCTGTGAGGATGAAGTGCTGAGTCACAGGATCCAAGGAATCCTGAGCAGAAGAGCCGCAAGGGACTCCTACTTGTTAAGATGTCTGGGATGCTTCCTATTAAATAATAACAAAATGCTGCAATAATAACTTGGCAGCTCTCCGGCCCCGCCAGGCTGATGCTCAGTGTGAGTTTGCCTTCCTAAAATTCCTTTAAGTGTCTTGACAAGTTGCAGGGTAGGAAGGAAAGACACTTCACTCTCGACTTTTCCCTGATTAAGTTCTCGTAGTGAGCCTTGAGAAGATGGGGAGGAGGAGAAATTCCTCTTTGAGTCGTGTTCCTGGCAAGCGCCGGGGCTGTTGCATGGTGGGTTGGTGGATAAAGCAGGGACAGGTCGTGGGTCCTGCAGAGCTGTGGCCTTGGCAGGGGTCACCAGATGGGCAGGTGTGGGGTAGTGGCTTGTTTTACCTCCTGGGGAAGGATTAAAACCCCCTCTGTGTTTAAATTTCAAAGATCAAAAGCAGAACTGCTGTCAGCATCTACTTTGCATCTCAATTTCCAGATCTCACTTAACAGTCTTCAGCAATTTTAATTTATGCGTAATTATAAATCAGTTTTAATTTATGTGTAGTTTAAAAGCCTTAGATAAATTTGCATCTATATCTTGTGGATATTGTCTTTTCATCAATAATTAAAGACATTTATCTCCTCGGTTGATCAGAGCAGCTCTCCTGGCCTGGGTGGCACCAGCTGTCCCTGCACACAGGGCAGGCTCTTCACAACTCTCCAGGGCTGGGAAATCTTCCCGAAATCCTACAATTTTATCCCCTGAATTCAGGATGGCGGAAGTCGAATCAAATAAAAGATCAGATACATTGTGCTGACCCCAGTATGAGTTTTGGTTTGGTATTTTTTAACGAGACATGCCATACAGAGGGTTTGTTAAAATATTTTGCACGAGTTATTGCTTCACTTTGGAAACCCTCTGAACAATCTGACCTGAAATTCCAGAATTTCAGTCCGCATTTGCCACATACTCTGCATTTCTGCTTTCCCTCCATTTGTCCCTTAAATGTCAGGGATTTTCATGCTCCCCTTGAGGTCAGGGAGCATGTTAGTGGGACATGGATCTCCCCTCTAACAGGAAAACAGGAGAGGTTGGTTCAGCTCATCCCTGTGCAGTGAAGGCTCAAAAAGGCATAAAAGAACATCAGGATGAACCTATAAATAGTGAGAGGATCTGTGAACTATGGGAGAGGGCAAAACTGGCCCGGGGTGCAGTGGGGAAGTTTTTTAACCATCAGAGCAAAAGGGACTGGAGGAACCTTCACCCACAGAAGAGGAAAATCAACCAAGTGTGAAAGGTGGAGCTGAATCCCTTTGGAAATGTGTGTGGGCAGTGGGATGGGGTGTAGGGATGCAATGCCCCTGTGCATGCCTGGCCTCACAGCTGGCCCAGAAATGGTGCTAAAACCAAAAAAAAACCCCAAACCAATAATTTACTCTGTCCTAAACTGAGCTGCAATAGAGTGAAGGGCAATTTACCACTGATTTAATATGATTAGGATTTTTTTTTTTCCCATGAGCTTGTGCCTGTCTTTTTATATTATCTGGAGGATCATTGTAGAGTCCTGAGTCAGGAAAAGAGCTCCCCTCAATCCATCCCCTTGGTCTGACTTCAGAGTGATCCATGCATGTGCTTAACATTAAGGTTCTGCTTCCAGGCTGTCCTGAGTAATAGGCTCGAGTGTATTTTGAGAACTCGTTTTTACTTTTATTACAATAATAACTTCTGCAGTGACATGAATTCCAACAGGGAGCCCTGAGGAATAACATCCCCTTCCAAATGATTTTCCTCTTCACACTGGAATTAGAGCTCATATGAGCAGAGCAGCCCATTACAAGACAAAGCACTTTCCAGAAGGTGAATTTTTCTCAGCCTCACAGCAGTTCCTCTATAGTCAAAGATTAATTCTATTACCAAGTCTGCTCCTGCAAATTGTGGTCAAATGGATTGTTAATGAAGAGAACCAGGGTCTCTGCTAAGGGATTCCTTCTGAAGGGTGCAGCTCTTGGGGGTGCCGAGCTCCTGCAGCTTAGGTTGGCCTTTCTTTCCTTTTTTCCTTTTCAGATTTCACGCTGGAATTCCATAAAATGATGTGTGTGCAAAGCTGTCCTGCTGCCATTCTGACAGGATGTTGCACTGCTCCCAGAGCAGAGCCACCACAGGTACTAAACCTGGGATTATACCTCTGTGTTTAATGGGAATTGCCATCCCAGCCCTAAAAAGCACTGTCAGACACTACGAACCGTGCCCACGGGCCTTGGTGGGGGGAGAGGAACAGTCCCAGGCAGTGCAGAAAAACCAAGGAAGGTGGAAAACAGCTTGAACTCCAAGGGAAATGCTGGGACAATGTCTCAGGCGGGATTGTTGGGTGTCTGTGCACGGCCAGGAGCTGGACTTGTGGGTCTCTTCCAGCTCAGGATACTCTGGGATCTTATGGAATCTAGGTCCATCCTCTGCTACTCCTGGAGTTGGTGGTGGGATGGAACGAGTGGTGGCTCCTGTGGGTGTGTGAGGAGGAGAAGGGAAGGACCACATCCAACCAGGATTGCTCCTCTTCCATGCCTTCAGCCCTGTACATTCACATTCCTGCCAAATCCTGTTTGTCCATGGGAGCTTTTAGACAAAATTTGTCTTATTTTTTTAAAAAATAAAGATTTCTTTAAGTGTAAACTAAGAGGAAAAATCAAACATTTACTTTCAGGCTGATGTTTTATGTCCCAATTCCCAGTGCTCTGACAACCTGAGCCATGTCTCCTCTGCAGGAAGGAGGTGATAAACTCAGCTTACTCACACTCCCCTCTCAGTGTCTTCAGGGGAGAGCAGTGATGACAAGATTTCCACTTAAAACCAAGCTGCAGAAAGCAAAATGAAACTCAGACTCAGCTCGTTTTATCTGTGGTTTAAAAAAGAAACAACAACCCCCAAAAAAGCCAGTTAAAAAAAAACAACAATGGGACAAATGAGTAATATCTGCCAAATAAAATCAGTCACTTGCTGCTCGCATTAGTCAGAAGAAGAATAAACTTTTAGATGGGCACACAGTAAAACAGCTCCTCAAGAGGAGTTGGAAAACCAGGAGTCAAGATTCCTGCTGGAGCTTGAACTGTGCTGAGATTTCCTGGGAAACAGTGCCTTGCTGCAGAATGGTACCTGAACCCCCAGGATCCGGAAATAGGGAGTTATTGAAACCAGATTTTTACTGCGAACTCCACAAGAGATTGAGCAATTGAGCTGGTTTGGGTGGGACTGCAGAGATTTGTCTCACTTCTGGTTTTGGGATGCCACCTGGGCAAGTGGTGGCCGAGGCCAAGCAGGAGGTGCTGGGACTCCCCTGAGGAGCCGGTGGTGGTGCTGGACTGCCCTTCCTGCCAAACCTTTCTTCTTTCCCCAAGATCAGGGAGATTCCTGGGTTGGAGAGAGCAGAGCAGTGACCCCTGGAGCATCTCTGAGCCCCCAGCAGTGCTGGGTGCTGGGGAGGAGGAGCAGTTTGTGTGTGGAGGGTGGTGAGAAGTTCTGGAATTCCCAAGGATTGCTCGTGCAAATTGTGCTTTGCAACACAAACTTCTGGGGAATTTTTCACAGTGATGGTTTCACAGCGAGGCAGAATCCTCCAGTGCATCTCCCTGGCTCCTGCAGCATTCCCAATGCTCGTTGGAGACCCCAAAACCACCAGGCCCCCATAATCACTGTTCCCATTCTTCATGTGGGATCTCATCCCACCCCCACAGCGTTTTCCAGATATCCACTTCCCATGGGAGCTGGAGGCTCCAAAGAGCTCCCACATTGCTCTTCCCAGTGAAAATTCCACTCATTTCTACCTCAAAGACCCCTTTTTGAGAGCCCAGGGATCTTCCCCACCTCCTGCGTGTTGCTTTGTGTGTTTTGGCAGGTGCCTGCTGGTTCCACAATGGAGAAGCTTTTGTGCCTCTCCAGACAAATTCTTTGTAGGTGCAACTCCAGCAAAACCTTTGATGTGTTGGGCTGAGAGGTCACCCAAGGAATGTCCATGTTTGTCATCAGTAATTGGGGCCAAGTCCTGCTCACCTACCAAAATAACGCCTTTGAAGTCGGGAGAAACACTCACAGGCACAAGGGGAATTTTTGGGCACTGGAACATAAAGGTAAATTTCACACTGTGACCTTTTATTCTTTTTTCTTCTTAATTTATTGTCCCATGGAAGTTTTTCCTCCCTCCTTTCCCCCCCACTCCTTTTCCCTGAATTTGACACCACTGTTGGTCAGGCAAAAAGTCAAACACCCAATAATCCTTGGAAGACTGGTCCAGGAGAGTTCAAAGGGCTGGGAAATGTAATTTCGTTGCTAAATGTTGAATATAAACCTGAGTTTATGCAACTGCATCCTTCGGGGGAGTTGGGAAGGTGCTGAAAACACGGCAACAAATGGCTTTGTTTTCTGGGATAAAATCCCAAGGATACTAAGAAATCCCAAAGATACTGAGAAATACAACAAATAGAGAAAAAGTCCTGGGGAAAATTTGGCAGAACCTTCTCAAAGACGGCACCAGATGCCCCCAAAGAGGAAATTACAACATGTGGCAGCTGTGTTTTTTTGGTTAAGCAACTTTTTCTCAAAGTTCAAAGCATCTGGGGAAAGTAACTGCTAACAGGGTGAGACAGATTTATGGAGCCCACACATGGCAATATTTTGGTATAAAATTAGTAAAAAATGATTAAATCCCTGAGATGAAGAGATTAATCCCTACAAGTTTGCATTCTTTGAAGAGCAATCATATTTTGACTTTGTCAACTGGAAGAACTGAGTAATTTCTTGGATTAACTGATCACAAGAGTTGTAATCCATAATAAAAGTCCAGGCAAAGCTGCCAGGCTTTGTTTCTCAAAGGATTTGGGTAATGAGTTGATTTGACATTAACAGAATGCATCCCAGACTGCAACCCCATGCCCTGGATCTAAAGGGGGGATTCAGGAAGATGAGGCAGCTAATCAAAGCCTTCAACATCTTTTTCTAATAAGAGGGAAATGAGTGTTTATAGGAGTTGCTGGATTGATCAGTTTAGGAGAAAGGTTTTGCATGAACCTCTTGTGCAATGCATGAGCACTGCCTGGACTTAGGAAGCCATCCCCCCATGTGATATAAATACATAAAAATATATATAAACCCCTAGAAATGTCCCTTCTAGCCATGAAAAGGACAATTTGCAGCAGTTCCCACTGCAGGTTTGTTTATTCTCTCTTTTCACAGCACTTCTGTGGTATTATGCTTTGTGTTTCGGTGAGAGCCAGAGGAGACCCTGACCATCTGCTGCTGGATTCAGGGTTTTAAATACTTTCTGTAGAGCTAATAAAGCCCTAAATTAAATTCCTAAACTAAATTAATGTTCCCGGAGCTCGGGGAGGCACTGGGTGCCTGCAGGGATGGCAGCACGAGGTGTTTCCCTACTTGGTTCCCTCCTTTTGCAGCGGCTCCTGCTCCTCCAGTGCTGGCACGTGCTGCGAGCCAGATCAGGGAAATGATGCTCCTTGAAACTGAACCAAATGTTATTTTGCTGCTGGGTCCTTCCAGAGCCAGCTCAATCCCCACGCTGCTCGGTGGTGCAATCTCCGGCTGTGCTGGCACGGGAGGAGCCTGGCTCGGGGTGCTGGGACCTGAGCAGAGGGCTCAGGATCAGCCCTGAGCACTCCAGAGTGTGAAATCATGGTCAGGAGAAGCTCCAGAGGTTTGGGGTTTACTGTCTTTCACCTCCCTCCAAGTCTGCACCGAGTGCAGGGGGTGACACTGTAACAGGAATTATTAAATCAATTAAACCACTCCTGCATCCTTCCCCAATCCTTGTGACACAGCAGGGACCTCTCTGCACTCAACAGCCAGCTCGTCACATGGATTTTCTTTCAGATCGCCTGGGAGGCTTTGGATTTTCATCCCAAAACCTCTGGTGGACCCGACCCACGCGCCCAGACTGAATTAACCCTGCTGATGATGAGGCAGGGCAAAACCCTGCAAGCACCCTGGAATGGGGAGGGATAGGGAGATGCTGAATGTCCTTTTTAACCCTTTCCTCCTTCTGACCTGCCTGTCCCTGCTGTGCAGTGACCATCTCTGGTGTGCACTGAGCATCCCTGGTGTGCAGTGACCATCTCTGGTGTGCAGTGACCATCTCTGGTGTGCAGTGGCCATCCTTGGTGTGCACTGACCATCCCTGGTGTGCACTGAGCATCTCTGGTGTGCAGTTGCCATCCCTGGTGTGCACTGACCATCTCTGGTGTGAACTGACCATCCCTGGTGAGCACTGACCATCCCTGGTGAGCACTGACCATCCCTGGTGTGCACTGAGCATCTCTGGTGTGCACTGACCATCTCTGGTGAGCACTGACCATCTCTGGTGAGCACTGAGCATCCCTGGTGTGCACTGAGCATCTCTGGTGTGCACTGACCATCTCTGGTGAGCACTGACCATCTCTGGTGTGCAGTGACCATCTCTGGTGTGCACTGACCATCCCTGGTGTGCACTGAGCATCCCTGGTGTGCACTGAGCATCTCTGGTGTGCAGTGACCATCTCTGGTGTGCAGTGACCATCTCTGGTGAGCACTGAGCATCCCTGGTGTGCACTGAGCATCTCTGGTGTGCAGTGACCATCTCTGGTGTGCACTGAGCATCTCTGGTGTGCAGTGACCATCTCTGGTGTGCACTGACCATCCCTGGTGTGCACTGACCATCCCTGGTGTGCACTGAGCATCCCTGGTGTGCACTGAGCATCTCTGGTGTGCAGTGACCATCCCTGGTGTGCACTGAGCATCTCTGGTGAGCACTGACCATCTCTGGTGTGCAGTGACCATCTCTGGTGTGCACTGAGCATCCCTGGTGTGCACTGACCATCTCTGGTGTGTACTGACCATCCCTGGTGTGCAGTGACCATCTCTGGTATGCACTGAGCATCCCTGGTGTGCACTGAGCATCTCTGGTGTGCAGTGACCATCCCTGGTGTGCACTGAGCATCTCTGGTGTGCAGTGACCATCTCTGGTGTGCACTGAGCATCTCTGGTGTGCAGTGACCATCTCTGGTATGCACTGAGCATCCCTGGTGTGCACTGACCATCTCTGGTGTGCACTGACCATCTCTGGTGTGTACTGACCATCCCTGCTGTGCAGTGGCCACCCCTGGTGTGTAGTGGCCATCCCTGGTGTGCAGTGACCATTCCTTGTGTGCAGTGACCATCCCTGGTGTGCAGTGGCCACCTGGGGTCACCACACTGCAGTGCCCCACCCATGCCTGTCGCCAAGGACACTCTGCTCCCCCATCCCAGGGACATACAGGTGTTCCCACATGGAAATGGCACTTCCAGCAGGCAGGAGAGGCCAGAGGAAGCCGCAGTCACGTGAGCTGCCTGTGGTTTGAAGAGCAAGTGCCAACATCTCTCACTCTCACTGTCCCAATGTTGCTCCGAGGGCAACCTGATCTGCCTTTAATCTGCTCTGACCACAGGACAAATGGTTTGAATAAAATCCTGCCCGACTGAGTCACTCCACTCTGGCTTTTGGGGGATGCGCTGAGGAGTGATGGTTTGCTCTGCCCGAGTGACAAAATTAATGTAAGAGAAACGTTTTTGTTGTGTGGTAACTAAGAAAAAAAATGAAAAAGAGACGAAGAGAAATTTGGGTGGGATGTTTGTGTGTGTTGGAAGGAAAATTAAGGGAAAGATAGAAGTCACTTTTCTTGGAACAGCAGGTAAAAGTAGGAACAGATAAACAGCTAAACAGGGAGGGGGAGGGCTCTGCTTCAGCAGCTGAGCTGTTTTCTGAGAGCAGGGAAATATCCGTGGGTTCACTGGGGTCCTTCCTCTGCCTGGGCAAGGAGAGGCAGGGCCTGAGCAAGGACAACATGCAGGAAAGAGGAGAACTAAGGAAATGTCCTGTGCTCTTGGTGGCAGAGCTGGCCGCAGCTTCCATTGGCATTTGGATCACAGGGGACATGGAGCACCTTGTCTGTGGAGATCATGGATTGGGATTCCAGGACCAGAGCTAGTCCCTGCCCCTGCCTGGGCTGTGGTTTGCAGTAAAACCTCCTGGGAGCCCCTCCTCTGACTCTTCCCCATCGTCACATCTTGTCCAGGCCTTGTTGTCACCAAAAAACCCCCTCAGAGCTGTGCAATTAATCTTGGCTGGAGAGTCCAAGCACTTCCATCTCATTGCCCTGAGCCTCATGGGAATCTGGGAATCTGAGCTCCAGTGGAGGCTCTGAAGGGGTGAAATCCTGGCAGATTTCACACAGCCCAAGCCACAGGACAAGCTCTGCCTTTTTCCCTCTTTCCTTTTTAATGAGAACACCCCTAATGAGTTTTGGGGAGCTTTAGGCCCTGTAAGGTAATATCCAGCTCTCAGTGGGAATAATAAGAAATTCCCACTGATTTTTGGGGGTGTAGGAGAGTTTTCATATCCAGCAATAGTTCTGCAAGGAAGGATTTGCCATGTGGAGCATCCCTGTCCATGTCTACACCTTGTAGAAGTGATCTTCCAGCCTCTCCTGGTCTGGCAGCTCTGGTCATCCTCCCTGATTCCCTGCAAAAGCCATCAGGGTGTGGAGCTTGAGATCCCATCACCTTTTTCTTAGGACATGTGGTTGCACTGTATTTTTAGGGTTATTTCTCTGTTGAGTTTCATCAAAATGCTGTCCAGAACACATTCCTAATACCCAGAGATCCACTGAAAAGTGGGAATATTAGTGCATTCACAGGAAGCAGTGCAAGGAGAAGAATGTTCCCTTCGATGCTGATCGGTTGTGAGCATTGCTGGCCCCTTTTGGAGTTGATTCCATGCATGGTCCCCTTTAAAAATTGGAAATGTGTTTTCCCAACGTTTCAAATGTTACGAGATGCAGCATTTTGGTGGGAAAGAAAAAGACAAATGGGAAAAATACGGGGCTTTTTCACTCTCTGAAAGAAGTTATAGCCAGAAAAAAATGGGCTGTGTGTGCAAACTTGAAATGCTGAGCTCTGACTCCACAACTTTTGCAGCTCCCTCTGTTGGGAAGGAGTCTCTCCCTGATTTTTCAGCTCTCTTCTATTTGTAGCCCATACTCTGCATTCATGGGACACACTTATGGATATGTCTTTTGCGGTGTTTTGGGGTCATAAACAAAACAAAGTCAGCAAAGACCATGAGATCCCCAGGTACTTCCCTTGATTGTCTCTGGATTACGTTGTTGAAGGTGAGTCAGTGTTTATCGATATAAAAATATAAGAAACAATGCAGCATCAGAGCACTGTGTTTTCCCATGTGTTCACTGTCCCGTCACTCGCCCTAAAATCCCTGGGATGAGGAATTAATGAGGGGACACCTGTTTTCTTGGCAGAACCTGGCGTTTATTTTTGAATTTTAAGTATTTTTAAAGCATTCTCTGAAAGTGATTGCAAAGGCAGGAAAACAAACTCTGCCCTCGCAGCTGGGGAAGGGGTGATGTCTGCTGGGCAAAGGCGGTGCTGGTGTTGCAGATCCAGAAACTCCAGGCTGGCTGCAAGGAAGGACTCTCAGCTCTCAACTGAGACTTCTTCTGTGTTTTATTTGCAACCTAGGAGTGTGAATTTGGGATACCCCTCCCCACGGAGCTGCTACAAGGGGAGTACCAAAGTTTCCCTCCCCTATAAAACAGGACATGTCCCACCACGGTGCTCTGAGCAGTACTGAAGCATTTCATAAAACACTTGTGTATTTGCAGGGCTTATTTTTCCCATCTCCTCTTTATTTCCTCACTCATTGATGGCTCCAGTAGCCCGAGACACTGAAATCTTGCAGCCAGATTTCTAACTTGAGAAACTCTTTGCTGTTGCTACAAGACCAGATGGGCTCTGAGCAACTCCCCCTGTCCTGTGCTGCTCATCAGACCTCCTGGAAGCACAAGCTCTGTTTTGCAAGACAGTGTTTACACTCAGCAAACACACAGGGAAGTGGTCATCTGCAAAGCAGCCTCAGCCAGCAGAGCAACAGCCACACCAGTGAGTCCAAAAATAGCTGGAGGAGCAAGCAGAGGGGAAAGAGAAGTGGTGAAGTCTCGAAATTTGTCACCCAGTGGGAAAAACAAACTCTCTGCCCACGTCTTGTTTACTGCCTGGCAGACAGACAGATAATCCCAGCTTACAGGAGGTGAATTGCAGGAGAGTTGCAGAGTTAAAGGTGACATTAACACTGTTTTGGAGCAATTTGGCCACACATGTAACCTGGGAATGCCATCAGCTTGTGGGGAGTGAACGATCCATCAGGAGAGAAAAGGCAGAGGGCTCTAAGCAGGACCTGCCAGCCTTTGGTAAATGTGAGCTTCTTCATTTAATTCTGAGTTACCTCCCAGCCCGAGGACTCTGGAGTGATCCCACAACTTCTTTGGGGGTGGTTTGTTTGGTTTTTCGTTGTGGCAGGCAGAGCAGAAGGCACAAATTGCCCCTGCTCCTCAGAGATGGATTTACCAGCCCTCCTCTCATTCCTGTGGAAGTGTTTCTATGGAGGGCATCCAAATTTATGACAAATTCCGCTTGTTTCCAGCCAAACAGGGATCCTCTCCAAGGACATGGGATCTGGGGGTGCACAGCTTCCATCAGATCTGCACTGCAGGCCTGGAGCTGGGGGCATAAATAAATAATAATCGTGTCAGAAAGGCTCCTCTGGAGACTGCTGAGGGTCTCCCACCCCAATTCCCACTGGATCTAATGCAGAAGGGTCCGATGATGATGATGATGATGATGACCATGGATATGAGGTGAGGAGCAGGCTGGTCCCACCTCACTGGAAACCCATGAGATATCTGGTTCTTGACATCATGCAGGATTGGGGTGTCTGCTGGCACCTCCAGGCTTGGAAAATGAGAGGCACGTGCATGGTGGAAACACTTTTGTGTCAGATTAGTCCCCACAGATGAGGGAATACCAAAAAGTACCCATTTCTGGCTATTATTTTAGCCAGCCTGCCAGGTGTGGGGCGTCCTCAGAGCCGTATTTTCCACTCCTGGTTAATCTATTATACCTTTGCATGCACAAAGATGTCCTGAGTGCAGTAATTCTGGTGCAGCTGTGACATCAGATGGCTGTAGGTGACATTATGGTGTCACACAGAACGTGACAATACCAGAATTCATAAGCACCACGTCCCATCTGACACAATAACAAGCTGATTTTTGTAGAACTACTCTCAGTATTAATAAAAAGCAGAAAATATGGGCCACAGCAGCAGAATAATCTCAAAACAGGATGTTCCTAAAGTTTCCGTCGAGGATCAGCTGCTTTTTAATTAGTCACCAGAGGGACAGCAAAGAAAGTTGCTAATTATGAGAACATCATAAAAATGTAAACACCAGTTTTATGATGGCAACACCTTTGTGTGGATGCAAGAGTGAGCCTGGATTGGCTAATGAATGGAAAAATCTTGGGATTTTTCTTGAACAGCTCATGAAGAGGCATCTGCAGTTATAAAATCAACCATTTCCTTTGGAAAAAGAATGGAAATGTTTGACAAAAATACCTTCAAGATTGGTTGGTTGGGCTTGTTTTGTTTTGCTTCTTTTTTTTTTAATATATCCCAGGAATAATCAGGATGTGCAGTTTTCTGAAAGAGAGATCCTAAATCAAGATGGCTTTCTTGAAAACCATTGGTACTTTCAGCATTTTATGATGCCTGAAATCTTCTTCTTTCCAGCTGCTTTTGTTTGCTGGTTCTGCCTTTTAAAAGGATTCAGTGATTCTATGGGTGATTAAGGCAGATAATGAGCTCCACTCAAGTTTGTGCTCTGGGAAATAAGAAGAGAAGCAGGGAAGGTGCCTGAGGCATTTCAGACCAACTATTTAAGCTGATTTCTGATTTAGATTTGTTCAGTTTGGGAAATCCAGGCTGACCTCTCTCAGGCCTGACTTTCAGAAATGCTCTTGGAAAATGAAGGTGCTCAGGACTCCTTTAAACAAATTAAAATTATGTCTTCTTGGGCACAAAACTCAAATTGTAATTCCCTATTTTACCAACCTGAAGGAACTGATAATTTAATGTCTTTTCCATGAAGTGTATAATACTATTGTGCTTTTTTTGGTTAGTGGGTTTTTTTTTGTTTGTTTTGTATTTTTGAGGGAAAATATATTAAAATAATCGATAAAGAAGAAAAAGACGTTGTTGAAACAGGTTTTTCCTTTCTTATTAAAGCTATGAGGGGCTTGACACCTACTTATGGAATGATTCAAAGAAATATAGACTGTGGTAAACCCTCCCCAGATCCTGATGCAACTACACAGAGGTGGCAACTCTATGGCAGCTCTTGAGGCCACAGCTGAATAATCAGACCAAAATAACAATTCCCAAATATTTCCCTCTCAGGATTCAGTCCCATCACAGCAACAAGGCTGCAAGAGAGGAGTTCATGGGAGGGTGCTGCAAACGCAACCCCAAACTCCGAGGTGAATGAGGCAATCCTGAATCAAAGGGATTCCCCAGAGGTGGGGGATGGATTTGAACAGATTGAGGGATTCAGGGATGTGGGGTTGAGGGACAAACCCACAGGATTGGGTCAGGGATGTGGGGTTGGGGGATGAAACCCCAGCAGGGGGACGAGCTGCGGGTGTGGGGTGCAGGGGCTCAGCCATCTCCCATAAACAAGAAGGAAGTTCATCAATTACCCTGGAGTTATGGAAACTCTCTGCAGAGGGACCTGGGGAGCAGCAGTGTCCCTGGGGAGCCCATCTGTGTCCCATAAAGAGATGGATCCCTGGAATTAGTGCTGTGAGCTATCAGCATCCGCACGGCTCCATCTGAGGGGACAGCGCTTTGCACTGGGAGGATTCCACAGGGAAAGAACCAACACAGCTGAAAGTTTCACTGGAAGGTTTCCAGTCTGAGGCTAAAGCTCACTCCTGCCAGGATGGGAGAAATCTAAGATTCGGAGCTGATTGCATTTCCAAGAAATAAAACAGGGAAACTTGGACAGGGCTGCAGAGAAGGTGCACTGGAGTTCATCCCATGCAGCCCCACAGCTGGCCCTGCTTCCAGCTCCAAGGTGCTCCAGCCAGGTGCCAAAGTGCCCCTTGGAAATTGGATGTATCGGGAAGATCGGGTTTTTGTTTGTGTTCTTCAAAGCCGCGCGGCCAAATGGGGGAATCTGGGATCCGTTTTCCCTCCGTGTTCCTGCCTGGCTCTTTGCTGAGACTTAAACAAAAGGCCAAGGAGGCCACTGCAGAGTAAAGGAGGCCCTTAATTTGCCATCAGGGAGGAGGAGAGGTTGTTAAGGTTTTATCGGATTACAATAAAGGCTGTGGTTTGATTCCCGGCACTGCCGGCAGGGCTGGGAATCACAACCACAGATTGCAGCAAAAAGCTTCCAAATTCCCATATTCCAGCAGGCTCCAGGTCTCTGTTGGCATCACCGGACAAGGTGAGGATCCAGCCTGGAGCTGCTGAGACCTTTTCAGCTGGGAGATGGCAGCAGGAGTGAGGTCACGCTCCATTATCAATTTAATTATTCAACAAGAGTTTAAAAATAAGCTGCCTCCAACATTATGCCTTCAGACTATAACTTTTCAGCTCAGGAGCTTCTTTTCTTCCTCCCAGACTCCTCCCAGCAGCCACCACAACAGGGAGAAACAAAGTGGATTATGGCAAACAAATTTTCCCCTCCATGGACAAACCTTGTTGGGGTTGGGGTTTTCTTCAGGCTTAAATTTCATTTGGAAAATAATTTTATTGATATAACACATCTCCTTTCAGCCCAGGGAGTGCTAGCATTTTGTTTGCCAGAGGGAGCAGGTCCAAAGTACACATTTAACCCTTTAAATAAGGAGCAATGAGAAGGCAAAGGGAACAAGATTAAAGTTTTTTCTTCCCTGTGAGGGTGGGGAGGCCCTGGCACAGCGTTCCCAGAGCAGCTGTGGCTGCCCCTGGATCCCTGGCAGTGCCCAAGGCCAGGTTGGATGGGGCTTGGAGCAGCCTGGGACAGTGGAAGGTGTCCCTGCCATGGCAGGGGATGGGATGAATTTTGAGGTCTCTTCCACCCAAAGCATAATGATTCTATTAATGCCCTTGAAAAGTTGTTCTAATTGTAATGGGTCTCCTTGGGAGGGAATTCCCTTCTCCTTGACCTGTGTCACAAATGTCTGACAGGGTGGTGAAGGATCCCATCATAATGGGATGGGGACAAGTCCACAAACTTTGTTTATTTCTTCATCATTTGTCATCGCTGCCTGTAAGTCTGGAGGAATCTGGTGGGAAAAGGGCTGGAAGCAAATGTGCCACTCTCCATCAATTTACCTTTCATAAAACAGCACCTGGAGCTTTGAATCCAAGCTGGAAGTCTGATAAAAATGGATCTGATGGGTCCTTCAGCAGGACTATGAAAATGGAGCCAGGTTCTCTCTGTTGCCTCCTTCAAGGCCAACACAGCCTCCAGCCCTTTGTTACAAACCAGAGTCTGTGCAAAGCTCCAAAGTCACATTTTCCACAGGAAGAATCCAGAAAATGTTTTCTGTAGATAAAATCTTTTTTTTTTTACATTATGGCTCTCGAACTTTTCTTTCTATAATACAATATAATGTATTTATCATAAAAAAAATATAACAAAACCAAAAAATCCAAAACAAAATCCATCTCGAAAAGGAAACTCTAAACATTTTGTTCTGAAATAGTCAAAACAGAATATTTTGACATTGTCAGAATTTTTTCCCTCAGGTTCTCTTCCAAAACAAAATTCCAGAGGAGAAAACCCCCCCAACATTAAATTATATTTAACTTCCACCTCAGCCTTGCAGATTCCAACAGAATACGGGATTTTTTTGTAGGAACTTTTGCAGTCAGCACTTCCACACAACCATGCAGGACAAATGACCAGGTATTTTGGTTTGATAGGTGCTTTTATGGCTTTGTATGTAAATAAGTTGGATAGTAATTAATCAGATTAGAAACCTTGCTAAAATCAGTTTGCATTTTAATTCAGCTCCTGCTGAACCAGGAAAATAGATGCAGTGGGTGATCAGATTAATAGTAATGAGCATAATTACCTCCCTGTTCCAAGGATGGCATCTTGGTAATGGTAATATCCTTGTTAACCAAGGAAGCTCGTGGAACTGATTTACGCCTGTGTGGGGATGCAACGGAATTTATGGGGCATTAATTAAATGCTGGTGCTGAATTCCAACATGAAAATGTCCATTTATATTTTTATTTTTTCCTCAGTGTGGAGTGATCCTTGGGGTGTTGGTCAGCACCCGAAGGTGGCCCTGAAAGGACCTGCAAGATCTGCAAAGATTGTCCAGGAATGGCTCCATGAGCTGTCTCCTGCTATTGCACACATTTGGGTTGAAAACGGAGCTTTGCCAGAGGCAGGATCACGATATTGCACAAAATTCCACCCAACGAGTGGCAGGCTATAAGAAAAACAATATTGATGTATTTTTCCCCCGATTTGTGGTTTCTTTTGTCCACAGAGTGTTTTTTGTCTCGCAATGACGTCAAAGCAAAAATTCTCTTGCAAAATGACAACTGGAAAATAACCCTGAGAAGATATTGGATTTCCTACCTAGTAATTAACTAACTCAGGCTTAATGGAAGCTATTATATGTTTTACCAAATCTACAGAAGATTAGTGAAACAAAAGTATTACTTTCCTTTGTTTTGATTGCAGTGCTGGAGGCAGAGGCAGCTTAAGACCTCACAAGGAAGTGTTTTGTGTTCCGAAAGTATCTGTAAGCTCCAACATCATCCTCATGGGAGGTGACAAGGACCACACCGTGTGTCACACACAGGGGATGCCCCAGAGCAGGGACAATGATGGCGTCACAGTTTGGTGGCAGGGATTTTATCCTTCACAACAGAATTCACCTTTTTCTAGGAAAAAAGGAAAAAATGGTCCTGTATTTCCTAGCTCTCTCCATTGCCTGTGGACAGACCTTTGGCTCTTTTTCCCATTTTGTGCTTCCCAAAACAGGCAAAGGAAAAAACACTCCCAGAAATTGTCAGCAGAAGTTAGGACCTTTGGCAAGCCCTTTCCTCATGTGTGAGAATGAAGCTGTGGCCACCAGAGCTCAGTAAATGATTCCGGTCACTCTGCTTCTTCATTTCTATGAAGTGGGCACATTCTTGAGGACAGAGTTTTATTTCACATTCCTGTTGGTGGCTTTCTAGAGGAGAAAACTCATCACAGAATTCCCTGTCTTTAGGGCTGCCTCGTGGAATGGGAATACAAATTCCAGCTGCACTGTGGAACATCAGAAGGAGCAGGTTTTACTGAGGCTCTTCAGGACAAACTCAAACAACAAAGGATGCTTTCCCTTCCTCTATAGAGCAGCTTTTCCGTGCCTTTACACTCTTAGGTGCTGAGCAGGAATGGATAAGAACTAAGACCCAAACCTGAGTTTAAAAACCGCCAAAACTCTTTTTGGTGTTTCTGTTGCTGTTGCTGAGGATGTTCTGCCCTCACATAACATGGACCAGCCTGAGAGTCTGACCACATTCAAAAGACCTTGGCATGGCCCCATCCCAGGCCCATGAGGAAAGAGTAAGTGAAGAAGCCCATCAGCCTTCTCAAATTTATTAGTACATTTTAATTAATTGATAAAGTTTTATATTAAAAATAGTATTAACTTTTATACACTTAATAAACATTAATTTATTAATTTCATACTTTTAAGTAGGTAACTTAAATGCCAGTCATCCATTGCTTCAGTGGAGCCCAAACTGCACTGAAACTCCAGATCCCTTCATAGAGAATACCCCCCTGGAGCCACAGACCACAGCACCCACATGGGTTTGGTGGCCTAAAATGCCTTTCTAGTCTTATTTTGGATATAACCTATTGTGGACCCACAGTCACCATGGGAAAAATTCACTTTTGATTTTTTGTGCATCTTCTCACATTTAGTGAAAATATTCTTTCACTTACATCCCATGAAACAAGGCTTTGCCATCATTTGTTCCGGGCTGCTCAAAACAGAATTTTTTGGCTTCCTGAAAAAGATTGAGTTTCCCAGGGAGAGGCTTTTTCAGTGCTTCAGTGGAGAACCAATGTGTTTTAATAAAATGCAATAAAGTGGATCTCTGTCAGGGAAGATTTAACGCTGATAATGGAGATGGGCTTTGGAGATTCAATTTTCCTTGGGTGGAAAAGATGGGAACGTACCTGAGTGCACCAATGAACAGGGGAAATGAAGGAAAAATATCCTCTTTATCCAGCCAAAGTGGGAGTCAGGTGAATGAATAAGGATCTGTTTTAGCCACAGGAGAGGATGAACATGTGTTCTGCACCACGAGGGACCTTCCTGTCTGACCGACAGCGGGGTTTGGAGATCCGGGAAACAAGTGAGCAGCAAAATTCACCCTGTCAGGAACTGAAGCTGACATTCTCTCCTAGAGCTGGAAAACTTCCCAGCTTTGAAACCATGGACCCAACACTCAACCAGGGCCAGCTCAGATCTCACTTTGGGTGTCTCATTGCTGTGGGAGGAACATCCCAGGAGGGCTTTTAGTGGTGATCAGGATGTGCAACCCATGGACTCACAGTGTCCTCCTGTCTGTGTCCTTCTGTCCCCCACAGCCAGGTCCTCCTGTCCCCTTTCTTTCTTCCACCTTCCCTGGGAGGGTGGGGAGGCCCTGGCACAGATTCCCAGAGCAGCTGTGGCTGCCTCTGGATCCCTGGCAGTGCCCAAGGCCAGGTTGGACGGGGCTTGGAGCAGCCTGGGACAGTGGAAGGTGTCCCTGCCCATGGCAGGATGGAACGGGATGATTTGTAGGGTTCCTTCCAACCCATTCCATGACTCTGTGATGTAAGACAGTATCAGTGAGCATTCCATGTTGCTCTGGATCTGGAAAAGGGAGGGCTCCTCTCCACGAGTGTTGAGTGACAACTTTGAACCTGTTCTTTCCAGCTGACCTGGGAAAAGTGCACCCAGATTTCAAGGGAGGGGAAATATAAAGTGTTTCCCCACAAAACCTGGCACTAGCTCTTTAGCAGGCAGGGCTCTCTCTCTCTCTACAATAAGTCTCCATTGTGTAGAATCAAACTTTATCTTCAATTCTTCTTCCCCATTCTAATAATAACAAGTATGGCTTCCCAAGTGATTAATTGGCTCAATGCTGTTGATTGGGATTTTACACCATTTCAAAGGCAGACAGCAATTTGGCTTTTTAACACATTAAGATAACATTTCTTTTGCATTGGGATGAACTCATTGTGGGCTGTAGGACTGGGACACGATTATTTGCAGGCACTTTTCTGCTGATAGCAATGAAGAGATGAGGCAAAGTAATGGGTTGGGGGAGAACTCATTAAATGTCGAGTCAGAACAATGGGTTCTCCTGGCCTTTAACTCCCTAGATTCATCTGGATCTTTCCATCTCAGCATCCTCCAGCCACTGGAGACTAAAACAACAATGGGCTGAAGGCGGCAAGAAAAGCCAGGCAATTACTGCACTTCAGTAGGAATTTAATGAAATTCTTCTGGTCGGAGACAGATAACGGCACGAGGAGCAAATTGGGTCGCTGAGGCTCTGACGTGGGAGACCAAAAAGGGAGAAGATCGGTGAGTAACTGCTCCCCTTTGGGGGCTGGCAGTGGTTTCAGGAGGAGCCCTGAATTCAAACACTGACACAGCTTGAAGGGTTTGTCTGTCAACATCTACGTACAGATAATTGGGGTGCCTCCCAATTCAGCACCTAAACATAGACAATTGTCTGGGCCTTATATTCAGCTGGTGCAGGTTCTTTTAATGTCTCCTGGATTGCTTCACAAGCCTGACAGGCCCTGGTTTTTCTATTGGCCCTACAAATGCAAAAAGGCTGCTGCAATAGCCAACTCTTCCTCCTCTGAGGTTTACTTTATCATCTTTGTCTCATTACTCCTGGAGGGCTGGCCATCATTTCTGATAGGGTCTTTATTCAGAAGACAAAAGGAGAAAGGTGTGGGAAGGGAGGGGAAAAAAAGGGAAAAAATCTTTTCTATAAAAAAAGAGAAAATAATCCATGGAACGGCACAGGTTTTATTATTTATGCACCATACTTGGGAATACTAACTGAGATGAGAGCAGAGAGAAGTTAAAATAGAGATGTCTCTGCTGTCAAGGGGAAAAATCCCTCAGCACCTCATTTCTTTCCCACCTGTGCCATGGCTTAGGGAGGATGATGCCCAGAAGAGCAGAGCCAGGTTAACAAATCCAGGCTGAGGGGATGGTGGCATTGGCTGTGCCATTGCTGTCACTGCTGCTGCAGAGCAGGGGCGATGTGGCACAGGTGGCAGTGGCAGATGTGGTCACAGCTCCACACAGCTCGTCCTTGCACAGTGGGAGCTTCTGCCCAGCAGAAATACCGATGCTGTCTTTCAAGAGCTTTTTCCTGGTGTAACTCTCCAGTTCTCTCTTGCCAAACTTTACAAGAGCCATTAACAATTAACATTTATGTCGGTGCAGAGTTTCAGGTGCCCTTTCATGGGACATATTCCCTGAGTTCCCACATTCTCACATTTCCAGGTGCCAGAGCTCCATTTGCCCAGGCTGCCTTGCACCTCAGATTTTGCCATATCTGAAGCTACCCTGGACAAAGCAGCCAGTCCAGCCCTGAGAGCCAGGGAAACACCTCCAACTTTTATAAATTCAATCACAATGTTGACCACAGCAGGTTTCCGAGGGTTTTTACACTCCTGTCTGAGCCTGACCTTTTTTTTCCCCTTTTTTAAAATCCTATTCTCTCTACAGTTACTAAGAATCTTCTTTTTTTCCTTAATAACTTAGCTGAGGTCCCATGGGCAGAAGAATTTTGTCCCCCTTGCAACTGCAGCCTGTATTTACCTGCACTTAGAGGTTACCTGAGGGGTCTCCACCGAGGGAAGGGAAGATGATGAAGACCTGCAAACCTTGAATGTTCAATGAACAACTGTGTCCTTTGTAGAGAATGAAATTCCCAATTTCACTGCCTTTAGGATCCTCTCAATTTTCCATCTTTACTTGTTGAAATTCACACCTGAATCCCAGTATTGGGAACACTCCCACCCAGGCAGAGATCTTGAAGAGAACACACTCTGGAGGTGTTGGAGAGATGGCTTTGCTCTGGGAGTAGCACCAACCCTTCTGCTGGGGTCAAGGACAAGCAGAGGTGATGATGCCCCAAAACCCCACAGCTGCAGGTTGCACTCACAGCCCAGCAAAAAGGGGGATATTTTTCCTCTCTGTTGTTTCTTGCAGGTGAATTCCTCAGCCATCTGCAGAAAATTTTCCCCTTCATGGCCAGGAACACATGGCCCAAGGCTTGGTGGGGGTATGGGTTTAACTCCCCCCTTCCTCCCCCAGGCTGAACAAAGCCTTTGAGAGATCAACTCTGGGCTTTGCAAGAAAAGTGAGCTTGGGGCGTGTGAGTGTGTGTGTGTGTGTGTGTGTGTGTGTGTGTGTATTTTCCTTTTCTTTCCATCCTACTAATGAAATTTGCAGACACAGAGAGGAAACTGAGAGTTATTTATAGGAGTGAGAGGAATGTGAGGCCTAATTGTGCTTAGTCTATTGCTAAGTGTGTAATCTGTTTGCTATTACCCTTCCCAGTCCTGCACATGGGTCCTGGGGGGGTTAAGTGGAACACAGATATTTGATGAAGAAAAAGTATCAGGTGGAGGTGTTTGCAAGCTTTAAGAACAAGTAAGACAAGGAGGCAGAGGCACTTTTAGGGTTGATTAGGTTGGGAAATTAAGATTTTTTTAAATTTTTTTTTTCTTAATTACCTTTTCCCAGTTTCAAGGTTTCTGTGTCCTTGTCCACGATGTGCTGGGGTTACCTGGAGCAGGTGCATGCACAGGATGAGGGTTTAGGAGCTGTGGCTTTGCCCTCCCCTCCTTTGCCTCCCTTACCAACCCACTCTGAAGGGCTGATGATAAAGGGCTGAAATGCTCTGTAGAAACACTGAATTGGTGAATCCTTGCACTTTTCCACGTTGTTTTACACAGAGCCCTCTCCAGCTCACCCCTAACCCCAGCGCAGCCCTGCTGCATCCTTCCCGCTGGATCAGGAGCAACTCTGTTGCCCACAGGCACCCTCCATGTGTCCTTTGCTGTCTCAGACGTGGGGGACAAATGGGACCAGGCCAGGGACACAGGAACCCCTCCGTGGGGCAGCCCCAGGGTAAAGCTGAGCCTGGAGTAGGGGCTGAGCGTGGGGACCTGAGCTGCTGAGCTAAGGCTCATTCCTCATGGAAAAAGGAAAAGTCAGGCATGCAACTCGATACGGCTGCTAATATCTGCCAGGCCAGAGTGGAGCACTCCACAGCTCGGGAGCGAGCTGCTTTCTGCTGCTTATCACTGTCCACTCGTGCTGGAATATTCCATTCCTACAAGTTTTGAGAAGCTCTGAAGGATCCTGTCACCTCTCCTGGGTCAAGGTTCCTCAGCTTTTCAGACAAACACTTTTCCCGGGATGTTTTGCCAAATGCCGTGGTGAATCACCCTTGTCACTCCTCCTGGCTGGGATAACAACACTTAGAGGGAAAAACAAATGGTATTTACTGCCATGCCCAAAATTGGCTTTAACACTGAGAGCAGAATTTAGAAAGGCAGAAATAGAGGAGTGATTATGGAGTGCATTGCAATTAAGAGACAGCCCTCAGGATCCTCCTCCAGAGGTGCACCAGCTCCACGCAGGCTGGCTGCCCTGCATGGGATGTAAAACTGCTGGAAATTTGGGAGGGATGCAGGATTCTGCTCGCAGCTGGGCTCACCAGCCAGCCTGCTCCTTCCCAAAAGGATTCAGAGACAATCAATGGCAGCAAATCCAAGGCAGGGATGAAGAACTTCAGGAATTTTTCTCTTTGGCTGGTGAACCCCCAGCCTGCCCAGCACACACCCGTGGCTGGGACCATCCCCTGCTGTGTTCCCTGCAAGCAAATATAAAAGAAGAAGGAAAAAGACTCAAGATAAACAGCGGCAGGTGACATTTTGGGCTGAGTCACTGAGAGATGTCCCCTGTGCATCCCCATGGGAATGATCCAACCCTTCTCCATCTTGCTGGCATTCCCCTTTCAGGCCCCGATCCTAACTCTCAAATAAATTGACTTTATTCAGTGGGAGAATGAAGAACTGCCCTGGTTACCACATGTCTGCCAGGCCACCAAGGAAACACTGATTTAGGGTGTGACATTTGGGGTTTTTGTAGGATAAACAGGAGGAAATGCCAGGCAGGTGATCTGCAGCCAGGCCCGTGAGCCTTCCTCCACTGAGAGTAAAACATGGGATGCCAATTGGCCACTGGCCAGTTATTTGGCCACTGACCAGCTGGCTGACATTCCTGCCTTCCATGCTTTCCTCCTGGACCAGGTGGGAGGGGGGTTTTACAGCAGCAATGAGTTTATTCCTGGGGTAAAGAGCAGAAATTGGAGGGTAATTGCAGCAGGGAGTTTGCTTCCTGTTCCAGTGCAAGGAACCCTCTGGATGCCAACTGGATGTCAGCCCTCCAAAAGTGAGGCCAGTTGGCAGCTGCTCTGCATTTGTCCCTCTCAGGGCTTGCAGAGGGATGTTGGGAAGTGTGGGAATGGGGATCCCATCAGTCCATCCCTCACCGGGGCCAGGTGCAGGGCCGGCAGAGAGGGGATGCTGCAGGCAGGACACGGCGGGGCCAGGGTGAGGACTGTGCTGGGAGGCAGAACCAGCAGGTTCAAAAGGGAATAACTGCAGCAACATCTTTGCCTTGTAGAAACAACATCTTCAACTGGATTTCAGCTGCACGTGGCAGAAAAAAGACAAGTCTGAAATGAGAAATTCAGCCTAGGCAATCTGCTCTGTATCGTGCACTGAATTGGCTCAGGGAGAGGACACAGCTGGCAAGAAGCTTTTGGTTTATTTTGTTGTTGTTGTTGTTGTTTTTTGGTAATCAATTATAAATCAAATTCTTTCAGTTGCCTTCTGCTGCTAACAAAGGCTCTGCAGTGCCAGGTTGGTGTGTTTGTGTCATTATTTGAGCATTGTTTGGATGTGGGTGTGACGTCAAAGGGTGTCATTGGCTGCCTGAAATCCCAGGCCAGGTTCACAAACATGCAGGCTTTGAACTTCTGCTTGCTGACTTTCCCAGTATCCTTCCTATTAATTAGCCCTCAGGAATTAATAATTCAAAAGTCTTTCCTCCCGCTGCAGCGTTCTGACAACAGCGAGTGTGGCTGTGCTGCTGTTGATAACAATAGTGAAATATCCATAATTTAATATCCTTGTTCTCTCCCAGCTGTGAGGCAGAGGCATCCCAGGCTCCCAGCGTCTGCTTTAAAGCTCAGCTCAGCTCAGCTTAGACAACATCCGCCTGCTTTGGGTGCCTGAGCTCAGAGGTGGCTCACGAGATGTGTCCCCACTGTGGCAGGGCCACCATGCAAGGACAAACCAGTTCCCTCCCATTTCCATCTGCTGTTGGCAGAGGGACAGCTGAAATGTGAATTAGGATAAAAGCAAATTAGGATAAATTCAGGATTGGGTTTGCATTTGCTTTCTGTTCACTTTGTATCCTGGTTTGGTCACGTTCGCACCAAAATGCACAAGTCCCACCAATGCCGGGAGGGAACTGTGCTGAAGGAATTCCCTGTAATGACCAAACAAGAAAAAATCTCTTGGAAATCTTTCAAGTGATGGGCATCTGGGAGTAGGAATGCAAACACAGCACTGGGATTGCGGAATGAGTGACCAGCCACACACTCAGCTCCCCACACAGACCAACCCAGTGCGTGAATAAATCCCAGGGAGGACCAGGAAGAACCTCCCCTGGGACAGAAAAGCATCTCTGTCCCTCCATGGACACTGGGAATGCTGTGTTATGGCCCTGTCCCTCCATGGACACTGGGAACGCTGTGTTATGGCCCAGTCCCTCCATGGACACTGGGAATGCTGTGTTATGGCACGTGCAGGAGCCTTGCCCTGAGAAATGCACAGGCTGTTCCAAGAACTCCCATGAAAACAGCAGCAACGGCAAAAAATGATGTAGCCAACACAAAGCAGAGGTCAAAGGGTGCAGCTGAGAGGAGGCTTTGCTGTCCCTAAATCCATGCAGGAAGAGCTTCATGGCAGACTCCCTGCAGTGCTTTGGGTACTGCCTTGTCTCCTTTGGCTGCTCAGTGAGAAATGTTAATTTTCCACATGTTATTCTGTCCACAGTTAAGAAGATTCATAATATATTGACAACATGAAAAGAAAAAAGAGTTTGTTTAGTTAGAAAGTTTCAAAATAAAAAGTGTCTCTGTATAAAATGAGACACCTAAACCGTAATCAACAACTTCTCTTGAGTCAGAAACCATGAATCATGCTCTGAAATCAGATCACATTCAAGATTAGTTTCTCATGGTGCTGCTGAGGAATTTCAGATATTTCCATTGGGAATAGAGTTATGTCTTTAACTACGCCAAGGTTAGTTTGTTCAGTCCTAATTTTTTCTTGTATAATGAAGGTTGCCCAAAGGTAAGGAATGTCGAGATCTAAAAGGGGAGTGGAAAAAAAAAAAATAGGGAGATCAGGACAAGATTTAGAGACCAAAGTGAAGTGGAGACAAAAATTGGACTATTTTATCCTGGCAGAAAGCTCATAAAGGCTTATGACCATCTTGTTTAATACTAGACAAAAATAGATCAAATCACTGATAGAAGCTTTCTCCAGCCAGCTGTGGATAAAGCAATGGAGCTATGGATTAGAACATGGGTTTCACGAGCTTTCCCTGTTACCAGGGAGAAAAATAAGTGTCGGGGGGTTGGGATGGATCTCAGGGAAAGGTTCTTCCCCCAGAGGGTGCTGGGCACTGCCCAGGCTCCCCAGGGAATGGGCACGGCCCGAGGCTGCCAGAGCTCCAGGAGCGTTTGGACAGCGCTGCCAGGGATGCCCAGGGTGGGGCTGTTGGGGTGTCTGGGCAGGGCCAGGAGTTGGATCAATGATCCTTATGGGTCCTCCCGGCTCAGGATATTCCATGATTCTCTGTTATTTCTGCGAATCTCTTTGCTCTATGACACATCAGATAGGATGAGCACCCACAGCTCCTCCTGTGCTCACACCAGGGAGTGTGGGGAGAGGAGCCTGTGCCAGCTCCATTCTGGAGTCCCCTGGATCATGCACACTCTGCCTGTGGCAGCAGGGAATGGCAGGAGCATCCAGAGGGTGATTCATGCCTGGATGGGGTGAATCACCCTCTGACACAGCCAGCTCCCATGACCAGTGACTCCAGAGGCTTTGCAATGGGCTTTAAATAGATGTTTAACTTTATATTGATAAACTTGGGTGAAATCAGTCCCATCCAGTGGGATCTTCTATCCCAGATCATAAAGCATGTCCCATCCCTACTTTCACTGGGAATATCCTTCGAGCCATGACGTATATTTAGGTAAAATCTTCCCTGCTGCTTGGACAATGGTGGGAATTTTCTCA
The DNA here is from genome assembly GCF_965178545.1 of Coloeus monedula. NCBI lineage: Eukaryota > Metazoa > Chordata > Aves > Passeriformes > Corvidae > Coloeus > Coloeus monedula. Next base: position 10,139,600 of record NC_138799.1, read on the forward strand.
AGTGTAGTTTTTTGGGTTAGATCAAGGCTTTGGCCAATCTCACTGAATCAGCAGCTCTGAGCAACAGCAGAAAGTGGAGCTGCAAGTGCAGGGGTAGAAATTTTGATGCAGAGGGTGAATAATACATGGAAGTGAAAAGTATCCTGCTATTTTCACCTCCTGCTTTTCAAAGGGAGAGAAGGGGAGGGAGAGAAGGTGCTCGCTGAAAATCCTGGGTTCGATTTTTAATAGCGCAGATTTCTCCCCCACTTTTCTCCCCTCCTTCCCCTTCACATAGTGAGAAACTTCCCGAGGTTGCCAATGGCACTAAAACAGCCCGTCCACTTTCAGAATTTCAGTCACCTCTTAAACACTTAGAGGCTGAATTGAGTGAAAACCCGTTTTCAGAAGAGTTTCCAAGGAAGTAGAAAGTTTCCACACCCTGAGTCTTGCACTCAAAGAAGTGGAAACTGGCTGGCGGCTGCCAACGGTCTGAATTGTTGTATCATGGGCTGCTGAACGCTTTATTCTGTCATAAAAGACACGAACATGCTTGGTGCTCCACTAAAACACACAAGTACCCTTTGAGAAGTGTAGCTGCACAATATATGACTTGTGAATTCTTCTCTCCTTTCATTTTCTTGGCATAAAGTCGCTTTTCGGCTGCCTCATACGAAATAAATTTTGATGAAATTGCACAGCTTGTGTTTTGCAAAATTCAAGCGTTGCAATCACAGTGAAAAAAGAGAGGGGAATGTGCCTCGTACTAAAGACACCTGGATGAGAAAATCTGTAGCCCCAACTGTTTGGGAACAACTAATCAGGGACCACATGCTATGTGAACTTTTACTGATCCTACCTATTTGTGGCTTAAAATATAAAGCCTAGACTCCACAGAGTGCTACAAAGCAAAATAAATGATCAACAAGGCATTGAGTTGAGACTGCACTGGAGATCAGAGATTTGGAGGCTCCTACTTTGAAGTAAATTTAGGGTATTTTTGGGGTGCTGAAACTTCCCTCTCTGCAGTGAGGAGGGTGAAATCTGTGCCCAGCTTGTCCTCATTCCTTCATGTGGGAGGATCCAACAGGGGAAGCAGGAGTGACCATTTGGAGGATTAATTCCCCAGCTGGCCAAGATGTTCATCTCAGAGTGAGTTTTATTATTGATTGGGTCTCTTCCTCACTTGCACCTCATGGGGCTGAGCAGTAAACACTGGCAAAAGGTATTTTTCTGCTGGAGATCCATGGTGAAAGGACGCTGGAGAGCTCAGGTAGAAAAGTCCTCTCAGAGATGGATTGAGCTTTCTGCCAATTCCATAAGACCTGACCATACCAAGGAACTGTACAATAAGCAAAATTTAGAGTTTAAAAAGCCTTTCCTTGCTGTTCACCCTTTCTGCTTTGTGCAGCAATATTTATTGCTTACAACATTCCAGTTAAAGGCTGTTTTAACACAAGGGTAAGTGTAATAGAGCAAGAGACAATATCAAATTTTAAATTTCATCCTTATTCAGTGCTGAAAGTCTTTGGAAAAGCTCTGACTGGGCTTAGAGGTTCTGGGTGGGACATTATGTGGTTCCCACTGCATGACCCTGCTTGATGATTCTGCACTTATATTGTGCCATTAAACCCCATTTGTCAACTCATTCAACCACCTTCTGCCAATGGTATTATTTAATTTCCAGTTTAATGTCGAGTGTGAATGATGACATAGCTGTCCAAGGTTTGAGAAAACAGTTCCCTAGGGCTGCTGGTTAAAACACTGGAGAGTGTTCCATGAGGTCTCAGGATTCCTCTGTGCTCAACACTGATATTTGCTGCCAGTGTCAGGCTTAGTCTTGTTATCATTTTGGTACAGCCCGGTAAAGTTGAATTGAATTATTGTAATTAAATGGTTGTTATGTAAAAGCTCTTTGCTTTGCATTGCCTTTCATATTATACAATAGAAAGCAGTTATTATATAAAGCAAGCAAAGGAAACAAAACCCCTTTCCAGAAAATCCTTCTCCTTCTAAAGTGTGATCAAATCCTAAAAGCTTTTGTAATGAGCAAATAAAATTTGTGAACGAGATTTATTTTTCTACAAACTAACTTATTTTCCATTTCAGTCCAGAAAAAGAAATCATCACCTTTTCCTGTTGATAAATTTCAGGATCAAAATGCCAAGTCATGGGCGGGTTAGGAAAATCTTGTTTGTAATCAAAGGCTTGGCCAACTTCCTACATTTTTTACATTTTAATTATACACCGCATTGGCATCCTGCTATAAAGACATTACTTTCTGGAAACTCCCAGCTATTTACATGACTAAGAACTTAATTGAATCAAGAATTTTTACTCTTTCTTCTCTCTCTCTTTTGTTTTTTTTTTGTTTTATTTTTTTAAATAAAGAGCCATCATGCCCATTCCTTGCTGCAGAAAACATTCCTTCGCTCCCGTTGGATGTTGGTAGCAAACACAAACAAGACTTTTGTCCTCAAGCAGCATTTCAGACACGTGGTCTGATGTCTCAGGATCTCTGTCTTTCAAGGAAATGTTAATTAGTGCTGCCAAGTGAGGTTAACAATTCCGACAAACCCCATGTAGGTGTCCCAGGTTTTGAGGTTTTCCACTGGCTGGAAGCATTCAGATACGGTTTGGTACCTCCTTAGGAGAGTTAATCCCCTCTAATCCTGCACATCTGAGCTGGGGATTAGTGCAGTTTAACGAATTCATTGGGGAAAAGTGATCTCAGATCACCTTTCCCAAGTGGCCATGGGGAAGGAAAAGAAAAAATTGATCCAATTTTGGTCCAGGGGGAGTATCAGGAAAAGCCAGAGCCGTTCTGAGCAAGGCCATGAAGGCAAACATGGTCCCTGAGGGCATCCAAAGGGCAACAAAGCAGGGAGAAGATGTTGGATTTTCATTTTGGTGTCTCAACACCATCTCTCCGAAGGATGGACGGATGGATGGATGGATGGATGGAGGGATGGATGGATGGATGAGAATGGATGGATGGATGGATGAGAATGGATGGATGGATGGATGGATGGATGGATGGATGGATGGAGGGAGGGATGGATGGAGGGATGGATGGATGGATGGATGGATGGATGGATGGATGGATGGATGGATGAGAATGGATGGATGGATGGATGAGAATGGATGGATGGATGGATGGATGGATGGATGGATGGATGGATGGATGGAGGGATGGATGGATGGATGGATGGACGGACGGATGGATGGATGGATGGATGGATGGATGGATGGAGGGAGGGATGGATGGAGGGATGGATGGATGGATGGAAGGATGGATGGATGGATGGATGGATGGATGGATGGATGGATGGATAAATGGACGGGTGGATGGGTGGATGGATGGATGGATGGATGGATGGAGGGATGGATGGATGGATGGATGGATGGATGGAGGGAGGGATGGATGGAGGGATGGATGGATGGATGGATGGATGGATGGATGGATGGATGGATGGATGAGAATGGATGGATGGATGGATGAGAATGGATGGATGGATGGATGGATGGATGGATGGATGGATGGAGGGATGGATGGATGGATGGATGGACGGACGGACGGATGGATGGATGGATGGATGGATGGATGGAGGGAGGGATGGATGGAGGGATGGATGGATGGATGGAAGGATGGATGGATGGATGGATGGATGGATGGATGGATAAATGGACGGGTGGATGGGTGGATGGATGGATGGATGGATGGATGGATGGATGGATGGATGGATGGGTGGAGGCATGGATAGGTGGAGGGATGGATGGATAAATGGATGGATGGATAAATGGATGGATGGATGGATGGATGGATGGATGGATGGATGGATGGATGGATGGATGGATGGAGAACTTCTGCCCCACCTTCATCACACAGGGCCAGCAGTGGCTTGAATAAGTGTGACCTGCTCAGAGTGCACGATCCACATAATTTAAATCTTAAGTAACAAAAGATCAAATTATAAGATGCTCCAAGTCTTATGTTTCCAAGCATTCCAAAGGGAGCTGACAACACCGGCTCCTTTGAGCAGGATGCAGTGAAAATTATATGTCTGCCTAAGAAAAAGGGCTGTAAGTGCTCTTCTCTTCTCTTCTCCCCATTAGGAGACAAATTCAATTTCTGGTAATTACAGCTGTGCCTCCCTTTTTCGAGCTGTTTCAATGGGTTCAGCACACTTCTCATTAGTGCTGAGAAACTCAGAATGAAAGGTGCTGCTGAATTGGAAAATATTATCATTACAGTAAAAGTCACAAGGAATTGGATTTGTACAAAACTATAAAGCAAAACACACCGAGATGATTCATTATGCATCACATGGAGAAAGACGTAATGTTGCTAATATGGGAGAACAGATGTGTCTATGTATTTTAAGTATCTCTTTGCTCTGATGAAAAGTTGTTTTTTATCCAAAAAAAAAAAAAAAAAAAAAAAAAAGAAACAAAAGCCAACCTGATCTTGATTACTGGTACTATTGAGACAGTTCACTGGGAAATGAAAGCAGTCACTGCTGTTGCCATTAATCTCATTTTATGTTAGTTTGGCTTTTACTGCAGAAAGTAAAAACTCTTGGGTTTTCTTTCCTCCCCGGTCCCATATGTGAGTTAAAGCAAAGCTGACAAGCAAGTCCTTGACATAACCTCACGCAGGCTGTGGTTAGGAGCTCTCGAGCAGCCACGGCCCAGATGTGATTTCCTCACTTTATTCAAATTAATTGGGCTCAAATTAAAAAGGCAGCGCTTTGTTTTGGTTTGGTTTAAAGAGACAAGGCTGGGGGGCAGTCGTTGCCTCGTTAGTTATCTCTATTTGTTCATGGTACAGTTGTTTGGATGCGTGTGTGAAGGAAAGTTCATCCTTTTTCCATTCTGTCAGACCTCAAGCACTTGGTGCAGGGACCCAAAAGCTGCTGCTGAGTTGAAGTGCTCCGTAGAACAATCCCCTGGGATTTCACAGTGGCTGCACTCCCACCTTGCCTTTGGGACTGAGGCCACTTTGTCACTGTCCAGCGGATAAATCCTCTGTCCTGAGGGACTGAACTCCCTCCTGCAGACACGACATATTTTAACATCCTTTATTGCACAGACCTGAGGAAGGTGGAGCTATAGAATTTATGAGATGATCCTTCTGGATTTTAAAATTATACATTTATACAGTGGGGGTGCTCCTTAGGAATCCCAAAGCACTTGTTTGAAATGCACAGGAGTTTTTCTGTCTGTGTCACACAAGGAACTTCCTCCTCTCCTCACTAAGGAGCAGTGTAACCTCTTTATTATATGCTTTTTAGTATCCAAGTTAAAGACAAAAATCCAATATGTTAAAGAGAATGCTGAGCAGCAAATGGGTGAAGAAGCCATTTGGGATGAAGGGATCTGGTTCTAGAAATGGTTTAGGGGAGCAAAAGCAATCGCAGAGTCTGACCTTCCAAAGGAAAAACATTGGAAAACATAAAACATCCTCTTGGCATGAGAAACCTCACATGGCACTGCTTGGTGATCCTCACGATTACTGTCATTAATTAGGGAGTATTTTATAAGCACCCAAAGACTTGCTAGGTCTGAGCCACTGTTGGAAGTGATGAGTTTTTAATGGCAACCAGCGTGAAAAATTCCCATATTGTGGAGACAGACGCATCCCTGGGGAGCCAGGTGCCTGCCCTCTCCTGGCTCAGATATTGGGGTTAATTGGGGCAGCAGAGAGCTCTGAGTCCCCACTGCAGTGTGCCGACATCTCCATGCTTGGTTTGATGCTTGGTTTCAGAACCCTGCAAACAGAGCAGGACAAGGTTTAGCTCTTACAAATCACATTAAACCAGGGGACACATTTCATTGTTTGGCAGCAAGTTTATCTTCTGTGCTGAAACTGAGTCCAAAACAAGTTTCCCACTCGGGTTTGTTTGCTCACTGTGAAGTGCAGATAGAAAAGGGAGGATGCTGCAAATGAAAAGTCTGTTTAGGCCACATAATCTCCTTCATTAAAGTATCAGTGATGCTGGATAAGGCTCACTCGGGGACCTATTAATGGAAACACATCTGCTGCGTTCATCATAATAAAAGACTGGCTCTAAAGTGATTAATTGCTGTTAACAGAAACAGGTCCAGCTTTGGGAAGGCAAGTATGCGGCACATTTGGGTGTGCACAGAAGGCTTTGCACAGATGAGCACAGCTCTTGCTAAGCTCAGCTTGCGGCACTGCAAGGACAGCTCAAAGGCTTGGGATGGGTCAAGTGGGGCCACCTCACCTCTGGTTGACAATCGCACCTCCCAGGCTTGCCCAAGTTAGGAGATAACTGGAAAAGTAGTATCACTGCCCTTTTATTCTGATTCAAATGCATTTTATTAGCACTGCTTGTATTACAGTAGTCACAAGAGACCCTAATCAAAGTGGGGCCCTCCTGGGTTAGACACTGTCCAGGCCCATAATACAAACCAGCTCTTCCTTTTAGGAGCTGAAAGGCTTGCAGATAACCAGAGCTTGGGAAGGGAAAACCAGACACATAGTGGGGAAATGCCACGACCTGCCTGAATTTTAAGAAGACAGCTGAGAGCTCGTAGGCCACGGGTTTGGATTTCGGGCCCTTCTTTAGGACTGGGAAATGATGGATGAGATCCTTGGCAGTGAGACAGGAGCACAGAGCCCTTAGCAGAGCCACAATTCCTGGTGCCTGCAGAGGGCTGGGGGAGGCTTGGCTCCGGCACAGAGGGGCCAAGAAACTCGGCAGAAAAGCAAACACTCCTGTTGGAAAGATGCTGGGGGTGCCTGAACAGGGAGCTCAGGCACATTCCCAGCTCACAGGCACTCTGGAAGCAGGCATGTCATACCCTTTCAGAGGGAGACAGAGCCTGAGCCAGACTGGCAGGAAAATAGGGCTCATTGCCAGCACATTGATTAGAGCCCAGATGAAGATAAAAAGGCTGGAGATCCAGTGCACAGTCTGGAATTGTGTGTTTCTGGGGAAGATCTAATGTATTCATGCTGTCAGGTCACATACATTAGGCCCAGAAACCTGAGGTTTGCTTTCTTCTTTTTTCCCCCTTTTTTTTGGAAGCACTTGGAGCAAATATATTGAATGAGACATTTGCAAGCATGGAGCCCATTAATAACACAAGGCCAGTGCAAGGCTGCAGCCTCATTCATGCTGCTTTGGGGAGCCAAGGAAATTAAAATCCTCTCCGTTTCTTCTCTGCACTGGGGAAATCAAAGCCAAGCCCTGAGAAGGGGCTGATTGGAGACAGGTGAAATGTCTGTTTGTTTTTAAAGCCTTGCAGCTCTCATTCTTGATAGTCCCTGGGTTTTCCAAGTGCATTGTGCAGATACCAGAGGAGACATGTCTGGAAGAGAAGAAAACGAGTCTGAGGAGCATCAGAGAACCAGGAACTTTTCAGATACCAAAGAACAAAAGACTTTACAGCAAAGGCTCCTTGCTGACAACTGGTGGAAGTGCCCAACTTGTGCTTTATCCCTCTACAGTGTTCCTAGGCTCAAGTCTGTGAGCCTGCAGTCTGATTTGTGCTAAAAGAACAATAAAACCTTCCAGGAGTCTCAGAGAATGAGGAAACAATAAACCAGACAACAATTATTCAGTTCTGCACATGATATATTGTGCAGATAAGATGAACTTAGGGATATATGGATGTTTTATTGCTGGATATAAGACACATCTTATTTAAGGTGCACAAAGAGCCCTGTCTGTGCATCCACAACCCTCAGCACTGCTCCTGGGCCAGGCAGCCCCTGTAAATCTCCATGCAGATGTCCATTAGCTGAGTATTAAGTGGGCAGACAGGCATCAGAATGGCCTTGTCACGAATCTGATGTTCTCATCTAAACAGATCTAAACGGTCTTGTTTTATAACTGCTTCCTGCAGGCAACCTCCCATGATAGCCCCGACTTGCTAACGCTCCTTTTATTGCTGCCATCTGATTGTATAACTCTGCACTGATAGCAGCTCTTCATATTGCATCGATTAGGCAGAGAACAGGAAAATGAACAAAATGTACTCATTCTGTTTATAGTTCGAGCTATGATTTTGTGGCCCTCCTTGGACGCCTCAGCAGGAGAATCAGATGCACTTTTCTCCCTGTTTGGCAACAGGCTCCTGCACTGCCTGGGAGCTGTGGCCAAGCTCACTCAGCTCCTGCTCTCACAAATGGCTTCTTTTAGGACATGGGAGATGGAGAGGGCTCCCAGGGCAGCTGCTGGGACACAGGAGCTTGTGTTAAATGAGAATTTCCAGAGGAAACAGGCTGCTCATCAAGTGCTGCTAAGCACCTGCTGTGGGGTGGTTGGGAGTGAAGGTTCAGAGCGGTGCATGAGGGAGGAGGATGATGATGATGATGATGATGATGAACTTGCACAGGTTCTCTTTGCTCTCCCAGTTAGGAGCACGGGGTTATTGCTCTCCATCGTGGGGACACAGGCTGCTTTTATGGACAAAACCTGGCTGCCTCCCTGCTCTCAGTGCCAGCCTTGCCTGCCCTTGATTTGAGGGGCTGAGATGGACTCGTGACTCATTTTCAGCTGGGAAAAAGCTCTTTTCTTGCTTTGCTGCTCTTTGGTCAGTTCGGTGGTGAATGACTAAAGGTATGCTGATTAAATTAGAAATTTCAGGTAGTGTGAATCTGGTCTTTGGAACAAGCAGAAACAGAGAACAAAAAGGAAATGATGCATCTATGGCTCCTCTAGAATTCCTATTTAAACTGAAGTATTTTTAATAAAATCACTTATTTGTTTCAGGGCCACAGGGTAGAATCTCTGCTATATGGCAAGAAAAATTCTTTTCCCGGTGTATTAACTACTTAAGGAGCGAGTGTCACTCTCACACCTTTTCCCTCAGATAAAAGGATTTTAAAAGAAATCAGTTTGGTACAACTGTGTAACATTGAGAATGCAACTCTCTGCAAAGCGGGCTAGAGTAGGATTTTTTACTGGGTTCAGAGCCAAGCCAAACTCCCACATGAGGCTAATCCCAAAATGAGAGACCACCCTGGTTAATCCTCACCCACTGCTACTGGAACGTGTGCACCAAAGGTTTTGTGGGAACGTAGCTTTTTCCTGTGTCACTATCAAATTCCTCTGTTTGCGGCTGTGTGAAATTGATAATTAAAGGACAGGAAAATTGAACCCAGTTTCCTCAGTTTCCCTGTTTGCTGAACTTCCATATTCAAACCAGTTGCTGACTGAATATGAAGGGTCTCCCAAGGAGATTTTATGGCATTTATTTCCCAGGCTAAAAAAATCCCACCATTTTTGCCAGTGCCCATTAGCCATTATCAGCCTAATAATCTACTTAAAGGGATGAGGTTAGATAGCAAAAAAACCCCCAAACCAATTAACAGAATTAGGCAGTAATGAGGTAATAAGGAGGCCTAGAAAGCTGTAGGGTGTCACTGGTGGATGTCCCAGCTGATGCCAGTCCAATTCCCATCTGTAGGAATGGACCTGCCCTAGGACAAGCTCTCAACCACAGCCTCTCAAGTTTTTGTCCACTCCTATTTCCCAAGTCAGGGCAAAAATTTGTCATTGGCAAAATAAGGATTAAATCAAGCCTGAGTAATGTGAATGGAGATCTGGCAGTTATCTTGGCACAGAGACCAATTTCCTGCTCCGACGGATTTAGAAGTGCTCAGGTTCCTGCTGTGACTGGAAAGTTGTTTCAGAACATCTTTCCTGTGATGCTCAGAAACCTCCTGCATGTTTCCCCCTTCTGTTTACTCACAACCAGTCTGATTTGGGGCCAACATTGTCCTTTAGTTTAAATGACTCTCTCCCTTCCCTGGGGGTTTACCTGGGCTATTTATAGAAAGCAATCCTTTTCCTAGCCTTTTCCTGCTTTTCCTGGCCTAAACAGAGCTATTTTAGCTTCTTCTGCCCCTCCCTGATTGCCCCACACCTTCCTCTGCACCTGCTCCATCAACCAGATCCAGGTCCTGGTGCCCCACTCAAGGCAGGGACCATTCCTCTCCCACCTGCATTTCCAGCTCTCCTGACACTCGTTTATCCCACAACCTTTAATGCAGCCACATTTTCCTTTTCCATTCATGATTTCCTGAGCCCTGTTCCTTGCAGCAGCCTCTGCCATTTGTCCCTTGTGTCATTTCCATGCCATCCTCTGGTGCTGTTCCTTGTGTCCTCTCCAGGCCCCTGCCAGCAGGAGATGTGTGATGGGCAGTAGGACATTATTTGGAGTTTTTTATTGCCACAACAATATAATTTCCCTGATTTATTCCTGAAATCCTATAAACAGACCACTGACACAGTCTGGGATTGCTGTCTCTGATCCCTTTACAGCCCAGGGTTTTTGTCTCATCCTCAGACTCCTGCACACAGGGAAATTTGGGTGATGTCTGGTTTTCTTCAGTGGATATAAAAGGAGGCCAGGGCACAAGCCCAGGATTACTCATCTAACTTTGAGACACCCTGAAGTCAGATAAGATTAATTTCACTTTTAAGTATCCCCATCAACAAGGTAGTGGTGACTTTTAGGTACATCAGCTCCAGCTGCTGAGCTGCAGGTCAGAAACTGCCTGACAGTAAAAAAATGGCTTTTTTCTGAAGCTGAGATTCTCTCCCATTCAATTTGGGCACCTGCACATGAAAAGAGAATGAGGATTTTTAATTTCCCCACCATTACTCAAAATCTGCTGGGTTTAGGCTGTTATCGAGTCGAGGAAGTGATGTAACATTGCTGAAAATGCCTTTAATTGTCTAAAAAAAATCTGGTGGGGTTGATGTTGGGCACTGTTAGCCCTGAGTGAGACAGGACCTTGCTCTGCTCTTACACCAGACCAGGGCTGAGGCCAAATCAGCCACACCTGGCCATCCCTGCTCTCGGGATGATGGACCAGTCCTCAATTCCCTCAATTTCTTCAATTTCCTCAATTTCCCTGTACCCCTTCACTCTTGTCTTCACAAAACCTGTACCTCAGGCAGTCAGATCACCCCCCAAGGTAAGTGACAGGCACGTAAATCCTGGGGCTCTTTGTTCTGATGGAATCTGGGCAAGAAACCGGACTTGGAGTTCACGATGGAAAATATTTCTGAGAGCAGCTACTCCGGGGCAGCAGTTCTGCTCAGCAAGCACAGGAATTATTTTGGTGCACAATAAATCTTTGTAGTTCTGCAGTCTCACTTGTCAGCTGGAGCATCCTCCCCAGCCCAGAGCCTGACAACTTTAGCTCTGGATGCTGTTCCTGGTAGGAATTCACTCAGTTTTCCTCTTTCCCCCCGTTACATTCACCTTCCATGCCATGGAAGCTGAAAATACCCAAACTGAAAGCACTTATTTTTGTTTCTTGCAAGAGGAAGATTTTTCTGCATGTGAATGGAACAGCTTCATCTCTCACATCAACTTTCCAAGTGCCTCAAGTTGGGGAATCAACCTTGAAACCTCCTGCTGTGGGTTTGGAGCCTTTCTCTTGAATAGCCCCCAAACAGATGCCTGAAAAAAAAACCCTCCTGGAGGTGTTATCACGGAATCCTAGAATTAACTGGGTTGGAAAAGAATCTTTGAGATCATCGAGTCCAGCCTATGGCATGGGCAAAATGATGACTTCACGGAAAGAAAAACCAGGATTTCAATGTTAAAGTTTGTTAACAAACCTGACCCCACTGGCAAAGGACTGGTTCCATTTGGCTTTGGAGACAGCGTCCAGCTTGAGGCCAGTGGTGAGTTAAGAACTCAGATGTCTTTGGGCAAATGCAGGGAGAATCTGCTGGCACAGGGAAAACAACAGCGAGATATTCCAGGGTAGATTATGAGAGAGTGGGAGAAAAGACTACAGATGCTTTGTAATCAGTCATGTCCCCTGAAATTTGCTTATGTTGTTTCTTTTCTTCTTTAACCTTGGTTTAAAACCTTCAGCAGGAGTGGGAAGTGAGAAGGATGTAAACATTTCAGTCGTCAATACAGTTCTGAAACAAAAGAAAATAAACCCAAATTGTTTTCAGCCTGGCTGTTCAGGTGTCACCTTGTTTTCAGATCAGCACTTAAATACAAGCCCAAATATTAATTACTGTGTGACTAAATATCCCTTTTCTTTAATTTACTACGCCCCCAGTTTATACTTTAATTTCGCACTCCGACTATTTAGAAATCAATATTTCCATTGGATACATGGGATTCAATTTCAAGTGTGGGAGCAGCGGATATATTAATTTCAAAAGCAATTATTGGGAGCAAGATGGCAGATGTTCTCCTGCAGAAACTTCTCTTTATCCTTCACGGAAAACACTAAAACCTGCTCGGAAAAAGCGCAGCCTATTTTAATTGCAGCCATTTTTTCCCACTCGGCTTCGTCAGGATTGTCTTTAAATAGGAAGAATTTCTTTCTATAGCTGGCTGGAGTTCATCATTTCCCCTTGGAAACGCACCGGGTGACACGTTCGGTCGGATGTTGGGAAGAGCAGCGATGGGAATGGGAAGGGCCTGGGCTGGGAATGGGAGCAGAGCCTGCAGTCCCAACCCACGGGGCTGAGCATGACCTAGGAAGGAAGCGCAAGGATGTTTCCGAAACCCATAGCACACAATAATTCACTTTAATCTTCCGTTGATGTCTTGCCTTTATGGAAGTGAAATAAAAATAAAAAGGGCTCCGGGTGAGATTTGCTGGAGCCTCCTGGATTTCTGGCTTTCAGCTGGAGGAGTAGCCTTGTCTGAGAGTCAGTGAAGAGCTACCCCAAGACTGACATGAAATGAGCTGTGCTGGGCCACACAAACCCTTGTTTTCCCCTTGGGAATGGATTGGATCACGTAGTTCCAAGAGGCTAGATCAGCACTAGGGAGGTGCCTGCTCCCAGAGCTGCGGAACCTTCACCCTTCAGTACCTTGAAATGGAAAAAAAAGCCCCACTAAAATAACTTTTGAGCAGATAAACCCCATGTTCCATGCAGCAGAGCCCATTCCTAGCAGGAATTTTGGACTATTAGACAATTATTCAGGCTGTAAAAGCAGCACATCACTAAACTTCTGAAATGTCCCCCCTTATTTTTTTGTGCATCTCAAATCCCACCGAGCTGTAGATGTCTGCTGGAAACCTGAGAGCAAAACAAACAACAGGAGAACATTCCCTGGTTCCCTTTCGCACAGCCTGGGAATGCAGCTCGGGTTACCAGCCCGGCGAGTGCCGCTTGCCAGGAGGAGAAAAGCAAATCGTTATTTAAGACATCATGCAGCTCCCACCGGGCCTCATCACCTCCGACAGATTTGTGAGTCACTCGGAGGAAATATTTTACTGCTATCCTGTTTGCTCAGCAGGTGGAAGGGAAATCGCTCTCACAAACCCTGGAAAATAAACTCGAGCAGGATTTCAATTTCAGCAGAGCCTCAGCGCTTTCGGCCTCGGCCTCACGGCGAGTTTCATGTAGTGCCAGCAGTTTTCTGGAGATTTTGCAGAGGAAGACAACAAGACAAGAAAGATCCTTGGCATGAAGATGTTGTTTTCACTCTGCAATTTTTGTGCTGCTTCCCCACTTTTCATCCATACAAAGCTCTTTTATTTTTTTTTCATTTTTCCTCTTGTGTTTGAGAATTTTTGATTCCTCTCTCCAAGAAATTTTGCTTCAAGATGAAATCCATTAAATTTTTTAAAAACTATGGGGTAGGAATTAAACCAGACTTGGGTAGATTATAAGCTTTGCAAAAGAGATGAAATTCACCCCTAAAGAAACCAGAAATTGCAGGCATCTCTCTTTTTCATAATCCAGTGAAAATAGGATAATGAACACTGCTGAGGAAATCTGAGAAAATTATTTCCCAATAGGACTTTAAGAAATAAAATAAAATAAAATAAAATAATATATAATTTGTTGCATTTCTACCAAGAACATTTCCTAGCTGGAAACCCAGCTAAAGGGGTAGTGGGAATATTAGAACATCCTTCACTCCCAGAAAATTCACTCTTCTGCTGGAGTTTTTGCCAAAAACTCTTCCAGGGTGTTGTGCTCCTTTGCCAAGGATTTCACCAGGATTCAGCAAAGGGAGAAGTGCCTGCCAAAATGGGAAATTGTGGTGCTGACACACCTTGCTGGGAGCTCTGGGTGCCCTCAGCTTCCTCACATTGAGGGAACACCACAGGCAGGAGAATTGAGGGGTTTGATGTTGCTCTCTCTGCTTTCCCCTGGGACAGAGGATCCATGAGGTCAGTGGGTGAGGTTTCCCTCCTTGGTGATGGGGAAAACCTCAAGTGTGCACAGAAACCAGCCAGGAGGGGGAGGCTGTGACTTTTTGAGACAATCCCATAAGAGAGAGCGAGCCCTAAAATCAGAGAACCCTTTAGGAAAAGAGCTTTCAGATCATCAAGTGCAACTGTTAACTTATATTCACCAAACATTCAGAAGACACCAATAACACTTAGTCTTGACTTAAATTTCCCTCTTGTATTGCTGTTGTTGGCCTTTGACCTTCATTATTGTGGTCCTCTAAAAGGTAATGATAGGACAATCCAACTCCTTAACCAAGCCTTGAATAGAAATTAACTTTAAAGACCTTTTTGAGCCAGTTTTTCTCGCTGTTTATACATTTCTGGTTCAGCAGAAACCCATTTCACAGCAACAATGAAGAAGTGAATCCATTGTTCAGGAAAGTGTATAAAAGCTCTAAAGTTTCCTTAAAGATGTTCCAAAGCGACACCTGATCCGAGGCCTATAGGAAATGTTTGAAAATATTCTTAAATAAATGAAGTCACTGGGCCAGTTCCAGCCAAGCTGATGAGAGAACAATGCATCATTTAGAGAGGGACCCTGTGTCCCTGGTCATGTGCTTGTTTCTCCATCCAAAGGGAGGGTTTTGGAAAGCCCTGCAGGGTTTGGACACTCTCACACACACATTTCATCTTCAGCTTCCACCTGGGGCTCGCAGTAGCCGTGCAGCAAAGACAGCAGTTGTTTTTGTGGTTTCCTTCTGGCTCGGCCCACAGGGCTGATGCACCAGAAGTCTTACGAGAAATTCTGCTTTGTTGGGATTTCCTGCATGATTTTGCACACAAAAGCACCTCAAACGATTCAGCTGACACGGTTATTGGAACATGGAGATGCTTTTCCCAAAACACATCGATTTGGGAGCCTCTGCTTTTCACCCACTCCTCTTTGTTCCATCCTACGTACTTCCTGCATGATATAATTTGGACCTACTTTTTAATGAACCCTAACTAAGTGCTCTGAAGTGCCATTGTGTTCTGCTAAAGCCCTGCCAGCCCGTGGAAAGCTGGAGTTCATTTGCCAGGAAGAGATTTCGAGTTCCTGGGATTTAACAAGTGGCTGTGCATCAGCTGAGCTGAAGGAAATCTCCACGTGTTTTTCTCCCCCTGGTTTTCTGCATCTGTGGCAAATGCAAACCAAGGCATCCTGTTTGAAGCTTCTGTTTTCTGAATGTCACCTTGCAGGAAGCACAGACCAGGCTTAGATACGTGGGAATAACTCATTAATCATGGAATGCTTTGGGTTGGAAGCACCACCTCGTTCCAACCCCTGCCACAGGGAGGGGTGACCTGACTCGATCAGGCTGCTCAGGACCCCATCCAGCCTAGCCTTGAACACTCCCAGGGATGGGGATCTGTGGGGAAAGGGGGCTGCATCTCCTGCCTGGAGTGTGAAACACACCCTGAAGTCTCAAGCAGAACCAGCACATTCCTTCACGTTTAGCACTGATGAGCAGAGGCAGCGACTTTTTATCTCCGACAGCGGTGTCCTAAAGCTCCAGCTCGAGCCTCATGACCAGACCTGACCCCCTGTCTCCACCCAGGTGTGGCAGCACCACTCTGACCCTCACTCTGATTGAATATTCCCTTCTTACACAGTGATCAGCAAATCTCCGTAATCCTAAACTGCTCTTCTTCCAAAGTACAGGAAAAAACCCCAGCCTATCCCAACCCACCTGAAATTTGGACTGCGAGATTCACCAAATAAAACTTTTTCACCCACTAATGGATGTGTGGGGCATTTTCATGCTGCTGGTCAGACCCAATCTGCTCCTTTTGCTGTTTCCTTTCCTCAGTGACACCTGCACCCTTCTCTTCCATGGTCACAATAAATCCCTGCCCCAGCTGGGGACAGAGGGCAACAAAACAAAGGGAAAAATGCATTTGAAAAGCAAAGTTAGGACAAGGTTGCCAGTGGAAAAATATTTAGCTTGCATGAAGAGAAAAAAACCTCTTGATTAGAAAAAATACCCACAAAAAAAACCCCCAAACCAGTCCAAATCCACACAAACAGAAAAACTTAAGTCCTGTGACAGAACTCACTGTGATTTCAGTGAATAAATGAGAACAATTTTGGGATCAAGAACACATTGATGTACTTAAAAAATGAAAAGGAAAGAGGTTTCTTCCTCTGATCAGCCCCATTTTCTATGAACATTGAAGAGATCAAAGCTGCCTGGCCAGTGTGGTGGAGCTGCACTGGAAGTACCTCATGTTTTTCTTGATAAATGGACCTTTTTTAGAGTGAAGCTGATCCAGCTTTTTATAAATCCTAATGGGAGAAATGCTGCAGGGAGCTGGTGCCTGACAGGGCACCTGGGACTGCTCAGGTCCTGGGGATTGGAGAGTGGAGATGTCACCTTAGGGGAGAGGGAACCAACAGATGCCTCCTCAAAAATCTCCTTCAGGCTTTATTTCCAGACTTCTCTAGAGCTGTGATTGGCACTGGCAGCTCTCCCCCCACCAAATAAAGAGCTGGAATTGACAAAAGCCAGCTGGCCACAATAGCCCAGTTTAATTGCAGCAATATATGGAGCTGAACAAGTTAAATCTGAATTACTGCACTATTACTCCAAAGGGTTTACTGGACACTCTGAGTCACAGCGTGGTTCAGTCTTTTGTCTATGCAGACTTTGCAATATTATGATTTTTTTTAGCAGAAGAATCAGCAAAGGAAGTCAGACCAATGTTTTTTTCAAGCCCATCAATCCCAAAGAAGGCGAGAAAGCCCCGTGAAAGCCCCTGTCCATTTGAGCAGCAATATCCTTCTGAGGAAAATTCTTTCCTGATCCTTGCTAAAAGAAGTTATTTGAGATTAATGTAAAGACCATTTGTCATTTTGGTTATAAGAAATGCTAATGGCTTTAGCAGCATTTTGCATTTTCTGCAAGTGGGGCCTGTATTGCAAACTTCCCTGTTAGGCACAAAATAGGAAACAAAAATCTCCTCTAAATGGCAAAGCCCAAACTGAGTCACTCATCAATTCCCTGCTAATTGTCAGATGTGTTTATTGCACAGGAGAATTGATAACCTGTAATGAGATGTGATGGATTTAGCCAGCTGTGTTTTTGCAATTCCAGGCTGGTGTGTGTCCAACAGAAACCAAGGGAGTTACACAAGTACAAAAAAAAAAGGAGGAAGAAAAATGGGCAAAAAAAGCCCAGTAGTGTTGATTCAGCACCAGTGTATTTTCTTCTCCTGATTATTTCTGTAATAACAAGTGTCTGATAAGTGGGTTAAAGACTGGCTGAAGGAGATGGAATTGGAAAGGAACTGCCATTGTGTTTGTTGATATTCCTCCAGTTCATTTGAAATGTAGGCAAGTCATGGAATGATTTAGACTGGCAACACATTTCATGAGCCTTTCCTTCTGGAGCTAAAAAAAGAGAACACCCTGTCTGGATTCGTCAGCACGCAACATGTTTAGATAAGGAAGTGGAGTCAGAAGGAGTAGTCCCAACATGAGAAATGAATGGAGACAGGATCTGCAGCAGGAAAAATGTCTGCATGGCCCATGGCACTGGAGCAGCTCCCTGCAAGAGTCAAAACTCTGGACACAACTCCCTGCACTTGCCCATCTCTCACATGATGCCCTTTCCTTTCCAGCTTAAAGAACCTCTGGCTCATGCACCAAACCTGCCCATGGCACACGAGCACAGCAGGGAATGGCTGCACGGAGCCAACTCAGAAGTTCAGATCCCAAAACTGAAGTTCCCATGGGGGAGACACTCAGCTCCTGATGTATCGGGGCTTGGGGACAGTGTGGTGACACCTTGAAGGTGTGGTGACACCCTCACTTGGAGATCTTCTCCTCAGTTTTCCTCTTTCATCAGCAAATATTCTCCTGCCTAAATCCTGCCAGAATCTACCCACCCCCAAACACTGGGAGCAGCTCACATGACACTTGCAGCTGACCACAACCTCCTCATCGTTTCTTCATCTTGGCACGCTCAGCTCATGAGCGTGAAGGGAACAATTCACCCCTTTCCCAGTGGGACTTGAACTCCACCACCATTCCCAAGCACTCGGGGAAGAACTGGGCAGGATTTGTGCAAACCTCCCGCAGTCCTTAAAACCAGAACTGGCCTGATGATGCCTGACTAATGAATGAGTGGTGGCCAAGGGGAGCTAATGAGACATGACCACGTTAGTCCTGCAGAAACCACAGTGATTAATCACACAACCAGAGGATAGAAGCAGGGGACATCTTCACAGCAGACTCAGATGTTTTCCTGGAGGATAAATTCTACAGGATGCAAGTTTATCCAGCTTCATCACTGAACTTCATGAAGGATTTTCATCTGGACCACATTGGGTTAGATTAAAAATGGCATGAAATCTATCCAACCTCCTCAAATTGCAGGAAAACTTCTCCTTGATCACAGAAGAAGATAGGAATCAAAAAGATTTCCTTAAGGGAAATCTCAGAGTTCAGGGGTTTGACAGTGCCCCCAAATACAATTAGGATGTGGTGAACCTTAGTTTGCTCTTCAATTCACCTGTGTGAACTGAAGTTGGAAATAGAAACATTACAGCAGCTTCCTGCACATATTTCCAGCCTGGATTTCATTAATATCTTCCCTGAGCTGGGATTATTTTGCTCATGTACAGTGTTCAAATCTGTTCAGGCTTTGTTTGGAAGCAGAAAACCGCTCCTGATGGAGGCATCCCGTATAACCTAATAGAAAATGATACTGTTCAACAGCTTCTTTTTTTAAACAACTGTTAAAATTTAATACATAACCATATCCCACCATGGAATTCTACCAGAGTGTTAAAAATAACCCAACAGGAAGCATAAAAGCACTTATTAAATTCTACAGCTATTTACAGTAATTTCTGCATATGACTCTATTAAATTTCCATGGCAGCTCAGTCCCATTTCTACCAGACTCCACAGAATTTTTCCAGAGTGGTCAGCTCTTTCTTTCCAGTTCCAATGAACAAAGACTCGGAGCAGCCACTTCTTATCAGAGATCTGATCCTATCAACACTGGTGGCTGTAAAAAACCCACAGCTCCAGACTTTCAGCTGCTGAAATTCAGCCTTCAAATCTGGGCTGCAGGACTGCAGCTCAACCTCTGGCTGTTGCTCACCTCAGCCCCAGTCCATGTGTCTCCTACTTTGGCTCCCATTCCACACTCAGTCAGCTCACCCAGCTGTTGTTTGGAGCTTTGCTGTATTTTAGTAGCTGTAAAATCAGCTGTGTTAGTTCATAAATTATGGGAGGGGCTCTGAGATGCTCTTCCTTCTAACATTTGCTGCTGGAGATGGATGGAACGGCCAAGGACTGAGGTCATTGATGCTTTGTGTTTAGCAGAGGGGGAATTTGAGGCACTTTCCAGCACAGACTGTCGGGGTTATGCAACTGAAGGCTCCACGGAGCCCTGGAAAGCTACAGGGATCTCTGCTCGGGATGCGCCTTCCCAAAAAACCTCTGTGTCCCAAAGAGTGACACTTTCTGCCTTCCCAGACACAAAGGCACAGCGGTTTCCATTACAGAGCTCATCTTATTTCATCTCATCTCCTCTCCCCAGGTTGTGCTGGCCCCGAGGGCTGATGCAAAGACCCAGCAACCCGGATGGGCCATGCTGCCAAAAATTCTTCTGGGAACAAAGGCGCTGCTTGATTTTTTTTCCTGCGACTGAAGTAAATCTTAGACAAAAAACCCAGAGGGAGCTGTTGGCACACATCAAGCAGCCATCAGACAGGAATCCTGCTCGCGGCTCAGCCAGCTCCTTGACAAGCAGGAGTTTAGAAAGCATTTAGCACAGGAGAGCTGGTAAATATGTGTGTGTGTGTATAGATGTATATGAGACACTCATGCACAGCGAATCTGGGCTGAACATCTCGTTTTCCCAAGCTGGAAATGTGTCCCTCAGCCGGAATTGCTGAACTGAGAGATGGATTGCTTTAAAGCCTGGGACAGGGAGTCCATGAGGGCTCTTAGAGACACTGAGACCCCCAGCTGTGGGTTTAGTGGGGTGGTTTGGCTGGTGGCTGAATAGATGCGCTGAGGAGCTGCTGAATGACGGGATACTCCTTGGAAACCTTCTCACTGAGCCATATTCCCTGTGCAAACTGCAAACTTCCCGAGAGACGAGGCTGTCTGTTGGATACTGAAATATAAACCGAGTCTGGAGGAGTTACCCACTGATTCTGCACTTGCTGGTAGAGTTCCTCCAAATGACTCCCAGGCAGTCACTTTGCCAGTCTGAGAGCTCCTGGCTGAGGCTGGAAATGTTTTCAGCACAGTCACTTGTTGTTTAGTGCGTGTCCTTGGGACAGGCTCTGCGCCCACAGCTCCTCTGTCGGCACCAGCAGCAGCAGCAGAGAGGCCTCCCGAATGCCACTGAGCCGAGGAATAAACTCCCTAAGCTAAACACAGAGTGGAGATCAAAGGCATCGTGGGCATCTGCTGTCATCGTTTGTGTACCTCCAGCAAGCGCTCAGCTCTTCCTGGTGACTGATCGGTGCCCGTGTGACGCCAGCGGCTGCCAGAGGGATGGGCACCCAGGGAATTACGGCAGAGATGAGGAGGAAGCTTTGACTTCCAGGGCTGTATCGACTTGCCCGTTAAGTGCTTGATGGACCTTGGTGTTCTCAGAAGAGGTTTTGCTTGGCACTTCCTCTTACCCTGTGTTATACAAGCCCTCCTGGCTTGCACCTCTGGATCCACCTCGGGAAAAGCTCCGTGTCAATACGGGATAAGGTGTGCTGGCCTGGGGTTGGTTATGAGCTAGGAACACATCCCTTGGCAAGGCAGCAGCGCCTCATCTCAGACACCATTCCCTGAAGAAAACCCAGCTTCCCTATTTTCCAGATGTGACCTGTTCTTTGAAAAATCGGATTTCTGCTCCCAAGCGCTCGATCCAGAGACCGCAGAGGATGGAGGTGAGCAAGGGACAGCACCCCCTCAGCACCCAGTGGGACTGCGAAGGGAGGGCATGTCCAGACCCCTCCCAAACCCCACCCACTGCATCCGTCACTGCTGCTGCTGCCTCTGAAGGAGATGTGGATCGCTGTTGATAAGCTCGTTAACATAAATTAGCGCACAACGCGTTCCGTGAGATGGTTTCAGCGCTCCCAGGCTCAGAGCAGGCACCACACTCTGCCTGCACACCTTCCTCCTCCTCCTCCTCCTCCTCCCGCAGGAGACATGTCCTTGTCACCCAGGGTGTCTCGACAGGGCCATCTGCCACCTTAGGAGGTGGTGTCACTGCAGGGAGTGAGGTGGGGCAGCGTTCACAAGAACCACCACGCTCTGCTGGGCTTTGTCCCTTGGTTGTCAGGGCACTTGGATCAGCTCTGTCACCTCCTCACAGCTCTCCATGTCCAAATCCTTCTTTTACCATGGTTTTACCATCCCAAAACCAGCACCACGGGCTCCAAACCCCTCAGGGAGCACTTCCACCAACGCACAGGAAGGATTGTGCAGCAAAATGCAATGGACAGAGCTGGTGTTTGGATTTTTATACCCCATAAAAGTCCACTCTGTCTTGGAAGCAGAAACAAAGAAGTGGGAGATCCAACTGTTATCCCCTGGAAATTGCTCAGCTGACTCCAGAGGAGGATCAAATCTCCATTATGCAATACATCAGAGAATGCAAAGAGATTCTGTAATCGAGGTGAAATCCAAATTTCCCCCGTGTCATTGGGAAAAGGCACTGGCCTCTGGCCAAAAGTATGTTCTGTGCTGACCAGCAAGTGATGCACAGGATCAGGAGCTGAGCAGTTTGGGAAAGATTGTACAGTGGCAGAATAAAGGGCTAAACTGATAATCCTATCAGGAAAATAGAACTTAATCAGGAGTTATGGATGAAAGATTGAACCCAAATCACAGCAAATTCACCAAATGTGCCTCTATCTGCTTCTCATCCCAGCAGTGGAATTGGCTGCCCGGCGTTTTAGAACTAATTACCCGCATTACAAGCCAAGTGTACAGCTTTTCTTAGAAGAGAAGTATCTTTTTTTCCCTGAAAGTTTAATCCTCATAAGAGGATTCCCATCCTGTCTTTGGCAGAGTCCAAAATCAAGCTTTTCACATGGCCCTTAGCAGGAAAAAATTCTACACTGTTCCCATCTGCATGGTGGTGCTGGGCAGGAGCTCCTGGCACAAAGCTCCTGAGACCAAAGCCAGGCTTTGCTCCAGTTTAGTGCCCTTTCTTCCCACTTTTTCCCATTCCTTTGTTGTTTTTATTTTTTTCCCTGTTCTGGAGATTCCCCATGGCCTTTTAATGTCACATGCCTGGGAATTCAGCTTTTTGGGTGCTGCCTCGCTGACTGTGAGCTGCAAACATCTCACCAGAGGCTGTGGTCCATCTCCAGAGGGGCATCTTGACCTGGCTCAGGATGGACAGATGTCCAAATATGATGGTTTTACTTTAGGGGATTAAAAAACCAAACCTCAGACATTCCTGTCCAGGAAGGAGCAGTTCCACCAAGCCTGGCTTAAAGTTTTACTGTGTGGATGAGGAATATAACTGAAAACATGGATGTTATCTAAGCAAGCCCACAGGCACACAGAGCAAATAAAAAAGCCACTCATTCATTCATTCATTCATTCATTCACTCACTCACTCACTGGCCTTTGCTGTCACTGAAGGAAGCTCCCAACAATCTGCAGCACCTGGAGCTGTTTCACAGGAGCAGGGATGTCAGTGCTGGATTAACTCTTCCTTTCACCAGGGAAAACTGCTGATCCCGTGTGGATTCTCCTCCAAACAGCTCCACTGCCTCTGTGACCCCAAGCCCAACTGCTGGAACATCCCAGGGCAGAGCTGTCCTCTGTCTGTACCAGTGAAACCAACACCTCCCATTCCCCCACGGCTCTGAGGTCTGGCCCAGCTCTCCCTGACCCCAGACAAACATGGATGGATGGGATAAATCCCTGGAAAACAGCACAATGACGAGATCATGGGCAGCTGTACTCACCAGTGGTGTTCATTAAGCCACCAGCCCTGCTGGTGCAAATAAAGTGCCTTGGAATGACAAATAGAACCCATCAGGGCCTCCACTGTGAAGTCATCAGGCACAAAATAATTGGGGAGGGACGAGAGAGGAGAAGGAGAGGAAAGCAGCGACTCACAATTGGATGGATTTTGTTTTCCCTTGGATTAAAGGACTCCTTTCCTTCAAGGGACTCTGTACCACCTTTCCACCCCAAATGAGCCCCTTTTCCATGAGGGTGCTGGGTTGCCAGAGGGGAACACCCACGGTACAGCCGGGGACAGTGCTGTGACAACCTGGACACTTCCCAAAGGGCGATGGAACAAGCTGGCCCTGAGCTCTGCCCTCCCACTGCCCCGGCCTCTGCCATTCACAACTCAAGTTCTGAGCAACTTGAATTGGGGGAAACAATGGCTTTAGAGATGAAGCCCGGGAAAAGATAAAGGGCATACAACGGTACACGATGTTCTGTGAGCCCTGCCTGCCCTCTGCAGCTTTCAAACTCTTCCGTGGCACCGGATCTGTATTTAAAGCAGTTTGCAAAGTATCTGCTGCCCTGACGGTGCTGTGAAGCATCGACGAAGGACAAACGCAGAACAGGCTAGAGCCACTCCAGGGCTTGGAGCCACTCAGTAAAAATAAGCTGAAGCACCACTCAACCGTCCATTGAACAGAAACAGTTCTTGGAAATGAATGGAGAAAACAAAGCGCGTGTTCCTTTGCGAAGGACAGAGCAGGGAGGCTTTTCGAGAGGGCAGCTTTTAGAGCCCGGGCTTTGTGGTGGCCCCCATGAAGTCACCTCATTGCCCCGAGGCTCTGGACATCTGTAAGGTATTTTTGGATAGGATAGTGGGGGCATGTCCCACCCTGTGACACTGGAAGGGTCACCAGGGTCTACAGGGACAGGCTGCTTGTCCCCCTGTGCAGGCAGGGCACAGCATGGCCTTGGAGCAGCTCTGCTGCCAGAGATCAGCCAGGCCTCTGAGTGCTGGGGCAGAGCTTCATTCCAAACACACCCTAAAATGGGGTTCTGGGGCACGCAGCAGAGGCTGGTGGCTTTCTGCATGGATGGGACGATGCTTTCAGCCCCTGGAGCGGAGCAAAGCCAGCCTGTCTTCACCCCCAAAGTTCCCTGCCTTGCCTTCCTCACCTGCACAGCACCCAGCCAGCCCTCCAGTGACCTGCCACCCTCCCAGAAAATAATTTTATATAAGATTCGGCATAAAAAATTTTTTTAATGCCTGCATTTATTCCAACTTCTCTTATCCCTCTGTCGCGGCGCTGCTGAACCTCGCCCACCTCCGGAGCTCATCCAGGCACCTTCACACTGCTCTGAGCCCGAGTGACAAGTGCAACAACACAGAATGAACCTTTCCCACTGCAGAAATCCTCGCTCCTGCGTGCTCTGCTCAGACAAGCGCCTGCGGTAGGTGCAGGAGCTGCGAGGAGCTCCCCCAGCACCCGAACCACCCCGGGGTATCTCGCTGAGCACGAGTCATTTGTTAATTGGGCAATGTAAATATGATCAGCTGCAGATGTGTGGCAAACCTGAGCGCTGGGGCTGCCTCGGAATTCCTTTAAGGTTGCTAGTAGAGCAAAGAGATTGATTAATTAGCTCGCAAACCATCGTGACTTCCCGCATTTGTGGTGGTATCTGTTGGAATATCAAGGCAGAGGGTAAATATGCGAGATGCCACACATACCACGGGCAGCCGATCCTGGTTTTGGCCAGCAAAACAAACACTTCAGGTCTGATCAAAAAAATGTCCTGTTTGGAGATTTGGCTGCTCTCTAATTAAATGCAGGAAAAGCAAAAAAAAAAAAAAAAAAACCAACAGCCCAGAGCTGCCACCGCCTCCCTCTCTCCCTCCACTGCTCACAACAGTCTGGGGCTGGGCAAGCCGGGGATGCCAGGTTTGGGGGAGATTCGGGAGGTCTGAGGTCGAGTGTGCAGTACCAGGAGCTGGAGCCAGGTTCTCAGTCATGCTCAGCCTCCTTCTCTTGTAGAAAGAGATCAAATCCCCAAATTCTTGTTCTGCACAGCAGCTTTGCCCTGGTGCAGCAGGAGAAGACCCCAGCCTGTGGTGGTGATGCCAGTAAAGGTCTTTGCCTGCATCCTGCCCTCTGTAAAATGATATTTATTGGTGGGTTCGTGCCTGCAGGGCACAGCAGCCACTCATTTAAATAAAGGGATTTGCTCAGAGGAAGCTTTTTAATCCCTCCTCAGTGTCGGCAGCAGCGGAGGAACGGCGCGAGGAAGAAGTTCAAACGCTGGGGAAACACAGTCAACCTATAAACAGGAACTTCAGAAAAAAGAGAGAAATCCTCAATCCCAAGGCATGTCCTGCCCTTAATCACCACACGCTCAGCTGCCACCACGCTGCTGCCTTTCCTGGCTGGAGGCGCTGGAGCTTGGAGTGGCTGGGCCTCAGCAGAGCCGCAGCTCCCTGAGGACTCTCAGGTGGACTCTCAGGGAGCTCTTGGCATCATCAGCACCTCGAGCACCTCTGCAGGCAAAACGTCTTTAACCTCCAGCTCAGCGCCATGGAAAACATCCCCTTTTTTGCCATCACACTTCAGAGTTGTTCTGTTCATTTGTGGTTGTTCCATGCCAGGCTGTGCAGGGGCCTGCAGGAACGCTGGGATGAGGCGGTGTCTGCTCCTGGTGCCATCACAGGGGGATGAATCCCCTCCTGCATGTATTTTTTTGCCCTAAAACCCCTTTCTTTGGCCTTGGGTGTTGCAGCGCATGGTAGTGGCTGCCCATGCCCTCTGCTGGTTGGAATCCTGGGAGTTGGAGGGACTTTGTGCAATGAACCTTTTTAGGAACAAACAGCATTTGGTTGCTCCTGAAAAAGGGATTTAGAGGAGCTGGGTGCACTCCTGATGGGAAGATGCAAGTCAACAAACCCCACAGACACTTTTTGGAGCAATTTTGCAGGCTTGCAGCTCCACACAAACCCCATGGACACCTTTTTGGAGCAATTTAGGAGGTGAGCAGCTCCACACAAACCCTACAGACACTTTTTGGAGCAGTTTAGGAATTGGAGTAGTTGGAGCAGTTGTGGAGTTGAGTAGCTCCACACAAACCCTGTAGAAAACTTTTTGAGGAATTTAGGAGCTGGGCAGCTCCATACAAAACCTGTGGACATTTTTTGGAGCAGTTTAGGGGTTGGGCAGCTCCCAGAGTGGCTGTGGGAGGACGTGGGGTGGCGGTGGCAGGATGAGGCTGGCACAGGAGCCAAGGGACTGACTCATGGGCACGGAGCTGTGCCAGCGCCGCCAGCTCCCTCTGACTTCAGTGCCTGAGAGAGTTCTCGCTGTTTCTCCCTCTTCCCTTTCAGCACAGGAATTGTTACTCATTCCCTACACAATGCCATGTAGGCTTTATTGTGGAACGAGCAATGACACGGAGCTCCTGGGCATGGGAATGCAATTGATTGAAACCCTGGGTTTCCGACATGACTTCAAAATGTAACAATCACAGATATTAAGATGTTGGCACCAGGAGCAGCTTGGAGGATAATTATGTATTATGATCTAATTTTTGGGATCTGCGCTCATTGCGAAATCCTGCTGCTTTCCTGTCTCCCTCGAGAGCATCTCAAGCTGCAGGTCCCTTAACTCCCTCATCCCCTGGCTCATTCTCACTTTTTTCCTCTTTTTTCTCCATCTTTCTCTAAAGTTTTACTGCAGAGCCTCTGTCTTGAGCTGGAAGAAGTCAGGCTGTTCTTTAAGGTCCTTATCACTGTAGTGCATGGGAAAAAAATTGAATTAAACTGGGACAGACCTGGCATCTTTCAAATCTCCTGCACCTTTTAACTCCAGAATCTGATGCTGCTGCAGATTTAGTAACTGATGCCAGGCCAGGGGGCTGTGGGTGTACACCAAAAATCCCCTACAACTTCATCACTGGATGAAGAGGGATAAATGATTGAAGAGCCATTTTTCTGAGTTGTTATTGGAAAAGAACAAATGTTCAGGTCAAGAACTGCAGCATTTCAGTGTTCCCTGTGAGTGGAATGTCTTCAGGCATGTGGAGAACTGGATAGAGGACAATGAAGCCACACTGCTTTTGGACTCCTGATGCCACCACACCTCCCCTCTGTCTGAGACCCCTCAAGCTGAGGCAATTTCAGCTCCAATCCTGTCCCCACAGTGGCTGCTGCCTTTTCCCTTGGTTTATTGTGCAAATAACTCAGCAAGCACAGAGCCGGAGCTGAGGGGAGGTGTTTCTGTCTGTCCCTGCAAACGCTCCTGCCCAGGCTGTGCTCACAGCCAGTACTTCCTGCCCTTCCAGATGAAATTGCTTTGGATATTATCTCTGCTGTGATTCACTCCTGAGCACTAAATAGAGTTCTTCTGAAAGTTTTACTCTCTGTGACTAAGCTGGTGCTGAGTTTAGCCAGGTTAGTGAGCTCTGGCAGTGCGGGGCTCGCTGTTGTCACTCTCTGTGACATCACTGGGGACAGGCAGTGATGCCCAGGAACACTGAGCCTGCACACCTGAGCCCAAAGGAAAATAAAACTGGATAAAGCTGGAATTTGCAGCTTTCCTCCTGATATTCAATAAGGGCTGGCGTTGCTGTCATTCAGTTTTCAGTTTAAAATCTGTAAGGTGACCACATTTGGGGGTCTCTCACCCCTGGAATTGTCCAAGGCCAGGTTGGACAGGGCTTGGAACAACCTGGGACAGTGGAAGGTGTCCCTGCCCATGGCAGAGGTGGGACTGGATGAGATTTAAGATCTCTTCCAACTCAAACCATTCCATTATTCCATGATTGGGGGGATCACTTTTGGTGCTAATGACTGCTAATGTCTACATGAATCAGAAATGTTTTGTAAATCCAGAAGCACCCATGAACAAGGAAGAGTCCTGAAGGCATGGGGATCTCTAGGGTCTGTGAGACAGTCACTGAAATCTCAGCCACACAGACAGCTCAGCCTCATCCCTCCGAAAAAAGGCAGGGCAAGAGAGGGTGAAGGAACTTTTAAAAAGTGCAATTTGATTTTGGTTATTTCAATTTGGGACACTTTTTTGTCTAACAATACTCATTTTCTATCAACAGCAGCCCCCTCACAAGTCCTTCTGTCCCTGCAGAGTTGAGCAGAATCTTTCCCAGAGCAGCAGCTTTGTCCCAGCTCCATCAGCCCTCGCTCTGGGGCACTGTGGAGTGAAAATGAACCAACGTTGAGACAGCACCTGAGTAAATTCATTCTCATTTCCTGATGAAACAAACCATCCCCTCAGGCTTTCTCCTAGAAAAAAAAAGGAATCAATCAAACACTAAAAACACGATAAAATAAAGAGCATGCAGAGAGAAATCTGCTTTCCCTTGTTTTCCTGAGTAGGAAGGCAGCAGGGCTTTGATGTGGGGACACACATTTGAGAGCAGTGCTGACAGACAGCCCCCCAGAGGCTCAGGAGCAGAGTCTGGGCTCACACAAACACCCCCACACCCACGTCAGGACACCCAGTGCTCCCAGTCACAACTCTGGATCCCACTGGGATGGGCTCCCCCAGGCACTGGCTTCAGCTGCTCCCACAAAAACCACGTGCAAAGATCATCTTTATTTTTTTTTATTCCCTTTGCTTCCTGTTCTGGCTGGAGATTAAAAGATAAAGTGTTAGTGAGCAGCCCCCTCCCCTCCAAGGCCCAGTGGATGCTCGAGGAAAGGTTTGATTTGGAGAGGTTTGATCTGAAGTTCTGAGGAGACTCAGGTGAGTGTTGCAGCCCAGGAGCCCCTAAAAAGGGGCTTTTTAAAACTTGTGATCCCACAGTCAGTCCCAGAAAATGTCCCACACTGCTCTCCAGAGACATTCAAAGCACTGAGAAAAGAGCTCTGGGTTTTGTCTTTTCTGGATCCTGGAGACTGAGCAGACTCAGGGCTGTGACAGGCGGTGCCACCCTCCTGCCAGCCCTGCTGATAATCCCCTTCTAAAAGCCATCACCGAGCCCCAGATCCTCCAACTGGGAGGATTTTTTTTCCTCCTGGAGCTTCAGGAGTTCCTCCTCACAGCCCTGTCTCCTGGTCACCCACACCACACAAACTACACCTGGGCAAGGCCTCAAAACTCTGGGAAAACACAAGAATGGGGTAAAGACACCTGAAGAGACTCCTCATGTGGGTGCCACTATTCTCATTAAAAATGGGGTTAATACCTGAGCTGGAACCCCCCATGCTTCCACTTTCAAACAACATCCCCCTGCCCCAAGCTGGTGCTTGACCAGTGATGGTCTCTGTTGACACCAGATGGTTTTCATCGGACTCAGTATTTTTACTCTGCAATAATAACATCAGCGATTGTGAATGAATTAAGTTGTCTCAGCTATCACTTTCCCACCAATTATATTGAATTATGAACAACCCTTCAATAAGAGAATCTCCCTTCTCAGTTATTGCTGCTCGAAGATATATTTGCCTGGTGGCCAGCTCTGTATTATTTGACTGATTTATAGGCCCATAACTTACGGAATTAGAGGTGATCTTTTTTTCAGAGCTTTAACTCTAAGTGGTTTCTTTTCTTTTTCTTTCTTTGAAATCATGTGGAAAATGAATATGATAGATTTGCCCTCCATATATTTTCAGCCCTTTAATAGCAAGCTAAACTTCACATGCAGCTTTCCAGCCTGCACCCTCACCCCACATTAACTCTGGAACTCGTCATTCCAAACACACTCAAGCTGAAATGGGCTTTAGGTTGTCTAAAATATTGATCAACCTTTAACCCCTGTAAAAGGCCAGTAAGAAACTCAGGAATCTCTTAATAAATTCAGGAATATGGTGGCTTTTTTTTTCATTAAAAGCCAAACCTTCAGAAGATTTTATGTAGGGAATATTTTAGAGTGTTATCAGCAGAAATCATCTTGCAGCGAGTGCAGCATTGCTGTTGCCAAAGCATAGATTTGGTCAAACTTCTTTAGGACACAAAAAAATAAAACCCCTAAAAAGTTTATTCCTGTTTGAATAGAGCTGACATCACCCTTAAATGATGGAAAATTTTAGGACTATTCTTGACACTGCTCTGTCTGACCTGGAGGCAAAATGTTGGAGTCAGAATTCCTCCTCCTATGAAATATCCTCTGATTCTCATCAGCCCCATCAAAATTTATGGGGTCTCCATGGCTGAGTTGAGTTTGGAGGATGAATTTAGCAGGACCAAGATGCCAACTCTCCATCACTTATCTGAACCTCAGGCAGCCTCTCAGATTTCCCCAGAAGGAATCTGTGCTTGGAATTGTTGATGAGATTAAGTAAGAGAAGCATCCCTGTACTTCAGGCATTATTCTGGGATAGAAAAATTCCAAGAGATTTAGAGATTTTAAAAATGTTCACTAAAGAAAACAGGGCCTTTGGTTTCTTCTTCTAAATCTAGTGGAGAACCTGGATATGTGGAATTTTGCTGCTGTTGGGCTGGGTTTCAGTCGAATTATAATGTCTCCTAAATTCTAATAAAGTGAAAAGCTGACAGTAAAGAACCTGTGCCTGGCCCACCTGAAAACAATGTCATGGGATTTCTCCATTCCCTGTGTGCTGCCTTGCCAAATGTCTCATTGTCATAGGAGACAGGGAAGGATTGTTGTGAAATAACAATAAACAAACAAATAAACAAGAATTAATAGGTCAGGCTTGCAGAAACGCCTCCAGACAAGCTGGGCCAGTGCGGATCAGCTCGGTCTCCCGGGATAGGAGGCATTAGCAGTACTTTCCATGGGATAAGTACAAGAGAAATTGGCTCTGCCTGTTCCTCCAGTACCTGAACTTCCTGTGATGATTTTTTGAAA
Source organism: Coloeus monedula (assembly GCF_965178545.1). Taxonomy (NCBI): domain Eukaryota; kingdom Metazoa; phylum Chordata; class Aves; order Passeriformes; family Corvidae; genus Coloeus; species Coloeus monedula. The sequence goes on from NC_138799.1 coordinate 10,170,517, forward strand.
CCCTGCTGTGAAACAGAAAATGGTGCTGGAGCCCTTCAAAGGGGTTATGAAAAATCAGTGGCACTTTGCCTCTGCCCTTGCATTTCTCCTGTTCTCTGGACTGCATTTTCCTTGACCCCAAAGTTACCTCTTTGCTCACAGCTTGCCTTGCTCTGATGGATGCTCCATCACAAAATCATGGAATATCCTGACCTGGAAGGGACCTACAAGGATCATTGAAGTCATCAGCAGGTGTTTGTGTTTCTACCTTCTGAAGGCATCAAGCCCAGCCTGTGTGAAGATCAGAAGGTGCTGGAGAGCTCGTAGGACCCAGATCCCACAGGTGTCCCACATCCCACAGGGCCAGGACAGGCTCTGCTCCTCAGGGAGCTCCCGTGCTTGTCCATGGGCTGGATCCTGTGCCTGGGGGTCGAGTCCATGATATACATGGAGAGCAAAGAGATGGACTTGCAGAGGAGCCATCCGACCTCAAACAGCTACATCAGGATGGGTGGGAGTGACTTCTGCAGGTGCCCACCCCTCTGCATGGACCAGGGTGACAGAGGAATGCGACTGCACTGCCCAGCCGCACGCGAGGCTCTGCGGTCTCCTGCTGAGCTCTCCCCACCCTTTCCCACCAGGAACACCAACACCCTGCTCCCACACAGGAGGGAAAGGTGGCCCATGAGCTGTCCCAAGCACTGCCACCCCCAGCACGCGGCCTCGCGCTGGCTCCTGGGCGGATGCCAGGGAGCCACTCTGCCTCTCTCACACTCACATTCTACTGCCATCTGCAGATGATTATGGCAAAGCTCAAAGTCCACTGGCTCCTGAACAACCCCATCCAGCCATCCCAGTGGGATAATTGAGGTGGAGGTGCTGGGAGGGAGGAGGGAGGGCTGTGATTATTCATCTCCTGAGCGAAAGGTGCTCCACTCCGCTTGTTAAATGGCCCAGGAACCACAGGCTGATGTTATTAACTCGTGCTCAGGAGCCAAAAAACCCAGCCCTGTTGTGAGAGGAAAAAGGGAATGAAGCACTCGAGAGTCCAATCTCTTTGGTGCTAATTTTAGGCCTTTTGCTGGCATTGGGAGCTGTTTCATCCCCTCAGCTCTGGTGCTGCGCCACAGAGGCAGCTTTACAGACTGTTAGTGGCTCAAATAGCACTTCATGTGCAAGGAGTGAGGGGAAAAGCGCTGGGTCCCTCAGCTTTGTGGGGTTTGAGCTGAGTTATGCAAACAAAGCTGCTTCAGCTGTGGAGTTATTTACAGGCTGGCTCATGAAAGCCTTAGTGACAGATTTAAATGAATTAATTTCTCTGACTTTCATTCGCTCTCTTCCCCCCTCTTTCCCCTCCAGCTATTACAAGTAATTACAGGAAATCTTCGTATATCACATCTTCAAAAAGGCACAATGGAAAGCTATAGCAAAGATATCCACTTCTTCTTGCTTTCATGTTTGTTTTGGAGGGGATGAAAGGGTGTGGTGGAGCTTTTCCTCGCAGCACCTCCGAGCTCTGCTCAGATCACCCAGCACAGGCACCCCGAGCACTCCTCTGCTCTCCCTCAGCACAGACAAGACCTGGCAACCCTGCAGCAATTATTTAGAGCTTTCTTGGCTTTCAAACTGCTTTTAATGATTATGGGAGACATCCACAGTAATCAATCTAAACATGGCTTTTTTTTAATTTTGGAAGCATTAAAGAAGAAATGCAAGTGGTTGTTCTTTTAAACCTGGCTGTTTGCTTGCTCAGGGAGCAAAGCAGTTGTTGGGAGTTGTGGTGACATCTAAGAGGCAAAATCCAAAAGCACAAACTTTATTTTGAACTCAGCATTGATTTAGGGGAAGGAAAGACCTGGCCATACCTGCAAACAACTCCTAAACCAACGTGCTTGAGTCCAGAGCTTTGGTGAGCAAAGAAAGGGAAGAAAACCATCTGGAACTGGCTGTGATCAACCTAAAATATCACCAAGAGCATCTTTGTTCCCACCAAAAGGTATAAAACTACATTAGGAGAGACAGAGAATTAAGTAAAAACCATGGTGCCCATAGTTGGATAAAGCAGGGAGAGAGAAAGAAAAGCTCTGCTGCTTTGGTTGCCTCCAGGGAAAGAAGTGTTGGGTTTTTTTTTTAATGGAGAAAAAAAAGAATTTTCCACTGGAACCTGGGCAGAAAGTCAGAATGAAATAGATGTAATTGAGGCACAGGCCCAAATGAGGGATTACATTACTGATATGTTTTTTCCTAAATGATTCTCCTTTTAATTTTATGTACTGTCAGGGAAACCTCTTAGATACATAAATACTGTTGGGAATTAAATTGGTCTCAGAAATGTGGGGTTTATCTTTTTTGACAGAGGCAAATCAAAGGATAAAGGCTGGATCTTTGATAGAAACATAACAGAGTTTGTGCCAGGGAGGTTTCACCACTCTGATCCAGTGTGAACAACTTGCAAACTCCACTGAATTTCGAGGCGCTGCTGTGGATATTCATAAAGGGAGCTTGATTTAAATCAAAGAGTGTCCAATTCCTCATCCCTGATAGTGGGATCACTTCTGGACAGGATTCAGACAGACCCAACACCCCCACCCATCCCAACCATCACCTCCCAGTTTCATGTCTTTTTACCACCACATAAATTGCATTGAAGCCCAGTGATGTCACTGCTCCAAAATCCCCCTAATCCTCAAAGCAGATACAACCACAGGGGTTTAAACACCTCTGTTAATCCCTTAGAGAGAATAATAAATCATTTGTTCGAGGAAACTTTATCTCGCAGACACCGACACGGCCACGGCTGTGACACGAAACGCCAGGAGTGATCCAAGGGTTAAGCACAGGAAGACAGAACTAAAAACTTGACTCAATTAAATCACAGTTCTAGGCAATTTTCTGATCTGCAGAGGAAGGCTGAGTTCCTGGCAGGTGATGTCAGTTGTGCCTTGCTGATGGACACGACTGCACACGACAGTTCAGGTAGCCCAGAACAAGTTCCTGAACCATTCGGCTGATCCCCAGCAGAGGTTATTTTGCAAGAATCTGCTTTTCCAAGAGGGTCATGAATATCAGCAGCTCTCACATGAGGTCCAGAAAATGGTCCCTCTCTCCTGAGAAAATCCCTAAACTCTGGATAAAAAAAATTAACCTTTGCCTTACATCACCAGAAAAGAGAGGAATATAAAAGACCCCAAAAACTGCAGCAAGCAGAAGGTGTTGATGTCTTTATACCTTATGGCAGAGGCACAGGCCTTCTTTAAGAGCTTGGCTGAAGCTTTTTCTAGCCAGGAAAATTCTTCAGGGATGTAAAAGTCCCACACATCCACATGTCCATGGATAACTGACCACACCTATGGCAGAGCTCCTCCTCACCTGCCCGAGGGATATGACCCAAGAGCAGATGGAGAAGGACTGGAATGAGGGGCACATTCCCTGCACCTCCTATTTCCTTCTTCTCAGCTGCTCCCTGCTGACCACCAAATAGAAACAGATTTCCATGAATTATTGGGCCATTATTGTTGGGATCCCAAGCCTATTTAGTCTCATATTCTGAGAATTTACAAACTGTAGCAGCAACACAAACAACGGGGTCAATAACAACTCAACCCATCCCTGAAACTGGCCAATGTGGGAGTCAGCTGGGACAGCAATTTGGGGCAGGAAATTTGCCTTTTTCCATGGGAAATTGCTGGGGGAATTTAGGAAGACAAACTGAAATCACACACAGAGGACTCTGCCCAGCTGATAAGGATGGAAAAGTCTTTTGCACAACTTGAGTTTGATTTTCAGACACATTTTATTAGAAAATCAGACTCAAGGGCAGCCAAAGCGTAGCCCCAGGTACCCAAGCTTCCCACAGGATACATCGCTGGAGTTTGATGAGTCATGTTGTCTTTAAAACAATCCTGGAAACGCCCAAATGCTGGTCCAAATCGAAATGGAAACCTTAAGTGAGGCAGAGAATAGCAGCAGTGGAGGTGTTTGGGCAGTGAGGACACGCAGCACTGAAATGAGATCCCACCACGGATGCTGCCCTTGCTGGGGCTTGTTTGTTTTGCAACACCTTCCTAGCCCTGGATGGTTATAATTTCCTTGGAGGTTTTTTTGTTGGTTTTTTTTCTTGTTTTTTTTTTTTTTTTTTTTTTTTTTTGTTGTTGTTTTTTGTTTTTTGTTTTTTTTTTAAAGAATAAAGTGAGAAAACAGAAGGGAAAAAATGAAAAAAAAAAAAAAGGTGATTTTTAAATCAACTGTCATTCCTGGCAAGGCTGAGGATCCCAGCAAGGTATTTGTTTATTATCAGGTATTTCCTCAGGATCAAATCCAGGGGAGAGAAGTCTGGTCCTGGTTAAAGCCTGCTTAAAGCCCTCCTTGAAAAGAGATTTATGCAAGGAAATTACCTAACCTGGGGCAGGGCCTGAGTCAGCGGCAGCGGCTTCTCCGCGCTCATTGTTGGTGCCTGAGGGGTTTTTTTTAGCCCCCGCCGAGGGCGCCCAGTGAGAACAGCGGCGGGTCCTGGCTCACAGAACGGGATCAAAGCTCCAATTGTTTCGAAGGAAATGACCCAGCAGGAGCAGAGCGCTGGACACCGGCTTTGCTCCCAGCCTCACTAGCAGCGGTTGGCACCGGGCACCTCATTTGGGGTGAGGGACACGCGGGCACCTCGCTGCCACAGCATCCCTTTGGTGCTGGGACTGCGCTTCCTAAATCCCACCTCTTCCCGTGACTGGGAGTGGTGCTGTGCAAAGATTCCCACCTCAGCTGGAGCTTTTCCCAGTTTTTGGCTGATTCTGTGAGTGGTGGCGGTGCAAAATTCCCAACTCAGCAGAAGCTTTTCCCAGGTTTTGGCCACTTTTGGGAATGGTGGCTGCACTAAGATTCCCACCTCAATTGGAGCTTTTCCCAGTTTTTGGCCACTTTTGGGAGAAGGGGACACCAATCTCCTGTCACCCGTGGCGTGGTGGGACCGCAGGAGGGCAGCCCTGGCTGCTGCCCCATCCCTGCTGCTCCCAGCTGGAGCATTCCCCGAGGAAGTGGCACTGCCCCATCCAGGCAGCACATTTAAAGCCCAAAGGATGGAAAAGACCTTTGAGTTCATCCCTGCCACTTCCCTGCCAGCAGCCAGTCGGATGCATTTAATTGTCTCCTCATGGGACTTCCACCCTTCCTTTGGGGAAAAAAAACTTCCCATACACAGCTGAGCTCAGGGACACTTCAGCCACGGGCAGGGCAGCAGCTCCAGAGCACATGACTAGGGTTGAAACAAGGTTTTGGAGGCAAAACACGGCCTGAGCAGGTTGTTGTATTATTTTTCCAAGGTCACCGCTGGAATATCTGGCAGCCTTTATCTCACGGCTGGGAAATTTTACTGTACTTGCAGAAAACAACCAATATTTCTCATTCTGCTGCCCGACTCCTTGCTGTTTGTGTTGGTTTAACTTCCCTGACCCTAAAACACGAAACTGGAGTAACGTGGGCTTGAAGTGGAGCCCGAGGTGGATGTGAGTGATGTGTGTAATATGGTAAAGGACTGGGAAACAAACATCCAGCAAGCATCCTGGATGGAAACTCTTTCATCTGCATTGATCATTGATGTCCCTGCTGACAGAGCGTGGCTCTGCCAGCAGCCTCTGATCACTTTGAAATGCCTCACAAATATGTCTCCCTGCACTTAAGGTTTTCCGCTGCTAAGAAATATCTTAATGCTAAAGATTTGTTTACAAGGGGTGGCTGTTTCCACTTGCTGGAGCGTTTAAAAAGTTGTTTTTTCCAACCGCAAAGTAGATCTAAACATTAAGTGTTTCTTAAGTTGGGTTTCCAGCTCCTACACTGCTATAAACATTGTTTCATTGGTTTAAAGCAAAACACGGCAAAAAAATTTGCTGCTTTCACTTAGCCTCTCGTAATGTAAAAGAAAAAAAAAAAAAGAGTGTTTTTAAAGAAGTTTTATTTTTAAAAGGCTCATTGTGCAATGCCTGTGGTTGAAAACAGGGTCATGGGGACAAAGCACTTCCCTGTTTGCACTGACGGTGCCAGGGGTGGGTTCAGCTCCTGTGCCCTCTCCCTGCTGCTCTGCTGCTCCCTTGGGAGGGGGAGCTGATAAATGTCAGCTCTGCTGCCACCAACTCCAGCTGGAGGAATTGGGATCCTGGTGCCTCCCAAGGCTGGGAGTTACCTGCAGGGAGGCTGGTGGTGGGTGCTTTTGGGGCTGCAAAGCCAGGGGGTTTGAGCTCTGCTCTGAGGGGACACTGAGCCCTCTGCTCTCAGTTGTCTCCAGGGTTTGTAACAATTGTCCTTGCAGCAAAACCCCTTTCCTAAGCCTGGGCTCATTCAGGGGTAAAGCTTGGGGATAAGGGGTCTTCCATCTGCAGAACTGTCCTGAAAAATCAAACGTTCCTGGGACTGTTCAAAGCCAGCTTGGAGCAACCTGGGATAGTGGGAGGCGTCCCTGTCCATGGCAAGGGGTGGAATGAGATGGTCTTTAAGGTCCTTTCCAGCCCAAACCATTTTGGGATTCAGTGATGGCGGTGATTTCCATGATCACCCACTTTCCAGGGTCAGCTCTTCTTCAGGATTTCGTGATGGTTGTCTGAAAATGGACAGCCCAAATGAGTGATTTCTGTTTGAAAACGCAGGCTGCTCTATCACTGCACATTCCCAGTTGGATCACTGGAAGTGAATGATCAATAGGAAAACAATTGCTGGTTTGGAGTGGAAAACAGTGTCCGGAAAATATTCCTGTGATATAGAAACATCACTTGGATCAGCTGAAATGCCACCAACTGCCCCAGCAGCTCTACAAAAAGGGCTCTAATCCATGCCCAGGTTTTATTTGCTATGATATTTTTGCAATCTCTTTAAAATTAAGGAAGTTCTAGCGTTTGTGGGAATTAATTCACAACCTGAGCATCCTGAACCTCCAATAAACTCTGCCTAGGCTGCAACTCCTTGTGCCTTCAATACCTGAATGATACAACCAGAGTCAGGCCAGGATTGGCTGCTGAGTGCTGGGAGAAGCTTTTCCTCAGGCAGGAAGGGAGAGCCACTCACTGCTGGCCCCAACTGGGGTTCAGGTTACGATAAATCTGCTGTCAGATCTCACAGCAGTCCATCAAAACTCCTGCCAGGCCACTCTGGTGCTCACCCCCCTGTGCTGGATCTGTCCCCACGCTGCTGGGGATGTCACCTGGGCTCTGCTCCTGCCCTCCAGCTGAGAGGAAACTTCCCGTGGGATCTGGAAGATGCCACAGCAAAGAGCCCTGAGCTCAGAGCTAGCACAGCTCCCATCAGTTCTGCTGTGACACTTGGATGCCACGTTAGCAATTCTGGAAGCAGATTGTGAAAACTCCAGGTTTTTTGCCTGTCTGGTGTATCCTCGCTTTCCTTATGGGAAATTCAGGAGCTGGAAGCTCTCAGTGAATTGATTTGAAGTTAAAAGCTTCTTTAAACACAGCTTGGGCAGTTCATATGTTCAAACTCAAATGATGCTTTAGTAGTTCTGCTCTAAATTTATTATTCTTATCAAGAAAGGCACATCTTGGACTGTCAGAAAGCTCCTGGGTATTTTGGGATGACTCTGAAGTGGAATCCCCTTGCTGCTATTCTGATGTCCTCTGCACAAAGGAAGGAGTTGCCCATCCCACAGTCTGGTTGAAAAGTCAAAATTAAGCCATTTTTAACATTCTGAAAGCACAAACATATTTTGCTTCCCGGTTGTTGTTATTTTATGAGGCGCTCTGAATCAAAAAGTTGCACGAGTCTTTTCTTGATGAAAAGGAAAGCCACTTGTATTTCCAAAACATTTCAAGTGGAAATTGTTGATACACTCTCACTTTAGCCAAAAATATAAAAGCACTTCAGGACGACTAAACAATAAATGTCTGTCATTCTTCTCCTCAGTCACTTCTCCGTTTCCCTCGTGAAGTTGTTCATTTAAATGTGACAACATCCAGGTTTCCTACAATCAGAGTTTATCCTGCTCTTTCTCATTTCCCCCTCTCCCCATCTGAAGATCTTCATTCTCTCTGCAGCTCAGGAACGGCACAGGAAGATCCACACATCAAAGCATCCACGTGGGAAAGGGACAGGGAAGAGTTCAACAGCACCAAAAAAAGCCTCTTCCTCTCTTTACCCTGATCCAAGTCACCCAAAAGAAGGAGCCCAATGCTGTGGTTGGCACAGCTGTGGATCCCTGTTGGAGCAGGACAAGGACACCTGTGCTGGGCTGTGCTCGGAAATCAGGGAAAGTTCATCTCCAGGCAGAGATGGCTGCAAGGAGACAACACACAGAACACACAGAGCCTCAGGAATGGCACAGCTTAGAGATGGGAACAGGATATGTTTTTCCCATGGTTTGGGAACAACGTGAATGCTTTCTCACATACTGTTGGTGAAGCACTTTGGCACACCTGCGCACTTGGACAGCTCTGTTATACTCCAAGGTCTCCTACTCGGCTGTTAAGGGCTCTTTTCCTCTCTAAGAACATGGATTGATTACATGGAAACATGATTTGGTTTTGTATTTGTGCTGGATCGTGGATCAGGAGGAAGCTGCAGCATGTTCTGGCTCCCGAGCAGAGCTTTCAGTTCCACAGCTCAGAGTGAGAGAGGAGCAGGGACAGCCCGGAGATGTTTACACAGCTCCCTTTTTATTTTGACCATCCTGAATAGGGAAAAATTGTTTACATGCTCCAGAGGATGTTTTGCCACTGTCACTTCCTACAGAAACGTCCTCAAGTTTTGAGTGCTGGCAGAGACAAATCACTCCTTGTGCCTTTGGCTGGAGTGCCCCAGGAGAGACGACAGATCTCACTCCTCCCTGGGCCCATCAATCCTGTAATCAGCTCTGCCAGATCCAAACAAATCACAGTTGCCTCAGGGCATCTGCCTCTTGTTATTCCAGATGATTTTGGGTGGGATGCACAGCAACAGGAGTTCTCAGATCCCTGGGTGAGTGGGATGAGCTTTGTCCCCAGATATCCCCATCCCACTGCTGGTGGGAACCACACAACCATTCAATGCCGCTGGCTTCTTAAACATCCATTGCAATGAATTTAGAGCTCCATTTTACACTTAAGTAACAGTTTGGCATTGTCAGGGGGTGGGGACAGCACAGAGCTGCTGCTCTGAGAAGTGGATCCTGTGTCACCTCCTGTTTTGAGCATCAGCAGAGGGCTCAGCTGGTTTTTCCTTCTCTCCAGGTGGTTCCTCAGCCCCCTCAGTCCCAGGCTCAGCACTGGTAGAAATAAAGATCCCCTCAGAGTGTAAATTTAGAGTCCATCATATTTGAGCACCACCACCAGAGCCAAATTCTCAGATTCCTGAGCTCCTGCAGCTCCAGTTCTGTTGGTGCAGTTGTGTCCCATAGGTGGGACAGCACGAGGTGTTTTCCTAAGCTGTAAAACAGGGTGGCTGCAGTCAATTCAAAGTTCACCATTTTCCACCCCCACACAAAATCAAAGAGGGCACAAAAAGCCAGGGAATTGCAACTTTTTCCCCATAAATGTCCTTTAAAAATGTTTTCAGTGATCATTTGGCACAGGAACACAATTTCCATCAAAAACTGTTGAAGGACAGGATGGTTCCCCTCCTTTCCCTCCACAACTGGGAAGGATAATTTGTTCCTGCAAAAACCATAAGAAATTTTCCAGTTTAGGAACCGAGCCCCAGCCAATACCTGGCCACGTGTGTACAGGAACACGGAGACGCCGAGGGAGCTCCGTTCCCTGTGGAGCACAGCCCGTGCCATGCTCAGCCTTGGAATGAGTCAGGAGAAGTCAAATGAACAAAACACACGAGGCAGCATCACGCACAGGGGCCGCAGCTACCTGGATTTTATAACATCCACTAAGGCTCCAATTTCATCCGCTTGGCAAACGCCGTCCTGGTGGAAATAATTGAGGCCCGAGAGTCAAAAGCAATGGAGGAAATATCTAAGCTATGAAATGTCAGGTTGCTTTCCAAAAGGGTTCCAATCTCCAACCACATCAAGAAGGGTGTCTGAAAAGACAATCAGGATTTTGGTCAATTAAATGTAGATTTTTTAGTTTTTCTTTTGGTTGGAAATGTGGGGCCCAGAGGAATGCCCAGCCTGGAGGGGTGTTTTATCCTCCACAGCCCTGCAGACCATGTTTTTCAGCTGCAGGTCTGGGGTTATTTTCTCCTCAAGGATTTGTACTTTCTATAAAGTTCCATTCAGATTATCCTCAGTGAGCAATTTGGGAGCTTGTTGCTTTCCTTTTCATTTTGTGTCAAGGAGGTGAAACCTTCAACACTCTCAAACTGCAGCCGAGGAAGCAAAAGCTGAGCTGAAGGTAAATACTCATTCTTCAATTAACTCCTGCTAAAACCACATTTCAACCTGAGAGTGCAGAACCTGCTGCACAGGGGCATTAGTTTCACATAGATACCAGCCACATCTACTGCCCAGTAAACCTTTAAATAGAGTGGTTCAGAGTGGAAAAGTCTTTCCTGAACATGAACCATGAGGCATCATCGATGTCTTACAAGTGGATATCAAAGGTACCAACCACTCACTCTTCTATGTGACAACTGTTCCTCCTCCCTGAAGAGGAAGGAATTCTGTAGTGACTCTTTCAGGGTTCTTAGGAGCCTCTTAAACTTCCTAAGAAAGGGGAAAGGAGGATGAATGTATTCTTGAACATACCAAAAAAAAAAGGACTCAGCTTTATTCTCCTGGGGGAATTGAACTATATAAGTTTATATGCTGTGGTATGAATAAATAAACAATCCCTAACCAATTTCAGACTTGCTGCTGTTTTGGCTGGCAGAACCTTTGCTTGGAAAGGCTTGGCTAACGCCGCTCCGACCAGCTCCCATTTTCTCCTTCCTCTCACTTCCGTGCCCCTGGGCCTCCCTGCTTCCACTCTCCCTCCTTGCCAATCACTTGCATGTTTCCTTCTTTGCTCTGTTGCCTTTTTTTAGGAGACAAGGTCCTTTCCACATCCATATTTTAATTTTTCTCTGTTGCCGAATTGTCTTGTTATGTTCTGCCAAGAAGGGGTTGTCCATAAAACTCATATTTATGAATTGGGGATAAACAGCACTGGGATGTAGGGTAAATAACATGTTTAAAATAAGCTACCCTGATGGTTCAGGGTTCAAGTCCTTGTCACTGAATCTTGGTGGCTTTCCCGTGCATCTCCTCTGCTCCGTTACCCTGTGGACACCATTCCCAGCCCTCATCCCAAATGGAATGCTGCTCCACTGGGGCTGACAAGGACTTCTCTGCACCAGGTTCCTGCAGTGCTTTGTTTCTGGAGCTCTGAAAAGCCAGCAGAGAAGGAGATGCAAAAATAACAGCCTGTAAGGGGATTAAAAGCTTAATTAAGGAACTTTGGGACTGGGTTGTGTGGGGATGAATCGCTCCAGGTATAAGTTGGGAAGGACCTCAATGGGTTGTCACCATCCCTGGGCTCATTCCCATCACCAGCAGGCACTGAGGGTGCCTCAGCCATGGCTGCGGTGCAGTGGAGGTGCTTCCCTCTCACTCATCCCTCTTGTTTGGGGTGTTGGGGCTGAAGATCCCTGGGGAGCCTTTGGGAACAGCATCCTTCATTTCACTGGGGTTGGCTCACTCCTGTCTCCTTCAGCCTCCAGCCCAGGGCACCAGGAACCTGGGGGCAGGGTTAGGACCTCTCTAAACCTCCAGGCTGAACCCACACCCCAGCAGGTGCTGAGTGCATGAACACTGGGTTTCTTTCCTCATATAAATCCAGCAGGGGAGAAAACCATCCCGGAGGTGAAGCCGGGTTGGAAAATGCTGTTTATTCCCTTGAACTGCCTTCGAATGACACAATAGAACAATGGACTGGAGGCGATGGAGAGGCGAAGCCCTGAGGTCACCTTCTCCTGTCCCAGCTGCTGTTCAGCATTGTTCCCTGATGGGAATTCTGCCCGTGGCTCAGCTCCGTGACCATGTGTTTCCTACCACTGTTACCCGGCTGCTCCCTCCCCCAGTCCTTCCGCCTCTTTGTTACTCCCTCAGAGGCCAGGATTATTAATTAAACCTCACTCAGGCTCTCAGGGAGATCAGTATGAGGAACCTTTATCTTAGAGATAGGGAACTGATGCAAAAAGAATGGGAATGACCTTGGGAAAGCCACAATAAGAGGCAACATCCATGCCAGGAGTGCCTGGGGGGTTCACTGCTTGGCAGGGGCCCAAAGAAGCCCTGGGAGGAGGATGTTTAGGGGCATCTTGGAATGCCTGAGCTCAGGAGATGGGCCGAGGCAGGAGTCTCCTGGGATGACACTCACATGGCTGTCACCCCTTTGGGATGAGAGCTTGGATGTCCACAAAGAAGGATGGGCTTCATCAGAGCTTTTGGGGCACCATCCACCTGAGGATGTGGGACAGGTCCTTGGGAGATGTGGGGTTTGCTGGGACATGGATTGAGTCTCAGACATTGTGCTCCTGTTCATTGTGCTCCCACTGTGTGGGTGGCTAAAGCCTCTGTCCTTACAAATCTAAAAGAAACTTCTTTTTTTTCGAATTACCTTCAAGAGCTGTCCCCAGGAAAAAAGCCACCCAACAACAAAGAGCAGAAAATGACATGAAATGATCTCTGAAATACACCCCATGGTGAGCAGGGGGCTTAAGGGACTCTCAGCCTCCCTCCAGTAGCACTTGCAGGCACAGCTGCACGTCCTTCCTGTTCCACTCAGGACTATGTATCTCCATCAGGATGATTTATTCCAGCAAACAAACCTTTTTGGGGAAGAGTCCAGTGGGAGGGAAGTGGCAGCGGGCGGGAAGGCAGCAACTCCTTGGGAGCCACAGACAGCAAAGGGCCTCCTGTTCTGGCTGGGGATCAGGGACAAGGCCAGCACAGGGGGCTCAGAGAGGAACTCGTTAGCATTTATTAAATATCTGACACCCCTCTCTTAGGACAGAGATAAATATCCACACTTAGAACACAATCTAATGGATTTTGCAGGGTTCAGGGAGCGCTGCTGTTCCAGTTGTCTGAGCTGGCGGCTCCCAGTTTGTGGCCATATGGTTGGCTGTGAATTGGGCTAATAAAAATGGAGTGAACTTTTTTTTCTTTTTTTCCTCTTTTATTTTTTGTTCTTCCTGACCCTACTCAGTGCCATAAATACCTGTGTGTAGCAGAGGGTTTATAAATAGCCCAGTAGCATCTACTGACAGCAGACTGGTGTTAAGTCTGACTTAACAGTCAGGCTCTGGATCGCAGCAATGTGGAGCTGGAGCGGGCTGGGAGGGGAATATGTGGCCAATAAAGATTTGGGAAGCTAAAGTAATTCAGAGAGCTCAAAACTGGGCAAAAAAAAATTATACCAGTCTGCAGTGGGACAAGGTTCTGGAATGGAAACGCCTTAAGCCAATATTGCCCCTCTGAGGTAGCCCTGAAATTCCATATAAATTTACGGCAGAGCTGACAGCGAGCTTGAGTAACTCGGTGTGTCTGGACGTCTGGCCCAGTCCAATAATAACACGAAAGGGAATTTTGTACATATCCTTTGCTGATCCGGAGACTTTGGACTCGTTTTTTGGAGATTTTTTTTTTTTTTATTTGACGGTTGTCTACAAATTGTCGGATTCTCGAATGAATCTGTGATTCCAAAGAGTCCATAAACTTTCTCGGCAGTAGCTCCTGGTATGTGAGACTTTTGCAATTCCAGTGCCAATGAGGAGTTATTCAGTTCCTACGGTAACAATCCCCTTCCCTTACGGGATTGCCTCGGTTTCCGTCTGTCCCAGGCACTCAGAAGCCCTGAGTCAAAGCCCAAAACGCCAGCAATTGGAGTTTAAAACATGATTATTTTTAGTAAAAACCTATCAAAATCGGTGCTTTTTTATTTGCTTTCTCGCTTCTGAGTCTGTAGGGCTCCCACATCCCCTCTGCTGGAAACCAAGCTTCAAAATGAAGCACGCTGCTGTTCCCACATAAATTCCACACTCTGGAAGTTAGAAGGGAAAGGTTTTCCCAAGAAGACTGTGTTTTGATGGATTTTTGGGTTCTTTGCCAGCTGATACAAGTGCGAGTGCCAGCTGAGGCTTCTCCCACTGTTGGCGATTTCCTTCCGTGTCTGTTCCCTGGGGTTTTTGGAGGGTTGGACTCTTGCAGAACACCCTTCAGCAAAGCCCTTGGGAACATCTCACCTCTTGGTGCTCTTGTGAAAATCCTTCGAGTGGCTGATGAAGAGCTGGTGTCTGCTGTCATCAGAGCAGTAGCCACTCACAAATGGCCCTGGTTGAGTTCAAAATCTGCTCTTTCCAGAAAAAGGCTTTTGGAGTATTTTGAAGCTGAGTGGACAGATAATCTTTATCTCAGTCATGAGTGAGAAGAGCAGCATCAGCACAGAGCTGAACTCACACGGGCCAGCTGCCCTCTCACAGAACAGTCAGACCTCTCCTTTCTCCTGAAAAATCAAAGGAATTGAAAAATTGTAAAGTCTGCAGGGAAAAAATAGCGTTTTCCTGATGGCAGTTAAGTGATTCTTCCTGGGGTGTCTTCTAAGGGATACTTACGTCCAGAGAGGCAGCAAACACCAGGATTTGGCTTCATCAGGATGATGTGGGACTCATGGTTCCACCATCCTTACTCATGGTAGCACACTGCCAGACAAACCCGAGGACATCTCACAGGTCACACACCCCAAAGAAGTGGAAATGACAGAGCTTGAGAGCTGCTGTGGTGCTCTTTGGAGGGCATCCCACCATGGATCCCACTGCTTTTGGCTTTAACAGCTTTCAGGATGAGAATCAGTCCTTTTCCCTTCCCTCGTTGCTGTTAGTCCGCAGCAATCCTCCTGAAATTCCCACCGCAGTTCTTCCCTGCCTCACGCTGCTGTGCTGAGGGAAGAGCAAATATTTTCAAGTATTGCTTCCCCTACTCAGGTGAAGCATCTCTAGATGGAGACAGCAAAGCAAGGAGACCTTCATCGTGTCTCACTGGAATGCAAGGCTTGATGTAGCTACACAACCCCCTCCCAGTTCCCTCTTTCCTTCACTTGAAGACACCTCCCCTAACCAGGACCCTTCTTTCTCGCCCAAACTTTTTAATGCAAAACCTTGAGTGCACTTTTCAACCACCATGTCCAAAATATCCGTGTTTCATTTCTCTTTTCTCCTCTTCTCCTTCCCTCTTTTCCCCTGCCTTCCCAACCCTTCTCCCTTTCATTTTATTTTTCCATTGACAGAGGAACAACTGAAATGACGACCACAACTTTCGCATCCAGCTCCTCAACCTCAGCTCGTTTTCTCTTTTCCTTTGCTCTACAACATTAAATTGCTCTGATTTTCTGAGCAAGTTTTATCTCACAAAATAAATGGTGCTGAGCTTTCCTACAGGTAACCCTGAGCCACGCTGGACACGGCAGGATGTGTCGAACTGCCTTTTTCTTCGCTTCCCAAAGCAAATTCCACTTTCCTCCACACATTAAAGCAGACGGGAAATCATTTGAGCCCTCAGTAGAAGTCAAACCCCTCCAGTAAGGTAAATGTTTTTCCTACAAATAATGCCCTGCATGTTTGATCAACTTTGAAACCACAATATCTATAAGCACCTCAAATGTTAAACAAGGCATGAGCCAGATGAATTTACCAGCCAGGAGACTTAAAAGCCATTCTTGACGTCAAGCTGTGAAGATCAAATATTCCAACTTGGTGGCTGCCAATACGGTTCCCAAGCATTGTCCAGATCCAAACCCCATTGTACTTGTTTTTGTTTTTGGCATCTGAAGTAAGGCCTTCCCTCAGACCACTGGTGTTCTTAAATAAATAAGTTTCTAGGTCAGCTTGCTGATGGATGTTAATATAGCCATGATTTAAATCCAGCGGCGATATCAGCTTCTAATAAGGGATAAATCAATGTGCACACATGTAAGGAATAACCTGGACTTGGGAGCGGCTTTCAGGGTGGGTTGGGTTTGTACTGATGACTTCTCTGTACAGGTTACAAAGCAATTGTGCAAGTTCAGAGCTGGGTTCTGAAATTGTGGCTCAGGTTTAGTGGTGGCAGCATCAAAAAGTGATGATGTTGGTGGAGTCAATGTCTTAAACCACATCAAGTGTGTTGGGTTGTGAGTCTCCACCCACTGCCATCGATGAGTCTGTAAAACTCCATCTCTGACATCTCTGGGACAGATACACCAATCTTCCATATACTGATCACCAATTTTCCATATGCCGATAAACACTCACGGCCCTCATGGAATTCCAACTGGGAGTAATTATTGTCCATAATGTGCATGGATTGCTGCATCAGACCTTGAGATAAGCTGAAATGCCATTAGGTTGTTAAAAAGGCAATAAACCTCATTTGCATCTACTCAGCTCTAATGGAATTTATGGGTGAGGATTTTATGGTGAGGGTCACCTGAGGACTTTCTCTTTCCTTCTTTCTCTTCAGCTTTGTTTTAGGAACAACCTTTGTCCCACCTGGATGCAGGAGGGACCATATGTCCTGGGAAAACAGGGGCATGGGGGGAGTGTTCCTGATGCACTTGGCATCTTTTGTCACTCAAGGAGCTGATGGGATGTCCCAGGCTGTGCCCCCTCCTACCCCAGCATCCTGGTCATGCCCAGCAATGGATGCAGCTGCTAAATAATCCCACATGGAATAATTGCAGCATGTTCTAAATGTTCTTTTTAAAACACAGAACAAGGAAAGGATGAAAGGATAAAACCTGGCACCCACCGTGCTGTTCAGGATGAACAGGGAGGGAAAAAAAGTACCTGGCTTAGGCATCCTCTGGGTGATCCAGACACCACAGGGCTCTGAAGTGTCTGCCTCTCCCCAAATTTAGTTTCTCAGTCTGATGCTGCTCAGCCTTTACACCCCAGCTCGAGTCTGAGCCGGATGCCCCTGATTTAGTCCTGGCTCTTTGTCCAGGAACACCAAATGTGTGGAAGGTACAGAGGCACAGACTGCAGCATCCTCTCCTCGAGCCCCTGAAATACAAATTAGCCAGTCTGGTATTCGATCACGGGCTGTTCTTACAGCACTTTTTTATTCTGCACTTTGATTTTCCATGGCTGTTGCCAAGACAGAGGCTCTCCAGGACCCCCTCCCATCCCATCCCATCTTGTCCAATCCCCTGGTTCTTCATCCTTGCTTTTCCCTTTTTATTTTCCAGATCAGACCTTGGCTCCTTCTACCCTTTCTCTTCCCCACTGGCTTTTGTGGCCTGTTTGAGAGCTTGTTTTTGTGTCTGATGAGTGCCCACGAAATCTCTCCTCGCTGGCACCACCTCGCCCCAGTGTTCCCAGCACTGACTGGGTTGGTATTTTTTTAATATTAACTTGTTCTGCCTTCCTCCTGGGTGTTGGACTGCAATGAAAAGGGCAATGAATTAATGAAATATCTATTGCAGCTGACTTGAAATGATCCTAAAAAAAAATAAATTCTGAGTCCTACTTAGTCCTGATTAGCTCAATTACCTGCCAGTACAGGCTGCGTCTTTATATTTCCTAATTCTTTGCCCAAGCTATTATTAAATGTCTGAAGGAATTGCCTTCCTCTGCTTTCCTTGAGGAAATAATTCCAGTGCCTAATAGCTCTCCCTGGCAGGAAAAGTCTGCTGAAAATCTTCTTTTTGCACCTCCTCCCTTCACCCGGACGACACCGAACAATTCCTGTCTGTCCTTGAGGAATATACGTCTTCACATATTCATAGGTAATTATTATTTTTTCCACTTTCACAAGGATTTGGCCACAAAGTGGTTACACTTCAAAGATCCCAGCCTCAGATACTTTGGGAACATTGCCTCATTATCTGCAGTTACCAGCAGAGGCGTCCAGCTTCTCATCTGAGCTCCAAAAGTTGGCATCAAACCCAGCTAAAGCAGCGCTTTGGGCTCTACTTCTGACTTCAGGAGAAGTTTGGGACTTTGGGAAGTGACACCCAATCGTGGCACCATTCTGTCTCCCTCTTTACTGGGTCCTCAGCTCTAATCCAGCCAGCCAGGGCATCCTTGCTTGGAAATAAAATGTAAGGAGCTGCATTTGCTCCAGGAGACTTTGTGCTCCTCCCAAGGGGCTCACCAGGAGCTTGTGGTCAGCCTTTGGGGAGTGAGGTTGGATCCCTGGGCTTTACAAGGCTTCTTGGTTTGCCTGGATTGCCCCCCACCAGCAAAACATGCATCACATAAAGGTTTTATTGCCCCAATTTGTTGTGGCAGTGCAGTAACTGCCTCGAGGGTTTTATGACATCTTTCAAGCACAACGGATGCGTCCAGTGAATTCTGTCACAGAGACAAACACTGGGAAGAATGAAATAGGAAAGTCAGATGGAGGTGAAGTCTGAGGGGGAGCGACAGAGAGTGCTGACAATTCCCCAGGGGCTGGGGAAAATCCCTGCCTCAGGGAACTGAACAAAGCAATCAGCTCTGTTGCATTATTACGGTCATTTCAGACGGCAATTAATTCCAGTTCGTGCCCACACGCAGCAGGGCTCCCACCCAGGAAGGTGCTCCGTGGGTTACAGGAAGCCTGTGAACACTTAGGCAGCAGCTTTAGTCCTGGTTTTGGGGACTTTGAGCGGGGCTGAGCAGGGATGTGCCAGTGCATGCCCTCTGTCAGCCCTGTACAGCTGGATGCAGGGCCCGACTGCGCATCTGGATGCAGGGCAGCACCACTGCCCGAGGCTGCTGCAGGGCTGTTACATGAGTCACGTTTTAAATCAGCATCTTAAAGAGCTCTAATCTCTGACAGAGACAAATGGGCTTAATTACTGCTTTGATGGGGCTTTTCACACCCCTCGGTTTTGGGATTTTGGGGCTGGCAGGCTCCTGTCACCTCTCAGCTCCTGGCAGCGCAGCAGAGCTGATGGAGACATCCCCGTTTAGCACCCCGGATTACAAAGATTTTGTTGGGCAACCTGGGCTCTGCTGCCTCAGCCAGAGCTTCTCGCGAGCCCATCAAACACAGAACTCAGTTATTATTTCATAAAGTGCTCTGTAACTAAACTGATTTACAGCCTTCCTGGGGGCTCAGCGTCCAGGCCCGCCAGACTCCGGGCTGATGGGAATTTAAAGGGCTTACTTGAAAACTCCCAGAAAATAAAATCAACCGGTGAATGATCTGCATGGAAATGATTCCCTGCCACAATGGCATCAGCAGAAATGCCCAGTTTATCTATTTATAGCCTTATCTGTGTCTAAATAGCCATAAATAGCTATGTAAAACGCTGCAGCTCGATGGATGTGTGGGGATGTCTTTTCCAGCCACTGAGATGTTAAATCAATTTTATAACAAGTTGCTTTTCCAGCCACTGAGTGGCTGTAAATGTTAAGTGTTTTTACAGGCGATTTTTTCCCCAGCTGCTAAGCAGCTTTAAATGTTATCAAGAAAAAAAGTTGCTTTTCCAGCTGTTCAACCACTCTAAGCATTTTTAATGGATTTTTTTTTTAACTTGCTAAAACCTATTTATATTTTACTCACAAAGCAAGTGCAAAATTGTCCTGGCTCTGTCTAGGTCTTGTTTTTATTGTATTTTTTTCTTCTTTTTTGAAACCTGTGAATAAAAATTCTTTCTCTGTCTGAGGAAACTTTTTTTTTTTTTGAAGAGAGAAGGGGCTTTGCTTTAACGAGTCCAAGATGAACATTATGAGTTCATCTCAGCATTTAGATACCTCAAAAGCACCGTCCTTGTGGTACATTCAATGGAAACACTGTTCTTGTGGTATGTTCAATGGAAATACTGTACTTGTGGTATTTTCAATGGAAAAAATATTATTGTGGCTTTTCCAATTCAGGAAATGCTGGTCGGTCTTTAAACCAGGGGAAAAAGAGGGAGTGGAGGGTGAGAGAGCTAAACTGAGGTGACAGCGAAATGGAAGAATTATTTTATTGTAACGAGGTGGGGAGAGATATACGAAGAGTTTCGGGCAGGAAAATGGAAAATTCTTGCGGCCCTTGAGGATTCATAACAGTGGGAGAAGGAAAAAGATCTGGAGTAGTGTTAAGGGAAAGGTGTAGGACAAAGCTGGGAAGGAAGAACGGTTTGATGGAAAAATGGAACAAAAAGGAAAGGAACAATGTAGAGATGTGTTAGAAAAAGGGGGATAAATATAAAAAATCTGTTGTTAAATGTAACAATTAAGACAAGACACCAGTAATCCCTTTATTTTTGGTCCCAAAGTCAAGGATCCAAAGTACTGCTGCATGTTCAGAGGAATTAAAGGATTTTACTGTTGATTTAACCAGAGTGAAACCCCCCATGCCAAACTAATCCTGTGACTGCACCAGGACTTGCTGTGATCACTCTGGAAGATTTGTAGCACTTCAGATCTTTCATCCAAGGCTTGGGATCAGCCAGGGAAAGGTGGGCATGAGGAGGCCCTTCTCACTGAGGCTGGAGCTGAGAAATGCCATTGCTGCCTCTAAACCCACCAAGGTTCTGGAAAAACATTCCAATTGCAACATTTAGAAAAAAATAACACGGAGAAAATTCACATTAATTTTGATACCCATCAGTTCCTTTGGGGAAAAAAAAGTAGGATTTGGTTTAGACATGAAGTAGCCAAGTTCTTCCCAGTCTGCCACTCCCAATAAGAATGATTTTTAGAGATGTTTAGGAGGTTGGTTTAGTTCCCCTGGTTGGATCAGCTCCATGGTTTATGGATTCAGATGCCTTCTCAACCAACAGAGCATGTACAGCAAAAGCCACCAAATATCCACATAAACACCCCGGTTTTGTTCCATTAAAAGTAAATATTCCATATTTCCATGCATGGAGCAGTGACAGTTGATTTCCTTTTCACTTACACCCACGAGGTTTCCCTCTGCTCTCCTACCAGGTCAAGATCTGAGCAATTTCTCCAGTCTACAAAAACTCAGTTAACAGCAGATTCAAAGTGTGCTTTAACCAATATTGGATTCATCCGAATTTGCAATAAAGTCCCTTTGGCCACGTTCTCATCTCTTTGCTTTCTAAGAACTTTGGCATTATCAGGCTTTACTGACCAAAAACATCGTGGAAAATGAATTTCAGAATCACACAGAGAAGTATTTACAGAAAGTGACATTTTGGGTTCCACCAGGAAATATTTGCACCAGATGTGCTCCCAAATGCCTCCAGCCAGGACTGGAAACCCCACCATGTGACCAGTCAAAGCAACTCAGAGTGAATTTTGAAGACTCCTAACGAGTCCCCAGAGCAGAGAGATCAGAAATTTGGTGTTTATGTAATAAATTTATCTGGACCGATAAAACCCAAGGCCCCAGGAAATCAGTGGGAAGATTTCTTGTCTCTTCAGGAGCTTCAGGTCAACACCATCATGAGTGGATTTTTAAAAAAACCCAGAATTTGCTTTTAGATCATCCATAAAGAGAAGGGAAAAGGTGGCAAGTGGATTAATATCCAAATTATTTTAATGTCCCTGGAGAATCATTACAGCTGTAAATCCTGCTGGATCTTCTTTGTGTTTACTGCATAAACTGAGTTAACAACTTGCATCACCTCATAGTTCTCCCCACTGACCGTAATTTTATCATCCTGTTATTAAACCCACACATATTTAAAACTGGAACTCCCTCCTCAAAGTTGGATCATCTGATATGAAGTGCTTGGAATCATTTTGGAGTGACACAGCAAATGCACAATTGCTGCTCGCTCTCCCTCATGGGAATCGCTGCTGCTGCTGAACCTGGACAGGTCCTTTGAGGACAGATGGCAGATTTTGGGGTAAAATATCTTTGTGTTTGGGCTCAGCTGTGTCAAATTGGTTTTCAATCCTTCCTGATGGTCTGAAACGTTCCTTGTGCTCTCTCTCAGGTCACCCCATGAAGGATCTCTGAACCCCCAAGGTACGACTTGTCCTCTGGGCAGCAAAACATTTCCAATTTATTTATTTATTTTCCATTTTCCTGGTTTAGAACTGCTGTTCCTTGCTGGAATGGGAGCCTCTGGCACCTCCTGCCTTCGTGGATTACAAAGGTTTCTCTCCAGCAGGTTCCAGAGTCGAGCCCATCCCAATGGTGAATTCGTCTTTAGCCACACAAATCCCATGGATGCTCTCACTCTCTGGGCATGGATGGATTCGTGGTCCATGAAATCAAAGGAGGAGTTGGATACATTGATTTTGGCCTCTTCACTTCACCCCCTTTGCCGGGGCGAGATTGTTTCAGGTTTATTTTGAGTGCTTTGTCCAATCTCATGGCAAACTGCTCAAACAGTGGAGCTTCTCCCACATCCTTTGGAAGAATTTTCCACAGCCTAATAAGATTTCAGCACTTGGAAGTTTATCCAGCCTAAACTTTCCTCTACTTAACGTTATGCTTTGAGTCCTTATACCCTTTTCACCATCCTAAACAATTCCTCCTCTCCTCCGTGTTTACAATCCACAAGATTTCCCTCTGCCTTCCAAGGAGAAGTTTCCAATCGGTATTTATGAAATGGAAAAATAAATGACAAACAGAAGGTTCAGCAGAGAAGAACCTCCTGCTCTGCAGCAGTCAGATATTTGTGCAGCCACTGGGTGTCCTTCAAAACAAACCCTGTTTCCATAATTTTCTGCTGTCCAACTCTATCCCAAAGTTGTGAGACACATCTTCAGTCCAAACAAACTTCAGGAGCTGCAAACTTTCAACTTCCAAAAGTCACGCGCTGTTTAAAAAATAAGAAAAAAGAATTTTAAGCCAAACAAACTCTGGATTCTTTCTTTTTTTACTCCTTTGCTGTTGTTGTTTTTGACTGAGCCTGAAGTGGTTGAGTTTACATGGTCAAGGGTTGTTTGTGTGGAGTGCTGGGTCCTGGGCATCCCGTCCATAGAAACAGTTAAACCTCCCAGGATGCAGGAGCTTTGTTGTGTCTGATGAAGGCAGACTTTCATTAGGCCTTTTACCACCAGCTCTTGGAACCTTTCCACTTCATGCAAGTCAAAAAACCACAAATATTCCTCTCCTTATATCAGTACCAGAAGCTGGGAGCATGGAATGCTTCAGAATGCTTTGAACCCCGTAATTGTCTCTTGTAATAATACATTTTTTACATTTGAGCTCGGGAGTTATCAAGGAGAGAGGACGTAGCAAGTTGGTTAGAATGAAGAATTAAATTATGGTCATGGAAACAAAAAAAAAAAAAAAAAAAAAAAAAAAAAGAAAGAAAGAAAATAAAGAAAACAAGAGGTACTTTCCACTGTTCCCAAAAGAAAGTGATTTGGGAAAGGATGAATCAGAAGGGAGCTCTGGATGATTTTGTGTTCCATGGACAGAGTGAAGGGCAGTGGGAAGCTCAGGGTGGGATAGACCTGAAGGAAATCTCTGCCTCATCCTGGAAGCCCCTGGTGCTGCAAGACCTCCTGTGAAACAGAAAATGAGTGTTTGGAGTGCGGGGTTATTGAGTGTGGGGTTTCTGTTCTGTATCAGAGAGCATGGGAATGTTATCCCCACTCATGGAGCTGTTCTGCTCCTTATCCCATCACCCTTCCCTGCTGGCCTGGCCCCTCTCAGCCCTGCCTGACCTCAGCTCTGTTCCACTAAAATCACTTTGTGCCTTGCTTTCCCTTTCTTTTTCTGTAGAGTTCGTAGATTTCGGTTTGTATCCAGCAGCACTTTCACAGGAAAATATCCAATTCCATTCTCTTCGGAGATTTCAGGTGTGATCCCTGTGTTCTGAATAACTCCTGAGCACTTGGCTTTTTCCTTCTGGGCCATCTTCCTCCTCCGGATTCTACCTGAGATGTGGCATCATTTAATCACAAAGATCTCCTCAAACCACATTGCAGAATTTGTCTTGAGGGATACTCGAATATTTCTACAAATGGGCCTCAGGAAAGATTTTGACTATGGGAATCCTAATCCCAAAATGTGCTGCCCTCCTGAGAAAGTTCAGGATGAAGAAGCCAGAGAGAGAAAAAACAGTGGTGCAAGCAGATAAAAAAACCCAAACCCCAAGGAAAACACATCTTTCAGAAGCTGGTTCAAGTCATTGTTAGTACCCTGTCATTTGTTTGTATCCCAAATCCACAAAAGACATCAGAAAATGAAAAACAAAACCAAAAATGAAACCTAGCAATGTTATAAAAGAGTTTACAGCACAATAATTTTGTACTAAATTAAAGGAGCATTTACATCTGGAAAAATGTAGATGGAAACAGAATATTCTTTTTATTTTTTTTCTAGATTGGATGATGATTTCTGGGCTCAGCCATCGGTGTTCAAAATAAAAGGAGAAGCTCTGACCCCTTTGGCTGTGAAATGAGCAGGAGCAGGGGGTGCAATTCAACAGAGGTGACCAAAAGAACTTTATCCCTTTGGTGCTGCACAAACACCTCTGGTTCTAAACTGTGCAGATCCAGAGCAGGAAAACTCAGGCTTTTCATGGATTTCATGGCCAGGTGACCCCAAATTATCTTTTGAGAGGGAATTGGGGTCTGACCCCAACAAGCTTGTTCACACATCTGCTCAATTCAGGCCATAATTTCACAGCAAAGCAATCAGAGAGAGTGAAAGGGACCTGGATGTGAGAAGGAGCTGAGGAGAACCAAGGAAGGAAAAGAAGGACATTTCATGATAAGGAGCATCTTGTCAGCATTTTAATGTTTATTTATAATTTTAGGAATTTTATTAAAGAACCTGGAAATTATTCTGAGTTCAACTCCATTAAAATTCACTTTAAACTGAAAGAGGGCAGGGATGGATGGGATATTGGGAAGAAATTGTTCCCTGGGAGGGTGGGGAGGCCCTGGCACAGGGTGTCCAGAGAAGCTGTGGCTGCCCCTGGATCCCTGGCAGTGCCCAAGGCCCGGCTGAATGGGGCTTGGAGCACCTGGGATAGTGTAAAGTGTCCCTGCCTGTGGAACTGGATGATCTTTAAGGTCCCTTCCCACCCCAAACATTCTGGGATTCTCTGATTAAAACTCAGTGAGAACTTTGCTTCTTGGTCCACCCTCAATGTCCGCTTGGGAAAAGCGGCCCTTGTTCACTGAAGGGAAAATCCCAGCCTTGCCTTCCTGCTGTCCTTTGGGATGTGCCAGGGAACCCCAGGCACTGATCTAGACACGTTTTGCCCCAGGCGTGGCTCAGCGGCTCCTCCTGTGCCCCCGTGGCAGAGGATCAGAGAGGACAAACCCCTTTGATGGAAGGGTCAGTCCCTGCTCCTTCTCACTCTGGATTAATGAGGAACAAAAGCCTTTGTTCCAGGCTGCCTCTGCTATCGAGAGCAGGGCCAGATAAGGGGGGGAAAGCCACTTCTGTGACTGTTTTATGTCAAAACTGCCTGGTTTGGCTTTTCAGTCTGGCTGGGCAATCACTCACTGCCACCCGTTATCACCCCTAGTCAGCCTCGGAAGAATCCACTCGGCAAAGGCCGGAGCAGGAACAAAGTGTGCCAGGATTTGGGGGGAAAAAAGAGCCTTATCCCTCAGAAACCCATGGAAAACAAACCCAAACCAGCCCCCAGATCCAGGGGAACATACAAGAACTCTTGGTGATAAGCTCACATTCCCCTCACAATGAGCTGGGCTCCAGCTGATGCTCCTGGTGGGATGAGCCGGGGTGGAGCAGGGACAGCCGGACACGGAGGGACTCGCATCCATCCCTCCTGCCAGCCAAGGCAACAGCGCTTTTCCCTCCTCTCTGAGAACTGATCTTCCTTAATCCCCCCAGTTAAACCATGAAAAAGTGTGGGGAATAAAGCAACCCAAGACAAGTCCCAGCCATATTTCTCCAAGAATCTTCTCCCTGTGGGAACCTCCAGCACCGGTTCCTGTTCCTACAAGACTTCCTTGACTACGGATAGTGGAAGTTTTCTGTGCTCTACGGCATCAACAATGGTTTTGGGAACTCATAGAACCTTTCATTTCCTCCCTTTTATTTGGAAAGGACTTTCCTTTAAGAATCCTGCTATTTAATAGATGGGTTGTGATGTCAAACTCTTTAATAAGAGCTCTGCTTTTTCCTCTGCAGTTTTGTTTTTATTCTAAACAAGATTTTTTTTTTTCCTAAACAGATACAATTTTAAGGAGAAGGGGAAAAAAAAAAAAAAAAGCCAAACATGACCAGAAAAGACCTTATTTGTTATGGAAAAATTATAACAAAGATTTTCTGTGGTTTATTTTTCTCTTTGCTCTTCCTGTTGTTGGTAATAAAGGAATTTTTATTGTTCTTTGGTGGTAATCCTAGCTTTATGTCGAAAATCAAAAAGGACTTTTTTCCCTTCTTTTTACTTTCTCAAATTTTTTTTTTCCTTCTCTGTTTTGGGTTTGGTTCTCTGGTTTGTAGCCTGGATGGAACTAAACCAAGCATTGAAAAATGTTGCCACACATGGTCAGGAATGGCTCAGCTCCTGAGCTGAGGCTGCTGCTTCCCCAAATCCTTCCTCACATCCAGTGACTGACAGGGAATGAGGAGCATCTGCACATATTCCAAAATAAATGGAGTATTCTGACCTGGGTAATGCAGCCATAATTTCAGAGTAAATCCCAGAATTTGGAACACTGAGCTAGGTTTGTCCCCACTGAGACCGTGAGTGAAATGCCCACTTCTACCTGGGAGGTGCCACCCAAGGATGGCTGAAAAATCAGCAGTGACCTCTCCCAGGTAGAAACAGCTTTTGTGGAGATTTATTTTGGAGGATTAGGCTGGATTCATTCTAGTGTTTTTTTTCCTTTTTTTTCTTCCCTCCTGGTGGTGGAAAGCAACAAATGGTTGGAATTTTTGTTTCTGCAAAGCTGGAAAATTAAATTTGACTTTTAATATGAAAAGTACCAGCAGCTGAAACGTTATAATTTCAAGACTAATTTAACTGATACTCTGCCTAAGTAAAATCATGTGCTGATCACGATAACCTTTGTTTTCCTTCTCCCACAGAAGTTATTCTGCCAATATGTATGCAAAGTAAGTTCCACCTTGGATCATTGTCTCCTTTAAAAAAAAAAATTAAAAATCCCTTCCTTAATTAATAACAAGATGACACAAACCAACAGCAAAACAAGGAGAAGCAAAGAAAGGAAAAGCTTCTGCCCCCTGTTAAAAATGACAAAATTCCAGTGTGGGAGAGTTGGATGGGCCTGCGTTGGCTCTGCTCCATGCCAGGGGTGTCCCCACTGCTGGGGGCACCCCAAGGTTTCCCTGCTCAGCTCCTCCCAGCAGCTCCGAGTGGGGGCTGAGCAGTGAGGGAGATGGATCAGAGCTCTGGAAAGTGCTTTTCCACTTGCCTTCCCCCTTCCATGATAATGCCGAGAGGAAACAATTACAAATAACGTCTCTTTTATTATAACTGAGTCCACAGCTCTTTGACATGATGGCTCTGGCAAGACTTGGAGAGACATCAGACCAATAAAACATCCTTAAATATCAGGTTTGGAAGTTAATTCATTTGGAGCCACGCTCTTTTGCCAGCAAGGGAACTTTTCTGCTGCGAGTGTTTGCCGATTTTTCAGACAGTGAGTGGAATAACACCGCGGTCCCAGCAAGGCTTCTGGAAGTTATCAATATCCAATTTGCCACTTGAGCCTTCTCACTCACCCTGCAAATGAGCTGTGCAAACACAGCCTTTGTGGTGGGGGAACGGCCGAGCCCAACGCTCCGTCTGAGCACAAAGCTCTGCTCTTGCTCCACTCCTGCCCCTTCCCGAGAAGCCCTTGGAAATCACGGAGCCTTTGCTGCCTCTTGCAACCAACACCAGCCCCGAGAGTGGTGCAAATAATGTTTCCATTGCTCACTATTGCAGATTGAGAGCGTATTTTTCTTGGAGCATTCTTAACCTTTGGGATCTTTTCATGTTCTTTAGCCATTGTGTTTGCTTCTTCCTTGTTTTCTTACAGGGAAAGCCGAAAGGACTTACACTTAAAATCTTTTTTTAACAGCTTTCTCCTGTTCCCTTGGCAAAACAAATTTCTGAGCAGTTGGAACGATACAGCGCCGTTTACTCCCCCCTCAAAGAGTTTTCCCCTTCTTCCAAGAAATCCTGCTCATTTTGGATCTGATCTCTTGCCTGTGTAAGGAGGGGACACGTCCAGGTCTCGGGAGATCTGCACCAGCTGAAAGTTGTCACTGTGAAGTCAGGGGACAAAATTATTTATGCCAGGCCAGATTCTCTCAGTGCTACTTGTTTGTTTTTCAGTGTTGCAGGACCCACAGGTGATTGAGGGTGGTGGAACTGGGAGCAGGATCTGGTGCAAGAATGGAAGGTGCTGACGCCCAGTTGGGCTGGAACCGGAGGAAACCTGGAACCACAAATCTGTAAAATGTGGGAGGATTCGGGGTTTAGGAGTCTGGCTTTGCCCATCCGGGGACAGAACATGACTGTCACACTCCCAGGAGGGCTCTGCTGTCACCTCAGCTCCCTTTGAGACCCACAGGTCACCTGCAAGTGCTGTAGGTTTCCAGTTCCAACCTTGGACTCATGACCCACCTCAACCTAAGCCAGATCCAAGGAGACCCCATCCTCTGCAGAACCACCTGAGATGACCCAAACCCTTCATTTCTGCAGTGTGAAACCCTTGCTAATTTTCCTCAATGAGTGTGTTTGCTCTGAGGACAGACACATAAATCACACCAGCTGAAACCCAAGCAAGCCCATGACAAATACGGTATTTTAAAAGGTTAGTTGTTGTTCTTTTTAATGAAAGAAAAGCAAGGGGATGGGGTTGGACATTTATGATGTGCAAAAGAGGTTGTAACCACAGAAAAATCTGCCTCCAAAAGCCAAATATTATTCATTTTGGTGGAATGCACTGTTAAAAACCTCAGCCTTTAAGGAAGAGGCAGGCTTATGTAAAACAGCGAGTTTACTTTCTCTTGAACACACAACCTTACAGAAATCCCAACTGCATGTGCATGGGGTGTCTTCCTATAGACTTATAAATGTCATTTGATCAGCTGTGCCCCTCAGGAGACTTCCAGAGCACATTTTAGGAGAGATGAGCACAGAGGGAAGTGATGTGAGCAAAGACGTCTTCCTGGGACCATTGAGCAGCATCAACAAATCCCAGTGCTTTACCAGGAGTTAATAATTCTCCCACGCACCTTCCTGGTCACCACTGACTTCCTTTTAGAAGGCCATAATCAGGCTAAAGACTCATCCCCAGTCCTCTGCCAGAGCTGGGAAACCCCTGCCATGAGCAGACCATCCAAAAAATATTAAGTCTATCAAAGAGGGTGATTAAAATATCAGCATGTCTTCCAATTTAAACAGAGTTTCTTTAATCAGCAGTGAACTCTGAAGCTTCCCGTGGCAGTTCAACAGGCAGGACACTGAGGAGCTCCGTTTTGTGGGTATTTGTACTGAGATTTTCAGCTTTCTAGGGATCCTTAGAAGGATTTAGGACAGGTTTGCATGGATTCACCTCCCCAGTCTATCTCCCATTGCTTCCACCTGCCCTTTCCTCCTGAACAGACAGGGCCTTCTCTCATTTTGTGGAGCCCCAAAAGTCCTTCTGATATTTATTCACACCCACAAATGTCAGTGCTGCTGTTCCCTTCCCTCCTGCTGCCCATTTTCCCTCCGCAGACTCAGGATCATCCAAACTCGATGCCCCATCCATTCCACTCCACCAGCCTGGTCAATAAAAAGTTGAGGTTGGTGTTACTTTACCTGGAAGCAATTGTGATTTTCTAAAATGCTAATTAATAATTGCTGGGGGGAAATGGACTGTAAGGGAACCAGCAAGGTGGTGATTGTGTCCAGTCAATTGGGGCATTAATTATTGCCCATAAACCCTACAGCGTGTGTAGCTCTTGGGCTCTAAACCACACAGATCATGTTTCCAAGCACTGTGGGATCTTCCCTTTTTCCTTTCCGTTCTCCACACTGTTGGCATTCACTGGAAAACAGGGACTGGTCCTTCAAAAAGGCTCCTGGAGGCCAACCCAGGCACGTGAGGGAGGAGCCGAGAAGCAAAGGTCAGCGTTGATTTACCAAGTGCCAAGCGGGATGAACAACCTGCTGCTTCCTGTGATTAAACAGCTCTGCAGAAAAGGGCAGAGAGAGAAATTGTTTGATCCTCCTCCTTGTCTGTGTGTGGACACGTGGAATGCTGCTGAAAACCCATTCTTCTTCTGAACCAAGTTCTTAAGGAAATAGACAAACTTCAGTTTGGATTTCTTTCACAGCTTGAATCCCACATAACACTTCGGGTGTCTGGGCATGCTGTTCCAATGGGGATCTTCCTGGTCTTTCTTTCACCCAGATCTGCTTTTTGTTCTCCTCTATTTTCCAGAATAACACTCATTTTCATAGAATACTGGAATATTTTGGGTGGGCAGGGACCTTAAATATCATCTGATTCCAACCCCTGCCATGGGGTTGGAATCCTTCCGCTATCTCAGGTTGCTCGAAGCCCTGTCCAGCCTGGCCTTGGACACTGCCAGGGATGTTTTTCATTCAGGACAGTCTCCATGCAGATGGAAGGTCCCCCATTCCCATAATCAATGTCAGGATGGTGAGCTCTCCTGGACAAGGATGCCCTCAGGAATTACTTCGCTGCTGTTCTACCCTGCAGGCAGGAAACTGCACTTGGAAAAGCCAGCAGGAGCAACAGGCAGATCAAACATTCCTGTTTCTATTTTTCCTCCTTTGATTTTCATCTCATGTAGCTGTAGCAGGGGAGAAAAAGCCCTGAAAATGTGATCATTTAGCTGAATGTTTAATTTGAAAGAGTTTAAAAACAGTCAGAATAGAGGACAGACTACTCAGGGTGATTTTTGTGTACTTCACGTTGTTAATTTTCATACTTCAGCTTCTCTTCTCCCACCACTTTCTGTCCCCATCAATTGGATTTATTTTTTTTTAAAATCCTGCTTAATTTTTGCTGGGAGTGGATGAAAAGCTGTGGCTGCTGTTCTTGGCCTTGGGAGAAGTTCTATGTGTGCAGTAAAACTATTCCCTGCTATTATCACCCCAGGAGTCAGACACATAAAACCCCATTTTATCCATGGGATAAAGGAGAATCGGAAATGCTTCTGACTTAGGATAATTGGTGAAAAATGCTAAATTCAATAGGTGATCTCCACTGGTGGAAGTGGAAGTAGAGTGGGCCTGTGTTGATTTATACCCCTTAAGGTTTTCATCTACAGCAATAAGGGAAAACCAGGAAATACTCAATATTTTCCATGGGGAAAGGGAAAGAAGGAAGGAAGGAAGGAAGGAAGGAAGGAAGGAAGGAAGGAAGGAAGGAAGGAAGGAAGGAAGGAAGGAAGGAAGGAAGGAAGGCAGGAAGGAATTCGGAAGGAAGGAATTCGGAAGGAATTCGGAAGGAATTCGGAAGGAAGGAAGGAAGGAATTCGGAAGGAAGGAATTCGGAAGGAAGGAAGGAAGGAATTCAGAAGGAAGGAAGGAAAGAATTCGGAAGGAAGGAAGGAAGGAAGGGAGGAAGGAAGGAAGGAAGGAAGGAAGGAAGGAAGGAAGGAAGGAAGGAAGGAAGGAAGGAAGGAAGGAAGGAAGGAAGGAAGGAAGGAAGGAAGGAAGGAAGGAAGGAAGGGCCTTTCTCACTCTGAGATCCAGTTTTGAAGGACAGAGTGTAAAGAACAGAAGTTTAGGGTTTGAAAAATGATCTGACACAGGTGAGTGATGAGGTTACTTTTATGATCAACCTCAGGATTACACTGCCCTGAAGTACAGAGTCAAGCAGAGTTTTCAAGGAGTTTTTCAAGATTAAACAAAATGGTAAAACTGACAATATTTAAGATGTTTCATTTAAGATGATTTAACATCAGCAAAACACTCATTGAAAGGATGCATTTCCAAGAGTCACAGAGAAGTCCCAGTGTCATAGGTTAGCAAGCATAGTCCCGGAAGGGACGTCCTTGCTAAGGGGTGCTTACAGTTTCCTCTGGGAACTGATAGAACCTATCAGCGGCCAGTTTGAATATGGACAATTCTCTAAGCCACTTAAAGTTGTGAACACCTCTGTGATCCACACTTAAGAATAGGCAAACTCCCCCTCCAAGCTCTCTCTCATTTCCGGCGCTGGCACAGGTGGCTGCGGGCCCCGTGTGGGGGCCAGCGGGCCCGGCCAGGCCCTGCTTGGGCCAGGCCAGGCCGGGCCACGGCCATCCTGGAGCCATGGACCTGTTCCAGCCATGGAACCCCCCCCACTGCCTTGCCGTGGGCAGCCTGAGCGGCTCGGCTCTCCCCCCTCTCCACTGAGATAAGAAAAATTCAACATTCCAGCTGCAAAGCTGCAAGGCCGAGCTGAGATTAACCCTTTTACTGCTGTGAAGAGCTGAAAACCTGAGGGAAGAGAGAGAGGAGATGCTTAAAGCTGAAATTCTGTTGTGAAGCTATGATATATCAGAGTATCCCGTTGTAAATTCATGAAGATATGGGGGGTGGAGTGTTCAACTCGTAAGCAAAAGCACCTGCGCTGAGATAGGCAGATGCTGACACAGCTGTAATTTCATGAGAAGTTTGGACAGGGAGAGATGAACCAGATGAGGACTTTTGCTCCAAATGGGAAAGGAGAAAACCTCAGTCCCTAGAGATGCTCCCAGAGATAGTCCTAAAGATGAAGATGAGGAAGACCCTTTGCTCCCAGGGAAGGAGAAGGGCCTCTGTTTTTGTTTCCGAACAGCTCAACCTTAAAATTGTACCCCAAAAAGCTTCAAGAGTGGACCCTCAAAAGCAGTTGCGGGAAAAGCTGCAAGTCGGGGGAAGGGACTCACATGCGAGCAGAGAGACTCCTCTTCCTAAATGGACTGAACGATATTTGGAAGTGGGCGGCTGTCTCGTTGTGATAATGTTTTCATAGCATGAGCAAGAAGAGACTCCTCTTCCTAAATGGACTGAACAAGGTTATTATGGAAGTGGTAACAGACTGAATGTCTTAAGGGTTGTTTTTTCACATTGTCAGTGGGAGAAGGGAGGAAGGTGGGGGGAGGAGAAGAGCTCTGAAGGTGTGGTATAATTTTTTTTCCTTCTTTTAGGTCTGTTAATAAACTTCTTTATATTCTTTCAAGTTTGGTGCCTGCTTTGCATTTCTCCTAATTCTTATCTCACAGCAGATAAACAGTAATGAATATTTTGGACCAAACCACTACACTAAATTGGTGTTTCTGCCCAGTTACAAACCAAACCCGCGACACCCAGGGAAAATGGGATTCATCCTATCCCACAGAGGTTGTCAGGAACAGGTCTGTCAAAAGTGACAACACAGTGACAATAAGCCACTGATTTGCTTATTTGAGAGGTATCCACCCCACCCAGGGCATTTAGGTGGCAGAAATGGAGTTCTCTTTCCTTTTTTACTGGGATTTATATGACATTTAATCCATTATGGAGCCCTCGTTGCTGTGTGCTCATGCACATACTCATTGACCTCACCTGAAATTATCCTGGAAGCACGAAGTCACAGAGCCTGGAGATGTCCCAGGTGCCTGGGCTGGGTTCTGCAGAGAAGAACCTTCCCAAGGGATCAGTTGTGCTTCCCATTTTGGCTTGGGCAGCTCCCCTGCTCCAGGAGGCAGCGGGACGTTTGCTGACAGTTTGATGCAGTTTGATGACAGGGGGAAAAGGGCTTTGATAAATACCAAACCCTGTCATTACCTCATTTTGGTTCACTCTGCATTTTTCCCGAACAAATTCCACGGAAAAGTCATGTAGGAAACCATAGCTTTCTACAAAAGAGAACCCACAGACTGACTTTCCCCCCCCCCCCCTTTTCTTAATATGGAATGCAGGGATAAAATTTCTTCATTGAGAAAGACATGGCAGGGAAAAGAACAGAGGGATAAAAGGAAAAATTACCCCAAACCTACCACTGTCTAAACCAATTTTTCTGGGAAGAAAAGGTCCTGTGTTTAAGCTCTTCTGCGCCAGAGTGCCCAGTAAAGATATTTCCAATGCAGTAAATGAAACCACTGTTCATGCCAGGGAGCAATTTTTAATTCTTTCCATTCTTTTATCTGGTCCCGGTGATGATGTTTCTTCAAACAGCAGGATACATTTGTTAATTATTTTGATATTAATTTACAGGCAACTTGGAAATTGTGCCAATTTGATAAGGAATAGAATCATGGAATGGTTTGGGTGGGAAGGGACATTAAAGATCATCCAGTGCCACCCCCTGCCATGGGCAGGGACACCTTCCACTGTCCCAGGCTGCTCCCAGCCCCAGTGTCCAGCCTGGCCTTGGGCAGTGCCAGGGATCCAGGGGCAGCCACAGCTTTCTGGACACCCTGTGCCAGGGCCTCACCGCCCTCACAGGGAAGAATTTCTTCCTACTATTTAATCTGAACCCACTCTCTGTCAGTTTGAAGCCATTCCCCCTTGTCCTGTCATCCCATGATCTTGTAAATGGTCCCTTTCCATCTTTCTTTAGACTCTCTTCAGGCACTGGAAGGCCACAGTGAGGTCACCCCAAAGCTTCTCTTTTCCAGGCTGAACAACTCCAGTACTCTCAGCCTTTCCTCACAGGAGCAGAGTTCCACACCCCAAATCAACTTTGTGACCCTTCTCTGGCCTCTCTCCGACAGATCAGAGTTGATCTTTAAAATTCTTTGCCAAAACACCAAACTTGAAGTTTAAATCAGCACTCCTAGAACCATGGAATGACAAAATGGTTTGGGTTGGAAGGGACCTTAAAACTCATCTCATTCCAACCCCTGCCATGGGCAGGGACACCTTTCATCAGACCAGCTGCTCATATCAAATCCATGTCAAATTATTTTTCATCTCGAGTTCACCTCAGGCTCCAGAAACGCCTGAAGATGAATTTCAGAGCTTTGCAGTCACTCTGATGCTCATGTCAGTAGATTTTGTGGTGGCATTGAGAGTGACTCAGCCATCTCCACGAATCAAAGTCAGCTTTTTGGTGGATGTGTTCTGGTCTCTCCCTGATGAACTGTTCACCCCCAGCCCCAGCCAACCACAACAACGTGGGGTTTGATGCAGTGGAAACACAAAAATCGCAACCCCAGACCACCACGGCGCTGGCCCCACTTCTGTGGAGAGTAACAGATACAGGTCCCTTGGTAAGAAAATGAAGGCTTTGCTGTTTCTTGGTCTAGGGTTGCACAGGATCTCGATTCAGTTGGAAACTGCTCCGTGGAAATCGTTGGAAAATACCAACTTTCCATGTGGTAATTTCCTGAGAGAAGTGTCACTGAAATGTGTCTGAAGTTCAAGGGAACAAACACGAGTAGCAAAATAAAGGCACTCACTCCAAAATCAGCCAAATGCAGGGCAGCCAGAAATGCCATATTTAGGTTCTTTCCATGATCTCCCTGGTTCCCATCAAGGCACTGGGCATTCACTGGGCTCAGGATCCTTTTGGAGCTCACCTGTGGTGGATAATTCCTCCTTGGCTTGGTCCTTTCCACAGAGATCTCATGGAATGAAAAGGCATCACGAAGTTGGCCTGTCAGAGAGGGGAGCAAAGGTATCAGAGCCCTGGAATGTTCTTTTGGAATGTCATGGCTGATGCCTCCTGTGTCCTTCTGCCAGCTGAAATTAAATAATAGCCTGGTTTATTGGAACATTGAATAATCAGCACTTATGGGCTGCCCAACCCTTCTAATTTCTTGAAATCTACAGTTCCTGCTTCTTTGTATCCCTTCTTTACTTCAAACTGATTTTGTTGGCATTTGTTGAGCCTGGAGTTCTGCACCAAGGAATCCACAAGACACCTGGATCACTAACACTCCTCTCTTCACCTCTCCAGTTCAAACCAGGGGTTTAGATGTTGCTTCAGCCCTCCCACCAAACGGCAAATCCTTGGAAACAGAGGTGTGCAGAAAGGCAACAGGTAAGGGAGCACCTGGATATCCAGCACAGTTTCACTGGTGTGGTGTTGGGAGCTGCAAACAACTTCCTCTCCCCACTTCTTATAGGAATTCTTGATATGGCGTCAGAAACAAAACAGCTTTCACTGATATAATTCTTTGTTGGGGCTTAGGAGTCACTTCAGGAATGGCAGCAAGGAAAATCCCAATCCCCAGTGGAATGGAAATCCATGGCTGGGAGCAGGGGAGTGCCCCCACAGCTTGCCCCAGAAATCAGGGTTTGTAGGGTGGTTCTCAAAGCTCTGGGGCTGCAGCCACCACCACACATCACTGCTCCTCATGGATCTGGAGCTGGGATTTGTCATGCAGGGGACAAGGACAGCCCCAGTTGTCATCAAACATGGAAATCACATGGAGTCATCTCTGTTCCAACCAGGAATTCTTTTGGCACAGGATCTCCAGCAGCTTTGCCATGTCCATGGAACAGGGAGAAGAACAGGGAGAGGAACATGTTTCACTCACTATTTAACACTCACTGAAGGAAAAAGGACTTTTTTCTAGAGCTGCTTTGGTCTAAACTACTTCTGGTGAGCACTCAGGTTTTTAACTTTTCCCTTACTGATGTAAAAACAAGTGTCTGCCTCCCTGAAAAACTGGGAATTTTTACTGCAGACTTCGGGCAAAAAGCAAAACTATTTTGGCTCCAAACCAAAAACTTTAAGCTTAAAATGGCAAACTTCTCATTTTCAGCCAAACAATGAAAACGTTGGTTTTGGCTGGACATTTTTGGTTTTCCAACTGAAGTGATCTTTTTCTCGGTCAAAAATTTTCCATGAGGTGAGGAATAAACATTACGGGTAAAAGCCTGGTGGAGCTGGAAGGAAGGAGGGAAGGGAGGGAGATAAGGAATAAAAACAGTTTATCACAACCATCATGAGGCTCCTGTTACCAAGGTCTGTGACAAGGCACGGCACCAATCCGGTAAAGAATCCCTGAAACCTATAGCCTAGGATATTTATAGCAGGATTCACGGTCACTGGATGTTCTCTAAACAAATTTATAGAAGTGTTTTTCTGCTGGTTGTTTCCTTTTTTAGAATATTATCACCAGGAGAAGCACTCCCAGCCTCTCCTACCTGGACAGAGTTTTCACTGCTGTCCCGATGATCTCAGTGGCTGCACAGGCAATAAAAAGTCCCAGGCGCTTGTGGGTGACTTTATTAATTCACAAAAATTCCAAGCCCCGTGCAGGCATCTGGCAGGCAGAGGAGATGCCCTGTTACCTCTTTCCCAACAGTCTGGAGGGAAAAGGAATGCGTTTGGAGGTGGAAAAACCATTCCAGACCAGGGCATGAGCCACCCAGGCACAGGATGTCCCACTGGAGTGTCCAGCTCCAGGTGGGCTCCCTGGCATGGGTATTCTGCAGTTTGAATCTCCCACCCATGTCTCTTGTTGTGACCTGGTGTGTCTCAGAACGGGCTGGAATCAAGAATCTCTGCAAGTGGAACAAGATGGGAAAAGGTGGGAGGATATGGAGGTTAGCAGAGGGAGAAAGGAAAAGGTGCTCTGCAGGCTGCAGTGGAACTCTTCCTGCTGGTCCACACATGCTTTATTTAGGTGCTTTTTGATTTTCTGGCTAATATTTGGCTCTAAAGGGCCAAAGAGGCAGTGGTAGGAGTGCATGTCCTGGTGTTTCCCTTCTCTCTTCCCACATCCCCAGGAAATGCTCCATCATTCCTGGAAGCGCTGCAGTTTCCAGCACACACGGAAGCCTGGCTACTTGAGGGGATAAAGATGGACTCAACTGTCAAGAACTGATGCTCTCCCCTCCCAGTTTTCGTGCAGAACCCACCAGCAGAGACAATTTTTTAATCACCGTTCTAATGTTTCCCAACATAAAGCAGCTTTTGGGACGTGACGCAAACCAGCAGTTTAAAGCCATACATATTTCTAGTTAATCTAAAAGATTAAGCACCTCACAGCCGCTGGAAAGTGCTCCTTGCAACTACAGTATTATGGCCTTGGATAAATCTGGTTTTATAATCCTGCTTAATCTACACTGATCTGGATAAAAAGAGCTCCACCATGGAGAACCAGGCTCAGAAAAGCAGTATTTGGGCAAGGGAAGGGAAACAGGAGCATGTATTTTCTGCAGGGACAGGAAGGTGGCCCAGGCTGTCAAATCGTGTTAGGGACACACCATAATCCCCAGTTACCCTTTCCAATGACACTTCCCAGAGTCACCTTCCTATAAAGCCCCTGCAGAGAGAAGCAATGCATCAGATGGGGGAGGAAGGCTGAGGGTGACGAGCAAGGAGATGGTAGAGGTGCTCCCAGAGCTCCTCAGGGACCTGGGCAGGTGTCCCTTGGATCCCACACAGATCTGGAATGTGCACGAGAGCTGCTGAGCTCAAGGGCAGCCAAGGCAGCAGTTCAGAGGGGAAAAATAACTGGTGCTTATCTCCCTCCTCACCCTGGGGAAGGACGCAAGAGCAGAGGTGAACAAGCACACAGACCGGTGGATTACCAGCAATCCCAGTTTTCCTTCCAGCACTGAAACATTTCCTTCCAGCAGAGGTTTATGTGGCAGCTCTCTGAGGGAAGGCTGAAGTGCTGTCTGCATTCTCCCCTGAGAACACCTCTATCCTGCAAAATTTTCATTTGATTTAAGTGAGGTTTTTATATTCAGCTCAAGTTTAAAGTGCATGAGCTCATTCATTACATCACCCGTTTATCTACAGGGTTATTAAAGTGCTGATCAAATGACAAGAACTGGAAACATTTGTCACAACCAAGGATCTCAGGAAATACTTTTTTAGCACTTGCACAGCCTGTATGAATAGCTGTGAATAGTGTGAAATGAATTAGTATTAAATATATCTTTAAATCCAGTGTTTCCTGCATTTCTGAAGGAAAATGACTCTTGCCTGGATTTCTGATGTGCAGTTAGAACATGAGTTACTGAATTAATACGCAAATTACTGGGCAGGATTCCCTTGTCTGTGTTTTGCAGCTCATCAGATCCGTGGGTCACAACGGCTTCATATCCTGAAAAAGCTGTGAACAAACAAGCTGGGCACTGAATCTGCATCTGCAAGCAAACATTTCACAGCTATCCCACAGAGAAAAACCCGTTTGAATTGCAGATCTTCCTGCTCTATAGCCTTTGTCTCTTTCGAATCCACACAGGATTTTTGGCAGTGAAGTCAGAGCCTGGAAGTGTTGAATGCACCAAACTTAGCTCCTACTCACCCGAAGTGATAATATTAAAATAATAAGCCTGCCACAAACTTTGTGGCAGCAAAATTCAGCGAGAAGAAAAGGCAGCTTTTAGAAAACAAAGCAACCCCTGAAATTCGTTACTATGAGGCACAAATTATTACTGCTATTATTATCATCCAGTGCCTATAAGCTGCTGGGATGAATAAGGACTCTTCTGCCTTGTACAAATAAAAGGATAAGAGATCATTGTCATCACAGATTTAGTGGATTAAGAAAATGATATGTGCATAATGAATCTCTGGAAATAGAATATTGGCATGATTTTTTAAGCGTGTCACACACGGCTTGAGCTGACCACTGATTAATTTAGACTTGAAAAAAAAAAAAACAACTCACTTATGTAACTTAAATCTCCCTTCCATGGCTGTTTTTAAAGATCTGGTGGAGTTTGCCTTGAGAAGCAGGAATTGTTCTGTAGGAGCAGAATTCCCTGCTGAGCCTGGTGCCACAATGGGATCTACACTGGGGTACACCAGGAGGTGAGAGGAGAGCAAAGACTTCCAGACTGGTGGGATGTCTGCTGGAAAGGAGCACTGGACCAGTTTCCAGCTTTTCTGGGAGCACTTTCCCTCCTGAACAAGTGTCAGTTACAAGTATAAGATCATCCTGTTGTTCTGACAGAGATGAGATTTAAACAAACAAACCCCTATTTTTACCAGTTCAGATTTTGGCTCCCTCTCCCAAAGGAAGAGGCCATTTTTTCCATTTGTGCCTGGCAGAAAACCCCAAACCCTTAAAGGCCAGTAGACACTGAACCAAACAAAAGCAGAAGAACTGATTCCATCCAAAGTGAACATTCTGGGGTCCACGTTCCTGCAAGGCCTTTGCACTCCTGGTGCCAAAAATTGAACACAGGTGAGTGTCCCCTTTGTTTTACTCCTCTGATGAGATGCTCCTGGCATGGAAAGGCCCCATTTCCATGGTAACAACTTGTGGAAATCAGCAGAGTGTCAGTGCTTTTGGCTGACAGCAGATTGCTCCATGAGTTCTGATTACCTGAGTATCTTTTTGGCTCACAAAAACCCCTGTGGGACCGTGATAAGGAATGAAAGACTCAGTTCTGAACACGCCTGTCATTAACCAGCAACTTGGTCGTCACGGGAAACCTGGAGCAAATTTCTGCTCTGAAACCTCCCAGAGCTACGGCGGCAGAAAACTTTGGGATGCAGTTTCTCCTTTATTCTCCTCGTTAAAAAGTTTGTAACAACTCTGTAACAAAAAATGCCGAACCAGCGCTGAGGATGGCTCCTCTTTCTGCCCTGGCACTCTTTGGTTCCCATTTCCTTGGAGGAAAGCAGTGTCACCTTTGGTGCTAAAGGAGGGGGATGCAGCTGAGGCTGAGGTTACACAAGCGAGGACAAGGACAATTACTGGAGTCCCCACGTTTTCCCAATAACGACTCCTGCTCTAATGCAGAAGATATGCCCTGCCTGGGAAACAATGCGAGGTTGAACGAGGACAGAGCAAAGAATGACGTGTCATAAAAGCCTGCTGCTCCGGAGTGCCAGCACAGCCCTTCTCTTCGGATGGGTGCTCTTGGGTAGCTAATTCGAGGCATTTGGAGCATTTGGTAGACAGCTGTTCTTCTCAGAGAGCCATGGCAAGAGTTTTCAAGTCGAAACCACAAAAATGAGCTGAGGAAGCCATTTGGAAGCCATGTCCACAGAACTCACCTCCTCTGACTACGTTGCTGGTTTTTAGGAACAGAGCTCAGCTTTTTACCCTCTCCCTTCTCTGCTGCTTTCCCTTTTGTCTTCTCCAAGGAGCCAAACCCTGCCGGAGCTGCAGATACCAGGCTGGCGTGGGGGGGAGGTGGAAGCAGAGCAGCTCCAGCCCTCCTGGGGGGTGGAAGTGGTGGGACAGAGGGAGGCAAATGAGTTCTCATGCTGTTCTCATCCTGGAGAATCTGCTCCAGGAGCAGAGAGGAGCACGTGGAGCACACAGAATATTTTGTTGGAGTGTCACTGCCAGGCACTGAGACTTGTCCAGGAGCAGGGATCAGAGTCAGAGAAGGTTTTCCCAAGGTCACCTGTGGTTAATTGTGAACCTGTTTACTGCTAACTGTTTACTGAGCTTCTTCAGGTAGGGGAGACAAATTTACCTGAAGTGCCACATGCATAGATATTCATTAAACCAAAGATGCAGGATATTCATTAAACTAAAAATCCAAGATACTCATTAAACTAAAGATCCAGCCTAGCAGAAGAGATGGAAGGAGAGGGTGTTTTAGTCAAAGGGAACACACGAGACAGGAATGCTGCTATGAGGCTCCTTGGGATCAATCCTCAAATTAAACTCATTTTAAAATTCTCACCAACGATGCTGAACTTCTTGAAAAGTCAGTGTTGAAACAGAGATGCTGGAGGAGGGAAATACCAAAGGGGAAGAACCCAGCAGTCCCAAGGGATTGAGTAATGGCAGTGAGATGGAAATTTAATAACACACAGTGTCAGAGCATAAATGGCAATAGCAAGAATTTTTGCTACATGATCAGAATATAACACATAGAAAAAAAAGGGGGAAAGAGGAAGATGTGGTTATGAACAGAGGAAAAAGATTAATCCAGCTCTAGACTCCATCAGAGGAAATATTCCCAGACAGGAAATTATTACTGTTGTATTACTGTAAGTTACTCTTTCTAAGTGTCTTTTCCTTTTCAAATATAATGAGTACTTTGATATTATGCATAGTTCTTTTTATTCAGGAGAATGAAACACCAAACCTGAAACCGGCACTAAAAAGTGGATGCATCAGTAGTCCTTTAACCATAGATACCTTTGAAACCCTTCTTTGCCACGTGTCAGAATGCACAACTGACTTCCAAAGAAGAAATTCTGTTATTTCCTTTCCTCCCTTTTCTTTCTTTTCCCCCGGTGTTTCTTGACTCCCTTATTACAGGGATGTTTAGCATGTGCCTGCTGTGCAGAGCACGCTCGTTTCTCTGTTTCCCACTTCCTTTTCACATCATTCTTAATGGGCCTTTAAGGACATCTCCAGTTCCCGTGCTGTTATTTATGGCTCTGACATCACCCCTCAAGGTGAACAGCTCTTTGCAGCAGAGCTTTGACTCTTTTACAGCAAATCTGCCCGCTGCTTTCTATAAAAACAGGAAAACAGCTGCAACTTTTATAGGTGAGAATGAAGGTTTCTCCCTCTTCTTAACATCCACTTTAAGTTAAAAATGAGTTTTGGGGGTAGAAACACAAAGGCTGAGTGTGGTCTGTCAGGGCTGAATTTTATCTCTCAGCCTTCAGCTGACGTGAAACGAGCTGCAGAAAGCCACACCAGATGTTTTTATTATCTCTCATGACTTACATGGCGCAGTATGGGCAAGCACAGCGCAGAATATAGAAGAAAAAGGGGCCTTGGCTCACAGGATCAGGTTTTTCTTCACAAAAACATCTTTTTTAATATTGTGTGTGCACAATGTCTTTGCTGAGTGAAAATAAATCTATTAAAAATATACAATAAAATTAAGAAATAAGCAAGTGGCTGATAAGATTGGAAGACCAGGGAGACCTGCTCTCATTAATATTGATGCTAATTTGCCTAATGAGCTTTAAATCACATTCAACCTGGCCAAAATGTCTGGCCAGGTGCCAATGGGCCCTCATTTTGAAAGGCGTTCAGCTTCCTTTGAGATTTCTGGAATGTGGATGTGATGGGAGAGAAAGGATAAGAGACTTTGGCTTTTGCTCTAAAACTTTGAGCAATTTGGGAATGAGTCCCTTAATGGCACACTCAGATCAGGTACTGAGAGGTTGAAACAGAAAGCACGTGGCAGAAAAACAACCTGAACGTGGATATTTGGAGAACTGGAAGTGCGAGAACCATGAGCAAAAAACTTCATTAAAAATATCAGCAAATCACAGGCACTGGGAATAAATTTACTCCAGAGGCAGAGGAGGATCAGGAGGTTTATTAGATCTCTACTTGTCACTTCCAGAGCTCATTTGGTAGAGAGAACTTGCAAAAACCATGCAAAGAGTAGCTCTGGAATGGTTTCTAACACCAGCATCAGTTAGAAACAAAATTAAGTTTAATTACTCCTAGGTGTTTTTTTCCCCCCTCTTTTCTAATTGCAGTCTTAAAAGAAGGTGTTCCTATTATTTTCACTTTCACCTGCTCTGAACAAAGTGATTCATGGAGTACAAAACACACCTTTGCCTCCAGCCCTTTATGCACTCAACCCAACGAAGCTCCTGGAACAGCTGGAAGATCTGAATGGTTGGGTGGGTCAGATGGAAAATTCTGAGTGTTGTCACCTCTAGGATATGTTTCTGTGTTGGCAGATAAAGAAAATTCATTAAACCCTTCTGCTCATCCACAGGAGGGCTCCAGGTGCTGATCCATTCAGGGAAGTTTGTATTCCAAACCTTTACACGGAGCAACAAGGAGTAAATCCAGTGTAAAACCAAGAATCAGCTTTGTTCTGACGAAAAATACCCGCTTGTTTACAGCTTCAGTGCTCCTAAATGAAGAACTAAACCAAAATTCTCTTTACCTACAGATTGCAGTTTGTGCAGGTGCTTCTGCCTCCATGAATTGATGCCAAACCTCCCAGTTCTTGTCCCAAATTCTGGGCATGGTGTTTGCCACACCATGTGCAGCTCTAGACATCAGACTTTTAGTCCCCTGAGTCTTTCTGACTCGATTTCTCCTCCCAATCAGGATAATTCGGTGTGCCAGAGCAGTGCTGAGCTGCTCCAGGCTCCAGCAGCAGTGAGAGGTTTTATTTGACTGAATGAGTGGTCAAACATGACTCCTGGAACTTCCAGCAGCTTTTTCTCCAAGCAGTCCCCACCAGCTAAGGGGATGTGTGAGCGCAGATCTGTTTAAATAAAGACAACTCATGGAAAACTCTCCTAGGGGCACTGCTGCCTCTCCTGGTCAGGGATCTTGCTGATGTGTGCAGACTCATCCTGCCACCTCAGCTTCCTCAGAACTTTAGAATTTGCTCTTTTTTTTTTTTTTCCACTGTCAACCAGCCAAATATTTCAAACATTTTCCTTTAACAAATGTGTCCTTGTGGGGAAAAGTCCATTAGGAACAGAGTAGTTGCATCTTGTCAGGACCAGACTTTAATGGCTGTTTGAATTTTAACTACTATTTGCTAACTATTTCTGTTCAAGCCAACTAAGACCATCATAAAAGCCATTAAATCCTGAGTAAGTGGCCCCAGTGTAGCTGCAGGGTATAACACTGAGTCTGATCTGAATTTAGCCACTGCAAAGCAAAGCCTGTGACCCTCA
Source organism: Coloeus monedula (assembly GCF_965178545.1). Lineage (NCBI taxonomy): Eukaryota > Metazoa > Chordata > Aves > Passeriformes > Corvidae > Coloeus > Coloeus monedula. The sequence continues at coordinate 10,214,677 of NC_138799.1, forward strand.
CAGACTTTTGGGAGCTGGAAACTTTTCTGTTTTCCAGAAAGGATTGCCTAGAAGAATAAAAGTACTCCTCTTTGCCCCAGGGAAGGCCGAGCAGGGCCTGCAGGTAACACGACACACTGTAATCCATTTTCCTATTTGCAGGATGAATGAAGACACTGTCAAATATCTGGCACTGAACCTCTATAATGGATGGGACAATGCAAGCCAGTGTTTGGATGAGTGGAAAAGTTCCCTGTGCAGAGGGACAGAAAGTGCAAAGCTTTGCCCCTCTGAACGTGGCAGTGGCCAGTGCTCGTGGTGAGCAGGGCAGGTGAGGCAGACTAAATTTGCCATTTTTTCATCCTTTTCACCCAGTTGCTGCTCCCTGAGCACCTCACGGCATCATCCTGGCCTGGATCAAAACCAGTGTGGCCAGCAGGAGCAGGGAGGTCATTCTTCCCCTGTACTGGGCACTGGTGAGGCTGCACCTCGAGTGCTGTGTCCAGTTCTGGGCCCCTCGGTTCAGGAAGGACGTGGAGATGCCTGAACACGTCCAGAGGAGGGTGACAGGGCTGGTGAGGGGCCTGGAACACAAGCCCTGTGAGGAATTGGGAACCCTGAGGGAGCTGTGGTTGTTTAGCCTGGAGAAAAGGAGACTCAAAGGTGACCTCATCACTCTCCACAACTCCCTGAAGGGCGGCTGTAGCCAGGTGGGGTTGGTCTCTTTCTCCAGGCAGCCACTGACAGAACGAGAGGACACAGCCTCTAAGCTGTGCCAAGGGAGATACAGGTTGGATATTAGGAAAAAGTTTTTCACAGAAAGAGTGGTGAAGTGCTGGAATTGTCTGCCCAGGGAGGTGGTGGAGTCACCATCCCTGGCTGTGTTTAAAAAAAGGTTGGATGTGGCACTCGGTGCCATGGTTTAGTTGAGGTGGTAGGGCATGGGCTGGACTCGATGATCTTAGAGGTCTCTTCCAGCCTGGTGGTTCTGGGATTCTGGGATTCTGGGATTCTGGGATTCTGTGATCCTGGAATGTGCTGCCCAGTGGAACAGGAGGACTGGGCAGGGAACAGAGGGAAGGGACAGGAATGGAGGTGGTCACCCATGGCCAGTCAGAAAATTCACCTGCAAAAAGCCTCCTGAACATCTTCCATGGGCCAAAGGAGGTGGATATTGTTCCTCATCTCCTCAAAAATGAGAGCACAGCCCCTCCTCAAGCCTCCTGAGGCAGGAGGCTGGGATAATGGGGGGCATGTGCTGTCCATCTCCTGAGCCAGGGGAAATAGAACCCAACCCCTGAGAGACTTATCCTCCATATTCTTATTTCTGCAAAGGCGTGGGGACAAAAATTAACTCAGCGTTTGCACTTACTCAACAAGTCTAAACCATTGAAGGTGGTTAGAGCTAATAAATCAAAATCTGTAAAAGTTAAAAAGAGAGAAATTAAAGCCATGACTCTTAGCTGGAAGAATTTTTATCTTTAAATAGGTGTGAGGTAACAAATGAAGTAACGAAGTCAGTGCAGGAAAGGAGAAAGGTAGAACAAAGGTTAAAACAACTCAGATTTCATGGTTGTTTACTTGTGGCCCAATCAAAGCCTATTGAAGGAAAGAGAAAGCCTCAGTGGGCTTTGGAATAGGCTGTTAAGACATTTGCACATCCTAAATGATCTCTGGATGTAACCAGTGCCCGGAGCAGAGAATGCAGAATTAAAAATAAGCACCACATCAGCTCCAGGGGAGCAGAACAGAGAGCTCACCAAGCCATTTTCCATGCAGAGCCCTTCACTCCCAAAAACAGCAACAGAGAAAAGGCCAGCCCCAAACCAACCCCAGCCCTCAAAAGCGATGTTCAAAACAATGCTTGGCGAGGAAGGCGAGCTCTGCTCCACGTTCCAAACGCCACAGCTGGAAACACAGATCCAAAAATGCTCCCTGTGTGCACGGATCACTGCAGGGATCAGGGAGAAATGGATTCCCTGCGGAACACACTGGGAAAGGTGGTGCACAGGAATGCTTCACCTTTGTGGAGCAGTGAGCGGTGCTGGGGGCTGGATTCCAGACCTGGCAGAGCAGGAGCTGCTGTCTGTTGGGGCAGCATTGATGCAATATTGAAGGTGGCCCAGGAAAAATGGTACTGAGATGGAAGGGCTCAGTGGATCATCCTGGAAAAATCGGTTTCTTGGGCTGCACCAACAAAAATCCCAGAGCTGAGATTTTTACTCGTAACACTCTGCTCAGTGTCTCAGTAAATCACAGCACACACTTTGCTAAATCATGGGATCAGGGAATGGTTTGTGTGGGAAGGGACATTACAGCACAACCAGTGCCACCCCTGCCTTGGGCAGGGACACCTTCCACTGTCCCAGGGTGCTCCAGCCTGGCCCTGGACACTTGCAGGGATCCAGGGGCAGCCACAGCTGCTCTGGGAATCCATTCCAGGGCCTCCCGCTCTCACAGGGAAAAATTCCTTCCCAATATCCAATCTCAACCTCCTCTCTGTCAGTCTGAAGCCACTTCCCCTTGTCCTGTCCACACCCTTTTCAAGAGTCTCTCTCCATCTTTCCTGTGCTCCTTCAGGCACTGGAAGGCCACAATTAGGTCACCCTGAAGCTTCTCTTCTCCAGGCTGAAAAATCCCAATTCTCTCAGCCTTCCTCCATCCCTCTGATCACTTTGGTGCCTCCTCTGGAGTTTCTCCAACAGCTCCATGTCCTTCCCATGATGGGTACCCCTCACAGCACCCAGAGGAGCCAGGGAGAGCTCCCTTCTCTGGATCAGCCTGTTCAGAATTCCTCTTTTTCACCAAACCCCACAATGCTGTGTGATTTCCCAGCGCTGAGAAACCCCCCCACCAATTTTTATCAAGACTTGAGCTGGTTGTGGAGAGCCCAGCTCATCCCTGAGCTTGAGCTCCCCGTGGTTGTTGTCACTCAGGCCCAGGAACACCCTCGGAGCAGCAAATCCCAGCTGTCCAGCAGCGCTTTCACAGAATGATCCTGCAGTGCCTCACTTACAAGGCTAATTTGTTTCTAAATATGTTCTCTTTTTTTTTTATTATTTTTTTATTAGAATCAGCTCAAGGGTTTGCCTGGTGCTGTTTAATGGGGATTAGTTTGAAGTGAAAATGTGTTTTCCATTTGTCTGAGAGAGACACAACAGGGAGCAGAGCCCTGGAGATTATTGAGAGCTTCGGGTGGTTCTGGGAGGCCAAAGGCCAAGCGACTCCAGCTTTCAGTGGAGTGTAATAATCCCCTGGAAAAGCACGGCCCGGGGTGTCTCGTTGTGCAATTATGGGATGGAAATTGCAGTGCGTGTCTGACCTGGGGATTATTGGCTGGGTGTTGTTAATGCAGCTACACCAGGCTCAGGAACAGCCACGGAACGCTCTGCACTCCCATTCTCCCACTCCCTTGGGATGCAGTGCCCCTCACTCCCCCTAACAGGAGCTGAACTCCAGAGCAGCAAATCATGGAGATGATTCCGTGGTTCCAGTCATTTCACCCACTGCAGGATATTTACACAGCTCACTAGTGGCACACAGAACTGCTGCTTCAGGGCTCAAGGAGGTTACCCTGCACAGTGTTTGTCTACTCAGTCGTGTCTGTGATATCTGGGAGATAGAAATCTTCGTATTAATCAAATTATTTGCCTTGTTTCATCTTATTTTATTTATTCACTTCTCTGTGCTTGCTAAACCAAACCTTTTCCTTGCTTGCAGGGCACTGCTCCCTGCTGTGGCTGAGGCACAGGAGAGATGCTGAGCTGCCCGGGCGTTCTGCCTGCTGACATTGCTAACATCACACACCATGCAGGACAAATAGGGATTTTTCTGGAGAACTTTCCCACCACGACTGTGTAACACCTCAGCATCCTGAAAGAAAGGGTTTGGATCCCCTGGGGATGCAGCATCCCTGAGAACCTCAATCGTCCCTTGGATGTCTGCAGTTGGACACGCAGCCTGCTTTATCCACAGGGTGAGGGATACAATAATATTATTCCTATTGTTTCTCTCCTTGATCCCAGCTCTTTGCTGGCTGCATTTCTTGGGACAGGTTTGAATGCTGCTGGTGACCTTGTGAAAACACCGTCTTCATTATGAAAAGCAGGTCAGAAATCCCCCTGGGCACAGGGAAATGCCTCACCTGCAATTCCTCAAATAGTTTCCACTGCTGTTAATTCCTTTAGGTGCACGAGGCCTCGCACATGGCTGTTCACTAAATAGATATCATCTGGAGGGAGCTGGATACAACACTTTGGCACAAAACAGCCTGGATACGGAACACCTAGAAGCATTATTTGTGGGTTTATCAACACCCCAAGTGATTTCCTGGGATAGCTCCTCCGGAGGGAGGAAACCCAGCTTTGAAAAGGAAACGAACTTTCCCAAAGCTCACTGGTGGTGGAGGTCAAGCTTCAGCTCAGCTCATTGCAGAGACAGATGTTGAATTCCCATGAAGAGTTGTATTTTGGGAAAGTTGAAGAGGTTTTGGGATCTGTGGTTTTGGCCTCGCTCAGTCTTTAATCAAAACCGGCAAGAGCCCTCGGCTCCCGCGAACCTCTCGGCAAGGAGCACAAAATGGGATGGACAGGAGCGGCTCCAGTCTCCGTGGGAAAGCTCAGGTCACGCTTATTCCCAGAATACAGGTGAATAACTTCCTCCAGTTCACAAGAAAACCGCTTTCCCCACCCCCATGTCAGTTTTTACAGCACGGAGGTGTGTTTTGTTTTGATAAGGAAAACAGTTGGGTTGGGATTGTTGAGACAAGCGTTGAGTTCCTGAGAAAAATTAAAATCCGGACTTTTCCAGTTTGTCAGTCATGGCCTCCACTAAAGCAGGAATTACTATAAATTATATGTTATAAATATGCTCTTCAGACAATATTTTGTGTTGGTTTTAGTTACTTTCATTAGAAATGCAATGACTAAAGTGAAGTTAAATTTAGAAAATGGATTCTTAGAGAAATTCTTGCACATTCATTCAGTGACAGTAGTTTGGGGTTTTGTACCCTCCTCTCAAAGGTCTGAAAACATCCCAGGTACCCTTTGTGTGAAACTTGGGGGTATCAAGCCTGGCTTGGGGGTAAACTCTGTCAGATACCCCTGAAAAATGTGGCTTTATGTGGTCTCACCTACTGGAGTTTCCTCCTGGGAAAGGAACCTGAACTCCTTGCACAGAGCCAGGAACTCCCAAAGGAGAAAGGCACCAAAGGGGGCTGTTAAAGAAAAAAAAGCTTGTGAAGAGGTGGCAGCCTGGCTACAGGAAAGCTGCTGGACTGTGCTATTTACTTGTTTAATAAAAATAAACCCTTCAGATAACAGCCAATTTACAAGATCTCATTACAGGCCCAACTAAAAAATCTGATTATGGTGCTGTGTTATGCAAACAGCATTTATGAATCCTTACAACAACGAATTTGGCTACGAAATGTTACCTTTTCATGGCAGGTAAATATCATTTGCATTTTTATATGTGGGTGAGCATCAAGGTTGGCTGCAGTCACGTGAAACCTGGAGCTGATCCTAGGCTCCTTTTTCAGTTCAGTACAAGAAAGGAATTTTCTAATTTACAACATTTTCCACCCACCGGATATGCCAAAGAATTAGAAAAATTAAAATCAGGCAGATGAAAGGAAAAAGAAACACCTCAACAACTATTTGTAAAGGGCTGAGTGTATTTAGCATTTAGCAGGGAAAACTTTTTAAACTATTTCTTAGGCTGCAAGAGACTGCAGAGAGAAATGAGAGAGGTCACAGCTCTCAGGACATTTGAAAGCTTAACCAAAGCATCCGAAAGTGCAGCCCAGAGTCCAGGGCAGCAGCGAGGGGAGCTCTCCTGGGCTGCCAAGGGGCTCTTGGTGGGGTTCCAAGCTATTTTTGTCTTCACAACAACTGATGGAGGAACAATTCTCTTATTTTGCAGCTGTCAATGAACGAGAAGAAAGAGTTTCCTGCGGAGTGAGGTCTTCCTTCCAAGGTGAGGAATCCATCGGAGACAAATGCCAGTGTCACATTCCAGAGCTTCTCTCCTTATTGTGCTTGGCCTGGGGCTTCCTCCGTCCAGCGCTGCCATTGGGCCAGCCCAGGACAGAACCAGCCTGCTCTGTCTAATAAAATTTTATTGTGTTGCTTTTCAAAGTAACAATTCCTATCCTGGCACTTTGAAAGCCAGGAAGGCACACAGGCAGGAAAACACAGGCCTACAGCTCATTAGGGCTACTGGAAGACTTGCATGAAAGGATCTGACAATGCAGCACGGTTTGGCATTCCAGTTTCGTTCCATTAATTGTTCTTTTTTTTTTTTTTTATTTAATGAAGAGCTGTCACCCCAAAATAAACTCTTTCCATAAGAAAGCACAAAGATTAAATTGGAAATAAAAAATCATTACTTTTTATTATCTGTAGAGTCATGCTGACGTGGTTTTGATTGTTTGTTTTTCCCCAATGACCTTCTAAAATTCTTTTTCCTGTCAGTTGTGCTCTCTTAAATCCCAGAAACACAGAAGGATATAGGCAAGATCCCATGGAAGACCAGGACCTGCAGGACAGGGGTCCTGTGCATCAGAAGGATCTGATGGTCCTGGAGATGCTGGGATACAAAGGGAGTGAGGGGTCATGTTTTCCAAGCTTATTCCTTCACTTAAAAGCAACAAAAAGCTGCCACTTCTTTTTTCTGATCTCCCTTTCTCTCACAGCCTTAAAAATCCAAGGAGAGAACTGGTGAGAATGGGAGGGAATTGTTCTAAGGTGATGGCAAACAGACCCTTTAATGTGAAAAAAAAGGAGTTGTGGATCTCCATCTAATTTGCTCAGTTTGCAGCAAGATCAGCCCATCCTTCCTCTGCTACATCCCGAAACCATGGAAGCTGAGGGCTGTAACTCTTTTTTCTATCCTGATGGATGAGTGGGAAGGAACCCAAGGTGTCCTTGATGAGGCACAAGTCACCCACACAAGGCACTGAGCGGTTCCAGCCTCTGCAGGTCCCTTCCCCATGGACAAAGGGGGGACAGTGCCAGGCACAGCCCATCCCACACTCCAGGGCTGGAGCACTTCCATCCTCCAGGCACAGCCCATCCCACACTCCAGGGCTGGAGCACCTCCATCCTCCAGGCACAGCCCCTCTGGAGTCTCCAAGGTGACACCCAAAACCCATCGATGCCTTTGTCCTGCTCACTCCAGGCACAGTCGGTGTCAGACTGAAACAGTTCCTGCCTCAAACATTAAAATAAAAAAGTTCTGCCCATTATTACAAAAACTCTGTAAAAAAGCTACAACCAAAGAAGCCTCCCTGAAGATACCTGACTGGGACTTCGGACTATTCCACGCTTTTCGGGAGAACCTTCACCACCAAGAAGACCAGCTGCAGAGGATCAACAGAACATCGCTGGGACCCACGGAGTGGTGATATTGTCCTTATTCCATCCCTGTCACCCTCTTTCTGTCCCCTCACCTGTTTTCTATTTCTCTCTCTCTTGAATTTGCTATCAGATAAAACCCACACTATTGCCATTGGTTGATGGTACAGTACCACTGACCCTGACAGTGCCACTGAGCCCTGGGGGTGCCACCGAGTTCTGAGTGCCACTGAGTCCCAAAGTCCTTCCCAGCTGTTTGCTCCAGGCACTGGGAGCTGTAAACAGCTGGAAGCAGAATGCAGAGCAGTGGATAGACATTTTGTAAATGCAGCTCAGAGCAATGTCCTTGTTTCAGCAGCAGTGCAGTCAATAATGACCCCAAATCCATCTTCATCTTGGGCAGGTTATTATAACACAGGGCAATAATGGAAGCATTCCTGGATTTTCACAAGTTACAGCCAGAAAAAGGAGGGAATTTCTGCATCTGCTCTGCCATCCAGTCAATTCTTGTGGCTTTTACTGTAACTGTGCTCAGGGAAGAGAAGTATGGAGAAAAATTGGCCATCTTTGAGTAAAGGAGAAAAAGGAGAGGGGGAAAAGGACATAAAAGGTTGGAGTCTGTCTCCAGTGCTGCAGTCAGGAGTGGGAATCACGTAAGGAATTCCTCTGTTCCAGTGGCTTCCAGTTACGGCCTGGAACAAAGGGATAAAGGGAACAAAGGGATAAAGGGAATAAAGGGATGAAGGGATGGGTGACAGAACCACTGTTGGTTATCATGCACTATTCAGTGCAAGTAATATTTCTTTGTTATTCCCAAGAAAATCACTGTCAGTCATTCCAGCAGAAAGCTGGGAGCATGCACGGTGTGGGGGATCACAGAATCATGGAAAATCCTGAGTTGGAAGGGATTCACAAGGATCATCGAGTCCAGCTCCTGGCCCTGCACAGAACAACCCCAAGAATCCCACCCTGTGCTTGAGAGGAATATTATGAGCTAGAATATTTTTTAAAAATAAAAACGTAGTGGGAGGTTCAAGAAATTATGGCTATAACTCCTGCTATTCCATTGAGAACTATCAGCAGCAGTTTCCTGGAACCAGGATTTGGGTGTACGTGAGTAAAAAATTGTTCATTGAAACTTTCCTGTTGGATTGTATTTTACTTAGTTTCTTTGTTAAACTTGAGTGAGGTAGAATTCTACTGGTTGAAATCATTGGTCTGCCAGCCATAAAATGGGATTAAGTTTTCACAGAATCCTGGAATCATTAAATTTGAAAAAGACCTTTAAGATCACCACGTCCGACCTTCAACCCAGCCCCACCACCACCAAGTTCACCACTAAATCTTGGTGCCACATCCACGTTTCTCGAACACTTTTTCCTTACTGTGGGGTGGGATTCACGGAATTTTGGGACTGTGAAGTATTTTTTTAATCAAGAGCTAAATCCTCCCTGGGAACAAGTATTGTTGGAGCACTGAGGCAGAGGGCAGGGGACATTTTCCATCAGACATGGGACAGATGTTCTCTCTTTTGCAGATAAATCTGTCGCTGTTGTGTCTTTGACCAGGAGCAGCTGCAAGATGATCACGGAAATATTGGAGTGAAGAAAGTACTTGAGAAGAAGCAACTGACTTAAACTGCAAAGGGAGAAACTCAGTGTAATTGTCAGGAAAAGCTTCTTAATAAAATCAATAAAGTGATGGGCAGTTTGCCTGTGGAATTCCCATCGTGGAATGTTTGTAAAGAGGTTCCTCCCCCATTCCTGACATTTACAGTTTGCAAGAGTTTCTCTTGTAGATGCCTTTTAACCCCTATTTTCCAATGATCCTCTAGATTCTATTGCCTGGAGATCTGCAAGATAAGTGAAACTACAACAGCAAAAGTGTAGATGAGGAGTATAAATAGTAAAAATCAAGGTATCAATATTTTCTCTTGCACAGAAATATTGAATTCTTTTAGATGTGCATTTTATTCCTCTGTTATCTGCTCCAAGATAATAATTTTTACAATTTTATGTCCTCTCCTATTTCAGAGTGCTCCAGACTTGTCTTGGCTACAAGCAGGAGGCTGCACTGCAGTAATTAAGCCCTTCCAGGGTCATCAATATTTTAATTATGACTTTTTTTATTGTCCAAAGCATAGATGCAGCCTTGAATTCTGTGTGGGACTGGAAAAAGGGTCAACAAGTTCCTCCAGAACCCCAGATATTAATCAGTCATTAACTTGTTTGGAGCTTGGCACATTTTAGATGGGCACAAATCGAGATGGGGAACGATGAAAAAATTCCCTCCATATGTCAGGGAGTGGAACTAAGTGACAAAAAGTGGTGGCTCCAGGAGAAAATGCTTAAAGGGTTTGTTCAGGGTTTCTGTGATGTTGGAATGCCCCTTGCCTGTGCTAAAGCAAAGCCATGATTGGTTTTCCACCAGCCAGGGCTGCGAATTTCAGCCAGATTCCCTCCTGGATTCTGGAGTTCTCAGGTTCCGACTTACACAACAGCAAAGTCTCAACGCAGAGCAGTTTTTCATCCCTGAAATGGAAGTTAAATAAGGCCTGCCTGGAGTAGACAAAACAAGAAGATCCGTAGACTAAGTGGAAACATCGAGATTTGAAAATTACCTGATAGGAAAAGGGAGGGGAGTGGGATCAAAGACGTCCCAGGGAATGAAAAATTCCTTCGCAGCGCTTCCTGTTCTCTCTGTTATGTTAACCAAGGTAGGATTAGGTTTCAGCTGCCAAAAGAAATAACATTTGTAGATTTTTTTTTGGTCTGGGGAAGTGGGATAGAAAGATTTAAGACAGCTTTTTCTGAGCTATTTGCTTTTTGTCAAGCAGTCAAGTCTAGTTATTGTTATTAATTTGTATTACAGAACAACCAAAGTGGGGCTGGATTTCCAGAGTATCTGGGGCTGTGCAAATGCCCAGGCAGGGACTGGTGACACCTCCCCAAGCACAGAGTGGCACCAGAGCAGACAGAAAAGGGCATTTTGCCCTGAGCTGTGCAGCTCCGGGGAGTTGTGCTCCTCTCTCCTGGGTCAGAGCTGGTGCCTCACTGCAGGGCAGTGCTGGAGAGCTGAGCTGGCCTGAAAAGCATCAAAGCTGCCTCTTTTACCCAAATACAAACCCACCTTGGATTTAGACACATTTCACCTTGGACCAGATCATTCCTGTCTCGTCCTTTAGATTTGGGTTTCTCTTCTCATTTCATATCCAAGATCCAGACATGGTCTCTGTGCAGGGGTTGCACAAATCATATCCAGAAATCTGAATGGTTTAAATTCGTCTTTTTTTTAAAAGTGCCTGCTTTAATTGTCAATAAACAGCCTGAACATGATGTGAGAAGGGAAAGGCAGGAGCTAAAACCCTTCTGACAGGGCACAAGGCTGCAGAGCTCCTGTATAGGGATGAGGGTTGTGCTCCACCCTCACCTTTTTCCAGGTGTCTTTTTCTCCCTGTGGAGGGCCAGGAACTCTGGGAAGTTGTGTATTTACATCAGTCCTTTCACTGAGCTCACCCAGACCAGCTGTACCATTTGCATTCATCCTGCACCTTTGATTTTTTTTCCTCTCTGCCCTTGGGTAAAGTGAATTCTAGAAGGAAACTTCTTGCTGAGGCAAATTCCATCAGCACAGAAAAGGACAGGGTCCATGACTTCAACAGAAAAGGAGATTGCACTTCTTGTGTAGGCTGGAAGTCCTTCCCTTAACCTCACGCTAATCTAGAAACAGAAGACTCTTTATAGGAAAAAATAAATAAAATGGATTGCACAAGAAATCTGAAGCTGTTTATTCTCCAGTTGTCTACCAGCAGGTAGCTCCAAACCCAGTCCCGTGGGTAAATATTTGCAGTACCATTTGAATGATGAAGGGCTTTTATTACTTGGGAATTTCCTGCTTCTTGCCTTTGAAAGCCTCACCTGGATGTGCAGGGTGGCCCCAGCTCCCTGCTCTGAGTGTCCCAGCTGGGAGGAGGCTGCTGAGCTCCAGGCTGGATGTTCCTTTCCTCAAGATGCTGGGCAGACCCTCTGAGCTGCTCCCAAGGACTGGAGTCAATGTTTAACCGGACTCTTTGGAGTTTACAGCTCGTGCCTTTCTTTATTATTAACCCAGCCTCTGTTTTTCTGCACAGTTGCAGAGCTGCTGGCAGCGAGACACGAAGGAGCCTTCAAAGAACTTCCTCGTGGCAGCTCGAGCAAAGGTAAAGCCCCTTTTGTGTCCTTTCCACTCCTGCACAGGGCAAAGCAGCTGCACATTCCTGGTTTCTGCTCTTCTCTTGGGGCAGAACAGCCCGGCAGCAGCCAGCTTTGCTTAACTGTGTCTTTTTCAATTCAATCACTGCACACATCCAGCTGATTTCATCCTAATTTGACCCAAACAGAAGTGTATGTACCCACAGTTAAAGGGTGTGCACTGTGAATTTATTTAATCCCTGCTTTCCATTGCTTTTTTCTCCACACCAACAGCCTTGTCTCTGTAATTGTTTTTTTTTATTCTCTCCTAAATTTTTATATTCTCATGTTTTATGCTCAAGTCTGTCCAGGTTTGTGGTTTTTTCTCCCTGTGGAGAGACAGGACTGCACCAGAGAAAAATCTGTATTTACAGCAGTCCTTTCACTGAGCTCACCCAATCCAACTGCACCATTTGCATTCATCCTGCACCTTTGATTTTCTCTCTCTGCTCTTGGGTAAAGTGAATTCTAGAAGAAAAGTTCTTGCTGAGGCAAATTCCCTCAGCACAGCACAGAGAGGACAGGGACACTCATCTCACGTTTGTTCTGGTTGCTGTGTCAATATGGTGGGAACACTTGGTTTTAAGCTGTATTTAAATCATGAATATTTGTTTTTAAATAATGTTTCACATGTGTGTGCTACGTGGTGGCTCAAAACTGGTCTGCAGAGGGAAGGATTCACTTGGTCAAACTTTTTTCCCATTTGCTGTGACATAAATTGACACGGAAAATAATAGAATGGAACTTTAGCTGAAGTAGAGCACAGAAGGAAAGTGGGATGATGATTGAGAGCGAAAGTTTAAACAGGTACTTAAAGACATCCAAAAAGTAGCTGACAGTTGTGTTGTGTAATTGCCTATTAGACAAATACTATGTGTTTCCAAAAACCATAACATTTTAATAGAAATAGGGCTTGAAAAACCAATAAAAGAACCAAATCTTTCCTGTCTCCTGCTGCTCCCAATTCCATTTTGCTCCTGGAGTAAATCCTGTAGGACAGGTGTGTCCCCATCTAGGCAGAGAACATCTCAGCCTTAGGGACAGCTGGGTGCAGCCTCCTCTCTGTGCCTCTGCCTGGTGAGGAAAACGCTGATGTCCTCTGTTCAGACCCAGCTGCTTATTTAAGGGATCAAGGCACCTTTAGCAAGGGATGATAATGTGGCCAATGGATACTTCCAAAGCTTCTACCACATCTAGAGAGGTTCAGTCATTACCCCCCCGCTGGAGAATCCTGGAATGAATGGGATTATTGGTGGCATAAATTAGTATTTGTTGGAATATTGTCAGCACAGGTCCAAGTGACCCTGAAATTCTAAATCAAAACACAGAAAAAATAAATGAAGAGTTGCCTGATTCCAGGAAATGGAAACCTTGGCTATGAATTAAGTGAGAAGTCAGCTGGGAAGCTTTGAACCTGTTTCTACAATGGCCAGATTCAGATGCTGCAATTCACCCAAAGATTAAGAGATAAACAAGCAAAGAAAGCAGAACAAAACACAAACCTGGGCTCTGAAAGAATGGGGGGATTGGCAAGTTGCCAAAGAACCTTGTGTCTGTTCAAAGGTGACCTGGGTCAGCAGAGGATGAATTTGTTATCGTTTTTATCAGGAGTTTAAAGTTTGTTAAGAGCCCACAGATTTCTCCATTTCCTGAGCATTTTTTTTCCCCCAATCTGGCAATTCTACAAAGCACAAATTGGACTTTAAAGGAATTTGCCTGGCTTGTTCTGGGTGCCACGAAATGCAAATGTGATGGCATCAGAAGGGGAAGGAGAGCTTTGAAGAGCCAGATCTTGTCAGGGAGCCAGGCAGCCAATGGAGCAGGGAGAACTGGAATTCTCGGGAGAGGACACTGCCTGCCGGGGAAAGCAAACGCACCCCAGGAAGGAACAGGGACGAGTTCATGGCTTCCTCCTGGATAATCCCTTAGGCCAGCCCAGCTGCCTCATCTCGGCTTCAGAGCTGAAGTGGTCAAGGCAAAAAAGTGGAAATGGAGCTTCCTAGAGGGATCTTCTGGAGAAAAAGGTGGGAAAGGAGAGGTGGTCCAATTTTATTTTGCCTGTAGCAAAAGCAGACAAGCTCCTTGTGCCTGAGTTAACTTCTGGCTCTGCTGGTGTGAGAGCCAGCAGCAAAATTCCCAGTGCAGCAGGACCTGGAGCTATGGAGGGGTTTTGGTTCATTGGTTGGTGGGGGTTTAGTTGGGTTTTTGGGATTTTTTGGGTTGGTTTTTTGGAAAGCCAGTCCCAAACCCATTCTGCTGATACTGAAGGATAGGACACATTGGATTTCACCTTATTCTGCTTCAGAGACAGGAACAAAAGGCAGAAAAACCTCATTTTCCAGCACCACTGCCCCATCCAAGCTTGGTGCCAATATCCTGACAACGAATATCTCAGATTTTCTTGGGGAAAAGATAGCAAAGTAGGAACTGCTTTTTATTCCCGACTCCAGGAATTCTTATTCTTATTTCTTCTTATTTCCCACAGCAAAAAACTCCTTTGTGTCCCAGCACTGAAGTGCTAAAAATGCACTGATGATAACAGAAATACATCCCATGATATGATCAGGGTTTCTTTTCCAGTGCCTAATGATGTTAAAATAAATGGAATTATGTTGCTTTTTGTTTTTTTAAGTCAGTAAATTCCCAAAGAGGATTTGCCCCATTTCTACAATGTGCTTAAGGACTTAGAGCTCACGATCAAATGCAGATTTATCAGGGCCACGAGGGCTGGCAGGCAGCAGCCTCTGCTCAAAGCTGCTCAGGACCTTTTTGTTCTGCTCCAGGAGGGTTTTTCCCATCTTCATCAGGATTCCTGAGGTCAGATGTGGCCTTTTGCAGGGTTTATTTTTAAATTGTTCAGCAAAAGTGATAAATGCTTTACAACAAACAGCAAGGGAAGCTGGGGTTGTGGACGGGAGCTAGAAAAAAAGGATTGGGGAAAATATCACGGCAGCATCTCTGGAGGGAAGTTTTTCCTCCTTTTTATTGAGGATATTCCCACTGAGTTCGGAGGATGTGGGATGAAATCACAGCTCTGTGTCTCTGACTCTCCCCCTCTGCTGGCAGTGCTGTCAGAGCTGCACAGGAGCTCCGAGCTCTGCCAAAAAATCCCTGCAGGAATCCCAGAGCAAGGAACACTCCTCGCTTGATCTGAGGGTGAAGCACCCAAGAAATCTCTGGGGTGATGGAAAGTAGGAAAATTAAAATTTAGGGAAGGGTTGTTCAGTCTGGGCTGTGTCTGTTTGCTTTTACAGCTGTGGAACCAGGACAGGCTGTGGCTGATAACGCCCTGGTGAAGAGATGGTGATTGTTGGGAGAGTTCAGGAAGGGCACCTGAGGCTCTTACAGCACTTCCTTTGTTAACCCAAGTCAGATCCCACCACTGAACCAACAAAGCATTTTATTATTCTTGCATTTTGAAATGCAAAGTAAATAAAATACAGGCTGTTGATGCAGAGGAGATTATTTCACATGTTTTGAAAGCCACTGCAATGTACAGAATACACAACACTGGTCTATCACTGAAATATCACTTAGAGATCTTAAAAATTAAGGGGTTTAAGGTGCAGGAAGATGGGATGGTAGCACATGAAACGTTGAGGTGTTGTGCACATGATGTGAGGGTGCTTTGTCTGTCAAGAACATTTTCCTGCTCCTGTTTCTCAGCTCTTCTTGATGGAGATTTTTTAAAATTCTTAATCTGCTCTGCACAATTCTTTGCTTTGTTCAGCACAAAGACTTGAAAGTTGCCAAAAGTAAATGACAAACTATTGGAGGAAGAGAAATCCAGTCCTTTAAGCAAACTTTCCACCAGAGTTTAGAAATTCCCTCTCTCCATGGGATGAACTTCAAGGTCCCTTCCAACCCAAACCATTCCATGGTTATATGAAACAAAAATTAATTATTAATGTTACAGAGATGTGTCTTGGACAAATTAATTCTAACCTTCATTAACCCAAATGACAGTTTAATCTAAATTACCAGTTCAGATCCACAGATTGTGTGGCTGCTAAGTTTTCTTCTGATAAAATTCTATGAGCAGAAACATTTTTTGAGAAGAGGAGAAAGCACAACCAGTATTTTACTGAAAATAGTTTGCAGCTAATCTTTTCTGCTAACTCAAAGCAAAAAAAGCACCTTTTCTCTGTGTTCGTTCAGTGCTGATGAAAGGGCTTAGCAAGAGCATTCAGCAAAAGGATTTGCCACTCGGGGCCTTGGGCACATTTTCAAAACTCAGACACTTGCACCTTGTCCTCTGTTCCCGGCTCCAATTCCCCAAATCCTCTTAGGTTAATTTGTTTTCCAGCACAAGCCCATATGAAACCTAAACCGCGAGAAGGGCATTTTCTTTTTTTATTTCGCTCTGCACGGCGGGGGATTGAGCTCATCCCGCTGGGTCCGGGGCATGTCGGGGGTTTCCCTTCCAGCGCTGCCGGAGCCGCTCCCGCTCGGGCTCCGGAGCAGCCGTGGTGCTGAAGGGATAGCGCCGGACCGCACCGCCCCGGCACCGGCCCGCACCAGCCCTGCGGCCTCCCCGCCCCTGTCCCGCGCCCAGCCCGTGTCCCATCCGCATCCATCCTGCCCCGGGAACATCCCGCACCCAGCCCTGCTGCCCTGTCCCGCACCCAGCCCGTGTCCCATCCGCATCCATCCTGCCCCGGGAACATCCCGCACCCAGCCCTGCTGCCCTGTCCCGCACCCAGCCCGTGTCCCATCCGCATCCATCCTGCCCCGGGAACATCCCGCACCCAGCCCCGCGCCTCTGTCCCGCACCCAGCCCGCGTCCCATCTGCATCCATCCCACACCCATCCCGTGTCCGAGCTGCGTCCATCCCGCACCCGCACCGCGTCAGCATCGTGCCCATCCCGCCTCCATCCCGCACCCATCCCGCGTCTGACCCACGCCTGACCCACGCCCGCGTCATGCCCACGCCTCACCTTTCCCTGCGCCCGATCTGCGCCTGTCCCTCACCTGCCCTGCGTCCATCCCGTGTCCATCCCGTGTCCAACCCACGCCCAACCCATGCCCTCACCTCGCCCGACCCCTGCCGGACCCGCACCCATTCCATGTCCAGCCCACACCCGACCCATGCCTGACCCCGACCCCCAGCCTCCTGCCCCCTATTTTTCCGGCATTTTCCACAAAGGGAAGTGGTGTCCAAAAGCTCCAACACCGCTTTCTGGAAGAAAAGTTGTTGAAAACAATGTTTCTGCCCCAAAGCTGCTTTTAGGATAGAGTTACAGAAGCATGGAGTTTGGAAAAGACCTCTGAACTCGTTGAGTCCAACCATTAACCCAACATGGCCAAGTCCACTGCCCCATGTCCCCAAGTGCCACGTCTCCATGGCTTTTAAATCCCTCCAGGGATGGGGACTCCACCACTGCCCTGGGCAGCTGCGCCAGGGCTGGGCAGCCTTTTCTGGGAAGAAATTCTTCCTGATATCCAACCTAAACCTCCACTGGTACAACTTGAGGCTGTTTCCTCTTGTCCTATCCCTTGTTACTTGGGAGAAGAGACAGACCCCACCTCTCTCCACTCTCCCGTCAGGGAGTTGTGCAGAGCCACAAGGACCCCCCTGAGCCTCCTTTGCTCCAGGCTGAGCCCCTTTCCCAGCTCCCTCAGTCGCTCCTGGTGCTCCAGACCCTTCCTACCTCAATTGCTCTTCTTTGGGGTCACTCTAGCACCCCAATGTCCATAGACAATGTCCACTATGCTCCATGGAACTCAGTTTCTCCTCCCTTGTGAAAAACACTGAGGTTTTAAACTCCAGGAGCGCTTAATGCCCCCATTACTGGGCTCTTGTGCTGCTCTACCAGCACAGGGCCAAGAATTTGTCTCCAGCCTGAATTGCCTCAGCTTAATGAGGTAGGACACACATTAGTCCTGGTGCTAAACTGCTCTGGGGGGGTGTTGGCTGCTGTTGAACAGCTGCTGGATTCTGCCCCACAGGGAAATCTATTTACAGGTTGTGTTTGGGGTTGTAAAGTTTGCAACTGTGCTGGGGGAACAGCAGAGCCACGGAGCCGTTCTGAATTATTAAGAATGTTCAGTCACACAGAACAAGAACCATAAACTAAGGGGTCAGGTGCTGGCTGGCCCCGGGGGGTGTGCAGGGACAGCGAGCACAGGTCACCCTCAGGTCAAGGGCTGCTGCTGAGCAGCAATAGCTCAGTGGGCAGAGCCCATTAGCAGTTGCCCTCTGGCCTGTGGAGCTGGCTGCATCCAGACAGCTCAAAAATAATGTAACCCCACTGGAGAGACTGTGCATAGGCAGTGGGAGGTTCTGGGAGAGATCGGCAAGGAATACAGGACCTGGAATTATGAATGTCAGTGAAAATTCTGATTTTTTCTTACTCAAACACTTTTGAAAAAACCCCAACTTTCTGATCCTCAGTAACAGTAAGATCCCTGTAGGACCAAGGGGTCAGCTCTGAGGTTGGCAAGGGCTGGGCTATTTCTGGTTATCGAGTATCCCATCTGAATCCCCCTGCCGAGGGCTGAATATTTAGGATTTCCATGGCAACCTATTTCTGAGCCCCTCTTCCAGCCACACTGACTCTTGTCAACTGATCCAGGGCTGCTGGAGGTGGCGGCTGAATTTATTCAAGCAATCACATTCTCTTTTCCAAGGCTAATGCCCATGAATACGGAGCTAGCCGAGCGAATTGCCAGGGATTCCATCCCCATGAACATGTATAATGTTCCAGCCCTGGAGAGCAGCATTTAATTGATGAGTGGGATTATATTTCCACAGCAATCATAACAAAGTCAAGGTTGGCTTTCTGGGGAAGACAATTTGCTGGAATATCCTCGCTGCCTGGTCATCCAGGAAAGCTTTTCCTTTATGGACGAGCAAAAAACTGAGGCCAGATGCACTCAGCTCTTTTCATAGTCTGCAAATAGCCCATGAAGCCAACTCAGGAGCCACGCTGGGGTTGCCTTGGCTACATCCATTAATTTACTCCATTATCACTGGGATGCTGATTGTTTACCTGCTCAGGAATTAATAGTCAGTCCCTGCTATCCTCAGATGGCTGCTCGGGGCCAATGTAAAATGGATAAGGGCTCATTGTAAATCCCACATGAGTCAATGGGCATCTCTGTCCCTGTTTCCTTCAGAGCTGGAATTAGCCAGCCCCGCTGCTGTGCCCTGAAATATGAATTTTTTTGTCCTCAAAGCACCTCTGCAAGGTAAGGTAAAGCCACTGACTCAGGTCATGGATGGAAAGCTGGGGCCAGAAAGGCGACCTCAGCATTA
Source organism: Coloeus monedula (assembly GCF_965178545.1). NCBI lineage: Eukaryota > Metazoa > Chordata > Aves > Passeriformes > Corvidae > Coloeus > Coloeus monedula. The sequence continues at coordinate 10,233,499 of NC_138799.1, forward strand.
CCCAGAAGTGCTGCCCCTTGTTGTCCCTTCAGTCTGGATTTCTTTCCATGGGCAGTGGGATGTGGAGAGAGGAAAGCAGCATGCCTGAGGTCTGCCCAACCTGGAGCTGGACACAGGGACAGGGAAGCAGCTGGAGCTGGAAACTGGGAGGTAATTTCACATCTTGTGTAGGCAGAGAGACCAACAGCTGCATTCAGATGCTTTTTTATGGGGCCTGGCTGGAATTAAGGAATGGAATTAAGTTCTGCTGATGGCTTTGGAAACAAGAGGGAGGTGAGGAGCTCAAACCGTCTCTGACCTATGGCGAGGCAAGCAGAAATGTGCAGGAGATGTGCAGTGAGTACCTGTAGACCTTGGGGGAGAGAAGAGCTGTGGTCAGAAGCCAAACCCCAATGCCACACTCATCCTTCTTCACGGACAGACAGGGAGCCAGCACCTGGAATCTTGAAATTCCCAAGTGGTCAGAAATGGTTATCCTTCTCTTGAAGTCTGAATTTAGTGTGGTTTAGGTCCATCTTAGTTACTGCAGGAGGAGAACATCCCTACCTGGCTTATCCCAGGATGTCCTGTGCCAGAGACGGGGAAATCAACCTGTATGTCTTGAGCTTTTTATCACAAAAAGAGCTTTTTTTTTCCTCTTAGCCCAAGCTAGGTCCTGACATGGAAATTTTCTCCTCAGTTGACATTAGAATTAACTTGTTGACATCATTAGCAGAGCACATAATAGATAGTTGAACTGCTCTGATATTTATCTTTAGGTCAACAGCTCTAGAGACTCCAGAGGCAAATTAGAAAAGAGCATAGACTCTTTATTAGTAGAACTTAATTTAACTGTATTTAAACTTCATTAAGGAGTAAAAAAAAATGACCTTTCTTAATGCACTCTTGCTTTATAAAGTATGGAATAAGAACATTAGATTAGTTTGATCCTGGTTCTCATTAGGCATCACAGTAGATGAGAATGCACAAATTCCCTCCTTGAGTTAGGACTCTTGGATGTCAAATCAAAGCTCAGGTGCTCCACAACCCATTTCCTTTCCTCAGTGTTTTATGTTTCCTAGCCCTGTAATTCTCCCCAGGAAACCAGCAGAAATCTTTATTTCTTACCCCCCTGCCTGCCCGAAGTAACAGCTCTGGTGATTTAAACAATCAAGCACATGTTCTTACACTGTCTGCACCTCCTGCTCGCCAGAAACAGGGATGTGGTGAGGAAAACCATGGAGGAAAGGAAATGACATTAACCTTTTCCATCTGATAAATAAGGGCTCTATTCAGCTGCAGTAATCCACATCCTCCCCTAGAGATCCAGTTAATGTAATACCTAAGGGCTCAGCTCATTTCAAATTATTTCCACGCTGGCCAGCTGATTTCTTGGTGAATTATGCATGGAAAAGGACTGGAGCCCTCCTGTCATTCCCAACACCCTGAACACCCTCTGGGATGTGCCAGAGGCTCTGTGACACCCCCGTGGCTTTTCTGTGCCCCCAAACAGGGACTTTTGTGCTGATTTTCATGTGACCACCACTCTGTAAGCGCTGAAGGTCCCACACTTCGTTCCCTGTGCTGCTCTTCTCTGCAGAGACCTTCTCCCTGCCCGATCAAACATTCAGCACCTGCAGTTTTTATGGAATCAAAAGAGAGTTTGAACTTGGAATGGATGGAAATTTAGAGCAACAGCCTCAGCCAGGGTGCAAAAAGGGTTCTGCACGTGTTTGTGGGGTTGGAGGGGATAGATGTGGAGCAGTGGGCGCTGCAGGGTGGATTGAGGGATCCACACTCCCAAAGGATAAAAGCTGGGGATTGAAATGTGGGGTTTTTTCCCCCTTTTTCGTACACAGATTGCTCCAGTGTCTGCTCAGCTGGACCTGCCCAAGAAACCTGTGGAGACAAAGGGTTATTTGCAGGCACTGAGGGAGGGTTTTCAAGGCAGGACAGGGAATCGGGGAACACAGATCCACCTGGAAATCAATGGGGAACACCAGTCTGACATGAAAACATGGGATTTATCTCAGCTGTATTGATCCACAACCCACTGAAACCATGGGAATCTCATCATTGGCATCAAGGCATTTGGGATTAAGTTCCTACTTTATGAGACATGTTCCTTCCTCGTTGGTGTTTTTTCCTTTAGGGAGTGTAACCACCAGAACAGAACAACCCAAAGTCGGGTGCAATTTTGCAACTTTTCTGATTCCTTAACGAGCTGTGCTCCCAGGGTTCATTACGAGGCTGTCTTGAAACTTGCTGGTTAAACAGGAAAAACAAGAAACCTGACCTCACCGGAGTGCTTAATTGAAGTGCATTTATTGACTGGTTTGAAGCTCTTACAGCAACTGTGTTTGCTGAGAGCTCTTGGCTTTAATTCACCCCTGGCCCCTGGGGCAGACACAGCTGTGACTGTCACACTCCAGGGCTGGGCTGGGACTGGGCAGGAGCTACAGCTGGAGATGGGAGATTTCTCTCTCCTTGTGATGCTGCTCAGCTTGTCTCCCTCTCCAGGACTCCAATATGGGATGAAAATGCCAGAGCTAAAGCAAGAGCATCGTGCTGGGCATGTTTTTGGTGGTTCTTTGGTGCCAGGGCAAGTAACCTGAATCAGTAAATAGAACAAACCCCTTTGCCAAAGATCTTAAAGATTCTGCAAACTGCAAATCTTTTGGAGGCTTTGGATCTCCAACCTCATAATGCTGAGGAGGGAGGACTGAGAGAAATCTAAATCAGTGCCAAAGGAAGCTGCAGCTGGATCTCTGCTGGCAAATCGACCTTCGATACAGCAGTGCCGACACTGGCGGGTGCTTAACGCTGCTAAATTCTTCTCCCCATCCATCTGCACTGGAAATTCAGGCAGAAAGCTGCAGCCTGTGACCGTGCTGTAACCTGAAGAACAGTTCCTCACTTCCCTCAGCAGGCAGTGGTGCCTCCAGCCATGATCCATTAGCACTGAACTTTGCCCAGTTTTGTCTGGATTCAGGAAACTTGTTCCACTGGCAGGAAAGATTTCGGAGCTTTTTGTGTTATCTCTCTGTCGATCTTGAGTGGGGAGCTGAGCACAATTGAGAACAGTTGCCTGATGAAAGAGGCAGGGAGCGAATGCGTTCTGCAGGAGGCAAGAGGAATGGAAATCAGTCCTGGAATAGATGGAATAGATGGATGTGCCCCTCCCCTGGTGCCAGAGATAAAGCTGAGCTTGCAAGGAGTGGAACAAGACATTTTTGGATATGATGTCGCACCGACTCCGTGTGAGACCCGCTGGTTTCACCTCTAATCTAGCTCACTGTAATGTTAAATTAAACTGGCTGGGGTTTTTTCCAAAACTTTTGGAACCCTTTTGGCTCCGCAGAGCTGCTGCTGCTGCTCAGCTCAGAGCGACACCAGCGCCAGTGACCAGGTAAAGGAAACCTCTGAAACCTCCTTGTTACAGCCCAGCTGCACATCTGACCCAGAGGAGATGGGATTCTGCTCAAGGAATCTGCGATGCAAATTTATGCAGATGACAGTCATTAGTCTACTCTATGTTTGTTTTTCTGCTTGCTTGAGACAGAGGCAGCGACTCTGCAGAGAGCAGGCCTGGAAGTTGCAGATTTGTGCCCAAACTGCCAACTTAAAAAAGCTTTAGAGACCGAAAGAGACGGACTGTCCGTTCTCCTGGAGATTGCGGGGGAGTGGGAGGGTGGAAGCTGTTTCATCACCGGCCACCAACCTCTTGGCTGCTTTTTCCTGGCATTTATTAGCAGATACTCGTGGCAGAGCTCCACGGGCAGGAGGGCACAGGCAGCAGCAGCACTGAATTAGGAGCAGGCAGAGTTTGTTTGACACAGCCCTAATCTGAGAATTTAGTGATAAACCCGGGGTGAGATCAGTGTCTGCGTCTTGGTTCTAACACTCTCCAAAGGGCTGAGATTAAAAACATGGCAGTAGAGCATTCCCAGGGATGTGTTTTGTCCATCTGAGCCAGAACACCTGGGAAGGCCTGGGGAAGTGGAAGCTTTGGACACTGACCTCATTTCTGGGGTCGGTGTGGTCTGTTAGAAACCTCCCCCAGCTCTCTGGGTTCCTCTCAGGTGACAGGGACAGAAGCTGAGCGGGTGTCTCTGCAACCAGTTCAGAGCATAGAGTAAAAGAGGAATTTAAAACAACCTGCTGTGAGGGCAAGTTAGCAGCAGCACAGGGTTCTGAGGGAAAAAATTAGGTTTTCAGACATCTGTTGGTGACATTTATTACACAGAGTGGTGCTGGGATGCAAGGATAAAATCCAAGGCCCAAAGATATTTGTGCTGCCTGCAAAAAGCCCTTTCCACTTTTGCCAAAGCCCTCTTGTCAAGGCTGCACTAAAGGGGCTGTAATTACCTCTGGATCAATTATCAGGGAAATGGGGAAGGTTTGGGGTCAAGTCAGTTCCTGGTGTAAATCCTTTGGTTGCTTCATACTTATTGCAAAGCAGACCTTGAGCCTTTTTGAGAAAAACAGTTGGAAAACTGCTGGACTCCCCAAAGTAGCATTTTTCTCACCAGTTCAAATGTGCTGAAAGGCTGGGATTTTCTGTGAACTTTTCTCAAACAGTCTTGCCTTTTCTTTTTCTTTTTTTTTTTTCCTTCTCTTTGAGAGGGGGAGGAGTTGTGTCTAAAAAAACAAACCCAACCTGTCGTTCTCAGCTCTGCCAACCTGTCAGTCCAGCCATGCAAGAAGAGAGGGAGAGAGACAGAGGAAAAGAAAGGAGGGAGTGAAGCAGAGATTCTTTCAACCCCCAGCAGGACTTTAAGGTAAAGCCCATTTCTCACTTCCTTAATTGCTCTTTTCCCCGTGTTTGTACACGTAAACAGAAATTCTCTTGCCTTAGAGAGCTTTAACTAACTAAACAACCTGTGTGGGGATAAACTGCTTATCTCGTTCAGCTGGAGGGGTATTTGGCGTGTAACCTGGCAGCTCGTTGGTTGTTGTTTGGAAGCACGGTTCGTGTGGCTGGGATTCAGCAGGACAGCGTTCATTTGAATACTAAAGAGAGGCAGAGCTCTGGTGTTGTTCGAGTCCATGTTCAGGGAGGGTGTTAAGCTGTGTAATTGCAGGGCTGAGCCAGGCTCTAATTACCGCAGATCAGGGTGAGAACTTGTCAGAGGAGGGAAACCCTTCCTAGCTGCCAGCTGCAGGGCTCTGACACCTTCCCCTGGAGCGTTCGGCATCGGCCACTGCTGGGGATGGGATGTGAGACCACACAGACCGTGGGGCCGACCCTTTCTGTTCCTTTCTGTCCACTTCTGGAGGAGTTCAGCACCCTCTCATCATCAGAGGAGCAGCAAAGCTGCCCACAAGAATTCCTGAGTGAGGAGGGCAGAGCAGCACCGGCAGTCTGGGCTCACTCCGAGGAAATTGAGGGTTGCAGACTGGGAGAAAGAGTGGCTGAAATGAGTCAAAAGGAACAGCCTGCCCCAGAGCCGGCCCTGGGAGCCTGCTCAGGGTTTGTTGGGATGGTTGGATGAGTGTGGGCCAAGCAGCAAAGGCCTGAGGAACAGGCATGGACACAACTTTGCTGGATGTGAGGGTCTGTGCAGGAGCACCTGTGTGACCTGTACCCAAATGTGTCTGTGCAAGGAGCCTGCCGAGAGATTCTCCCCCTCCTACACCGTGAAAATCCACAAACAAACGTGAGGAAAAAAGGATCCTGCTCATCCCCCCCTAGAAATCCCTCTATTTCTGTATTTCTAAACCCTGAGCAAACATTTGAAGCTGTCCTAAAAGCTGCAAAACCTTTCTGAGCAGGCTGAGGATCTGCGAAGGTCACCCAGGAGGCAGAGCTGGGGCAGGATTTCCTTTCCTTGCTGTCTTTTTGGGGTTTTCAGTCCTGCAGCCATGGTGCAGGTTACCTGTCTGGTAAAGCTCCCCTGGCAGACAGAGCAAGCTGAAAGATGGCAGAGGGAGACAATGCAGCTCTCACTGAAAGGCTTGGAATGCCTTTGCCAGGGTTTTGGTTACACAATCCTGGCTTCTGCATCTTCCTGGTTGTCAGACTTCCTCAAATCCTTGGCCTTGGCCTGTGGAGCAAAGGTCTTTCCCATGGCAGTGGCCACCACAAGCCTGGAAATCCAGAGGGGATCCAGGCTGTGAGAGGTGCTCTGCCCAGATCAAAAAGCTTTGCAATGTCCTGGTGTTACATCATTTTCCTTTCTTCTGGGATTGTGTTCTCCTGGGAGCCCTGACTCATTCCCCGTGGAGATGGTGATACAGAGTGTGATTATAAACTTTTAAAAAACAAACCCCCTTCTTTTATAGTGTTTTCTGTAGTATTGTTGTGAGCTTTCTTGCTAGAGCCAGAATGGAGAGGGAAGTGCTTTTTCAAGAAAATGTAGGAGGTGGAGAAGAGGAAGTGAATATTTAAGTATCGGTGGGGATAAACTCTCTTACTCCTAGTTACAGTAACAGAAGTTAGTCACTGAATGAAGGAAAGGAGGAAAATCAACTTTCATGGTCTGCAAAGACTTCACTGATCAACCTCACAGCACTTTTGCTTCTCTTCTCTTCTCTTCTCTTCTCTTCTCTTCTCTTCTCTTCTCTTCTCTTCTCTTCTCTTCTCTTCTCTTCTCTTCTCTTCTCTTCTCTTCTCTTCTCTTCTCTTCTCTTCTCTTCTCTTCTCTTCTCTTCTCTCCATCCCACACTCCACACTTCTGAGCATTTCTGACACGAGAGCAGACATTCAGCTGCACTCTCCTAATTCCTACCCTGGAAAAGGTGTGAATGCAGTGGACAATGAGATTGGTGCTGCTAAATCAGCTGAGCTCCACAGAGCTCAGGCAGTTGATCTATTACCAACAAAACCAGGATTATTGCAGCACTTGCTGATGGATGGTTTGGCAGCGCTCAGCAAATGTCAGCTGAGCAATCAGAGTTAACCAGCTGCAAACTCGCTAAATTCAGGCACTATCCAGGCAATCCGTATTTTAGATGGGCTTCATTAGTGTAGCAACCTCTCTGTGCTAGAAGTGTCAGAAATACCAGCCAAGTCCTCCCCAGGACTGCTGTACTCCGGAGGCTGAAAGGGCAGGGACTGATGGATTGGTTTCTAAAGAAAGAAAACTTCAGCAAAGGATGCGTTGCCAGACGCGAAGGTTGAAATGTGAGCCGCCCCTGTGCCAGCAGAGGTTCCGAACAGCTCGTGGAAAGGTCAGGTGGGAAACACTTCACGGTGAGACAGTTTCTGCCTTTCACCAGGACGCTGCTCCCTCACCTCAATGTTCCCTGGCGTGACTGAAATTCTGGAGATGGGCTGATGCTCTGCCCCTTTTTCTTTCATTAGTCACCTTTCTTGCCCAATACTCTCCCCCCGAGCTTTTGGTGAGAAAGTTTGGTAACAGAACTCCCCTTTCCAGTAATTCATTGTGCAATTAAACTGCCACGTGATAAATACAAACGAGCCCAACAAGCAAATACCACCCCACATTTCTGTCTGCTTTTAAACCGGGTTAAGGGCTTGATTTGATTCTTCATCTTTTCATCTTCAGTTGTAAGAGAGGACTCGTCTGTCCTGTCTGGCAGGAGGCAAAGCTGTAATTCAAGTCTCTGTGCTGCATTTCACAAGGAACTGTTCATTTCTTGTATTTTCCAGTCATGATTCCCTCATTGGTTCCTCTTTTTAAAGCAGCTAAATTCATGTTCTGAGGGTGCAGTGGGGGGAGGATAACCTTCAACTCCTCAACTCTTCGTGGTGACACAGTGGGGTAGGGAATTGGGAGAGTGGAGAGGATTTCAGCCCTTAATTTCCTGTGGAAAAGTTCAGCAGAGGAACCACTGAATTTTGGGGTTCTCTTTGCTGTCATGGTACAGGAGAGCAGGTCAACACTTCCCTGAGAAGAGCTAAGAACTGACATTTGATAAAAATCAACAGTCTGGCAAACAAACTGAAAAAAGAGGCAATTTTGGTGAACAACCATTTTTTTCAGGCAAGTTTTCCTCAAGGGAAAACCAAGAGAGGGGCTCACAGAGCTGTGTGAAGAGACTCATCTGAATAGAAGAGAAACACCAGCTGGAAATCTTCCACGTGTAATAAAGGCATCTCCATTCCTGAGACAACTTCATAAAGCATCTCCAGTTCCTTTTAAAATGTTCTCTCTCAAACTGGTGTCAAACTGGTCAAACTGGCACCGAATTCTGTGCGTGTCAGCACTGGGGCACTGGCTTGGAGTGGCAGAACCAGCACCACCTGGCCCTGCTCACTCTTGCCTTTACAGACCTGATCTTTGATGGCCAAGTGGCCCCTTTTGCTCTCCAGGAAATGCTGATCCCCAGCAGCCCTGGGAGAAAGAGCAATTTTCTACCTGGCTTTGTCCCACTCAAGGATGGATTGAGACAACTCTGAACCACAGAAATGATATTCATTTAATAAAAGCAGAGGCCATAAAACACAGGCCACTTTCCACCAGAAATCTCAACGGGGAAATTCATATATTTCTATTTCCCCTCCCAAGCCTTCAGCAGCTGTTTGACTATTCATTAAAATCCTTCTAGTTTTCCACAACGGAGTGAGGACTCTTTCCAGGAGCGGCCTGTGGTGAGATTTCCAGTGCACTCTTGCTTTGGATAGCCTAAGAATATTAATCTTTTCATGGTATTTTGTCACCACAACCAGTTATTCCACAAAGAAAGGAGGCAATTGGTGCATCATGCAGAAAACCCCAAGTAACCCTCCAACAACTCCCGCGAGTTTCTGTTATTCAGGTCTCAGAAAGGTTTGATTTGGACTTTTTTCAGTGGGGATAAGTAATTAGTGCTTTGCTTTATCTGCAAGGGTCTGTTCAAATGGAGTTCAGTGACTGGTGAAGCAGTTTTGGATGGAGGTGCGGTTGCCCTGGCAACAATCGGGAGTGAAATCAGAACCTTTTGAGCAGCCAGTGGAATGTGGTTCCACTTGGATGACAATAGGTCAGAGCATTTTAACGGGTAAAATGTAATCCAGTACAGTAGGATTTATTGCCACTATGACATCAGATTGACACTATTCCTGCAAATTCTTCAGCTTGTGACAGAGCTCGGCTCAAATCTGCTCAGTGGAAAAACTTGGGAAATGCCGTTAATCATTTTGTTTTCCAAACCAACCAGAGCCTGTGTGTCCCAGGGGGTTGGGAGGAATATCTTCCAAGTGAGTGAAATCCAAGCTCCCTGCACAGAGCCCTAATGAGTGGCTGTCCTGTACACAAGGAATGGTTTTGAGAACTAAAGGCTCCTTTCTGCAGGGTGCTGAGTGTGGTGGCCCAAATCTGCTGGAGAACTTCCACCCTTGCTTTATTTTATACCGCCAAAATAATTCCCGGTGATTTCCAGGATGGTAATTCAGGCTCTTAAACCTGATTGCATTTGCTGACAGACAAGACCTTGCAGGAGCAAGTCCTAAAGCAACAGTGGAAGAAAAGGTTCCCTGTTCAATGTGGAGGGGCAATATTTCATCCCTCCTGCTTGGACATTTTTCCAACTCCTGAAATAAGGATCCTTTTATTCTGGAAGATCCCAGAGTTCTGTCTAAACGGATACAATGCCCAGGACCAGGAAAGGACAATGGGCTGCCTGCAGCTTTAAGGAAATGCAGGTTAGGGTGCCAAAATCTGTCCCTCTACCCTGAACCAAAGCACAGAAAGTTTGGCATCCCTTGGGATGTCCCTACAGACCTCTGCCACACATAGAAATCCAGAGCCACCTGTTTTGGTGACATCAGAAATGGCCCTTAGCACTCATTTCAAGTAGGTGGCCCTTGGACCTTTTACCAATTTTCCTTTCGAATCAATGGAGATTGTTCCCATTCATTTTTTAATAGGAAAAGCAGATTTTTCTCTCAGTCGTGACTGGTACCCTGCACATCCTTTCATTGTTGACTGGAGGCTTTTACAACAATAAAGCCCCAAGCTGGTGAGCTGTTCCTCTCCTTGGAATTCGTTCTGGAGAACAATCGAGCCAGACAATGACACAACCTGTTCCTTGTCTTCCTCAATGGGAAATGGGCTCTGAGCTTTGCGAGGCCATCCATAAACAGCCAAGGGTGTGGGAGGCAAGGAGTGACCTCAAAGGCGGGTTTTACACGGAAGAACAAAGAGATCTCCGAGCCTGATTGGAAAAACACCCCGAGAGCAAATTGATGGCAGAATATCATAATTATCAACACACGTCACGGCGTGGCTGGAGCCCCTGGCAGCTCCTTCAGACAGCAGGAGCAGAGTCCTGTGTGACTGCGGGGCCTTGGCAGCAGCGTGGACATCGGGGACATCGCTTCATCCCTCCAGCGTTGTGATGGGCTGGAGGCTCATCCTCGCGGACATTTGGGCCATTACTGCTCTCAGATCGCTTTCCCTTTGTTCCAGCACTCCTGGCCTCCTGCCAGCACCTCTGAGGTCGCTTTTTACTTCTCCTTAATCTGCGCTTTCCCTCCCGAGCGCGATCAGCCTCACAGTTGCTCCCATATTAAGACATCCGAGTGATGTTTTCTGTTTTTTTTTTCTGTGGGAAACACCGCTTTGTGTTCTTCACAGACTTCACTTCCCGGAGATCCTCTCATCCCGAGGTGATGGAGCTTAGCACCATACGGAATGTTCCTGAGGAGGAATGCCGCCAGCCCGAGCTCGTGATTCGGGGCTGGGCAGGCCTTGGGAGTGATTTGGGGTTTCATTAATCACCTTTGGATTTGTGTGACTTCAGAAGGACTCTGGCTCTGAGCGGGAGCAAGTGATGCTGTAATTCCATTTGATTCAGTGAAAACAGGAGTAAGAATGACCCAGGGAAAATATAAGATACAAAATAGGATCAATCTCTCATTGAGGCTGCATACATCACCTCTGAATTTAATTTAATTTTGATAGCCGATCATTCATCCAACTCCCAACTAATCTGGGGACAGTGGCAGTAAATTTCAAACCAGAGGGTGAAATTCTCTTTAGCCACGCTCTTGTCTCTGGTGACAGCACCCCTGTAAATTCACTGTATAATAAATGAGAGAGGCATTTATTTCACAGACCCACAGCACCTGTGAGGCCAAGTAGAAAAGTTGTCTCTCAAAACAATCTTTGGGAATTGCTTTGGCAATAAAATCAACCCTACTGCAGTTTAGATATCACTTTTTGTGTGTGGAGTGTTGACATTTGCAATGTAGCAGGTTTTTATTTGATGTATTTTTGTTAACATGGGCTCTGATAAGATCTGCTCTCTCCTTCACACTGTTTGCCTGGAGAGGTAAAACAGGAAAAACACGGCTGGCTGAGCAGCTCCGTGGCAAACAGCTTGGAACGGGCTCAATTCCCATTAAGCAGCTCCTTCACTCAGCAGTGCTGGGGGAAAACCTTCCACACAAAGGGCAACCACAGAGTCTCAGATCCCAGGCCTTGAGGGGGACAAATCAGCCTCTGTGCAAGTCACAGGGAGGCAAAAATCTCATTTAAAACATCCCTACATTTAATTTTTTTTATCAATGGCAACTTCTAGATACATGCTTCTTTTTTGTTTCGTTTATTTTTAAATAAGTGTTGTCATTTTTGGAAACAGATCAGTATTTTGGACAAAAAATAATATTAACTACCCCTGAGGCAGCTGAAGGATTTGCTGATAAATTCATTAATATAGGACTGAAAAAACCAATTTGTTGCATTCCTCCAGTGTTTTTTTACAAAGCCTTCACTGAAGATTTTGCCTTTCTGGCTCCAGTTTTAGGAAGATTCGCAGCAGGTTTATGTTCATTCTTATTATGTGCTTATATTTAAATATATGCATGGAGGTTTTCCTTAGATTTAAACCCAATATCTCAGCTCTTAGATAGTCGTTATCCCACATTCCTGGCCTGGGGCTCCTCTCCAGCCCTTCAAAAGCTGATTGAAGGCTCCATTCCTTGGGATTCCCATGGAAGAAGTTTGGGATTTGCCACCAAACCAGTTTGGCAAGGGCTGGTTTGACACAGAGTGGTTGAAAAATGGGTACAAAAATAAAGAAAATAGGAAATGACATTAATAATGCTGGTAGTAATCAACACAAATGAAATAAAGATGGTCAAGATTCAAAGGTTTTTCAGCAGCATGAAAAGAACCTTTTTAAAGTGGGCGAGGCAGATTGGGAAGGTCCTTCCCAGTGTCCCTGCAATTATTGCCACGTGCACAGGAGAGAAAGAACCCAGCAGTGGATACAAAAATGCTGTTAGCAAGACATTTTCCTGCTTCTTTCTAAGCCTGTGAGATACTTTTCTCTCTCACAAAGATAGTAGCAGAGTTCTGTAAACACCTGCGACCTTGCAAAGCCTTGTTTATGGTACAGTAGAAAAATAGTTTGACAATGGATGTTTTAGGATTTTAGCCAGTCACCCCAAGGGGTGGCTGATCCTTTGTCCAATTAGACTGTGAAGAAAAAAGTCTATAAAAGAGTTTGTGAAATAATTAAATAAATCAATCTTGCTGCACAGTTCCTGCCTGCTGGATCTCCTCTCCTCCCTATGGCTGCAGGATACAGTAATACCCAGCAAGGAAAACCTTCCCTCAGTTACCTCTGAGAACTCAGAATGCTCCCAAATACAACTCTAAAGAGCAGGAGAGTGGGAAGACGTGAAAAAAAATAGGATTAGATGTGAGAAATGCTGTTGCAGAGGTGATACATTGATCCAAAGAACGGGGAATTGCTGCGGGTAAGGACTCCCTGGTGCCGGTGGAAATATTGAAAAGGATCTTAAGGATGAAGATCTGAATCTGGCTGTGGATGGAGTAGAGAGGTGGAAGTTTAAACTGGAGTCAGAGACGATGGGTAAAGCTCATCCCAGGAAATATTTGATGTGATATCATTAAAGTGCAGGCCTGGCATGAATGATCGATTTAGGGTCAATGTTTCCATCTTTAGAGGAATGAGTAACTCATCTGAGGATGTTTTAAAAATGGGGGAGAAGAGAGGTTTAAAGGGATATTCTGCCTATCTTAATATTGCTTAGAATCCTATTTTTTGCATCCATAGCTCCCTCAGGTGATCAGGAATAAGCTGTGAGACAGGTTCAGGAGACCAAAAATGAAGTTATTCAATCTGAACACTGAGGTTAAAATAAAATTCTGGAATATAGGGCCCAAACACACACAGCTACCCATGTTTTTCCACATTATTTCAATTATCTGGCTTGCAGAACACCAAGATTCTGTAAATCAGAGTGTTGGGCTTGGGAAAGGAATGACAGCGGAATCCAAGAGTGGCCAGCACCATGCTGAGAGTCAGCTCTGAGGAAATAACTCCTGGGTTTCAGGATGAACTCCCTTTCCAGGCCACAGGCAGCCCTGCTGAGACAGGGGAGGATGGAGGGATGGAGGCAGGGATGGATGGATGGATGGATGGATGGATGGATGGATGGATGGATGGAGGAATGGAGGGATGGACAGACCAATGTCTGCTCCACAAGGTGTTTAAAGTCAGCTCTGAGAAAATCATCCCAACCCTGAATTTCCTCCAGAACTCCGTGGAGTTAAATGACAATATGGAAACTCATAACTCTGCCAAAGTCTGCGAACCAAAAAAAAAAGGGAGTGAAGGTTTAACAAAAGCCCTGGTTTCTTAGAAAGTGCTGCTGCAATTCCAGCAGGCCAAGCCAATCCCGAGGTGGATGCTGCCTGTGGTGATACTGAGAAACCCAAGTGCCAGCTGGGATCCAGAGCAGGAGATCAAACACAACCCCTGTGCTGCCTTCAGCGGGGTTTGGATCAGCCCCCTGAGCTCTGAGAGCATTTAATCCACTTCACAGGCCAGCTGAGAAATGTGGTAACATCCACAGCCCAGCAAATGTGCTTTGGTTTGGATGAGGGGCCGGAAACTCGGGGTGCTCTGGAGGACTCTGGGCTTTGGCTGGGGATAGAGAATGGAGAGGAAAATCAGATTTGGGTGGAAAATCATATCAGAGGTGGATTTCTGCTTTATCTGTGCTCCCAAATGAAAGGACAGTCACATGAAGCTGCTCAGAAAAGAAAACAGTGGTTCCTGACCCCAGTGCTGATGGATAAATTGACTTCCTGAAATTCAGTATTTGACTGCCTGCCTTATCTGTGTCACTCACAGTTTTCTGGTGCTTTTCCTAAAGAGAAAAAAGCACTGACATATTGTTTGACTTGACACTCAGCTGTATCTCAACCTTTCTTTAATTTAGGAATGAATTTGAAAGTCTGAGTCAGAAGTTTTTGGTGGTATTTCCTAAAAAATTCAGTCATAGTGGATGTGATTAATTTTATTTGTATTTTTTGTTGGTTTTTTTTCAATTCTCCTTCCCATTTCCTCAGAGTAATAAAGCAAAATGATGTTTTCACTGTTAGACCTGATGTTAGTTCTGAAAACGTAAAGGCTCTGGTGATTTAATTGGCTTTTGGGATATTTTTTTAGGTGGGATGGGGCAGTTTCTGAGTGTTAGAGCAGAATTCCTGCTGAGGTCAGTGGCCTAAAGTTGGGATCAGTGGTGACTTGAAAGTGTTCCTGTCTCCCCTGCCTGTTAATAAGTGATGTCAAGCTGGACCTCAGGGAACTTCCTACAAGGACTGGGGGAGAAAAATCCTAAATCAGAGATCCTCAGGCTTCCTGCTCACATTTTCCCTCCTGATCTGTCGTACAGAGCTCACTTGTGTTCACTTGGGAGTCAGATTTGTTCTGTTCCTGTAAAATGCAGCAACAAAGCATCTGCTCCAAACTCCGTGGACACCAGCAGAGGGATTCCCGCCTGGGAGCTGCAGCCTTTGGGATTGGCAGGATCAGGACTTGCACAGGTGATCTCAGAGCTTCTCTGACCTTCGTGGTGATAGCCAGGTCACCTTCCCTTCTCTGGGGTGCAGAACTGGGAGCACTGAGCCCCACAGGAATGCCAGAGGTCGATCTGCCCTGTCTGCACCTTTGCTATTCCACAGACTGGAATAAGGCACACAGGAATATTGGAATATCCCTGGATAAGGGACCCAGCTGGGATTACAGTGCCTCCAAGTTGTGCTGTCCCAATGCACTTTCCTGGCTCCTTGGTTTCTAGCAGACAGGAAGGAGAGGAGTGCGCTGCCTGCCTCAGGAAGCAGAGCTGCACAGGGCGACGTACAGGAAGCTGTTCCTGAGACTGGAAGAACCCTTTTGGAATAGCAGCTCCTGCCTGCCCCCAGATTCCCAGATTATTAATAACCTGTTGTGTTTTGGGAAGGGACAGAACAGCAAATAAGGGAGCTGAGCGTGTTGGCTCCGTTAAACGAGTGCTCAGCACTCTCTGATCTCGTTCTGTCATTGTTCCTGACCTGCCACTCGCCTACTGCTGAGCGCATTAATTCATTAATGACATCATGGCTATTCAGAGCTGCAACAAACTGTTCTGCTCCTGGCCAACAAGGGCCGGGGGGAAAAGTTCCTCGAGGAATTTTGCTGTGGCTCTGAAGGCGGAGGGAAATCCATGAGGTGCAGCATGGGGTGGATGGGAATGAAGCTTCCTTGGGCGTCAGGGCAGACACCCGTGTGTCAGGGGAGAAGGAAGTGCTAATTAGTGCTGGCACTGGTATTTGATTGCCTCACAGCTAATTTGCATTAAAGCCCGGGGGCCTGCTGAATTAAGGAATAGGTTGGTTACTGATTTCCAAAGGGAGAAACCTGGATACAAAATAAATTTTTCAGCTGTTCCATCTCTGCATGGCTGCCCCATCCCTGGAAGTGTCCAAGGCCAGGTTGGACGGGGCTTGGAGCACCCTGGTGCAGGGGAAGGTGTCCCTGCCCATGGCAGGGGTGGAACAAGATGAGCTTTAAGGTCCTTTCCAACCCAAACCATTCCATGGTTTTCAGTTCTAGGATGTGTACCAACTGTACCGCCTTTAAGAACTGAAACTACAGGAGCTTGAGCAGAAATGGAGACCCTCTGGTCCTGTCAGCTCAATGTGAAAATTCACATGGCTTTCAGCTGATGGGAAGAGAACCAGAAGGAGGAATTTCCAGGCAGGAGGGGGAAT
Organism: Coloeus monedula; assembly: GCF_965178545.1. NCBI lineage: Eukaryota > Metazoa > Chordata > Aves > Passeriformes > Corvidae > Coloeus > Coloeus monedula. The sequence continues at coordinate 10,249,434 of NC_138799.1, forward strand.
TTTCAGGCAGGAGGAGGGGATGACAGTGGCCCTGGGGGGATCCAGCTGCCCCATTCCAGTGTGGGATACGCGGCAGGGTCACCTCTGAGGCTTGGCTCAGGTGCTCCTGGTCACTCTCTTTCCCTGCTGGGCCATCCCAGCTCAGCCCCAGTTCAGGTTCAGCCATAGTGGGGCAGCCTGGGGCCCCTGCACCCACCCAGCCCCGTGTGAGGGGAGGCTGAGCTGGGATTGCTGTGCCCAGTCCCTGCTGGGTCCAGTCCCATCTGGGCAAGAGCTGCTGGGAGCTGAGGGTTAAGAAGAGGAAGAGACTCCCCAGAGGGAACAGTTTTAGGTTTCCCTCCTGCCAAAGTGTCTGGGACAAAGAATGGCAGCGAGGCCCCAAATCAAGAGCCTCGAGTTGCCAGCACTTTCCATCTCTCCCGGTATTTCAGTGTTTCTACTGCTGGCTCCTGGCTACCGCCGTGCAGCGCATACAGGGCAAATAAATCAAAATAGACATTTGCAGCTTTCTATGGATTTTGGGAATTGCTCTGAGTGGGAAGCGGGGAGCTGCTTCCATTTAAGCCCTTCCTGTGGCTCTGAAATGGGCAACCAGCCTTCACCAAGGAGCAGCTTCCACTCTGTCTTGCCTGACTTTAAGGGGCCAAACTTCTTCATTTTTGTTTTTACATTTTTATTGGTTTTGTTGTAAGCAGATCCGGTTTCACTTAGATGAATTAAATGTCAATATATCTGTTGCTGTGCCTTGTTCCAGTGGGGATCACGGCACCACTGCGTGACTCAAAAACATCTGCAAAGCTCTGCTGCTCTTTGGTGCCTGTGTCTGTTCTTTAAAATGCTCAGTAAACACTTTGATATTGATTCTTTAGCTCTCTGTCTGTATGGAGCCATTGACTAAGAAGTCTAAGAAATAAACAACATTTTGCTCTCAGTTGGGTGTGTTAGAATCAGAATGGTTTGGGTTGGAAGGGACCTTCAAGATCATCCAGTTCCAACCCCAGTGTTTTCTTTTCTTTCTGTACTTGCAATGTTTTCTTCTGCTGTTGAGAGGATTTTGTACAAAAAATGCTGGAGGGGACAGGGGTCACCTGCAAGGTGATGTCTGCAGAGCTGTGGGCTGCAGGCTGATGGAGCCCTTGGTGACCTGCAGCACTCATTTGTCTCAGCTGAAGGGATGTGAAGAACAAAATTTTTGCTTTCAAGGGAAAGCTGAGCCTTTTAAAAGCTTCACTCCGGTGGCATCCAAGATGTCACTGTGGATGTGAGATTGAAGCTCCCTCTGGGATGTGCTCCACCTGTAAAGGCAGCACCACTGGAATGCTCCTGGTCATGCTCTGTTGTGGGAACCCCTCTCCTAAATCCTTGCTCCCCCAGGTCTGGCTCTGGGCTCAGTTTAGGGGGTTTTGTGTTCCCTTTCTCCTTGTAGAGCTGACTTCAGTGACCTGTGGGGATCTGAGTTGACAAACATTAAATATGTTGGCTTAAACTGACAGAGGGCAGGTTTGGATGGGATACTGGGAAGAAATTTCTCCCTTTGAGGGTGGGGAGGCCCTGGCACAGGGTGCCCAGAGCAGCTGTGGCTGCCCCTGGATCCCTGGAAGTGTCCAAGGCCAGGCTGGACTTGGAGCACCCTGGGACAGTGGAAGGCCGGATCAGAAGCAGAAGGGTTGGCTGTGAGTACCAGAAGTCCCTTTGCAACAAAAAGAGTGAAAGGAAGGAAGGAAAGAGAGAAGAAGGAGCCTTAATGTTGTCCTGCAATAGATTTATTTAGGTTTTGTGGGTGGTGGATTTTTTTAAAGGAACGACTACTGTAGCCAATTCCAAAGCTGCTCCGAAGGTTCTGACTTGTCACATTTCTGGTCTCTGAGCTGAAACCCTTCCAGGGTTACACAACAATGACTAAAACTGGAAACCTTTCAGATCATTTCCAAAATGAAGCAGGAAACTGAGGTGATTGCTAAAGCAACACTGGAGAGAGAGAGAGACACCACTTCCATGTGTGGGGGTGAGAATAAGCACCCAGTTTAATTTGGAGATTTTGGGGTTGTTTTCTTCTTGATTTAATCTCAGAACAGAATTATCCTGGAACCCAGATCTTCACATTGTTTTGCTTAATGTTTTACAAACAGGCTGTTGACTGAAGTTGTCACCGAACAAAAATTCACCCCTATTGTTTACATAATGGGAAAAGAGAGTCATAAAAGGGGTGTAGCAGCAATTTGTTAGGTATTAGGTTATGGTGCAAGAGGGATTATCCTCACAAAGCACTGGGCCCTAAACTCCAAATATCGGGATTAAATTGACAATTACATCCAGTGAAAGTCTTTGAAAGGCTCAGCTTGATGCTCAGGGCTTTGAAGTGGCTGTTCCAAGGGAGCTGAAAATCAGGAGTTCAAGTTGTTCTGGCACAGCTGCTCTGCTCGAGAGGAACTACATGAAAATATAAATATGATAAGAAAATCTGCTCCTGCTGGTGTTTGCTTTGTGGCAGCTCTTCACTGGGTAGAAGAGGGTGCTGGGTTTGATCTGCTTCTGCCACTGCACTCCTTTATGACCTTTGAAATACAGGAATTTCCTCCCGTATCTGTTTGGGGTGATGTTTTTAAACAATACCAGTTTGGGGGTTCACTGTGCAGCCCCCTGAACACAGATCTCCGGAGCAGTTCTGTATCCCCCTGAGCACTTCAGGATCCAACACAGTAAAGTCCTGGCCTTGGCTGAGATAATGAAGCACTGTTAAGAATTGATTAAGAATTATTCTGGTTTCTGACCTCTGAGTCTGATACATTTATTCTTTAGAACAACTCTCTGCCATTTACCCTAAAGAAATCTTCGAGATTTCTCAGTTTCTGTCTTCCTGCCTGGCTTCACTGCTCCATTTTTATCTCTGACAAACTTTCATTTGGAGGGGGGAAATACATTTATAAGAACGGAGAGCAAACATCAGCAGGGCTGATGAGAGTGAACATCAGCAGGGCTGCAGCGCAAGGGGAGGCTCACGATGTGCACAAACATGCCCAGAAATCCAGGAAAAAACCCACAGAAAGTAAAAGCAAGACAGAAAAGAGGGAGGGTTTATGTGTCAGCATTAGGGGAAGGTGAAAACGCTTCCTGGCAACATCTGAGAGTCATTTGCATCAACAGATCTTGAGCTTTAGTGAGTAGAGAATGTTTTTAAATCCTCCTCCACCCCCTTTGTTAATCTTTAGCAGGTAACAGGACCTCTCATGGAATCCTGTGGCTTTCTTAGGGATGTGTCGGATATTTCCAGTTGGGAAAATCAGCTTTTTGAAATTACTCTAAGGTTGAAGCTTATCAGTCTGGCTGGGAGTCTGTGGTTTGGTAATAATTTGGTCGTAATCAGAGTCTTCGGAGTATTCTGCAGCAGTCAGAGTGCCTCAGCAGAGGGAGGGAGGAACAGCTGCGTTCCCAACTTCCCTGTCCCTGTCTGGAACAGGGAAATCACATGTCTGTTAACAGTGTCCCCAGGAATGAGGGACAGATCCTAATCCTGACTTACAGAATCCAGGAACACTGAAGGGTGGGTCTTTGGACCTGAACGTTCTGAGCAACATCAATGTCAAAGAGTTATTAATTATGATGCATGATCGTTAATTGTGATTATTATTGCACTCGAGAGACTTGAAGAGGTGGCCTTGAAAAGTGCAGGTTTGGCTTATCTTTAGGCACACCCAGAATACTGGGCAACATTTTTCGATGCTTTGGAGTGGCTGAGGGGGTTATTTCCCAAGATTTCTGATCACCTGGGGCAGTCCCCACTGGGCAGTTTGGGGTTTTAGGTCACCTGGGGCAGTCTCCACTGGGCAATACCAAATGCTTCCAAGAAATCCAATTTTCAACACGACCAAGAAAGCTGAACTCAGGTCCTGGGGGCAATCCTGGTCTGGTAACCTTGCTCTGCGCTGGTTCTTTTTTCCTCTATCCAGCTCCAGGGCTGGATATTTGGTTTTGGTTTAGGGAGCTCTGCAACACATTCCCCTTCTTATTGCAGACATACTTTGGATTGTTTTGGAAAATCCCAACCTGTTCCATGGCTTCTTATGCCAGCCAAAAACTCATCTCAGACATCCATGGCAGTATTTGTATAACTTCAACGTGTATTTAGGAGAGGCCCTTGTAGAGTCAGAGCTCCTAAAACAAGGCCCATCCCCATCAAAGTTGTCTCCTGGTTGTGACAGACGACCAGGAGATCAGAGCGGCCTTTACCCCATTGCTCTGTGTGTCACAATCCAAGGTTCTTCCCACCAAAATCCGAAGGTGGTGCCAGCAAAACACAATTTTGGAAATCAGATGATTTTCTGATGGCAGCAGCGGAGAGTGGAATTCACTCAGGAGCCTTGGATTCATGAAATTGAGTCCCCTTTAGAGTCCTGCAATGTTTGGGAGTGTTTTCAAGGAACTCTGGTTTGAACCAGTCAATAAGAAAACTGCTAGAATCATGGAGTCATGGAATATTAGGATGGAAGGGATGAAGGATCACCCAGTCCAGCTCCTGGCCCTGCCCAGACACCCCAACAGCCCCACCCTGGGCATCCCTGGCAGCGCTGTCCAAATGCTCCTGGAGCTCTGGCAGCCTCGGGGCCGTGCCCATTCCCTGGGGAGCCTGGGCAGTGCCCAGCACCCTCTGGGGGAAGAACCTTTCCCTGATACCCAACAAAACCTCCCCTGGCACAGCTCCAGCATTCCCCGGGTCCTGTCCCTGTCCCAGGGAGCAGAGATCAGAGAAGCCCCTCATGGCAAAGCCCTACAAATGTTTTTATTTAAGATTATACTGGCTCCTGGTTACAATTCGCTTCATTTTCACACCTCACGTTATGAGGCCCTTCAAACAAAACAAACAAACAACCCTCAACAGTTTCCAGTTTTTGTTTGTTGTTAAATATGACTTCGAAAATGTTGGGTCAAGCATCCTCAATAGACCAGGCTGCAGTGTTTGTTTAAAACTCTGAGCAAAGCAAGTCATATGAATGTTTCCAAAGACCCTATTCCAAGAAGTATTTTTGGAAGCATTAATGTTGTGTTTTTTAATGAAGGCCACATTCTGAGGCTACGACACCATATGTCACATTCATTTCTGGGCTGGAAAAAAAAAAGGAAAAAAAAAAGAGAAAAAAAGAAATGGAAACTATGTTTGGCTTTTAAGTGTTTTTGGATGAATGTCTCTGCATGCTTGTCATTGTTCCTTGGATGAGAGGAGAGTTCTTGGGCTGTTAATCCAGTCCATCCAATATATTTTACACTCCATGGGCCTGACTCTCCTCTGCCTGGAAGTGTGTGCAGTCATTTCTGCTCAGGCAAAGGGACTGAAGACCTGAGGAAAAAAATTCCCCCAGGAGAGTTGGTTTTTCTGAAATTTGCTTTTCTTAAATTCATTTTCCATGGATTTGTTGGCTCCATTGAAAACCTACATCCGAACTCTGAAACCAGCTTAAAAATGGGAAAAGTGCTTGTCATTTTTCCATCGAGAACTTGCTGTTTCTGGAGGAATAATGACAGGTTTCCCACAAAAATATTAGGGTTTTTTTTTCCTTTAGGAATATCAGTTAGAAGCATGAAATTGGCAAACAATTGGAATTGTTCTGCTGTGTCCCCATCACTTCTGACTGGTTTGTGTGTCAATGGTTGGGATGTCGTGGAATGAGCTGGAGACCTGCAGGAAAAGGATTTGCCTTTTTAAATGCCGTGTTTTTAATTGGATTCCAGGTGACAAGGAAATTCAATTCCATTTCTAAGGTAACTCTTGTTATTGGTCACTAAATATGGCCCAGCACTGGTGCTGCTCAGTTCTTCTCTGCTCTGACCAAGGAATCTCCTAATCCACATCACTTCCTAAATTTGTGTCACCCACAACTTCCATTAACACCCTCCATGTTTGTTTCAAACTCATTAATCAAGATTTAAATAGTCTTGGCAGCTGGATTTTTTTTTGTTTGTTTGCTTTAAGGAACCGTTTCAGAAGCTTTCCAGGACCTCAGAGAGGTTTCTTTTTTCATTTGAAATGTAAATAATTTTCTCCAAATTGAACGAACATGTCTGTGTAGCACCAGCCCAGTCAAGTTCACTTCCATGAGCAGGTTTTTCTATGCTGAAACATAAAGAATGGTGAATGATCATCTGTTTGATTAATTTTCTGGTTAAAACACACCATCACTGCATTTCCCTGCCCATGAGACTGAAGTTTTACCTCTAAATAAAGGGGTTTTCCCAGTTCTTTTTCTAATGGAGGAAAACAAGGAAAATTGCAAAGAACAATTAATTACCTCCAATATTTGGCCAAATTTAAGTGGTTTGTGCCACTCCTATGACTGCTCAGGGGAGCTTACCCTGCTTTTAATGTTGTTTCATGGGATCATTAAAGGAGTTACTCACAATGGGGTCACCACAAAGGTTTTGATTTCTCTTTTCATCTACAGACCAAATTTTAGGGTTGATAAGGGCATTTCCAACGGGTTGGATTTTTAGCTGTCTCATATTTCCAGGCCTGGTTTTGAGCAAAGATCTGTAATGGCTGCCATGGCCTGTACCCTTCCAAAAATTACCTGTGGTGGCCACAGAGTGAACATGTTCAGATTTGGAAATTCAAATGAAAATAGACTTTCTCTTTTATTTCATAGATTTCCAATGAACAAAGAAAACAACCCCTGGGACCTTCTGTAAGCTGAGGCAGAGATGAGGAAGATGAATGAGCAGAGTGGCTGCTACAGGCCTGTGAATATCCAGGGAAACAAGGTCAGTAACCGTGGCACCTGTCGGGAAAGCCTGGAAAAGGAGGTGAAAAGGCTGCAGAAGAGATTTCTCCACAAGGATGGCAGCTGCAACGTCTACTTCAAGCACATCTTCGGAGAGTGGGAGAGCTACGTGGTGGACATTTTCACCACGCTGGTGGACATCAAGTGGCGCCACATGTTTGTGATTTTCTCCCTGTCCTACGTGCTCTCGTGGCTGTTCTTCGGCCTCGTGTTCTGGCTGATTGCCATCCAGCACGGGGACTTGTTCAGCGACGAGGAAGTCACCCCCTGCGTGGCAAATGTGCACAGCTTCACGGGAGCCTTCCTGTTCTCCCTGGAGACCCAGACCACCATCGGGTACGGGTACCGCTGCGTGACTGAGGAGTGCTCGGTCGCCATCCTCATGGTGATCCTGCAGTCGGTGCTGAGCTGCATCATCGACACCTTCATCATTGGAGCAGCCTTGGCCAAGATGGCCACAGCCCGGAAAAGAGCCCAGACCATCCGTTTCAGCTACTATGCCGTGGTTGGGCTGAGGGACGACAAATTCTGCCTTATGTGGCGCATTGGGGACTTCCGGCCCAACCACATGGTGGAGGGCTCGGTGCGAGCGCAGCTGCTGCGCTACAAGGAGGACAAGGAGGGGAGGATGACCATGGAGTACAGGGACCTCAAGCTGCTCAATGACCAGATCATCCTGGTCACGCCAGTGACCGTCGTCCATGAGATCGACAGCGAGAGCCCCTTGTACGGCCTGGACCGCAAAGCTCTGGCCAAGGACAACTTTGAGATCTTGGTGACTTTTGTCTACACGGGTGACTCCACGGGGACTTCCCACCAGTCACGGAGCTCCTACGTTCCCAGAGAGATCCTGTGGGGCCACAGGTTCAACGATGTCTTGCACGTCAAGAAGAAGTACTACAAGGTGGACTGCTTGCAGTTTGAGGAGACCACGGAGGTGTACGCCCCTCACTGCAGCGCCATGCAGCTGGATCGCAAGGAGCAGGAGTGGACCCGTGCAGAGAAGACGCAGGAAAAACAAGCAGAGAAGTCAGCCCTGGAGATCAAGTCTAACCAAAAGTCCTTCAGTGCTGTTGCCCTCATCACCAGCTGTGAGGATCCAGAAGACCCAGTGAAAACTCCCAGCCAACATCCTGGAGAGGTTTCCTACAGGAAAGCAGCTGTGACCTTAAGCAGGCTCTCCATAGAGTCCCAAATCTAACTTTTCCTGCCGTTAAAACCCCTCCCAACAAATTCTTCCCTTGAGCTCCTCGAATACAAGCAGTGAACTCGTGTGCAGCAGTATTTATATCCCAGACCTCGCTGACAGCGTACCCACGCTGTCACACACTGTCCCACACTGTCCCACACTGCTGGGCTCTGCCTGCTGTGGGCACCAGTGACAGATCAGCTGTGGCATGAGGGAGCAGCTTCCCCTTGGGATGCCCAGGGAGCCCCTGCACTTGAGCAAGCCCCATGTGAACTTTCTTCCCCTGCAGGGACCAGGGTTGGCCATGCCCAGAGACAGAGAATGACCTTGGCAGGGCACACAAACCGTGCCCTGTGCCCTTCAGGTCAGGGGTTTCAAAGCTGCCTTGTTTGGAAAGCCCATTCCCAGTCCCTCCAAGAGGCTCTGAAGCTCCATTATCCCAACAAATGATTCCTCAGATGCAGCCTCATCCCAGAGCTCCTCTGGGGAATGTGTGGAGCTGTTATTTGTCGGACAATGGAATAACTGACCCCAGTGTTCCTAGGTGGCTTTGGACACCTATTTACACCCTGCCCAGTCCTGTGGGATCCACAAAGCTGGAGAGTTTTCATTTTGCTGGTCATGAGCCATTCCCTGAAGTGCTGCTCCCTCAGCAGCTGGAGGGATGCAGGAAGTAAAGAAAAAATCAAAACAAGACCTCCAGTTTTAAATTAGCAAAATCAGGTTGAGCCTTGAGGAGAAGATCATGTTTGGAGCAAGCTGTGCAATATTTTATATCAAATCCTCTTTCATTTCATTTCATTTTTCTTTTTAGCATGCTGCGCTTCTTTGCAAACACAAAGATCAATCTGGAGAACAAACAGGGTGATTTTGTCAAAATGAAAAATGTTTGTCTCAGATGGCTGTGTAAAAATGATCCTTCACAGAGAAATCCAGCAACTCCTCTGTCGGCTCAAACTGGGAAAAAAAGGAAAATGTTGATGCTCTGAAGGTGTCTGTGGCGTGCAAGTTCCGTGCTCTGCACATCTCTGTAATTATTTCATGAGCAATGCCTCATCATGCTTTTGCCCCTGATGATTGCAGTTCCTTTGCGTTGTGTTTAATTACCCTGCGAATATAAAATAATCATCTCTGAGTTTGTGGGATTGATCTCACCCAACCTTAGCAGCAAAGAAATCCAGTGTTGGTTGCTGTCTGTGTTACTGGAACTCTTCTGTCTCCACAGGCGAGTCCATCCCACCTTCCTTGGGTTTTTAGGGAGCTGAGGGAAGCAGGATGAGTTTATCCTGGAAATGTTCATCCCTCTCCATTTATTGCTGAAGGAGATGAAACGACTGCTGTGGTAATGCTGCCTAACTTTAGGCTGCTAAAATTAGCTCTGACGAGTCATTCACATCATTCTGACTAATTAATTGGGTTTTTATGAGCTCATCATGTTTAATGAAGAAAAAATAGCCTGCTAACTGTTTTTTTCCCCTGCAATTTAGTCCATGTAGTAGTAGGATTGCTGGATTATTTTAATGTATTTCTCTTTTGCTAGCACTTGTCTCTGGATAAACGTGGTCCCTTTAGGTAAAACCAAAGCCTGGGGGGTGTTAGTTATTCCAAAACTCATTAATTAGCCTATTTTATGTGCTGATTCATCAGCAGCAACCACTTATAAGCACAGTAAAAACCATCTTCATGTATCCTGGCTTTAAACACTGGCAGACGTGGGGGAAACAGTGTAGAAAAAAAAGGAAAGGAATGTAGGAAAATGTAGGAAAATGTAGGAAAATGTAGAAGGGTCTCAGTACTTCTGTGGTGTTGGAAAAAACACCACTGGGATTGAATAAAATAGAATATCACCTTCCAGACATGGGAATTAACCCTTCCACACCCCTCAGACCCTGGCTGGGGTGCGTTTAGTCAAGGCAGGGCACCCCTTTTTGGGAAAGATGTGGAGCAATTGGAAGGGAATGTGGAGAGCCTGGCAGTGAGGAAGGAGGGAAATGACTCAAGGTGTTTCAGTCCTAAAACGGGTTGGGAGGCAAAGAGCTCTAAAACCCAGAAATTGCAGTCAGAGGGAGGGAGGGACAGGAAAAGAGGGGCTGAAACTGGGGGGAAAGGGAGGGAAAATAATTAGGAAAGACTTAAAGAGGGTGAGGGTGACAGATGAGGGTGAGTGTGACAGACATGAGGATTTGTAACCTCTGGGGTGGCTCTGGGGAACCTGATGGAGGAGGAAACAGGGTCAGGAGTGAGACAGGAAGGCCAAGCTGGAGCTTCCCAAGCCTGCTGCTCTGTGATCCCGTGATTTCCACAAACAGGGAATGTCTCCCGTGGACACAGCTGAACTGCTCGCTTTGCCAGAGCTCACCCACAGTGTTTGCTTCACTGCAGAGTAAAGGTACTCAGAGAGGTGAGACACTACTGAGATGAGTGGCCAAAATCCCCAAATTCCTTCCGAAGGTGCCACTTCCAGGTGCTGGGTGTGAAAGCAGCTCCTCCTCTGAGATGAGAAGCTCAGCTGCCTTTCCCTCCCCAAGTTCTCTTCCCTGTGAGCCCCTGGAAAAAATTCTTCCTTTTGGAATGGCTTTGCTGGGAGTGAAAGTACCAGGAGCCTGATTTAGGGGTTTGTCCGGTGGTTTTTGGTACACGGAGACACAAATAATGGGTATAAATGCCCGAGTGTGGATGGTAAAGTGTGCCTGGGTCAGCTGATGAGGATCAGGAAGGAACTCCTCTCCTGGGCATGTTAATCCATAAAAAGCTAAACACTAAATTTTCTCCTGCTTTTATCTCCAGCCTCTGATCCCAGCCCATGCTGGAGACAGGATACTGGGGAGTCACTGCTCTCTGGCTTTTCTTCTGATAGCTGTTTTAATTTCATTTATCCCAGCACAAACACGATGTGTAATAATAACAATGTATAGCAAAACAGGCAGTTTCAGGTTGGTTTTTTTTAATGAATAAAGACATCACAATAAAGAACATTTCTCTGCCACACACCTTGTGAGAGCACATTGGGCTTTTCTTCCCTTCAGCTACAGGTTTTTAGCTTCCATATCCAGTTTCTCTGGGCACCCTGTGCCAGGATCTCTCCACCCTCACAGGGAATAATTTCTTCCTAATTTCTCATCTAAATCCACCCTCTGGCAGTGGGAAGCCATTCCCTGTGTCCTGTCCCTCCATCCCTTGTCCCAAGTCCCTCTCCAGCTCTCCTGGAGCCCCTTCAGGCCCTGCAAGGGGCTCTGAGCTCTCCCTGGAGCCTTCTCCTCTCCAGGTTTATATTTAGGTGGGCCCTGACTGTGTTCTGGGTAGAGCCAGTTCTTAATCCTTCCTCCCTAGGAAAGGACCTAGGAAAGCTTCCTGCAGGGCACTGGACAACAGAAAAATAGTACAAATAGGATAAATAAGATAAATAGGATGAATGGGATAAATAGGATAAATAGGATAAATGACAGCGAGACTCTTCCTCACCCATCTGCTCTTTCTCCACGAGGACTTCCCAGGGATTTTTTCCCATCCCCATTGCAGGGCTGAGCAATGAAAAAAGCAAAGAAGCCTCCCAGAAACCCAACCAAAATAACAACATGTGCATCCCCCAGCAGGGACACAGACCTTACCCTCCAGTTGTTCCCAACTCATCGGAGGAATGTTCCCACCAGCCCCAAGGGAAGAACCTGGGTGCATTTTGGGCAGTTCAGTGGTGAAACAACAGGACCTTCCAGGGCATTGCACATCTCCTTGGGGCTTCCAAGAGCCAGTTCCTGGGGCTGAGGATCAGTAGCTTCTTCCCAGCCACCACGAGGCAGGAACCAGAATTTCTGTGTTAGAGTTGCTCTCACCCCATCCCTGACTTTTCCACAAAATTTACCAGCTGAAGCAAAATTCTGAACACCAGAGAGAAAACACAAACCACCCTGCACTGGCCTCCTGACTCATGGTTAGAACTTCATCCTGGTTATTTTCCCTTGGAAAGCAGTGCCGTTGTTCCGGGTCAAGATTAATTTCTGTCAAAGGGGATATAATCAGAGATTATTATATCATTTATTTTTCCAGCCTTGCTCACCACCATTCATTAGGGCCGCTGGCATCTCCTCCCCCGTTATCATGTGTCATTTGGTGCATAGTTTGTGTGAAGTTGGGTCTCAGATGTGGGACAGGACATTATCCCCTTGTTTATCCCCTGTTTCTCACTCGCTGTGCAGGAGGTCTGAGCTCACTTCAGAAAAAAAACAGGTACCATCCAGGGCATCAGAAATGTTGTGTAGGAGGGGAAAAAAATTGCTTGGAAGCTTTTTTAATCTCTTAAATCTTTGCTGGTTGGAGCTGGGAACCTGCAAACAGAGGGGGTTGGTGTCTGTGGTGGGCAGGAGAGGCCCGAAGGAGGGAAAAGGAAGAAGCATCTGACAACGGAGTCACTTCCAGGCAGACAAGAGGAAGTGTGACACAGATGGAACCAGGCTTAAAAAGAAGTTTACATCTGGGCTGAAAAATGTGGATCGGTGTTTTCACCGGGCTTAAAAATCACAGCATAGGAGCTGCTTCCAGAACTGCGAGGTTTTTGTGGGGTCAGTCCTGGTGGCTGAGGAGCTGCTGGGGATGAACATCGGGCAAGGGCAGTGGGAAGTTGGGCAGTTCTGGTTTGGGCTTGTGCTGCTCCCTGGAAAACCAGGAGGGTTTGGGACTGGGATATCAACACCTCTCAGTATTTTCTTCAGGCCAAATGACACAAAATTACCTTGGACTGGCAAAAATGCACAAGGATTTCCCATCCAGGTGTGTCATGGAATCATGGAGTGGTTTGGGATGGAAGGGAGCTCAAAGCTCAGCCAGTTCCACCCCTGCCACAGGCACAGACACCTTCCACAGATCAGGCTGCTCCAACCTGGCCTTGGACACTTCCAGGGATGGGGCAGCTGCAGCTCAGGGGGGAATTTCTCCCAAATATCTCATCTGAACCTCCCCTCCTCCAGTTTAAAACCATTCCCCCTTTTCCTATCACTGTCTTCCCACATAACAAGCCGCTCTCCCTCTTTTTTGCCATCCCCCTTTAGGGTCTGGACTGATCCTGATCCCGATCTTAATCCCATTCCTGATCCCGAACCCAATGCTGGTCCCGATCCTGATCCCAATCCTGATCTCAATCCCGATCCTGATCCCGAACCCAGTGCTGGTCCTGATCCCGATCCCAATCCTGATCTCAATCCCAATCCTGATCCCGAACCCAATGCTGGTCCTGATCCCAATCCCAATCCTGATCTCAATCCCGATCCTGATCCCGAACCCAATGCTGGTCCTGATCCCAATCCCGTTCCCAATCCCAATCCCGTTCCTGACCCCGATCCCGATCCTGATCTCAGTCCCGATTCTGGTCCAGCTCCTGATTCCAATCCCGATCCTGACACGTTCCCGATCCTGACACGATCCTGATTCCAATCCCGGTCCAGATCCACATCCCGATTCTGATTCTGATCCTGATCCCGATTCCAATCCTGATCCCGTTCCCGGTCCCGATCCCGTTCCCGGTCCCGATCCCGGGTCCCGGCCCCGATCCCGATCCCGATCCCGATCCCGTTCCTGGTCCCGGTCCCGATCCCGATCCCGATCCCGTTCCCGGTCCCGATCCCGGGTCCCGGCCCCGATCCCGATCCCGATCCCGATCCCGTTCCCGTTCCCGGCCCCGATCCCGATCCCGATCCCGATCCCGATCCCGTTCCCGTTCCCGATCCCGTTCCCGTTCCCGGTCCCGGTCCCGATCCCGATCCCGATCCCGGCCCCGATCCCGGTCCCTCGGCCGCCACCTGGCGGCAGCGCCCGGAACTGCGGCGGGCGCCGGGCGGTCACCGGAGCATCTGCGGCGACAGCGGCGCCGAGGCCGCGCCAGGCTCAGCCCCCGCCAGGCTCAGCCCCCGCCAGGCTCAGCCCCCGCCGCCTTCCTCCGGCTCCAGCACCCCTCGGGGGCCGTTCTGCACCTCCCGGGATGGGACCCTCGCCCGTCCCGAAATGCCCCCCCCAAAAAGTGGGGTCAACCTGTTGTCAGTGAATTCCCTTTATTCACAGTATTTCCCGACCAGCACAGCTCTGAGACTCAGCACCGTAAATCAGCACAGAACACATTTTGATATAAAATTGATCGGGCATTTGCTGGTTTATTTTCCGTCGTTGCCCTTTATATATAGCAGCAGAGCTGGGGGGAGGCGGCCCCATTTGGCAGCTTAGGTAAATATAGCCGGGCAAACCTGGCTGCTCTCCACCAGGAACCTTTCAAACAGGGCCATGAGCTATTTGTGGCCAAAGGGACAGAGTTGGGGACGTATCAGTGACCAAGAGCTGCCCGTTTGTTCGGGCCAGGGAACGTGTGTGCGTGTAGAAAGGCAACACTGATGTTTATTGTGTAAAACTCTGCACAGAAAGGCTCCAGAATAGAAATGCCTGAATAATTATCTCATCTCCAGTGCCATGTCCACTTCTGGATGCACATTTTCCATCGAGCAGCTTCGTGCGTTCTCTCACGCACGGGAGGAGCTCCAATGAAACATCTGCTGAGCCATCCATAGCATCCTCCTCCTTCACATCCTTTCTCCGGGCTCTAGGAAGCTGCGCAAGTGTCAGGCAGCTGCTCTGCTGCGACTACTGGGCAGTGCGCTCGCTGCTCGTGCTTCCCCATCTTTGATCACAGGGTGTCTCTCAGCCTTGCCTGACAGGGCAAGGACTATTTTTGGTCTGGTGTTCGTTCGTCACGATCCCAGCTTGGCCCAGGTGCCAAAAGGAGCTGGTGGCCTCTGTGTGACCGTGGTGCAGAGCAGCAGCAGGGAGGAGGCTGTCCCAGAGCCTCCCCAGTCCCCCTGCTCCATGCTGGGGCTGTGTTGGGTGTCTCCGGCAGGAATTTTGGCTGGTAAATGCCTTGTTGGGGTAGCCATGCCCTGAGTGGGGCAGGAAAAATAGGAATTGTGCATCAATGCTTTCAGATCTCCGAGTGGCAATCAGAAAGAGCCCAGGGAGTGTCTCCAAGGGGAAACCTCCCCTGCCCACCCAGGTCAAGGCCCTTACTCATGGGAAGTAAATGTGACCCTACCAATTCCATGGGAGGGTTTCCAGGGTGGCCGGTGGTAGGATGTGAAGTGAGAAATGAAATGTGGTGTTTTGTGGCAGTTCCTGCAGTTACTCGTCACACTGATTAAACTTCTCTCCAGTGGTCACTTCTTCCACAGGCAACCACTCAGTGAGAAGGTGTTTTTTGTCTTTCCTCCCATTTTCTCCTTCTTTTTGGAGAAGTCCCAGGTAAAGCAGTCAGATGTGGTTCTTTACAGTCACACACAGCACCAGCCATGAGGCATTTCCCAACACCCTCCAGCAAACCCTGGTAGTACAGAAGTCCTAAACCCACAGAATTCCTTTGCTACAGACCAAAACTGTGGGAGAATGGTTTGGAAAACCTCTGGTGATAGCAATCCTCAGGATTTGGGGTGAGCAGCTCCAGCAGGGAAGTGCCACATATGAATATGTCTGCACACGTGGATGGGGACTGAGACAGCTCCCATCCCTTTCCTCACATTGATAAAAGGTGACAGTCCCTGCCAATTCCAGCTCCAGTTTCACCCCTCTGCAATATTTGCACTTTCCCCAGCTGTGTAATTACTGTGGTGCTAATTTTATCTGAGATGATGAAAGCCCTGGAACAGCGTCTCCACATAAAGGGAGGATCCACACCCTGCCCCAGCCCCCTGGGCCTTATTTGAGCAAAGGAAATCGTGGCTTTGACTTGTGGATTTGCTCCCTGGGGAGGCTTCTCCTTCCCAGAGTTACCTGAAGCACAGCTGAGGGCAGAGAAGAGCGAGGTCAAGGATGTTTCGTGCTGGGAACTCAGAGCGTTGAGGGCTGAGGTGTTGCCTCACAGTAAATTTCCTTATTCAGATTAAATTACTCACCCAGATCTGCTTCTTCTCTTTGCTCCCCTGTGAGAGCAGCCACTCCAGACACCAAACAGCACAAAGATGCTTGGAAGCCTTTCATTCTTTCCGGGCCTTCCAAAAAGATTCAAAGTCAATTGCCATTTCAGATGGAGATTCAGAACAGACACTCCTTCAGCTTGAAAAAATTACAGCGGAGGACGGTCAGAGGCGAAGCAATTTGCCAGGGCTTGAGGAGTGTGAATAATGCAGAGCAAAGAGCTCTGTGCAGCCTCCAGTGTGCAGTCCTGCCTTCCCTGGAGTGCTGGGGATCAGCAGCACAGGTGGGGATGAAGGAAAGCTGAGCTGGTGGGGGATTTCTGACTTGTGGAAAGCTGGAGGGGATGGATTTGTGGGAACAAACAGCCAGAATTGATGGGCATTGCTGGCACTTGATCCTGAGCTCTGGAGTCACCCCATCAGGACAGAGGCACAAAGCCAGCCCGTTGTTCCCTGCTCTGCTCTGTTCTGCACAGGTTTTTTGATGTCACCTCTGGTGGCAGAGAGCACAAGCACCTTCCAGTACTGTCACAGGCGATGTGACGAGCCCCTGCTCATTCTCTTTCTCTCTTTGTCTCCCTCTTTACCTCTGATTGTCCCCACATGTGATCTCTGCCCTTTGTCAAATCAAGACAGTCCCAGCCTGGGTGCTGGGTGTCCCCTCTGCCTGTCACAGGTGACCTCAGGGGGCATTTGGCCCCCAAAATGTGCTGGGATTAAGATGAAATATCTCTCAAAGCGCAGCTCTAATTTGAGGTTTCTGCTCTGAGGCCTCTCGGGAGGGATGGGAACTTCTTGGATCAACCTTGGCTTGTTTGGAGCCACAGACCTGTGGTGTGATTCTGGACACCTGCCCAAAATCCTGGGTGCCAGGCCAGTGGGCAGCAGGGGAGGGACCCAGGGAGGGACCCAGGGACAGGACACAGGGAAGGAACCAGGGAGGGACCCAGGGAGGGACCCAGGGGAGAAACCAGGGAAGGGACACAGGGAAGGGAACCAGGGAGGGACCAGGGAGGGAACCAGGGAGGGAACCAGGGAGGAACCAGGGAGGGACCCGGGAAGGGAACCAGGGAGGAACCAGGGAGGGAACCAGGGAAGGAACACGGAGGGGGACACAGGGAAGGGACCAGGGAGGGACACAGGAAAGGCACCCAGGATGCTCCTGCAGGTCCCATTTCACCTGAGGGGAGCAATCCCAGGAACCCTGGGACCTGCGATGCCACCACAGCACCACGATGTCACCAGGTCTCACTGTCACCAGCTCTGACATTTATCAGCTTTCCACACCAATTGCTCAACATCTGATGGGAAAAAGCACAACTTTTCCCCCTCCAGTCCCTGTCACAAGGTTGTTTAATAGGGTTTGGGCATCAGCTCAAGTAATACCAGAGGATCCAAGCCAACTCCTGAAGAATTAGGGAGATTACAAAGAAACTCATGGCTCACGTTGAGGTGCAGCGTTCCCCAGCACAAACCAGGAGAGAGCCCCCTCCTGCCACCATCCTGCCCCTCCTGGCACCCGGATCAGGCTGGCCCAGAGCACAGGACATTCTGTTTGGCCCAAATTCCAGCGCAGGATGCCCAGGGCTGGGTGGGGAATCCTTCCCCTGTGAGTAAGTGAAAGGCAGAGCTGGGCCTGGAGGCACAAAATGGCATCAGAAAAGCAGATAAGCAGCACAAGATCGTGATAGCAGGGGAAAGGAAGCTGTGGCGTTTACTTGCTGAGGATAATTTCCCCTCTGACGACAGATTTTTCAAGTGGCAGAGGTGTTTTCACGGCTGGGCCTTGGAGGGCTGGTCCAAGTAATCAGCCCAAAACAATCCCAGGAAGTTTAAGCCACAGTTTTGAGCTCGGTTTGGTTGTACTCATCTGTTTGGTTTTAGTTCGGAGGGACATTCTGAGAGGTGCCAGCTGATTTAATTTGTGCTCCTCCTTCCCAGCCCTGCAGGAGTTCCAGGAAGGGCTGAGCTCCACATGTGCCAGGGACCTGCTCTGTATGTCCTGGCCAGGATCTCCTTGGCTTTCTGAGCAGGGAAGGGCAGGCAAAGCGGGGAAAAGATGCTATGAATGCTCTGGAAGGCCTCGAGGCTCTCCCAAAGAGCTTGGACCGCTCCCTACCAGCTCCAGCATCTCCAGGACCATCCCCGGTGCAGCTGGTAGAGAAGTTCAGTCATTGTTGATGGGAAGAATCCAGCCCAAACACACCCAAACCCACCCAGTGCCCTCTCAGGGAGCGTCTCCTCCAGTGCCATGGGGATGGAAGTTCCCAGTGGATGTAAAAACCCCAGTGCTGCCTCCTCAGGAATCTCCAGCTTGTTTTCTGCTGTGGTTTTCCTTCCACAATGGCCAGTGATCTAACTCTCTGTTTTTAGCACAGTTTATTTGCTTTCCAGGAGGGAAAATAAACTCTGATATTGTCACTTATGTTGTGGCCACAGACTCTGGGCGAGTTGTGAGGCTCTGGTACAAAGTGATAGAAAACACTGAGGACATTTGATCTCAGCTAATCTACTGGAATAAAAAGTGTGGGAAAGAGAGAACAGTCATTTATGTGGCATTAGCAGAAATCGGAGGCTTTCAGGTTGATCAGTGCAGGTTTCACCGAGTGGATACCCTGGTAGGTAATAAATGCTCAGCAGCAGAAATGCAGCAGGCACAGTGCAGGGAAATCATGCAGGGTTTACCAGAGGCTCCCTGGTCGCTGCTGGGAGCAGGTCCCATTCCATACCCACATATCCCACACCATTTCCCTCTCAGAAACCACCAAACCTCACCTTGGAAGGTGAAGATGCCTGGTTCTGACCCCTTTGGTGCCCCAGGTGTGAATACAAGCTGCATTCACAGTTTGTCAGCAGCAGAGATGCACAGAAGGCAGGTGATTTGCAATAATTTTGCTTAGAAAAGACAAAAAATTTTCCAGCTCTTGCTGTTGCAACTGAGTTCTTGTTCTTTCTTGCCACTCCCTTTCCCATTGGAAACTTTCCACGTCTCTGCCCGTGGTGGCACTCTCAGGTCTCTCCTTTATCCCTGCCCTGGTGCAGCCAAAGAAACACGGCCCAGCCCCTGTCCCTGAGCCCCTTGGGCTCTGCAGGTGAAGCTTGAAAGTTGTCCAAGCACCACGAGGGCTTTGGAGTGAGCAGGTGACTTGACTTGGCTGAACAATCCCAATTCTCTTTGCCTTTTCTCCCAAAAGAGAACAAGAATTGGGGCTGGAAAAGATGAGAGAGTTGGGATTGTTCAGCCTGGAGAAGAGAAGATTTGGGGTGACCTCACTGTGGCCTTCCAGTGCCTGAAGGAGCTGACAGAAAAGATGGGGAGAGACTTTGGACAAGGGCTGGAGGGACAGGACACAGGGAATGGCTTCCCACTGCCAGAGGGCAGGGATGGATGGGATACTGGGAAGGAATTGTTCCCTGGGAGGGTGGGCAGGCCCTGGCACAGGGTGCCCAGAGCAGCTGTGGCTGTCCCTGGATCCCTGGCAGTGCCCAAGGCCAGGCTGGACATTGGGGCTTGGAGCAGCCTGGCACAGTGGGAGGTGTCCCTGCCATGGCAGGGGATGGGATAGGAAGAGTTTCAGGTTCCTTCCAACCCACATTCTGGGATTTTATGGCTCTGATTTATGACTGCCCACAGCAGGGAACCACTTAAAAACCAACTGGCATCCACTGCCTTGAGAGCCTCCTGCTCACAGACAAGATCCATAACCAGGAGTCTTAAAACCAGAGAAACACCAAGATGCCCTCACCCTGCTGCGTTCAGCTGATCCCGGTTTTGGAAAACCTGGCAGGGCAGTGACATTCACAGCTGGAGCTGTGAGGGAGAGAATGAAAGTGCAGTCCCACACTTGTGCGTGTGGGAGCTGCTGGCTCTTAACCCTTTTCCTTCCAGCAATTGTCAAGATCCCCATGGCAGCTCCATGAGCATGTTCTCACCACTCTGGCAAGTTTTATTAACCACTAACTCCCTTTCCCTGGAGATATCCAAAGAATGGGAGCTGTGGGAGATCAGCAGATAACTGGGAGATTAACAGGAAAATCTCGGCTTTGGGAATATGCCATTGCTTGGTCACTTTGATCACTCACACTAATTATTCCTCCTCGTTTATCTGAAAATGCCTCCTTATTAATCTGAAAACGCCTCCCCACTGCTGTCTCTGAGCTCAAAGTGCCCCGACTGACTGATGGCTTGACAAGGAAAATTATGGAATATTGCTGTGTCACAAACGATGCCAAATGTCCATTTATTGGATTTCTGGAAGATTATCCACAATCCTGGATTGTGGAAACAGGTCCCTGAATAGTGCTGGACCTGTCTGCTTGGAGGAAATATGGAATGTGCCAGGTGTACATGAAATATCAGCTGAATATTTCCTAATCACTCAAAGGCCTTTGACCCTGCACGGAGAGCTCAGAGCTCCCTTTTTACCAACATCGCATTTTATTGGGTCTGAAAGTTTAGCTGGGAACTAAAGATGCTTTAAATTAGGCGCCTTAATCTGGTGAGAACCGAGCCACACGGAATCCAGCGCTGGAAAGGAGTTTTCCTTGGCAGAATTTGTGGGTTGCTGTTGGATTGGGAGTTAGATACAGCTCCTGCTAGCAGTGGATTTCTGTTTGGAATTCGGTATTTCAAGATTTCCTCACCTTGCTCCCCACATGCCCCTCCGGCAGCAGCAAGGACTGAAAATATATTTATTTTTTTCCAAAATACAGTCGCTGCCCGGTGATTTACCTTTAGGATAAGCCTAACTAAGGCAGCCTGAAATCTTAAGTGAAGATTTTTGGACACAGAATACATGGTTGAAGAAAACAAACGTGGATGGGGTCTGAGTTCCACTCTTCTCAGGTACCCAAAGCCTAAATTCAATTTCCTCTGTCGAATTTCATCCCTCCCATGGACAAAGCCATTTTCATCCAGCAGAACTGCACATCTGTAGATCCCATTTGCTTGCAAATCTCTTTATTTGCTCTCTCAAGTCTTATCAAACATGCAAGCTTCTCTCTGGGGAATTTTCATTGGATTTCCCCATTCCTTCTGTTACCAGCGTGGGCTCATTTTCCCTTGGAGATCCCAGCATTGGACCTATAAAGATCCAGTTAATGCCTAAACCCCGGGAGGTTACTGGGAATGGGGAAACCACCTTTTCCTGAGGAATTTTTTCCAGTTGACTTCATGGTTAGGGAAGAAAGGCAAACTCACGCCAGTTTACATGCGTGGAAAGGGTGAGACCCAAAAAAATAAAAGCCCAACGTGTTATTTATGGCATTTCTTCTCCTCTTGTGGAAAGCTCTGATTCCCCCAGCCCGTGTTTTCTTTGCAAGCACAATACAATTAAGCCATTTTCAGCTGGCAATAAAATCCTTGAGAACCAGAGCAGATTTGGCCACTTGAGGAGATGAGGACTAATGCAATCTGATAATTAGGTCCTTTCAGCGCCAAGGCAGAAAAAGCAATTTAATAACGTCTCCCGTGGAGTGAGGCGGGGGCTGAAGCCTCTGGTGCAGCTGCCAAGGCCTGGGCCTGCAGCACAGCTCCCAAATTTCCTTCCAGGGGCAATCTGCAAGCTGAGGGACAGGGTGGCTGTGGTGACAACTGAGGGGAGAACTGTGACAGGAGAAATACGCGAGTGTTCTTCCTTCCCAGAGCCTCCCTCTCCCTTGGTACCATTTTTGCTGCAGATAGAGGGTCTTGCCTTGAAAATCCCTCAGCCCATGAGCATTTCACATCGCTCTTCTGTTATTTCAGTGAGAGATTTCCGAGGCAAGGCTACGTTTCAGATTGGAAAACCATCCATGGAGAGAAGGAAAACAACCCCCTCGCTCAGCGCTGAGGGTTAAGTTTTCAGCTGTCTCACCCTCTTTGTCCTGGCTTGTTGCAACAGGAAAGGGTTTTTTAGAAACTTTTCTTGTAACTTCAGCTTCCCTGTTTGGAGGTTTGGAAGGGCTCCTGTTGCTGGAGCCCACGCAGGCGGCTCTGTTATGGTTTTCATTATCTGTGCAATAGGTTTAGAATCGACATTTCATCCTAAGAAGAGCTTTCTGGGCAGAGCTGCCCCGTCTTTGAGAGAGCTGTGAAACAGTAGTGATGGATCTGCTCTACCCTGCCTCGTGTGAAATGCTGAATGGCTGAGTAAGCCTTACTCATCTGGGCAGATAAATCTGTAGTAGGGCTGTATTTTTTATCAGTCGCTTCGCATGAGTAAAGGCTGAGTAAGAGTCTCCAAAGCCGGGCTGCAATCTGGAATATCTTGGAGATATTGCACAGGGAATTGCTGCACCCATCCCCCAGCTGAGCACCTCTGAGCAGGAGTGGATCACAGCTCTTTATTTCACTGCCACATAGATGGGCAAATACTTCTTCAAGGTTCCTCAAATTGTTATTTTAGCAGTTCATGGGAAGTACACAAAGAGCAACAAGGGAAATCTTTTCTCTGTTATAGGTACACGAACTGTGTCTTTCAAATCCTGTGCATTTAATTATCTTCATCTCACTGAATGGATAAACTAATTGCAGTCATCCCCCTTATAGATTCTGCTTTCCAGATCCATCATTCATAAGTTTTGCACTTCTCTTCCCCTTGCAAACGAACGGAGCCACCCAAGAACAACTCACAAACAGCATGATTGCCCAACTTGCCAGATTGCTCAACAAACAGAAGCACTTGTCTCTCCTTCCCCCTCCCCACCACGTAAATTCTACGCCTCCTGCTCACACAAATGTGGCACTCGTGAACCAGCTGCTCTCGGCCGTTGTGTTTATTGCTGCAACAATGCGGCACTTCCTCATCAGGGATGTGGGGAACTCGGCAAACGCCGCCGGTGCCAGGCACGGCAGCTGGTGGGATGGAGCAGCAGCAGCGTGGGGAGGCTGCTCTTGGAGCCTCCACGCCAGGAGGGAGCATTTGGGCAGAGCATTTCCACCGAGGATTTCAAGACAGCTCGTGGCAGAGTTGGAAACTTTGCAAACAAACGAGGAGGAGGAGGAGAGTTTAAGCAACGAGGAGCGACTGCAGGCCCTGGCATTGCTGTGGAAAGTAAGGAATCATATTTACAGCCTGCTCTGGACATTGTAAGAAGCTCTCTGGAGGCCAACCCGCTTGGAGCAGTCTATCCCTCGGCAGCTCCAGGCTGACCTTCTGCTGATTCCCACTGCCTTTCCCGGGAGCATCCCCCGCACCCGTTTTTGGGTGTTTCAGGGGCTGCTGTCGCAGTGCTGGGTGCAATTCAAGGTGTTTATGCCAGTTCCTAAAGCCTGGGGTGCTCTGCCCCCCTGCAATCAGCAGACACCTTATTTTTCCAGCACACCACGGGCTCCTCCATGGATTTCAGCTGTTTGCTCTCAGGAACTCAGCTTCCCGAGGGCAGAGACAGTGTCTGCTGCGGACACCTGCCCTGGAACCCAACACCCCTGCTCTGGCCATCAGAGCTGGAGCTTGGCAAACCTCAGGCTGTGCTTACAAGGCTGTTTTTGTTCCTGCAAGGCTCCCGGCCAGGCATTTCATCCTTATTTTCTTTGTCTTAGGCCACGTCCACTGTAGGGAGGACAAGCTGTTAAAAGTCATTTGGATTTCTGTATATTTCAACCCAGGCCAGCCTGACCGAGCTGTCACAGGTGACTGAGGGAACAAAGCCGTGGATCCCATGCCCTGCAGCCAGGCTCGTCCTTCCCTTGCTTCCAGCCTTGCTCCAAAAGATCTTAGTCCAGGGATCAAAGCTCTTGTTTTGGAAGGGATGTTTCATCTGAGTTAAAGAGAAGGATTTTCGGTTTAGGAGAGGTGTTGTGCTGTGCTTGTCTGGCTTCTCGTGCCTGTTAGGGTCGGGAGTTTGGGATGGGACACCCTGCATCCTGGCATTTCCCTTCACTAAAATAAAGAAAGGGACAAAAGGAACGAAACTGTTCTGTCTCCGGTATTTCTTCTCACTGCCCGGGGCCTCGGACATCAGCCCAAAACATGGGAACAGGAGCGAGCGGGCACCCAGCTCCCACACGGGACCATCCCAAACTCCCTGTGAAGTCCCGCAAAAGCCTTTATCGCTGCCGAGGGAGGCTGAGGGGATGCCCGCGGCAGGTGCCGGGTGCCCGCGGGAGCAACCGGAGGGTCCCGGGGCCGGGGAACGAAACCGCACCGGCGCTGCCTCCCCGCAGAGCCGATGGAGCGCGGCCGTCCCCGTTCTCCACCGCGGCTTCTCCCGGGAGTCTCCGCACGGGGAACCTGGCGCCTTCTCCTGGCCCCCTCTGCACCGGGGACCGGGGAACGCGGCGTCTTCTCCTGGAGACCCTCTGCACTGGGGATCCAGGGACGCGGCGCCTTCTCCCGGGACCGTCTGCACCGAGTACCCGAGGACCCGGGGACCCTGCGTAGAGGGGACCCGGTGCCTTCTCCTGGCACGCTCTGCACCGGGAACCCGGGGATCCTCTGCACCGGGGATCCGGGGACCTAGCGCCTTCTCCCGGACCCTCCGCAGAGGGGACCCGGGGATCCGGTGCCTTCTCCGGGCAGCCTTTGCACAGGGGACCCGGGGATCCTCCGCACCGGGGATCCGAGGATCCAGGGACCCGCTGCCTTCTCCCGGGACCCCGTGCACCGGGGAGCCGGCGCCTTCTCTTGGCACCCTCTGCCCGCGGGAGCTTCCGCAGGGGGTACCCGGCGAGCCGCTGCAGCGCGGACCGGGGGACCCAACGCCTTCTCCCGCGACCCTCCTGGCAGCGGGAACCCCGGTTCCGTGCGCCGCTCCGGAGCATCCCGGCTCCTATCCCGGCTCCTTTCCCGGCCCCTCCGGAGCATCCGCGCTCCGCTCCGGCCCCGCCGCTCCCGGCCCCGCTGCCCGTGCTCGCCGCGGCCCCGCCCCCCGGCCCGCCCCGCGCTGTGATTGGCTGCGGGCGCGCGGGGGGCGGGCCCGGCGGGGCCGTATTAAACGTGCCATGGCCGCCCGCAAAAAGGGGCCGCGGGCGGGCGGGAGCGCAGTGCGAGCGGAGCGGGCACCGGGCACGGCCTCGGCACGGATCTACCCCCTGCTCCGCGCCGGCACCTCCCTCGCGGCCGCCGCAGGTAAGAATCGCCTTCTTGCTCCGTCTCTTCCCCTCTCCCTGAGGAGGGGAGGCGATGCGCCGCACGCGCGCTGTCGCGACACCCCCGCGGTAAAAGCTCCGCTTTATGTCGCTGCCTCCGGCTTGGAGAAGAGGGGAACTTCTGCGTTTCTCACGGAGCTATTCTCAGCGCCTACAATAATTCGATAGGTATGGCTGGAGCGCCCGAGCATCTGCTTCCAGCATCTGTTTGTGCTCATAACTTTCCATGCACCAGCTGCTCCCCCCGGGATATTTTATCCTGGGGAAGGGTTGGAAGTTCGCATGACAAGCTCCGTGTCGCACAAAGCGCACCGCTCCATCCCTTTGCCTTCTTCTTGCCTGTTGTTTCCTGCACGGAGAGAGGGCAGAAGCAGCGAGTCTCGGCACTCGGATGCGTGGGTTTGAGCGTCCGGGATGGTTTAGAGGGGTGTGAAATGAACCTGTAGCTTCATTCATCGGCATGCTGCAAACGGGAGGGTTTCTTTATTTTGACCATCCTGCCAAAAAAATGGGAAGCAGGAAAAAAGGCATCTGGGTCGGCAGTGGAGAGCTGTATTGTTTCAGCTTAGCTCATGACAGTGAGAGGAAAAAATACTGATAAGCAAAGGCAGATGGATTTGGGGGGTCAGTGACCGGGCGGGGGCCGCTGGGGACCCGCAGGTGCTGCTGGGGACCCGCAGGTGCCTCTGGGCCGGCTTGAGCCGGACCCGCAGCTCTGTCCCCACCCCGCAGGCTGCCCGCACTTGTCTCCGTGTCTCGGCCTCACCTTTACACTTGTTTGCTGTTCCATCCTCGCAGCCGGTGCGCCGCGTACACCCCCTGCTGATGGCTGTTCCACTCGTAGTTATTTTGTCATCAGCCACAAATACCCCGAGCCCGTCTCCTTGGCAGGACAGCAGATGCGAGCGCCACTTGTCCTTCCCTTTCTCCTATTTCTTCGCACCCATTTCTCTGCATCATGTGCTCTTTTTTAATTTTTTCTCCCCCCCCGCCGCCCCGCTGCCTGTCCATGAAGGTCAGCTCCTTCTCCCGGAGTTCGCCACTCCGTGTAACTTGAGTCCTGCCCGGAGCAGCGGAGGAGCCCTGGGGAATGACTTTTAAGGAGAAAGGTTACAGGGGCGGCCGTGCCCGGCAGCGAGGAGCAGGAATGTGGGAACAGGCTTGGCTGGGGCGAGAAGCGGCTTTGTTCTGCTTTCCGAGGGCAGCAGGGAGGGCGCTGGGCTGAGGAGGTGCTGGTGCTCTCTTGGCAACATGTGCCCGGCTCGCTGCGCAGGGCTCGGTGGCGTCAGCCGGGGAATAACCGCTCCAAGCGCTCCGTGCTGCTCCTCTCCACCCCTCCCCTGCTCCTCTCGCACTCCAGAGATATCCCTCAGTCTTTAGCCTTCTGCACAAATTCTCCTCCTGCTGTGCCTTGCAATGTGAGCACCTTTCCGCAGGGAAGGTCTGGAGGGGGATGCTCAGGGGAAAGTGAAGGTTTGGGCTCCTCGTTGTGGCATCTCCCCAAATGCTGGCTCAGAAATGCTGCAGATGCAGCACAGCCCCGTTTATCTCCGCTCCTCCAAGCATCCCCTCGCAGCAGAGCAAGCCAGGCTCTCCCATCCCATCCCTTCCCAGTCATCCCGTGTCTGTGCCAGTGCTGGTAATTCCAAACTGTGTTGCTTGTATTCCCTTCCAGGAGGAAAGGTCACCTGGATTAATAATAATAGCAATAATCATAACAACACACCTGGTGATGAATAATTTACAGCTCTGTGTGTGTCTGGCTGCACTGCACTAGGCCCAGTTACACAAAACTGGGGTGGGCTGGTGGTACTGGGTTGGCTCCTTTTGCCCAGTGAGGATTGCAGGGCTGCTCCCACACCAGCCTGGAATTTTTGGTGCCACCAGCACCTGGTGCTGGGGTGGAGTGAGGGGCAGCAGCCTTGTTCTGCCTTCGAGCAGCAGGTGGATCGGCACAATAAGAAGTAGCATTAGGTTGTCCTGCTGGTTTGTTCCTGGGTTTTTTGGGGAACTTCTGGTGGAAGTGGTTGTGAAGGTCAGGGTGAGCACAGAGCAGGTGCTGGGGCAGCCAGTGGATCCACTGGCATTTCCCAGGACCTGCATTTCCATGAGCAGGAGCGAGATCAGCCCCTCTGGCTGGTCCCTGTGCATGGTGTTGCTCCTGCTCCCATCCCACCCATCCCATCCTCCTCCCCACTCTGAGCCCTCGTAGGAAGAGAGGCAGTTTGTGCTGGAAAAGCAGGCACAGGGCTCTGCAGCCCTGGAGTGTGCCAGAGCTCTGTGCTGTAAACTTCCAGCAGGCTGCAAAGGTGCCCCCAGGCTCACCCCCAGCTTTGGGGATGCTTAGAACCAAAGGGGTGCAGCTTCATCCCCACAGCACAGCCAGCGAGGAGGAAGCTGGGCAAGGGACAGGAGATGAGAGGTGCTGGGTCCTCCAGGGGAGGAATATGAAAATTCTGGTCCCAAACTTCTAAATGCAGCCACAGGAAGCTGGCGTTAGGATTTTAGGGGTTTGTGGAATTCAAACAAGTGTCCTCAGGTCGAGACTTTTGTGGGAGAAGCTGCATATTCAGACATTTAAAACTTTGCAGCTTATCTTTTCTCTCCACTGCAAGTTTTCCTCTAAAAATCCAGGAGGGAAAAAAAAAAATCCAAACTCCAGAATAAACTGTTTTGTGGGCTGTGTGTTTCCATCAGCTTGGAACAAAACAGGCTTTGACTGTGGAAGTCGAACATGACTGTGATTATAGGATGTGGTTTATGAAAGTGATCGATATGCAGACCAGTGCAATGGCTTTTCAAGAAGTTTTTTTATGTGGGATGTATTAACAGTAATTTTGCTTCCCCGCTGTGTTCAGGTTTCTAATAAAAGTGGGGTTTTGGCCAAAGCAAATCATTTAAGTGAGCGTTAAGAGAGTTCTTTTGTATTTTTGAGCACGATATCCTGACAGGAATGAGAAACCCTGGGAACAAAAAGGTGTAAGGGGGGAAAGTTGGATCTTTACACAGATTAGGCAAGGCAGTTGTAAAAGTAAGAATAAGTGCCCAGAAGAAGTAAGAGGGCAGCTCCAGCAGAAGTGTTCAGTGCTGAGAGCTGCACTCGAACGGGCATTGCAGAACCCGCCAAAAGCTGCCAAGCTGTCTTGTCTGAGCTGAAGTCACAGATGACTAATCTTGGCAAGGAGGCATTGGGACACATTCTTGCACAACAAGCAGGAGCGAGGGGAAAAGAGGAGGTGAAAGTAAACCCTGAGGAGATCCTGGAGGGAAAAGCAGCCTGCAGGCAGCTGATGATGTTGCCGTTTGTCGCCTGCTCTTTTCCTAGCAAGTGTTTGCTGAGCTCAAGCCTTTGTAATGTGCTAGAAGGATGTGGGAGGGCTGAGGAGTTGTTTGAAATCGATCAAGTTTTTGGAGCACCTCAGCAGGGCTTTAGGGGCTGGGTTGTTGGGAAAGGAGAGAACATCTTATCTACAGCTGTTGTCAGATTCCAGTCAGAGGGAGAGCAGAGGTCCTGCTGGGCAGGAGTTGTGCTCCACGGTGGCTGCAGTTTTGTGGGCTTTTGGACAAACTCAGATGAGTTTTGATAACATGAATTTAGGAAGAGCACCGTGATTTAATCCCCTGCTACTGTGAATGGTTCTGGAGCCTCCCATGCTGAGCCAAAGGGACAGCAGACATTCCTCTCCAGCTGGGTTTAGCTTTAGTCCCTCTGTGGGCCGTGTGTGCATGGAGCAGTTGCTTTAATGCATCCTTTCTCCTCTGCAGTATTTCAATTCCATTTCCTGATAGGCAGTACATGACTTAATGGATGACGCACTTGTTAAAAGCTAGACCTGGGTCTAAGCCAGACCTCCCTGAAACAAGTTTTTGGTGGCTTCTCCCCTCAGGAAGGAGCTTTTGTAGCCTTTCTGCTGAGTCTTGATTGGTGACATTTCAGACCCTGGGGACCGTTACCCGCTGGAGATGGAAGCGGCTGCCCCGGGCTCCCGAGGGAAAGGTGCTGGGACTCGCTCCTCTAGGTGTTAGGAAGGTGCTCAGCTGGTTCTGCTGTGTTTTCCTGGTGGCTTTAGCAGAAGCAGATGAAGGGCTTTACAATGTCTAATTTTTTGTGCTACTTTCAGCCCATGCAAGTGTGAAAACCACAAAGATCCTGGTGATCTGGAGTTAGAGAGGAGCTGCTGCAGCCTTTATTCCTGAAATTTGCTGAGAATACATAACTCCTTCTTTTAGCTTAATTCAAACAATTGTATGTGCTTTAATTTCATGGAATCACCGCTATTTGCACTTCCCAAGTTTATTCCCTTTCTCCACCTTCCCTTTTGCACACTCCCTGCTTTGCCGTGGGTCAAACAGTCCACGAGACACATCATAAGTCACTGCAGAGCACTTTGATGTTTATGTTTGAACAGAAGGATGTTAAAGGGAACTGTTTGTTTCAAAAGAAGCAGAAATGACAGTTGTAAATAGCAGAGAGATCCTTTGCGTGTTCAGCTTTCAAGTGAATATTGCTCAGACTGCTGTGACGTGATCCCGCTGGCGCTTTCCCTTGGGAAGAGCGATTCCCTCCTTGCAGTAACCGTGGGACCCCTGTCCATGCACAACTGTGGACATGGAGCATTGCTGAAAATCTCATTAAGAGAGAGGAAACTTCCTGCAGGTCCACAGGTGTCATTTTCCTTGGTTCCTTATCCTTTTCCTCCAGGATCTAAAGTGCCATTTCTCTTTCTCTTGCAGACCATGCCCTCTCTATGACGGTGGCTGGCTGAGCTCACCCTGCATGCCAGAAGACTGTCCTTGGTTGGTCCGAGGGCTTCTGGGGACTCCGGCCTCTGCCCGGTTTTTCCGCGTGTGTGTGTTCCTGTAGAACTTTCAAAACTGTTTCTCCAAAGGGTTTTGCAGAAACTCAGACTGTTTTCTAAAGCAGAAGCACCTCAGTCCCCGGCAGTAGTGATGGGCAGCGTGCGAACCAACCGCTACAGCATCGTGTCCTCGGAGGAGGACGGCATGAAGCTGTCCACCATGGCCGTGGCCAACGGCTTCGGCAACGGCAAGGGCAAGGTCCACACCCGGCAGCAGTGCCGGAGCCGCTTTGTCAAGAAGGATGGACACTGCAACGTCCAGTTCATCAACGTGGGCGAGAAGGGACAGCGCTACCTGGCCGACATCTTCACCACGTGCGTGGACATCCGCTGGAGGTGGATGCTCGTGATCTTCTGCCTGACTTTCATCCTCTCCTGGCTTTTTTTTGGCTGTGTGTTTTGGTTGATTGCGCTGTTGCACGGGGATCTGGAGAACCAAGAGAACAGCAAACCTTGCGTGTCTCAGGTGAGCAGCTTCACCGCAGCCTTCCTGTTCTCCATTGAGACCCAGACCACGATCGGCTACGGCTTCAGGTGTGTCACCGACGAGTGTCCCATCGCCGTGTTCATGGTGGTTTTCCAGTCCATCGTGGGCTGCATCATTGATGCCTTCATCATTGGTGCCGTCATGGCAAAGATGGCTAAGCCAAAAAAGAGGAACGAAACTCTGGTCTTCAGCCACAATGCCGTGGTGGCCATGAGGGACGGGAAGCTGTGCCTGATGTGGCGCGTGGGCAACCTGAGGAAAAGCCACTTGGTGGAGGCGCACGTGCGGGCGCAGCTCCTGAAATCCAGGATCACGTCGGAAGGGGAGTACATCCCCCTGGATCAAATAGACATCAACGTGGGGTTTGACAGCGGCATCGACCGCATCTTCCTGGTCTCCCCCATTACAATAGTGCATGAGATAGACGAGGACAGTCCTTTGTATGACCTGAGCAAACAGGACATGGACAATGCTGACTTTGAGATTGTGGTCATCTTGGAGGGCATGGTGGAGGCCACCGCCATGACCACCCAGTGCCGCAGCTCATATCTGGCAAATGAGATCCTCTGGGGCCACCGCTACGAGCCCGTGCTCTTCGAAGAGAAAAACTACTACAAGGTGGACTACTCGAGGTTCCACAAAACGTACGAAGTGCCCAACACACCCATCTGCAGTGCCAGGGACTTAGCGGAGAAGAAATACATCCTCTCCAACGCCAACTCCTTTTGCTACGAGAACGAGGTGGCCCTCAGCAGCAAAGAGGAGGACGAGATCGACACGGGGGTGCCTGAGAGCATGAGCACAGACACCCACCCGGACATGGAGCACCACAACCAGGCGGGGGTGCCCCTGGAGCCGCGGCCGCTGCGGCGGGAGTCGGAGATATGACTGGCAGGCTCTGCCTCTCCCGCGTGGTTGGAAGGCAAAAACCCCACCGTGTCCATCGGGCAAAGGCTCGTTGACCTGAGATGCTGGCCCAGAACAGTTTGCAGACAACGGTACTGTGGAAGAGTGGTGTGAAGGCAGCAGACCCGAGGAACCCAGGCTGGTTTTAGGGCTGTCCGCAGAGGAGGGACGACAGGAAATGAACTCTAAACACAAAGCACTAAACATGTCTAAGTATGAACAGAAGGCACATATGTTGTAGAATAAATTATGTATATATTTTTTTACAAAACTTGAACTTGCAGGCAAGCTTTGGTTGGGTTATTATTATTTTTTTTTTCAACTTTTTTCCAGAATGCTTCTATCTAGGGAACAAGAATGTTTTTAATGGCATAACAAAGGCAAGAATCTGCCTTATTAATATTATTATAATTATTTTTTAAAAAGCTGCTGCTAACTACATGAACACAAATGGTTATTTTTGTTGCAGTGTAGTTTTTATTTTCTCTTGTGTAATTTAAAAAGGAAAAAAAAAAAAGTCAGTGTTGAACTTTTTGGGTTGAAAGGCTCGTGATCAGTTCAGAGAGGCCAATGTTGCCAGAAAGTTTAAACTCCTTTTGAGGCCAGTAGTTGATAGCTAGAATCAATTTCTCTCTTTCCAATTACATAAGGGGCATTATGTAATATCAGGCCAATCAGTAGCCTCCAGCAAAATTATGATTTTTTTGGGGGAGAATTTAATTCTCTGTCTAAAGGAAAAACAAGACAAAAAGATGTGTACACATAGGAACAAGTACTAAGTTCAAACTACCTAAGTGGATACCAAAGAAAATGCACAGTTTTGCACAGTGGAGTTTATTTAAAAAAAAAAAAAAAGGAAAAAAAAAAAAGGAACAGGCTGCTTTAAACAAAAAAGAAATCAAACCTCAGACACTTTTTTGGTTTTGACTTTTTCTTTCTTTCTTTTTTTTTTTTTTCTTTTCTTTTTAAGACCTTTATTTTGCACCTTATTCGAAAGGCTTAAAGCTCAGATCTAAAGTGAGCTGGGCCTCCTCCTCTTTCCCCCTCTGCTTCCATGGGGAAATAAAACCCCTGTTTTCTTGTAGGGAAAAAGCTTGGTTGGGGGAAGCAAACCAGCATCATCTGTGTGTCCTCCCTGGCCTGCCCCAGCTCCTCAGCTCCCGGTGCCGCCGGCATCGGATCCCGGTCCTCGGCTGCTGGGGGCTTTCCCTGAAGCTGCGCCATGGACACGCTGTGGAGCTGCTGGCTGATGCCAGAGGCTGCTGGGGTTTGGCCGTGGGTGAGCCAGGCAATGGAGAGATCCCCGGGAAGAGGTTTTTGAGGAGGAAGGAAGAGGAGGAAAGGGCCTTGGCAGCACAGCACTTGGGAGTGGCGGAGGGCCGGCAGCATTTTGTGCAAAATACTTCTCTTCAGCAGGGCAGGGGTGTCAGGAAGGTGGATTTGCATCTCGTGGAGAGAGGGATTCTTTGGGGAGGATGAGGCTGCAAAGGGAGGTTCAGGTTCATCTCCTGCCTCCTCTCCCTGGCAAACCCCAGCTGGGTGGTCAGCAGGTGACACTCACTCGTCACTCATCACCAAGCAGATTTTGCCACCTTCAGCGAAGCTCTGGTGGTGTTTTGGCTCCTTCACCCAAAAGGCTTTAAATTCTCTGTGCCTCTAAGCTCAAGGAGACAGCAAAGCTGTGCTTGGCCCCTGCTCCTGGGGGGCGGTGGGGATGGCAATCCCGGATGACTCTTGCAGTATTGGATCACTGTATGCCATTAAAAAACAGCTTGTTCTAGGTCTGATGTCTTCTGCAAATGGATATCTGTGAAGGCCTCTGGCCCCTGCCAGCCCTGCCTGAAAGAAATGCCTGCAATGAACTGTTTCTGATAAGATGCTGTCTACAGTGGGTGGGTTGGAAACTGTGGAAATTCCGTGTTGTAAACACAGATTTGGCTCCTGGAGAGGGCAGATGATGGAGCACAAGTGCTGAGGCTGTTTCTGGGGTGGGAGCATGGAAAAGGAAGGGAAGGGTGGACATTTAAAGGTGGTTTGGTCGCAGTTTCTGGGTCAACAGTGGTGGAGACAACGGAGTGCTGCTAGTGCTGCTAATGGTGATGTTCTTGCAAAAAGGAGAAAAACGAAACCAAAGAGTATTCAGTGACACAGAGGGGGCACGAAAACGCAACGGGGAAGGGAGGCTGAGCAGGAGAGAGGGGACCTGATCTCAGATCAGCATCCCCCTGGTGCACAGTGCTCCCATTAAATGATACTTGAGGTATTGGAGGGAGAGATGAGAGATGGGGGGGATGGAAAATGCAGGATTTGTCTCATTTCTTCAACACACAAGAAATCCAGAGAGGAAAAAAAAAAAATCCCCTCCCCTTTAACATTTCTGGTGCAGAGGTTTTGGGTTTGGTTTTTTTGTTGTTGTTTTTTTTTGTTTGTTTGTTTTTCTTCTTGTTTGTTTGTTTTGTTTTTCAAGTCAGTTTTTCAGAAATATTTTTAAAAGTGTACATTTTATAAAGTTTATCAAGTATTTTCATATTTAAAGCCAAATGTAAATAGAAGTCTGTAAAGGAGGACAAGGAGAAGACAACGAAAAGGCCACAAAAAAATGTATCAGTTCAGCTCGGCAGTCTCGGCTCGCTAGGACTAGGTGCTACAGGTTAGCATGATTTTTAGCAAATTATTTGCAAGCCTTATAGGATTCCTAATGCTCTGAATTTCTCTTTATTTATTTTTTAAGCATGGACTTTTCATTTGAGAACACGTTCTAGTTACTGGCGTTTTCGAAGAGCTCCCAGAGTGGTGTGGAGGGGGGTGGGTCGAGGTGTAATCCATTGCTAATCTCTGCTTGTTCTTTCTCTCACAACCCTTTGTCTTTGCCGAGGGAATCCCGCATTTCAGCCCTGGCTCTGGGAAACTGCTGGGAAGAGCCCTGCAATGTAGAGCCCGTGGTTCCCTTCCCCTTTTCGCCATCAGTTCTGGGTTTGTCAGCCGCAAATTGGAGGAATCATTTAAAAAATGTTATTTTTAAGGACTAGACAGTGACTGACAGCTTTCCTCCGGTTCCCGTTGATCCTGGGCCAAGCTGATGCTGACTTTAAACTTTAAACTTTAAACTTTAAACTTTAAACTTTAAACTTTAAACTTTAAACTTTAAACTTTAAACTTTAAACTTTAAACTTTAAACTTTAAACTTTAAACTTTAAACTGACAGAGCTCTACCCACAGCCTCCCCCAGGCCTTGGTTCAGCCTCTTTATCCAAGATAAATTGGCTCGCCCGACTCGCACAGAAGCTTTGATCCTGTCTTTTGCTTAGGGGCTGGGGGGGAATATGTTATTTCTGCCCTTCCCTGAAAATACTTGAATGAGACACATTGTCTGACCCATAATTCTGTGTACAGTGACAGGAGCAGAGGCAGGTGGGGATGGTTCCCTCCCTCCGCCTCTTCTGTGCGAGTTGTCCTGGGTTAAGTGGCCAGGGCAGGAATCCTGACTCATTAGCTGGGGTTAATTACCCTCTCCCAGCCGTGAAATACTTCTTCGTTAGCTGAAGCCCTCGGAAAAGACAAAGGGTTCAGATATTTAATTTGTACTCTTCGGTCTTCTTTCTCATGATGGATTACAAGGTAAAACTGAGAAGTACTGTAATGTCTTTAATCCCGGCTGCTCACCACCATTGTGAAGTAGAAGGTGCTGCATAGCTGCCACCCCACAGCCCACCAGAAGCTGATTTTTGTAAGGACTTTTTGGCCTGCAGCTCTTGTGAGACGAACAATCTCGGCATCTGACAGTTGTCCATGACTATTTTCCTGTTTGCAGCCTTTTTGTATCGAAGTCTTCCTAATGTACTGCACAAATTGTGGATTGTACAGATTTTTATATATTATGTCTTATTTTATTATTTCTAAATAAATAATGAAAAAAAAAAAAAAAGAAAAGAAAGATTTGAGGATGAGTTCGGTGTGTGCAGCCCGTGTGTGAATGAGGGGGGAGATGGGTCTGGAGGGGGATATTGAGCTGTGTTTGTGGTTGTCTGAGCACAGGCATTGTCTGAAGCACTTGAGGAACAGACAGCTCGTTCACTGCCTCGACAAAAGGCGGCAGGAAAGGTGATCCCATCCTTATGTCCCAGGGGAGAACACAAACGCGACTTGTAACGGAGGAAAATCTGCCCCAAGCAAATTCAGGACCTTTCTTAAGGTCACACCTGGGCCTGCACAGGCCCAGGTCATTCATCGCCTCTGAGCTGAAATGGAAGAAAAGCTCCAAGTCCGCATAAACCCCAAATCAGGGAAGGGGGGATGAGAGCACCCAGAGCATCAGCAAGCGCGTTGGGAGAGTCGGGAAGGGGTTAAAAAATCAAGCAGGAAAGTCATCTTGCAATCCCCGTGTGTCGTGTCTGCCTGGAGCATCTCCTCGCTGCGCTGTCCCTGGGCTCAGCTCGGGTCCAAGCGGGCTGGCTGGCACCTCCATCCCTGCCTCCTTTCCCCGAGCCGGTGGCACCAGCACGGCCTTTGTGGGACGGCACGGGGAGGTGCAGCCTTAAGGAGCCACAAAGGGCCGTGAAATCCTCATTTGTCTGGGCTGGAAAGCTCCTTCCCCAGGGCAGATATTGAGGCTGCCCAAGCGTGACTCAGCTCCAAAGCGCTGATCCAACGGGAATCAAACGCTGCTGCCCCGGCTGAGGGAACATTTCAGTGCAGGTTTGACCCCTCTGCTGATTTCCCAACCTTTTTATCAGCCTCTAATGCCATTAAACCGCGGCTCGGCTGGAGCCCTGACCCCGGCGAGTGGGACTCCATTTATAAATTCAAATTTACTTTTCAAATCGAATGGTCTCTTGGAAGGCTTATCATCATAATGACACGGCTGGATTTAGAGGCACAGATTAGCTGCTGCCGCCTGCAGCTGCTCCTTCTCATGATGCCGAAAGGCAGAGCTGCTCAGTGCCCTGGCCCTGGATGTTCCTGCCGGGACAGGGCTGGGGTCCACTCTCTGCTGCTCTGTCCCTTCCCTAAATCGTGAGCACCCTCTCCTGTCAGTCCCTCTCCTCCTCTGCTCGGGCCGAGTGGAGTCAGCACAAATTAAACAGCACCACTGCTGATTTTGGTGGCCAGCAGGGCAAAGACTAAATTTTTCTTCTTCTCTGCATCCAGCCGAGCTTCAGGATGCTCTGCAGGCTCCAAATGTGCCGCCTGAAGCCAGGCAGAGGGAATAAAATGCCACAGAAGTCGTGGAGAAGCTGCAGGATGCAGGCAGTGATGCTGCTGGGTGCTCCTGCACTGCAAAGTGTCTGCATGAAGCAACTGGTGCCTCTTTTCCCAGTTTTGTCACCAAAAAGGGCAGAAAAAGGAAAACAATGAAAATTACAGAAAGGTCAAGAAGATAAAAATTAAATACAAGTCTTGAAATTATTTTTTTTCCTTCTTCCAAACTTTTCACAAAAATACGGGTTATTATCCAGCACTGATGTTTTCAGCTTGTTTGAGTGTGCAAATCCAACATGTCATGTGCACACAAATGCAGTTTAGAGTTTTGGGTGGGCAGGACAGGAAGGGGCTGCAAACACACCTGTTCCAGCGATTTGTGCATTTTATATCATCCTTTAAAAATAAAAATACTGCCCTTGCCTTTCCCTTCCTTTCTGGCTTGGGCTTAAACCCACAATGGATTTTGTTAAGAAAAAATCTACATTGAGACTTGTACAAATGATATATTCATTAAATTGTGACATCCCTGCTGAATCCCTCTGGTTGGGAAGCTGTGGCAGGATGGGTTGGAAGGGACCTCTGGAGATCCGAGGGTTGGATCCCCTGCTCCTTCCACCTCCCAGCTGTTGCAGATTTCAGGATAACTCAGGAACCAAGGTCTAAACCAGGTCTCATATGACCAAACCTGGCCTAACTCTGGTTATTCCTTGTATCCAGCAGCAGGAGGGAGGTAAATCAGGTAAATCCTGCTCCCTGCTGCTGCTGGAGGTGTGTTGGCTCCTTGGGAAGCAGGGAGGAAGTTGTAGGCTCTTATTTCCCAGGATGTTTTATTTTGCAAACTTTTTGTAAAGATATCCTGTCAAATTTTTGTCAAAATATCCTGCTGTGCATAAAGTTCATTTGATATGCAAATCAGCTCATTAATGATGCTGCTTTACATGGCTGTGCCTGGGTTTCATGCAGGGACACAGCCCGGGGCTCGCTGGAAACTCCAGCTCCAGCTCTAAATAAAGAACACACCAAACCAGAGGACTTTGAGGTCACCACGTCAGAAGTCTCCTGATTATTGAACTTTGAGAAAGACCTGGCTGCTGGTGTTGCCCAGGACTCATAAACTCCAAGATCCTGCTTCCACTGAACTCATTAGTGGCGTTAATTGATGTTTCATGGGCTGCCCACGGGAAAGGATGGATTTCTGTAGCTGAGCAACACAGGGTCTTTATGGCAGGGCTTCGTCTCAGCCCAGGGCAGAGAGATTACCCAGAGAAATAACTCTGCTTTAGCTCTGTTCTTGAAGCCTTTTAATATTCTGAAACTGGGCAGTGGCTGTTGCATCCAGGAGGGGTGAATGTCACCTTTGAGAAAAGCAGTTCCATCTTTACCCCTGGATTTCTGTGGGATCCTTCCCACACAGAATTCAAGACAGCCCAGAATCCTTTTTTCTTTTATCCTTCTTTTTCATCCTTTCTCCCATGTTGATACTTGCACTGCCTTCACTTCTGCTGGAAAGGTGGAAGCAGATCAAAAGTTGTTATTTGTCTCTGTTTACACCTAAGGCAAGAGAGCTTTGGTTGCTGCAGGTGACTCAGGATTCCTCTGGGGTGGAAACAGAGGGAATTCCGTCTCCCCTTCTGCAGCAGAGTCTGGCAAGAGGTGTCTGTGCTCTGATAAAAACCCCACAGCTAACTGAAGAAGGGGAAGAAAAGCTTTAAAGGAAAAATAAAGTGAACAGAAGCATGGAGCAGCTCAAATGCACACACTGCATTTCAAGAATGATAATTTGAAGGGTTTAGGGGGGAATGCAATGGCACAGCTGGAGAAGGGAAGCAAATAATTCCATGGGAGAAGGCAGAATGTCCCCACTTTTGCCTTGCAGAGGCTGTGCTGGTGGAGATTTGGGCTCCTGGGGTCACGGGGTCCTTGGTCTCCCTTCTCCCTGTTTCTGGCCAGTCCCAGCTCTGATCCCTTGTGGGAATCGGGCTCTGGGAGTGGCAGTGGGATACAGAGGCTGTGGATGCCCCCACAGCTCTTCTCCACATGCTGGGCATGGTCACTCCTGTCAGCTAGGAAGCCAAAGGATTAAAAGCAATTAGGGAAGCCCTGATTTATCCTAACTAGAGCCAGTACCGGAGCTCTATTAGAGCATTTATCTCAAACACTCCAAGGCTTTCTCCCAGCTCTCTCTGGAGTTCATTTCTGCCCTTCTCATCCCTCCCTCCTCCTGGTGACACCAGGCTGTGATCTCAGGCCCCTGGTGGCTTTGGTATTTACCTTCAGAGTTGCAACATTCCCGTGTAGCTGGAGTGTGTTGGCATTTGCAATATTTACAGCTCGTTAAGGGCTGTGATGAAATCCTGCTGCATCCCTGCCCTGGGTGTTTAACGAGCCTGGGCCGCCAGGATTGAGGGGCCTGTCCCTTGGCATCGTATCTGACAGACTTTCCGAGGAATTAACTGCAGGTATGCACTGACTAAACATCTTCAGAACCTCTGGACAAACAGCCTATGCAAGATTCATGAATCCACGCGAATCAGAATCAGATCTGTCAGCCCAGCTCCCGCAGGAATCCCCGGACCTCAGCATGTTGTGACAGTTCTGCTGAGGCAAAGCCGGAGCTTTCCGAGCGGATAATGAGAGCACTTTCATCCCCAGTGGCCTTACCAGGGATCCATCCTCCTGCTCAGAACCGTGCTCTCATCAGGCAGAAATTAAACCGTGGGGAGAGAGCAGGGAAAAGCAATGGGAGCAGCATTTGCATGTCTTGTCCCTCCTTTCCATCCTCTGCGGGAATCGTTTGGTGCCGCCCCGTCAGTGACAATGTCACTGCTCCAGAAGTGATTAAACAGTGCTGGTGTATCCTGGGTTTTCACACTTGGACGTTCTGTTCGACATGAAAACCATTTGCATGTGTTTGAGATGTCATTAATTGGGTAGTGCTTGAGAGCCTCACACACTCCAAAGCTGGCAGGTTTCCTTCCACGGATATTTTCATGTCACTGGGAAGATTGGTTTGGATGGGGGTTATTGCTGG
This sequence comes from Coloeus monedula, assembly GCF_965178545.1. NCBI lineage: Eukaryota > Metazoa > Chordata > Aves > Passeriformes > Corvidae > Coloeus > Coloeus monedula. The sequence goes on from NC_138799.1 coordinate 10,288,885, forward strand.
TGGGTGCTCAAGAGGAAACTTCCCAGCGTTTCTGCAGGTGACTTTATCTACTCTAAAGGCTCATGGAGCTTTGCTGACACCCAGGTCATCATCCGAGGAGCTGTAAGCCCTGGGAATGCCTGTGACTGGAGCATTTGGGATCCCCCTCCTGCTGCTCATCCCCCTCCTGCTGCTCATCCCCCTCCTGCTGCTCACCCCCCTCCTGCTCTGCCTCCAGCACAGGAAGGACATGGAGAGAGTCCAGAGCAGGTGCAAGGATGACCAGAGGGATGGAGAACCTCTCCTATGAGGAAAGGCTGAGAGTTGGGATTGCTCAGCCTGAGGAAGAGAAGGCTCCTGATTTTACTGTGGATTTTCAGTACCTGAAGGGACTCCAGTAGAGCTGGAGAGGGACGAGGGACAGGACACAGGGAATGGCTTCCCACTGCCAGAAAGCAGGGATGGATGGGATACTGGGAAGGAATTGGGAGGGTGGGCAGGCCCTGGCACAGGGTGCCCAGAGAAGCTGTGGCTGCCCCTGGATCCCTGGCAGTGCCCAAGGCCAGGCTGGACGGGGCTTGGAGCAGCCTGGGACAGTGGAAGTTGTCCCTGACCATGGCAGGGGCTGGAACAAGATCATATTTAAGGTCCCTTCCAATCCAAACCGTTCTGTGACTATTCCCAGCAGTGCCGTGAGAGTCCACGAGTTACCCAGAAAGGAGCCCTGCACTGTGAGATTTGTGCCAAAAACCACCCACATTCCACTGCAATCCCTGCCCGCCCCCAGCACGAGACACGCTCAGCCCGTTCCAGCGGGGTAGATTTTGTCTCAGATAGATGACCATGTTCCTTCCCTGAAGTTTGTCTCCTCCACACATCACAAAACGTTAACAAATAGGCATCATCTATGCCCTGGGGAGCACAGCAAACTGCTTTTCTTTTTCTTGGCTGGCTCAGCTCGTGCTGGAGTTGTGGGACTTTTCATCTCTGCACTTGGAGGAGCAGAGTAAAAGTAGTTTGATAAATTGTGGAAAAATAACTCGCTGGCTTTCCTCAGAACCTCTTCTCTGCAGCTCCTCCTCTCACTGTACTCCTTCCAGCACCCCAGAATTCCCTGCCTCCGTGCATGTTATGGCACCTTTGGGATGTGTTAGTCATAAGAATGAAGCTACTGGTGCTTTGCAGGCATATTTTAACTCTGGCTCTGGCAGGAGAGCTCTGACACAGCCCTGCTGTCGGCACGTCTGGGGAGCGTTTGCTCGCCGATGCCTCCTGAGATTCCAGACTGCTCAAAAAAAAAACGGGAAACGGCCAATTTTTATTTCCTCAGGTATGCTGGAGGTCCTTCTGTCGTTCTTTGGTGGTGGTGAGGGCTCTGGGGCGCGGGGTGAAGGTGGGATGGCGGCAGCAGAGGTGGCTCCAACAGGAGCTTTGTGCTGTCATGCCCAGCTCCAGTTCTGTCCTTTCTCCTCTGAGCAGCATCACCAGAAGCTGGGGGGACTTTCCTTTTCTCTCTTGGGCCCCTGAGGGTTCTTTTCCACACTGGGAGAATTCACATTCGTCCTTTCAGCCTGGGGATCTCCAGGCTGCTCTGCCCTGGCCCCTTGGCACCGTGGATGCTCCATGGGATCCTCCCGTTCCCTGGGACCCAGAGCCTCCCGAGGCTGAGCAGAGGCAGCTCCAGGAGGCTGCAGCAGCATCAGGAGGCACTGAATCACCTCTGTGATGGTGCCCTGTGTGCAGCAGAGCCGATCTGGGCTTGGGCTGAGCCTAAATTTGCTTTCTTTGAATTCATTTGTATCTCAGGACTCGTCTGTAATTGCAGGTAATTAACTTCTCCTCTCAGGGCAGCTGATAAGTGAGAGCTTCCCTGACTTTCTGGACATTTGCTCCCAGGGGCAGGAGTCCTGTCAGGCTCTTTTCATCTCAAATGGAGCAATCTGGAGCAATTTCAGCAAATATTCACAAAAGTGAGGTCAAACCAAACAGTCTGACTGTCTGCTTTTGCATATAAATGTAGAATTCCTGGTTTATCCCAGCAGGTTTGGTGCCAGCCTTGGTTTGGAAAACTTTTCCTGGGCATTTTAGGCCCAGTTCAGTAACCAGCAACGATGGGTCAAAAATTATCTGATATTCTTATCAAATATTTTCCACCTGGTTTTTTTTTATCAAGCAGTGCATTGTCCAGCAGCAGAAGGCCAGGAAGACTTAAAATCCCAAAGGATTTAAATTAAAATACTCAGGTATTACAGGGATATTCAGACCTTTCATGCTCAGAGTGATTTCTTATTATTTTTCACATAACCACGTGCGTATTACTGATATTATGGAAAAAAAGGGGACAAAAATGGTGTGAAGGAAAATTTTTCCAGCTTGTCCATGTTAAATATTCTCACAGAGAAGAGGCTGTGGCACAGAGAACCAGCTTTTAAATATTTCTCTCCCTCACACCGAGATCTGGGGGACAAAAATACATTAAACCAGCAAAGTGCAGTGGTTGGAAAAGGTTTTGTTGAATGAAATGTCGTTTTTTTTTGTTTTGTTTTCCCCTTAGGGAACCGTAAGAAAATTTCTCTTTCTGAGCATATCTCCAGCTGAAATGAGCTCCAGCAGTGGTCACAACCTGCCATAAAAATGCCATGTGCAAGAGAATATATTTAATATTGGGCAAGCAGAATAGAACGATACGATCTGTTTGGGGTTTGAAGGTAAATGTTTAGACTTTTTTCCCCTTTGAAATAATCTGGGAGAGATGCTGGTTGGCTCAGTGGGAAATGAAATCACGGAGGATTTATGCCATTAATGACAGGCTATGATGTCAAAGACATCTGGCCCGTGGCCATAACCTTTTTTGTGGCTCTGGTTGACTCTGATAAATAAACAGCCCCGCTCAGCTGCTGCTTGCAGAGGAGTCCCCAGCACTTGGGAGCCCTGAAACTCTAAAAAGATCGAGGTAAAATTATGGGGGAAGGAGCTTTTTCCCCTCAGCATCTCTGGGTTCTGCAGCAGGGCTTGGTTAATGTCTAAAGCAACAACACCCAAACTGATCTGACTTTCTGAGACTCTGCAGGCTCCTGTTGATTTGTAATTAATCAAAGTCCCAGGCACATGGTCAGTAGTGTCCATCACCACGGGTTTTGCTCCTCCTGCCCCATTTGTGGTATCAAAAGTAGATTGGGTTGGATTTTAGAGTCACTCCAGCAGCACCCGGCCTTGGCACAGGTGGAGGCAGTGCCAGGGCAGTGCCCAGGCTGGAAGAGCACTGCAAATCCCACTGCAGAGGGACAGGGAATTCCTGACACCTGTGCACCTCTGGTGTGCTCCGTACCCGTGCCCTCGAGGCACTCACAGACACAATTCCAATCACATCTGGGCAGAAAACGCCCAGGATTTGCCTGCAGCCAGCTCAGCTCCGTGCTGTTACTGGTGCCATTTTTCTCTCCACACAGAGCTCTTTTCCTTCGGAGTTTTGTCCCTGGGGGTTGTGTTGCTGATGGTTCTCCAGGTGCCAGTCCCTCAGCTGTGCCACTGACTGACTGCCACCCATCTAAATGCCACCCTGGAAGGATGCAGGGCCTTCGGTGACCACAACCAGCAGCACCCCAGTGGTCAGGGGGTCTGTGAAGGTCTGAGCTGAGCTCTGTGTCCTGCAGGGGTTTGGCCCCTGAACCCCTGGTGATTCCAGCAGATCCCACCTGTGCCGTGTGATCCAGCACCAATCCAGCCCTGGGATTTGGGTGAGGACCTGGCAGGACTGTGCAGCTCCCAGGGCCAGAGGGTTTGCCTGGAAGGTGGCTCAGGACTGCTGGAACAGCTCTGCAGAAACCCTGGTGGCCAGAGGGGCGTGAACAGCCTGAAGGGTCGTGCCAGAGCTCAGCCACAGCCACTGCCACCAGGACTTAAAACATTTTCCCTTCTCCCCTTTTCTTCCACTGAACAAAGCAAAGAAAAACATCAAGAAGGCAGAAAATGTTTTTTTGGGTCTGTGCATCCTCAGGAGGACCCAAAACCCATCCCTTCTACGACCTGCCGGCTCCCAACCTCCCCAGGGAAACCTGGTTTGGTGGAATCACAGAGTCATGGAATGGTTTGGGTTGGAAGGGACCTTAAAGCTCATTCATTGAAGGGCATCCCCCTGATTCAGGGTCTGGTTTTTCCCTTTTCTTGCTCTCCTGGTACCTGTTTTCCATCCCTTTCCTCTCTCTGACCACAGGCAGTTGGACTTTGAGTCTTTAATGTCACAGAGTGACTTTGGCACAACTCTCAGCGCCTGTCTGGGGCTCAGAGGGCTCCAAACCAAGAGCCTGGAGCAGGAATGGGTCAGGTCCCTTTGTCCTGGCCAGGAGCACTCTGCCCTGCCTGGTGTCCTACTTGCATAGTGCTCTTAATTAGCTCACAGCACTAATTAGCACCAATGTGCAAAATCTAGCAGAACATTGAGCAGAAAACATCTTGATTTGGGCAGATTCATACACTGTGAATATTATTTCTCTTTAATTTCAAGTCCCTTCAGCAGAAACCTCTTCTCCCCCAGGAGTGGACTCTCCTGGGCAGGGTTACAGAGTAGAATAAGAAAAGAACTTTAACCCACGCTGTAAACCATACATTAATATTGAATAAGCCCCTGCCTTCTTTCAACACAAATAAAATATTACTGCTCTCCAAGCTGAAATATGTTTAAATGGAGCAAAGATTTCTATTTTTCCAAAACAAACAGTCTTCAAGTGAGGTCCTTTTGCAATTATTTTAGAGATCTTTTTGTGGATTGGACGGGGGCCTAAAAATAATGTTGCAGATTGTAAGCTCTGACAGCACCAATAATTACAGTGCTGTAATTATTGCAGCTTAAGCACCCCACTTTCCTCTGGGTATCAGGACTCCCTTTTTCACCTTGATGTTTAGAGCATTTTAATGTATTCTGGTGGAACATTTAAGCCTCAATCACCAGCTCCTCTGGAAAATACACTCTCGTATTTTTAGGACTGGAAAAGGACAGAGGGAACTTGTTTCTCCCTATTAAAGTGATAATAAGTGTCTCTGCTAATCAAGGGGGGAGGGAGAGGAAGAAAGGGAATAATGTGGCAGTTTTAACGATCCAATTATGTCACAAAACAAGAATGTGAAGGGTGAAACACAATCACCAAAGTGCGGAGCTGCTCCGACATCTGACAGCGTTGGAGGTGCCAGAGCTGCTCAGTCCTGGGGCAGGTGGATGCAAGGTCCCAACCCAATCCAGCCACAGCCTCCAGCCTGGGACAGCCGGTCCTGGTCCCTTTTTTGACCTGAATCAGCCCTCAGCAAGATCTGTGGCCAACATCGATGCTCTCTGCAGTAAAACTTCCAGAGAAGCTGTGGCTGCCCCATCCCTGGAATGTCGAAGGCCAGGCTTGGAGCACCCTGGGATAATGGAAGGTGTCCCTGCCCACGACAGGGGTGGGGCTGATGGGCTTTAAGGTCCCTTCCAACTCAAACTGCTCCATGATTCTGTGATTTTAATCGATTATTTTATCTCTCATCCCTCCCTGCCAGTGGGGAGGCGCCGAGGAAGCAGTAGAGAGGAGCCAGGGCTGTTTGCTGCACATTTGGTTGCAGTCCAGTGTTGCTCCAGAAGAAATTAAGATGTAATATTGGTCATTTGAATAATTTTTTCATTAATTTTTGGGGATGTTTCAAGGCTCCTTAAATGAGAGGCCCTGAGACATGCTGAGCCAGGAGGGACGAGGCGTTGGTGGATGCGAGGGAACATCGTATGATTTCCACTGCTCTGTGCCACAGACTGGAAGGGGAAAATAAATACCCTGGTAGCTGAGATAATCCTGGTGGAACAACCCTGTAATATCTGCTGAAAGCTGCGTGCACGACTGGATTGGGAACTTCCAAATGGGAACATTTCCAGTGTGTGCAGTGGCTCGCCTCTGATTTAAATTCCCTAAATTCTACCCTTGAAGTTCCTAGTCCTGTACACTTAAAAAGGCAGAACTGCTTATTGTTTGTGCTTGGGAAAGGAGACAAGATCTTTAAGTCTCAAAATGTGCCTTTTTTCCATTTTTTTTTCCCTCAGAAAAATGTAATTGCACACAAACCCCTCTAAACAATTCTCCTCAGCTGCCTGAAGAGTCCCTTGGCTGAATTGTAAATCACTATGAAGTACACCAAAATCAAAAAAAATAGCAAGATCAGGGCATAAATGAGGTTTGGAGCTGTCTGGTCTGGGGTTCTGTGAGGTAATTAAATCAAGGAGACTTTCTGATCTATAGAAGGGTCAATGTAGCAGGGCAGTGCTTTGAACCATGGGCTCGTTAAGGCACAATTGCCTTCTTTGCTGCCCGCATTGTTTATAACAGAGGGCTTATTTCGGAGCAGTCAATAACTGGAGAGCATAAATCACAGACCAGGGGGAGTTATTCCCACTTTATGGGCCAGATCCTTGGCTGGTATAAATCCCTGCTGCCCCAGTGATGTCACCTCAGTGCTTTATTTACACAATGCCAAGTTCTGGCTCCTGCTGCTCCCCTTGGATTGGCTTTTATTGACTCGTGTAGGCATGGATTTTCACGGATGGAATGAAGGTGGGGATCATCGGGGTAGGTGAAAAGGAATTTTGTCAAGTCTGACAAAATTCTCTTCCTGCTGCCTTCATTTTATTAAAAAACAAAGAGTTACTATCTGAATTCTTGTCACTCAGAACCATTTCCCGAAATCCCACCGTGGTCACTCGGAACATTCACTTTTCCTAAATATTCCTGTTGGGTTTTGGGTGATTTAATGGTACTGGTTCTAGATTTTAATTCAATTCAGAAAGGACATCCTCAGGCTCAGCACTGGCAGGGCAGGGATGGCAGCACAGCCCTGGTCCAGCTTTCTGCAGAGGGATGTGCCCAGCATTTTGGGAATGTCTAAGTCTGGCTTTCCATGGGATTGCAGCACCAGGGTTCCAGCTCTGCTCCTTGGGACCCTTCCTGTTCCCCTGGGTAGTGTTGGGTTCAGCCAGATCACTGACAGATGGATTTCCAAAATCTCCCTCAAAGCTGAAGATAAATCTCCATGAATCTCTTTGAAAACTGAAGTTGAATCTCCAAAAACCTCCTCCAAAGCTGGAGATCAGCTCCAGCTCCAACCACCTGAGTGCTGGGCTGGTGCTGCAGATGGCTGGAAAATCTCCTGCCACAGCCGAGGTGAGCCCAAGATCTGCTTTAAACTCAGCTTTAAACCCCTGCACCACCAATGTCCAATCTCCCCTGCCCCAAGCACTGAGCCAGCCCAGCTTTGCTCCCCTCAATCCCACCTCATCCTCCAACCAAACCTTGTTACTAAGAACTAATTAAACACACTGAAGGTCTTTCCCAGTGTTGTTGCAGTGGTTGCTGGGAGCAGAGCTGGTGTGAAGTCATTCTTGTGCCCTGTTTCATCACGCTGATGTCGGGGCTGCTGTCAGCACTGGCAGGGTGGTGTTTATGGAGCTGGAGATCGATATTAAATACTGGATTTAGGATCCATTGGCAGAGCTGCAGCTCGGACTGTGTTTGACCTTCTTGGGCTGACAGGGAGCCAGAGGGGTTTTTCCATGGCATTTTAAGTTAAAGGAGTTTCCGCTGCCTGGCTTTCTCCTCTCCCTCCACCCTATCGCAGTGACAACGCTCATTGGAAATCATAAAAAGAGATTTCTCGGAGGAAATAATAAAAATTTATGAAAGAAATCCCCAGAGAACAAAACAAACCAGCAGAGAGACTGAGCATGAGGAAACAGCCAAGGAATAATGTGAAAAATTGATGAGCAGAGCTGCAGATACTGGAAAACAATAAACAAGCAGAATCTGCTTAACTGGGGATGATTGTAATGTTATTTCTCCAGGTGGAAAACACTGAGTTTTATATCCATGCAGGATTTTGGCACTCGCACAATGGTGTGTCCAGGCATTTCAGCTCTCTGCTGTTCTCTTTGAAACACACAAAAATTATGTCCACTGTTTTTTCCATGAAAAATTACCGGCGTTTTATTCCAAGCTGTGTCACAAATCAGAGCTGTCACTGCAGCGAGGGTGAAACATTCGCCGGCTCTCATCGCTGTCCTCCTCCCCCTGCTCTCAGGGGAGGGAGGAACATATGTGTTTGAGAACAAATAGTCATAATTGGTGGTGTTTAAATGCCATTCTCTGGCAGAATAAACCTGTACCTGTGAGGAAAAGCAGAGGAGAGAGGATCTGCAGGAACAGGGAACTGCATCAGGACAAATATTTGCATCCCAGCCCTGGGAGGCTTCTCTTCCTTTCCCTCTGCTTCTCCTCCAGCCTCTGCCCATCCACCAAACTCAGCTCTTGGGCTGGGCAAGGCAGATTTTATTCCCCACCCTGTTTAAGATGACACCTAAACTTCATCTCATGTGATGCTCCTGGTTGCTGCCACATCATAAAACCTCCCGAAATGCTGATTCGTTTCTCAAAGCAAATGGAAGCCTGGAAATTTCCCTGCTGATGCTTTGATGATTTATAAACACACAGCCTGCACCCCATCCCCATATATTTGCTGTCTTCACCTATCTGTAAATCCATCACCTTCACTAACCCAGCCTTTCCCACCAACTTCCTCCAAGCAATGTGGAAGCCTCAGACCCTCAGAGGTGGCAGCAGTTCTTCCTGAACCCGTGATGGCACTTTCTCTGCACGTCCTCTTAACCCAGAGATCTTTCTTATGCTCCTAATCTTCCTGAAGCCATCATTTCTTATCCAAAGCTGCTTAAGCACTTTGGGGAGGAACGTTCATTTCCAGGCAATATGTGCCCAACCCCAGCCCAGGGCTGCTTTGCAAGAGGAGCTGCCCATAATCCGGAATAAAATTAAACCTTAATCACCGTGTTCTGAGGGAAAGATTTGTCACTGCCCAGCAAAGAGGGATCTTAATGAAGACATTGGTCCTTGCAGGGCACAAATCCATTTGGATCCGCTGGCTTAAAGGGATGGGCAGCTGTGTGCAGGAATGGGGGATTTCCCCCTCAGAAGCAGCGTGGTGCTGTTAAGACAGTTTTGTATATTTACATATAAGCACTGGAGAGCCTTAAAAATGGAGATATAATTATATCTAACTGTCTGAATGCCATTAAATCAGCAGGACGTGGAGCGTTCACCTCAGTGCCAGGAGCTGCTGCCTCATCCCTGTTTGTACGAATGGACCTGCAGATGAATGAAATCTCATTTTCCTGCTGTGACACCGTGACAGAGGTCAGAAATCAACCCAGGTCTCCTGAGCCGCCGCCCCTGAGCACGAACCACGAAGATTCTTTCGCCCTCTCCATTTCTCAACTGCTGGTAATTACACTTAGAAAAGCTCTGGAAGCCAAAACAAACAAGGGAGATGTTTCCAGTGAGCTTTCAGTTTGTTACGAGTCCTTCCAAGAGGGTTTTGTGCACGAGGCAATGCAGAAAGTTCTCACATTGCTGAGCCTTCTCCTCGTGTCTCCGTGCCAGGCGTTTGCGTCCGAGCTGACATCGCCCTCCTTGGACGGGATGTTTTCTCCCTCTCACATGATGGGAAAAACAAATTCCAGGCTGAATCAGGACTCAGCCAACGTGATCTGGATTGGTTTCAAAGGACAAGGAATTTGGTCACTCAGGACCTACCTCAGAACCGACTGGAAGTAATTTTATGCATTTTTTTTATTCCCTGCCATGTTACAAAGTGTGACCTCATGGGCAGAGCACTCATGGGTGACAGCAAATGTCCACAGATTTCCTATTCATTATATTTAATTTTAAATACAACCAGTGGGGGGGAAAAAATAGGCATTGATTGGATTTTTCTATGCTACATAATATTTTCATGGATTAGAAAATTCCAGCACCTCCTCGCTTTGCACTGAGTCATTGGAATGTGCTTATCACAGGTGAATCTATTGGAGAAAATCATCTGTATTGCCTTTTTTTTCCTTGGAGCCTGTTCATCCATGATCTCATGGAGCTTCCCAAGAGTTGGCTGAAGTCTGGGCACTGTGTCCCTCTAATTAGTGATAAAATCTCACCTGGCACCGCATTTTACCATCAGCACAAGTTATCTGGGAGATCTCATTCAAGAGAAACCTGTGGGAATGTTTCAATCCTGTTATTGACTTTTCTTCCCAAGCTTTGTAATTAATTCCCTCTGCCCCGGGCGGGCTGGATTAGCGGGGACAGCTGAGCTGGGCTCTGGCACAAACACCTGTGTCCGTCTGTGTGTCCCTGCCCCACCACTGGTGACTCTCCCTTTGCTTCCAGAGTCTGATAAAACCATGGAGATGTAAAAGTAACACATGGTGACGTTTAAAATTAATTAAAAACTAAGGAAGCTCCAGCCCACAGGAGCAGGGCAAGGTGGGAGGCACCCATTTGCCTTTTAATTCCCTGTCTTCAAACCTCACAGATTTCTAGGAATAAAGCATCTCATACCATTCTCCAACTTGGAACTCTACAGGGTGAAAGACACGACAGACCCTGAAGAATTCCTTTGATGAGACATCGACTTCCAAGGCAGCGATTTTTTATAAGAGTTTGGGCCAACGGTGCAGGTAACAGTGGTGGGATTTCTGCTTGGCTTTGAGACCAGCGAGTTCATTCAGGCAATTGGGATTTAAGCCTAGAATTCCTCTTGAAAAGGACCAGTGGCTTTGGGAGATCCTTTAAGGAAAATCTGGCTGGAGGGTTTGGTGCTCAGTGTCCAGTGGGTGCCAACCCCAACTCAACAGGGTGCTGTAACTGCAGATCACATGCTGTGGCAGAAAGCCCTTGTAAAACTGGATTAGGGATGAATTCAACCTTCTAGGACAAAATCTAGACAGGCTGATGCCCAGCCTACAGACCGTGTTTTACCTCAGAAATTACACCCTGATGAGGTGTGGAGGTGACTCAGACCCCAAGGGGTACAAACACAAGCTCACCCTGACCCACCCAGCCTTTTGGGGAGCAGGTAGAGCTGGACCTCAGCCAAAGCCTGGGGACGCACACACCAACATTCCAGGCTCCCTCTGCTGAAGTCAGCTGGCAAACGGGGGTTTAGTGCTGGCCAAACCCGGTTTTAGCTGCCTCTCTGGAGAGATTAGGTAGAGCTGCTGGAAAATGAACACTGACCCACTCAAGTTTATGTTTTAAAGCTAAATTGAGCAGATGATTTTATTATCTGACTACAAACCAGTCCAACCCACATGAAGAGAAGGCTGGAGCACCAAGCAAACATCTCCTGGCCAACATGGCACTGCTATCAGGGGAGATTTCCAGCAACCTCTGTCACAAGTTGCAAGATGTTTATGAGAAACAAAGAGAGTTTGAAATGACATGACATTTAATTTTTTAAGGCAGTAATTGCCTATTTCCTTACCAAAATTAGAAACAGCAAATGTTTTGTAAAGCCCTCCCTCCAGCAACCTCTATTGTGATTCAGATTCTTCTCTTTACAGCTGAGGCATCGATCCCTTTTCCAAGAAAAGCCTGGGATGGGCTCATACCCCTTGAGCTCTGCTCAAATTCATCACAGGCAGTGCCAGGGGGGCAGTGCCAGCTCTGTGCTGCTGCAGGAGCCAGGTGAATGTGCCTGCAAGGGAATGACTGAGGCAGCTGCGAGGGGTAAGTTTCACCTCCTCAGTCCTCAAGGAGAAAACAACTTTGCTCGCCATCCCAGTCCTCCTGGAAGCTGCTCTGCTTAAAAATTAAAGGATGGAAATGGGTTTTCTTGTGAGGTTTGTTCTGTTTCACCACTCAAGCTGAAGGTGAAGAATTGTTGGTTCAAATATGGTTCAAATTTGTGGGGATATAGAGAGAGAATTATGGAACTGTTTGGGTGGGAATGGACGTCAGAGATCATCCAGTTCCACAGGGACACCTTCCACCATGCCAGGTGGCTCCAAGCCCCATCCAAGCTGGCCTTGGACACTTGGGATGGGGCCTCTGTCTGTGGGATGGACATGACTTATGGCTAAAGTTTTAATTAGCACAATTATCCTTTGATGAATGAGTGTTGCTGAGCTGACATCAATTATGTCTCCCTTCAACCCCTTTTTGCCACATGCCCCAGCTACAAATATTTGCAAAATGCCTCAGAAACTCCTAGAAATGGTTGTACCTCAGTTAATGAGAAATTCCAGAGTCCTGCAAAAAATCATGCTTGGAATGCAAACTCGAACTACCAGGCAAGGCAAACGAGGGATCCTTATTCTCACAAGAGGTTCACGGAGTGCTCTGTGCTCCAGGGATCTTGCTGTACCTTCTGAGAGTTCAGAAGGACATGAAACTATCTTGCCCCAGGCAGGGATTGTGGAACCCTCCAGTGCCTGCAGCATAAACCTGGGTAAATGCTGGGAGACAAAATTAATTGCAATAAGGGCAGGAGCTGCAGATCCTGGTGACAGGAACGAACACAGGAATAAATCTTGTGTCTTCCTCTGAATGGGATCAGAGTCCTCGCCAGAGCAGTTCTTGGAGGACTTCATTTCAGAGGAAAGTGTTGCTACTGCTGAAAATACCACAATAGAGTTAATTCCAGGGTATTCCTGGCGGATGGTGACTGAAACCAGAGGCAGCTTTAAAACGAGGTGAAAATTAAAGTATGACACTGAGTGTGGCAACGTGGTTACGTCCTTTTCTTCTGCTGCTGGACCACCAGTATCCCACCCTTTTACCATTATTATGCCTTTAAACAGTATGTTTTTCCTCTCACATTTCTTTAGCCCACTGATCTGCTTTGTCCAGGTCATTTTAAAGTTTCTGTCTTCCTCTTTTTGCCTTTTGTGGCCTCTCCAAATTTGGAAAATTGTGATCAGGGCTGAAATTACAATGAAGAAAATTACCCCAGTGGTCTCACGGCTATGCTAAGGACACTGTGCACATGAAGAATTCCTGTAATTCTGGGATCTGGCATCGCTCCATGAGGTGAATCCCTTTTGGTGGCTGTCAGATATTGCTGCATATTGGACTCAAAAGCTGTTTCCAGCAGAACACAGGGGGAAAATGAGAAATACCTCACTGTGGAGCACCTGGAATGCTGACTGTCCCATCTCGTCTCTCCCTGCTGTGAATCCTCACGCTGGACACAGATGGATTCCAAATCCCTAATCCATGGAAGCCTGTGTCTCATGGAAGGGGTCATTTAGCAGGAGAAAGAGGCTTTTCCAGCATCTCCTGTGACAGCCACAAGCACGTGGGGACAATCCTTAATGTGTCCCCAAAGGCACAGGTGTCACACAGGGAGGGACAGCTGCCTTTGGGCAGGGCTGCCACCAACACATCTGGCCTAAAATCTGCATCGATTCTTGCAGCAGCTGAATTAAATTCCACCCCTCAAATCCCTGCGGAGGCTTTTAGGGCAGGAAAACATCGCGTGGCCGGAGGGTCTCGTTACACCTTGTGACAGGGAGCAGGCCCTGAGCCACGGCTGGAGCCCCGTTCCAGCTCCTCGGGGCCCGTCTGTGTTCTGGCTTTGCTCCGCGGGCACTGGGTAATTCCCACCCTCCCCATCTCAGGCTTTTCAAGGATTTGTGGCGCTGGCATGTGGCACATCCTCCCCATGGAGGACTGGCGGAGCGGGCAGTATGGAGCAGGTATGATCCTGGATATTAATTCCCATGAAAGCCCTGATGGGGAAACAGATGCCAGAGCAAAGGGAGAATCATCCAGCACTTGTGCTGTGAGAAGGGAGCACTGCTTGGGATGAAGGTTTCCCAGGATGAGATCATCAGTGCTCTTTGGGGAACGCCTCATTGTGCCCACAGGAGTTCTGTGGCAAGAAAAAATGATCCCTCTTCAAGGAAAAGTGCGAAAAGATTTTTACCAGTTGCCAGCTGACAAACCAGTGGAACATCTGAGTATTTGTCTCTTGGTTTTGCAGCTCTATCAAGACCAGCAAAACCACAATGGGGCTGGGCTTGATTTGCCCTGCTGCTTTTTGAGCCATTTGGTGTTTTCTAAATTCCTCCCTCTCTCATTTGTCATGTCTGCTGTGACTTCCCAGCAGGCAGCAGGCACAAGGTACACGCTGAGTGATCATCCTGTCGGGTTTTCCACATCTGACACTCAAAAATAAAAATATGTGGAGGGGAAAGAACCATTTGCTGCGAGTGATAACGGCTCTGCCGGTGGCTGCCCCGGGACATCGCTGACGTGGGGACGACACACGTGGGCACACAGGGAAACGGGAGGTGTGGTGGCCATGGAGCACTGGGGGCAGAAGGGATGGGACATGGAAAATCAGGGGCAGGGCAGGAACAGGGCACAAGGCTCTGTGGATCAGTCTGGGGCTGTCCTGGCAAACCTGGCCTGGGTTTCAAGTCACCCTCAACTGATTTATGGGCTGGATGCAGACCTATAAATCCTGCACGGATTCTGCAATGGGGCTCTCTGGGAATCTCCAGCTGAGCTTTTTCCTACTTTTTCTGAGACTCACATAAATACAAACCAAAAGCCTCAACCCAAATTCTGCCAAATCAAGGGGAATGTGCCAAAGTAGAGTGTTTTTAACAGTCTTCCCTCATTTTGTGGCTTATGGGACGGGCACTGGGGGGCTAAGCAATAAATAAAGGAATACAGACAGTGTTTTGTGAAGTCTGGGCATGACCTTTTCCACGAGGTGAAGTTATTGTGTGAGGCTTTCCTGTCTGAATGGGAAGGGACAGCACAATAAATGATCCCTCAGCAAGTGCTGACAACTCAATCACAAGGGTAGGGACTAATTTCAAGGTCCAGCCAAACTGAAATTGCTGCTGAGCCACAGCTGGATGTGAGGCGTCCCTTGGGCTGGGAGGGCATCAGCAGCCCAGAAAAAGGCAGTCACTACAAAAGGTTAAAAAACCTCATCTATTTAACGTCAGAGGATAAGTGAGCTCTAGATAGAGAGACCCAGAGCGATTTACTGCCCTTAAAATCTGTTTTGTCTGAAAAGTATCTTTTTTTACCCCTAAATAAAAGTGTCTCATAAATAAACATGGCTTGGATAAGGCCCTTTGCTGGACAGCAGCATCAGAAAGCAGAGAACCACGGGCAGGGAAAAAAGGTCCGGCTTGCTGAGGTGATGGGCATAAATTTCCCTGAAAAGGGGCAAACAGGGTAATTTCTCCCCAAAATTCAGGATGCAGAGCCGGGATGAAGCTGGGCAGTGCTGGGGCAGGTGCTCCCGGCTCCAGCGAAGCAGCAGCAGCTGGAACATCTGCACCGGCCGGGTTTGGGTGGAGAGGGAGGGAAGGAGGAAGGCAATCAGCTCTTTCCGGGAGAGGAAGAGCAAGAAAAGTGGTGTTTGTCAATGGCAAAAGTGAAAAGAAAAAGCCCAGCCCTCAAACCCGACCAGTTCCAGCCGTCAGATAAGCTCGTGGAGTGTTAACACTTCTCGTCTCACCCTTCCTGCCCTGCCCTGCCCTCTGCAAGCAAACGGAACATCGCCTCTGCTGCCCACCCTGTCCCGCTCTTATCTCTGCCATCGCAGCACAGCTCGGAGCAGTTCCTGTTGTCAAATCACCAAAAACGGGGATGGTGACAAGTGACAGCAGCGTTCTTCATCGTGGGCACGGTGGCACCCAGGCGGAGCAGGGACCGTGTCCAGGGAAGCTCTGAAGGGTTTGGTGATGGGGCAAATGGGATGATGGCCAGGGAATCTTCTCCCCCAGTGGGGTTTAGGGCCCACACCCTTTCCCTTTTAACTGTTGGAATGACTGAATGAATTGCTGCTGAATGAGGTACAAAGCAGCACCTGCTGCCCTGCAGGGTACTGACAGAACCCCTGGGTGCAAAGAGAGCTCAGCCAGTTCTCCTGCCCCTTTGCACTGGGAATAAATCTTGGGGTAATGTTACACCCACCCTGCAGTCCAGCCAGGTCTGTAAAACTCTGTCATGGCTTCAAGCTTGTGCATTCCAAGGAAAAATTCTCTTTGTCCCTGATGCAGGAAAGTTTAAGGTGAGAGGCGAAGTGTCACTTAGCCTCTGTCTGGTCCCTTTGCCCCATTCACAGCTCATGGAGACCAGGCTTTGAGCTTGGAATATCCTCTGGAAATGCATCCAGCCTTGCTCTGAGGTGATAAAAAGGTCCCCTCACTGCTGCAGGAATTTCTCTCCAATGGGAATATCTGCTATTAAATGTGTTAATCTAATTTCTTGCTATAATTTTATAACCAGTCGCTTCCAGCTGCTGGTTCTGACTGCAGCCACCAGAACAGAGCAAAGCATTCCAGGACCAGCCTCTCCTGCCATTTCTGTCCCACTGTGTTCCCCTGTCTGTGTTTTATTCTTCACTTAACTTATTTTGTCATTTATTTCTTTAACACAGAATGCACTGGATAAATAAAAGTTGAAACAAAGTGATTGTGCATTAGTGCCCCTGGTTCTGAATTTCCCTTTGTGTCAGGAATATCAGAAGGCAATGGGAACAAGCTCTGTAAGTTCCCCTTCACGCCTGAGAAATATCAAAAGTGATGGGAACCAACCCTGCAAAGCCCCAATGGTTTCCGTGCCAGTCACTGGTGCTGGGCACAGGATCCTCTTGCAACAAACCCCTCAATCTTCCAGCTGAGAAATGTAAAGAAAAGGCCCCAAGTGTGGCTGCAAGAGGAGTGTTTTAAAGTTTTAAAGACAGGGAGCTTTGTTCTTCTCCTCGCTGCTCCAGACACACACCAGAGTGAAGCGGAGAGGCAGAGGCTGCCAATGTTAATATTATTTTTGGAAAGAGATTGATCCTGGAAAGTAAGTACATGAAAGAGGAAGAGAAACAAGGGATTGTTAGCTAAGGTCACTTTGAGGTCTGGCACACATGACCTGAAAAAGCCCAAAAGCTTTGGATCCAATCCCCCCAAACAGCGAAGGAATTGACGGTGATTACGTAGCTCCAAGAGCGCACGGGGTGACTGAACAGTCGGAAATGGGATAAAAGAAGGGTCGGATATCCACAGACAAGGCCCTCTGCATGTTGGGAAGGCTTTGAAGGCAGCCAGAAGCACTTTTAGGTGAGCCCACAGCAAAGAGCAGCCTGCCAAGGGTATGACCATCCTCCGGAGTCTGGGAATGCTGCGAAGTGCCGGCCCCTGCGGCTGGGCCCGGAGCTCCGCTCTTTCCCCACTGCCTTCCCTAGCGGCAAACGGAGCAGTGAAACAGAAAAAAATAAATAAAAAGTGGGTGTCTGGGCAGGCCAAATCCACATGCAGTTTCCCAAAGGCCTTTATTAGAAAGGCTGGAGCATGCAGGGCTGAGGCTGTCGGGGAATCAAGGACACTTCCCACCGCTTTCCATTACGACACTGGGAATGGAATGGAGGCTGGGATGTGAGGACCTGTGGTTTGGTTCAGCCCTGCCCACCTTCCCCTGGGACTGGGGAACTTGCTGTGCTCTGTTGTTGCTTTACAGTGGTCTAACAAACCCGTTATCAGGTCCGGGGTGAAAGCTCTCCTTAGCCGAGCCTAATTAACAAAAACCTGAGGAATAGAAACGTTGCTCTGCCTTCCCTCTGCTTTGGGGATGTCATGGATGGAGAATGTGGAAATTCAGCCTGCTGAAATATCCACTTAATCAGCAACAGTACTTGTGTTAATTAGTGCAGAATCCACCCCTAGATTAAGCACAAAACGGGAATAAGTGGACAGACTCCTGCAGGGCTGAGTTCTACGCAGTGGGCAAGGAACCAATCTCCATTGAAATCTTTTCCTGCACTTTCTCCCTTTTCACGAGGTCCCGAGGCTAATTAGCACCTGGCAACACCTCGGGAAAGATGAAACCTCACTCGGGCCTCGCTGCTTTGACACGCAGTTAAAAGGATCAGGGACATAGAAGGGGTTTTTTGGTATCCCGTATCCCACAGACACCGAGTGCCTGTAAGATGAGAAGAATGTGCTTGGCTTTAATCAGCTTGCTAGGCACACTTAATGAGGCAAACCCAGCCTATCTGGGCTGGGATCAGACTACACCAGTCATTAGCTCCCAATTGGTCCTCTCTGGCTTTGCTGGAACCTCCTCGGATTTGGAGGGGTGTGGGAAAGAAACAGCAATTAAAATTCAGACGAGGATGTGAAGAAAGGAAGAAAGAGATGAAGCACTAATAAAGCTTTATTAGTATTTTATTTAATTTAAAATAACTTTTATGCTGCTGTGACTGTAAATATGAATTTGCTTTAAAGGTAATCAGCAGTGCTTTCACTGAGGGGAGGAGTGGTGATCTCTGCTTTGCCTCCACTTATTTATTTACACATCAACATTCCTGTTTCTGCCTCCAGGAAGCCGAGCTGCTGATGCCCCTCCCAGGGACAGACCCAAAAGGACACCAAGCTACACCAAGCCACCACTGGAGAATCAACTGGAGCCCAGCAGGGTCTTGCACCAGGATTCTGGTGGTGGCTTTGGTGCCACTTCCGCTCTGCCCAGCCCTGCCAGGTGTCCACAGTGCGTCCTTAGTCGAGGAATTCAGGTGGACAAATTTTGGGTGCACGTTCCTGGGAGAAGCAGGACTAACTGGAGCTGGCAAAGTCAGCCTTTAGATAGAAACCGAAACCTTAGCTGTGGAAATTAAGGAACCTCTCTTTTAATTAGTTCCTTGTGTGTGTTTGACAGCGAAGTTGTCAGGCTGCTGTAGCAGACCCTGTGTTTCAGGCTGAGGGGAATCACCTCCAACCTGAAAATAAAACATTCACCACAGTGCAGGATGCTTCAAATTCCCTGGAAGAAAGTTCCTCTTTATCTTCTCTGGCACTAACTCTGTAAGAATTTCCCAATCCCACGCAATCTGGAGCACTGGGAAATGCAGTGTTTCTAGATAGGGAATGGGCAAACGCCCAAAGACAGAAAGAAAAAACACTTTTTCCACTTTTCCCTCAAACTCTGGTCATTAAACTGAGCTGACAATGAGCTGAATTTTATTTACTCCCTAAATATAAGTGGAAAGACACCCAGCCACACAAACCAGCTGATGCAACTGATGTTTAATAGGGTTCATCTGCCAGGAAGGTCTCCTGTGACCGCTTTCCCAATTCCCCTTACCACAACCCCCTAATGCTGGTTATTTTCACACCTGTGCAGACAGCAGCTCCCAGCACCAAGAATCACAAACCCACCCCTCAACACACTCAGTGTTGGACCTCCCAGCCTGGCACTGCTTTCCAAACCCTAAATAATCAGCTGAGCTCATTTGCACATTTTACCACCTTAATTAGCCCTCGCTATGGATGAAGATCATGAAGATTTTTGTTCTGGCTAATAATAGTTGTGCTTTTTTCTTGCTTTGCCTTTTAACTGAACATGCCCTAATTGTGTATTTACGTTTGCTGGCATGTGCAAAACATTTTAAGTAGCTGGGCAAAGCAGCTAATTAGGATTGTACATTCTGTGCTTGCGTGGCACAGCAGCGAATGGCTTGGTGGCGGCAGCTCATCAAACGTTGTTCATGAATTCAAAAATAGGAATTTCTCAGGAGTGCCCTGGATGAGTGAAACTTGTGTCCAACAGACAGGATTCCTTATCAAATCTGTTTTATCAAATCATGCAGAATTCTGCAGATTAATGATTTGGGACAGCTGTGATGGATTTCTATAGATGGTTTTGTTTTCTGCTTGCTCAGCTCCCATGCCCAAGCAGAATCAGGAGTTCTCCCCTCAGACTCTGTGCCATTTTTCCTTTGTTCTTCCTCTTTCTCCTGCAGAAGATGGAATTGTGGCATCAACAAACGTGTAGTAAAATAATCAATAAACAAATGTTCTGTGTAGAAATTGGTGAATTTCTTCTTCAAGCACATTAGTGAGATTTCTGCATAAAATACAGGGAACAACGGAGGATTTGAATGCAGATACTGCCTAGGAGCAGCCTCAGATTCCAGGGTTTCTCCCTGGAGGCCTCAGCAGATCGTTCACAATTAGGCAGGAGCACAATGGGGACTACAAGGAGCTCTATTTCCTTCTCATGGGGATGGGGAGGATGCAGTTTAAACCCACAGCCTGTCCTTGGCTCTGCTTCCACAGCCTGTCCTCTGGCAGCTGCTGGCTTTGGCACCAAGTAGGCTCCACAAGGACAAGGGTTGGGTCTGGATCAGGGACCTTCTGTAAGTTTTTCTGGGAGCAGAGGTGCTGGGAGATGTTGTTGCTGCTCCATGGACAAATATTTTAGGAAGAAATTCATCCCTGTGAGGGTGGTGAGGCCCTGGAACAGATTCCCAGAGCAGCTGCGGCTGCCCCTGGATCCCTGGCAGTGCCCAAGGCCAGGCTGGACGGGGCTGGGAGCAGCCTGGGACAGTGGGAGGTGTCCCTGCCCATGGTCCCCTCCAACCCCACCCATTCAGTGACTCTATGACTCTCTGTTATCCCTTTATCTCCTTTTCTCTTTAATTTTCTCCTTTTCCTTCCCATGTTCTGTATTAAAGTAGAGGTTCCAACCTGACTACAGTCTTTATTTCATTAAATTCACCTTGTCCCTCTGATGAACACCAAACCTCAAAGCATAACAAGAACCAAAGATAGGCCCTGGGTTGCTGCAGGCCTGCCAGCTCCACTAGTAAGAAAATCTAGCAGGCTCGTTAATAAAAATGCAATTAGCTCCTCTAATCAACCTGCCAACAAGCCTTCTGTATTTCCGACAAGTGTTCACTAGGCAGGAAGTGGTGAGCTCTGTTATCAGGGCCATGTTTGACTTTTTTTCTTGGTGCTGGATCCAAAATGAACCAATCTACAAGAAAAAAAGAAGTGCTGCTCCTCAACAGCTTGCAAGAAGTTACTGATATAATTAGGACATCAATACATATTTATATCTGGAAAGAAATATAATTGTTTTCAAATTTATCTCCCACACTACCCACCTCAGTGGCAGGAAAGAAATAAGAAGAGTTGCCTATCTACAAAGCATCAAATTCCCATTGTTTAAAATTTAATACTCTTTAACTTAATAAATTTAAATTTAATTTGATTTAAAACTTTCCTGACAGCTGAGGTTGAAGCTTGTGACACAGACATTAGAAAGGGAGCTGTGAGATGGCACCTTCCAGGCACAGATTTTGCCAGATAAGTGTTTTTGATAAGCTGGAGAGTGCCCAGATCTCTGGGGTGGGGAGCTGTGTTTACTGAGGATCACATTTTTAGAGCTGCCACGCTTTAAATATATTGCAGGAGGAGCAATTACCCCTCCAATGTTTTCATTTGCAGGTGCTGATCAATACTCAGCATGTAAAAGAAAGCCCTCCTGAGCACCCCAAATCGATGCAGAATGGTTTGTGATAGGCCCCACTATCAGAGTGCCTCTAATCAGCTCTTTCCTGTCTTAATTGATCAGGCACAGCAAAGGCCAAGTTCAGAGCAGCCTTTCCTAGAAGGGATTATTGTAAATCAGATTCAGGCTCGGTTACAGGCAGAAACAAAAGCTGGGTTTCACCAAACAACTCTGGCAGGTGATGGGAGGTTCAGCTGAGAGAGGTCAGGAGTCAACCCTCATTTCAAACCGAGATTAAATCTGAGATAAGGCTCAAGTTCAGAGGTTGCTGAGCAGGGTTTTTTTCACTCTTTTTATGAGATTTTTACTGAAAATGTGGTTAAGAGCAAAGCTAGACATGTTTTCTGCAAAATAAGCCAGCCATTAACTGTGAGAACGCAAAGCCAAGAAATAAATGTGTTGCCTCTCCAAGCGAGGGCTCCTTCAGGGCTTCCAACCCAAAAAGAAATAAAGTTTGAAAAGTTAATTTATCCCCTCAGCAAAATTATCTCCAACAATCTGGCAGCTTCTGGGAGCTCTAAAATTCAATTCCCATCTTTTGCTTTGTGTGTCACACGTCAGTTAAACAGAAAGCAGAGGAATTCTGTGGAACAGGAGAGTATTTAATGCGAGATAATGTG
The DNA here is from genome assembly GCF_965178545.1 of Coloeus monedula. Taxonomy (NCBI): domain Eukaryota; kingdom Metazoa; phylum Chordata; class Aves; order Passeriformes; family Corvidae; genus Coloeus; species Coloeus monedula. The sequence continues at coordinate 10,310,654 of NC_138799.1, forward strand.
CTGGATTTCAGAACTTTGGTTGGGATTCCACCCCAGGATGGTCTGTGACTCGTTCATGTCTTTGGAAATGGGAGGGGTGGGAGTTATCCAGTGCAGTTATCAATTGGAAAATTGATTAGAGCTGCACTTGAGGAGCTTGGAACAGTTTTTCCTTGCAAACTGCTCAGTCCATGCCTGGCATTGGAAGCATTTTAGCAATAGGATGAATTTAATCGTTGAGAGGGCTCTGAAACCTTCACAGGACCTCAAAATGCACCATGAGGAGCACGGGTTTTGTGATGGAGGAGGGATGGTTTGGAAAACCTTGTGCAAATACCACAAGAGAGCATTTTTAAAAATCCCACCTGTTGCAGCCCTGGAAAATCTGCCCTGGGAGAGGTGAACCAGGAGCTTTCCCCTCCCAAAGGGCAGGGAACGATGCTCTGGTGGCTGTGGCACTGGAGGAGGAGTCCAGAGCTCTGTGTCTTCATCTGGACTTTGCCACTGATTTTTAGAAATCATTTCCACTTCTCAAATTTGATTTCTCATCTTTCAACCAGGACTGACCCAACCTCATAGAATCATCAAGGTGTGAAAGGACCTCCAAGATCATCAAATCCAACCTGTGACCGATGCCCACCGTGCCCTGTCACCCTTCCCTGGCTTGCAGAAGGATTTGTGAAAATCAGAGGATCTCTAATAAAGAATGCTGTTAAAATTCCAGCTTTTCCAGGCACAGGGGGATCTGCTCCTTCCCCATCTGTGCAGCTGCTGGCAGGGTCAGCCCCCCAACAACACCAAAGGAGTGCTCCGACCCCAAAAACGCCCCGGGCAACGCCTTTATGAAGGACAAAGCTTCACAGTCCAGCCCACTGATGGATGACAGAGGTATGAAAAGATTAATTTAGGTGCCTTCCCAAAATATCTTGAGCTTGGGTTTCCCCAGGCTGCCAAGATGTGACTGGAAATCTCACGGGGGTTAAAATGTTGACTCCTTCTGTCAGTTCAGCACTTCCAGCTTGAGCTGAGAGTGGAAATTTAGAGTGAAAAAGGGAAAAAAATGGATGAGATTTGTCAGGACCTTTGAGAAAGTTTGGCTTTGGAAATAATAAAGGATCCAAGATTGGCTATTTATATATATATATATATCTTTATATTCTCTCATTCAAGTAGTTTCTTAATTACAAACCAAACAGAAGCAGAAAGCAGAAAAAAACCCAAACCTTTAACGTGCCTTATGGTCAGGAGTAGCTGGAAAGAAAAAAAAAAACTTTCCTTCCCCTGTTTCAACTGCAAGTTTTTTATTTATTAGAGATGATTTAAACCCTGAAAGTTTGCAAAGATGAGAATAGAAAACAATAGTGGCTGCGTGTGTCGACTTTTCAGAAGAGACCCAAGAAAAAAAAAAAGAAGCTGAACAAAAAGAATTCAAAAATGCTTTGAGCAGAAACCAAAGGCCACAGTAAATCATTGGATGTGCTAAATAAATCAGAGTGATGCTGATAAAGCTGCTTTGGCTGCTTCCAGGCCCTTTTTGTAAGGTTTTTAAACTGCTGGTTACATCCCCTCTGTGATATGTGGTTGTGTAACTCATCAGGTGGGCCAAAAAAGGATCAATAAATAAATCTTTAAGAAACAGAAAAATGGGATTTGGCTCAAGGGACAAAAGGAACCTGTGCAAGAAATTTCCACATTAAAAAAACATTTCTCTTTCTGGAGCCTGGGGTGAAGAAAGAGCTTGAAATGAAACAGACAATTCCATAATTTTAGGGGGAAAATATTTATTATAAAACAGACAAGTTCACCGAAACATCCAGTCCGAGATGAATTAGAATAAAAACCTCTCCTGCCCAGCTTTGCTCTCAGTTGTGAGGTGGAGTGGGATGGATTAAGGGATTTTTGGGAGAGGTTTAATGTTTCTCTGTCAGTGCTGTGATCGTGGATGTTGTGCTCCAGAGTTGGTTTTGGGTGGAATTCTTCTCCAGAAGATTCAAAAGGCTCCCTCTGAGCACGGATCGTCTTTTTGCAAAGAGGGAAGATGTCATTGACCCCAAACTCTTTGTGATGCCATTGGTAAATCAGGGAGCAGAGGGGATTTTCCTAAATTCAAGAGAAATTTCCCAAAAGGGCAGAGGGGCCCTGGTGTTGGACCAGCCTGGTCTGGGATGGAGTCTGCTCAAAAAGTGGGAGCCAGAGCATCCTTTAGAAAGTAAAAAGAGTCACCCTGGGCTAAGTTTTTTATCTTTCTTTTCCCATTGCCCCATTGGAATTGAAAATTCCACTCAAATACCAAAATATTAAACAAAAAAAGGGAATAATGAAGGTGGAACATGACCCTAAAAACACAAATGCTGAATTCGTGTCCAGGTGTAACCTTCTGGCAGAATTTGGGTTGGTTTGTTGGCTGATCAGGGTCACTGCCTGACAAAAAAAGTATTTTTTTCCCATGTTTCCCCCCTCCCATCCCATTGGTGCCTGAAGCATGGCTGGTTTTCCTATGGATACAATTACTGGGGAAAAAAGGACATGAAAGCCAGTGCTGGATAACTGAATTTTCCTGTGCCTGAAAAACTGTGCAGGTGAGGCCATCACAAGAGCCCAGCACAACTTTTGGGGTTTGGCTCTTGGAAAAATGCCAGGCTTGGAACTGGGAGAGGGGAGAGAGGGAATTGTCAGTTTTTTTGGATATTGTTCTTCCTCACCTCATGTTTTGATGCCACTGGTGACCAGTGTGAAGCCAGGTCCTGTAAGCTCAGTATCAGACCAAGACACCAGGCCATGGATCCAATTTGGGGATTCTCTGGGGTGGGAATCACAGAATCCCAGGATCATTGAGGTTGGAAAACCCTCCAGGATCACCGAATCCAATCTGTGCCCAATCCCCACCTTGTCACCAGCCCAGAGCTCTGAGTGCCACATCCAGGCCTTCCTTGGACACCTCCAGGCATGGGGACTCCAAACCTCCCTGCACAAGCCCAAAGCTGTTCCCAGACTTTGCTGAAATTTTCTATTTTTTGAGATTTTGATGAAAATTCAGCCTGTAAGACACAAAATAATGAACAGCCCTGGAAAAATATTTGACACAAGCTGCATGTTTTGTCCCCATTTCCCCCCATGAGAGATCACCATGACCAACAATCCTCATTTTATAGAATTGGCTTTCTAATTTAGTGACCTCAGTTGTGCTGAATTGGAGTTCTAAACACGTGTTCAGGGCTGCAGAAAATCCCAGAGCAGAGGCAGCCCATGGGGGAAAAACATTCCCACTGTTTCTGCTCTTGGAGATTAGGGCAAAGGTACTGGGAAAGAGTCATGGCCTGGGCCTGCTGGGATGGGTCAGAGATAGAAAGTGATGGCTGAAGGTGTCCTAAATCCATCTTCCTGGTGCTAAATCCATGTTCCTGGTGCTAAATCCCCCTTCCTGTGCCTGTTCATGGCTAATTTATGCCACTGTGGTCATAAAAACAGCCTTGGTTGCATAACTCTGGAAAAAAGATTGTTGAGGAACAGCCAGATCTTTATATCTGTGTTTTATCTCCTTCTGAGCTACAGACCGGGAGTCTCGGTAATTAAAAATAGATCAAAACCTGATGGAAACATTCCTAAAATTTGGATTTGGGGCATTCAAAAGGGAAAACAGGTGAAAGGTCTTGCTGCAACTCTGAACTTCCTCTCGTTTGGGTTTGTTTGGGTTCTGGGTTTGGTCCATCTTAATAAACAGAGCTGTCAAGCAGAACCTGCTTAATTCATCATCATCTGAAAAAGGGATAAAGAAAAGAGCAGATCTATTTCTGTTTGTTCAGGCAATGCAGGTCTGGGATGAAGGAGAATAAAATACCTACAAGGGTGACTTTAAAAATAACAGGAGGTTCATCACCTGCCTTTTAGCCAGTCCCAAATGTGACCCAGACTGGGGAGAACACGAAGTTGTGTCAGAGTTTCTATGAGCTCATGAGCCTTTGTGCAATGTGAATTGGATGTGAAATTGTTTTGCAGTGACCTAGGAAAGGATCAGGATCCAGCAGCTCGATGGGAACTCTTTCAAAGTGGCTAATTAGGATAATTTCACTTGCCCTGGGCAGGGCAGGGCTTCCAAAAGCAGTTCAGAGGCACAAGGGTGAGCAGCCAGGCCCTGCTCTGGAGCTCAGTGCTGGATTTTGTGTTTATTGGCTGTCCTGTCGATCCTGGCAGTGGTGGATTCACCAAACTCTGCTCTCTGTGGCTGCAAACTCCTCTGGAGCTGTCCCAGCCCGAGCAGGAGCAGCACAGCCCAGCTGGAATGGCCGGGAAGGGTTTGCAGGAATCACAAGGCAGAAAGTTCAGAGTTGGAAAGTTGCTCTCCAAAATTCAGGCAGCTGGAGCAAAGGGGCCCTTCTAAGCTGTAACAAGAGGAAAGCACAGAGACTCCCTTTCCACAGAAAAAGTGGGAACACGGGGATGCTTCACCTCCAGGACCTTTTTCCTGCCTCACTCACCAATCTTCTCACAATAATTGGGCATTACCAAGAGTTTACCCTGCAATCCCATCACCTTCCCTCATTAATTTGAGTAATATTTGTAGTGTGAGGAAGAATCAAATCCGTGCATAATTCCCAAAGATCCATGTTTTTGTGGGATTTCAACCACTTTTGTGAGTGGTTTTCCCCCAGTATCTTTTCCCTTCATACACCCCTTTCCTGGGTGCTTCCTGGCCCTCAGCAAAGCGTTTGCTCAGCCATGCTGAGCCTCACACCTCTCCCTCTCTGGGAATATTTGTGTTTTAGTCCTTACAGGGAGGATCTGCAGCCTGAGAGGAGCAATACAAACACACCTGGATCCCTTGGGATGGCACTGACTGCCTCGGTGACACCATTTGAATCACGTTTCCTCTTACATCAGACTCCTGGCATCACAAAAAGAGTCTCTGTAAAATAAAACCTAGTTTATAGCTTATTTTATATTGATTTTAATACCTAAGCTGACTTTTCATTATGTACAGGAGGTGGCAACTGGTTCTCTTGAAACCTAAAAATAATTGAAGGTGTAACACACCCTGACCTTGGTCACCCCTGGATAAGGCTGCATCTTCCTGATCCCATTTTTATGAGGATGAAGGTTCCTACTCCTCCTTCTCTGATGTATGGAAATGGGGTTTTTACCTCAGAGAGACTCCAAATCCAGAAATCACTGGTTTAGTCTGATTAGTCTTAGTCTAACTCACACTGCTCTGGTTGTCCCTCTGAAGTAAAAACCCTTCCCGATATTCCTGTCTCTCTTGGAATTATGTCTGGCACTGGATGAACTTCGGAAAGGCAGGAAAACGCTGTGTTTAATCCTGAATCCCTGGCTGTAAAATCCTTTGAAAACATTCCTTGTGTGGAGTTCTTTCCTTCTGCTCAAAGGCTGAATATTCCCTGGGCAGGCAGAGTGAGGAATGAGCTGGGAATTGCTGCTCCGGGATGAGGACAGAGGGGGATCTTGTGACTCCTTTCTCTCGCTCCTGCTGGGATAATTCCTCCCTGAGCTCACCTGGAATGAGCCACATCTGGCTGAGTTTTCAGGGGCGACTCCTGACTCCTTGCCCTGAAAACTCAGGCCACAAAGGGAAGTACAGGGATGAAGATTTTACAGTTCTGTCTGAGATCACTGATCCTGGGGAAGAATTGGCATTATGGAAATGCCACCTCACAGCTGAACCCAAAGATTCCTCCAAAAGCCAAACTCAAAGCAATTAACGTGGCAAGGAGCAAGCCCTTCCCCTGCGCCAGTCTGATAAAGGCAGGAATTCCAACAAAGTTGCTGATTTCCCCTCCTTAGCAGGGCCAGCCCAGCACAGCTGCATGGTTGAGCTGGCCCAACCCAAGGCTCTGCTCACAAAAGCTGCTTCTTCCTGCCCCTGGCTCGTGGATGGAGCCTGTGCTGTCCATACATGCCAGGAATGCCAACTGCGGCCGGAGTGCGCGGCTCCTCCCGCTAATCCAGGGCGGCACAACAGCACAAGTGAGAAATGCTCTCACTTTTGGAGCACAGAGCAGCAAAAGCTTCGGGATTTGGACAGGGAAAGCTTTTATATTGGCTCAGGCAATAAATATGGAAAGGAGAATGGATTTGCTCTGCCAGAGGACAGGAGAGGTGACCTGCGTCAGCCTTTCCCTCCCTGCTCTCATGGGCACTCAGAACGCAGTGAATTTTCCCTCTTTTTCTCACTCCAGCCCTCCCAAATGGGCTCCAGGAACAGGGAATAAATGGAATTAGTGGTTTGTAGGGCTCTAGTTTGTGGTGCTGTTTGATTTTAAGTGCTTTCACGCAGGAACCCAACACATGGCTGTGTTTTCCAGAAGAGAAAACCTTTTGGAATGTTTTGAGGGTCTGGGTGCAGTTTTTTTGTGCATTTGGACTTCACAGGTGTCAGGAGAAGCCAAGTGGAAGCTCCTCCTGCACAGGGAGATGCTGGAATTGTGATGGAGCACAGGATTGCCTCTGACATCCATAAAATGCATTTTCAAAATACAGAGAAAACCTTGACTTTGAAGGCAAGTTCCAGCTCTCGGAGAAGAGACTTTTCTTTGGATACAGGGTCACTTAAGAGCCACGGGCAGGTTTTTCTCTCACCTTTTCCCAACTAATTTCATGGCTGCTCTTCACTCCAGAGTTTAGAAAACAACTCCACCTCTGTTTCCTTTCATCCAGGTGAATCCATGAGAGTGGGGGGCACTGGAACAGATTCCCAGAGAATCCATGACTGTCGCATCCCTGGGAATGTCCAAGACCAGTTTGGAGCACCCTGGGATAGTGGAAGGTGTCCCTGTCCATGGATTTAAGGATGGCCTTTAAGGTCCCTTCCACCCCAAACCATTCCATGATTTTCAGATCATATTTGTGCTTTTTAGGTGCCTTTTTTGTCCCTCAGTGCCTCAGAGCTGTACCTGGTTTAGAAACCCAGCTGCAACACCAAGGCGAGAGATTTCCCTGAAATTCCAACTTCCCTCTGGATTTCCTTTGAAATTTACAAATTCAGGTAAAGGAGAGAGAGGGGAAAATAAAGGGAATATTTAGATGACCTGAAAAGCGTCGCTGCCAGTTTGTAATGTGAACCTGAAGCCTGTAAAATGATGACAAGTATGTGAATCTGGAAGGTGCTGGCTGACATTTCGGAGTACATCCCCAGCTTCATCCAGATTGCAAAATATCAATGATTTCAAATGGAAAAATCCAATGGCCCAAACGCTGGTTCCACTTTTCTATTTTAGGAACACCTAAAATGTGGTTTTTGTTGTTTCCTAAGAGGATCTGAGCAGATCCTGGAAGTGAAATGACTCAAGTTTAATGTGGAGTATTAGAAGAAACAAAACAAACCAAACCCAAACAATAATATTCACACACACTGTCAGCTTTAATATTTAATAAAACTTTAAGCTTTAAGGTGAAAATCAAATTAAGGTTCTTGTTGCATTGAAACTGTGTTTTTAAATTAAAAATGTGATTCCAAATGCTCTTAGTCTTAATATTTGATACTTTCCTGGCACTTTGGATTATTAATTACTCTGCAGTAATTTAAGATTTATGTTTTTTCCTCCGTGTTTCTCTTTCACTTTCTGGTACTTGAGACAATTGCACAACACTGAGGTTGGGTTTAACTCCACCAAGTGCAAAAATTACATTTAATTACCTCTAAACTCAACTTTTCTGCACTTCCTGAAGTCCTAACTTCCATATTATTTTCCAAACAAATCAGGATGATCTCCATCCTCCTTTCCTTCTCATCCACATGGATATTAGAATTTGTCTGGAATTTTAAATGAGTTTTATCTTTCTAAACCCCCTCAGGCAGGGGGCCAACCCACAGCTCAGGTGCAGTAACCCAATGAGTGCCTAATTTTCAATTGCACACTCCCAAATTAAAGTGCAGCTGCTGCCCACAATTCACCTGATCTGCTCACTGAGACATCATTAGGGAAAATCAATTAATTTTTCCACTCTCCTGAACGCTGCTGGAGTTGAATAGGAGGAGAAGGAAGAGAAAAGAGGAGGGGACAAAAAGGACTTTTGTGTTGGAAAGATGAAACCAAAGGTATTGAGTGGCCCCAGGTGAATGCAGGGCACTTAATGCAGGGAAGAAAAGAGATACAAGAAGTTTATATTTCATTTTAGGGATGAAAATGAGAGCTGCTCAACCATGAAACAAACCTGCCTTCCTTGCTTTTCCAGCAGCTGCTTTTTCCATGTCCTCCTGCGTTGTGATCCTGGGTGGAGATTATTTAAAGGTGAAAGGGAAATGTTCTGTTAAAACCTAGAGGGAAGCCCTGAAAAACTCGACACTCCAATTCCTGAAGATTTCTAGATTTTCTTCTAATTCCTTAAAAATTCGCTGTGAGATCAAACTTTGGAAAACGAATTTTGCAGAATTTATTCATTATTGGGTTTAATTGTGAGCCAGACATGGCAAAAAACCAAGATAACCTTTAATTGGAGCTCAGAGGGCAAAAGAAGCTCTGGAGAAAAGCCACCCTTCAGTTGGGCTCCTATGGATTGAAAGGGAGCTGAGCGTATTCCTGATTTAATGGAAATTTAAAAAAATATCATTTTTAAGGATGGCCATTTAAATTCGGGTCTGTGAACCAATTTTTAGAAATGCTGAAGTTGATATTCGTGACAAAACCCCCTTCATTTGCTTAAGAAGATTGAACACTCAACTCAAACCATGATTTTTGTAAATTTTTGCTTGAAGATGGGCAGGTTCTGCTGCTGCTCTGCAATAAATCATCAAAAACCAAGCTGGTGAGAGGAAATGAAACCTCTTCAAAATCCAAAGTGAAACTTTAAGGAATAAATGTTTATTATGATGAAATTTTTCTATGGAAATATTAGCAAGAAGCAAAATAAACCCAGATCATTTTTAGGAGGAAATGCCTTAATACCTGTGATTATTCTAACAAAGGTTGCACCAGAACTGGAATTAATGCGGTGCTGTAATGAACTCTTTTTTATACAGACAGCATAAACAAACACGTAGACGGAGCACAGTTGTCCATGAAAACTTTCAGCCATCAATTCATTCATTCACAGAATTTTCAGACCTTAAATTTCCTTGGAGGAGGAGGAGGAGGAGGAGGAGCCGTGCTGATGGAGCCACAGGCAAGGAAGGAAACGCTGGAAAACCTGCAAAACTCACCTAATTTACACAATATTCTCTTTTTTTTTGGGAATCATCTCCAAAAAATTAAAATTTCTAAAATTTAATTAATTTAATTTAAAAATTAAAAATTCCTGACTAAAAGAAGGATCAAACCGAGGGGGGAGAATTCCTTCCCTCTGTTCCCATCAAAATAAATGAACATTCCATGTTTGGAGCAGGAATTCCAGCAGCTCCAAACACTCAATGAGATCATTATCAACCCCACGATGCCATAAAACACCTGAGTGATCACGTCAGCGAGTAATTAACTAAGTAACCCATCAATTAATTATTAGGGAAAGTTACTCCTGTAACGCAAATCAGTTTGGGAGCTCTGGTTTCAGGAATAAAGTATTTATCCAGAGATCTGAAGGAACAGAGCCCCCATTGTTTGCAGGAAGTTCTGTTATCCTTAATTAACTCTGCTGAGCGTGGGCAGCACCCAAAGGAGCAAAGCCCAGCTCCCAGTTGGAGCCTGGCACTGGGAACGCTGGGGACCAGTGTCCTGCTGGGTCTGGTTTTCAGCAGGAGCAGAATAATGCCAGAAAAAGCAAATTTTCTTTCTCTTTTTTGGACAAAAATTATTAAAAGAGATTTTTTTCCACCACTAAAGTTTTTGTGTAGCCCTGGTTCTGCTCCCACAAAGAGTGGGATGTGTGCAAAGCATCATCACTTCCAGAAATTCCAGCAATATTCTGGGGAAAGACCCATTAATTGATGAAATAAATTGGAAATTGGTGCAGAAAATGTGGAAAACTCCATTTTGGCTCTCATTTTGTAGCTTAAGAGCTCCCAGGATTTCGTTATCCAGCAAAGAGCCCAGGGTTCTCCCACATCCTGGATCTCCCTGAATCCTCAGGACAGCCTGGGGAGTTTTACCCACAAAGAGGAACGGGAACATGGTGGAACTTGGGAATGGGAACATGGTGGACTTGGGAACCAACTCCTTTTGGACAAATCAAGAGTGGAATCTGCAGAAAATCCTCATTTTTTCTACATTTTTCCACCAGTGGAGGATCCTCCACTGGGTTTGTGTTCCCAGATCCTGTGATTTTCACATAGCACAGCCTTCCCCTTTGGAGTTCTGCACACCTGATTCCATGTGCCCATGCCCTGCTGGAATAAATGCTGGGAATTCTCTGTTTTGAAATGCAAATGCTTCGATTTAATGGGAATGACAACTCCCATGTAAACAGGGAAAGGAAAAAAGGGGACATTAACAGAATTTGTGGGTTATAAACGCATGTCTGTGAGAGCTGAGGCCCTACACGTGGCTTCCTTTTGAGGACATCCATGATGTTTATAAAATATTATGAAATATTTATGAAATATTAAACATCAGCTGGATGTTTTGTCCAAGGTGGATCCAGCCTCTGTCTGGAGGGATTTAGGAGAGAAAGGGATGTTTCGTTCAGTTTGGGGGGATAAATCACCCTCTGAAGAGGCTTTTTAGCTCTCGAGTGACCAAAGAATGTCCCTGGATGATCAGCTTAGACCCAAATTCAACCTTTAGTTGGGAAGGTAAAGGTTGAGGAGCACTGCCCTGAATTCCAGGTAGAAATTGCCTGGAATTTCCTTGGAAGAATATTCATCAGGATATGGATCACACCAGCATTTTGCCTTCCCTACTGGAGCAAAAAATTCCTCCTGAGTCTTGGGGGTGACACAACTCCTCAGTGCCACCAGGAAGGTGCTTTTTGCAGTAGGGAATAATTTTGAATTACAATACCTGCAATGATTTCAAATTGAAATATCTGCAATAATTTCCAGTCAAGGGGCTCAGCACATCCAAAGGAACAATGAGGGTCTAATTCCCTTTCTGGGAAGATGCTCCAGAGCCGAAGATTTGATAAATGTCATTATTATTTTTTCCTGTGATGGAAGAGAAGCCTTAATTCCCCAAATATGCCAAGATGATGTTTGCAGTAAGCAGTGCTCGAAGTTTCCTAGGAAACATGAGTATTACCGTCCTCAGGAATGAGAAATTCAGAGGAGCAATTTGTTCTGAGAGGAAAAGGCTGTGTCCTTTTACCTAATGATTCCAAATCCAGAGCAAGGAGGAAAACTGAAGCAGAGGAGCACTGGAATGAGGTGCAGGGAAAAGTGGGAGCTGCTCTGGTGGAAAATCCAGATGGGAATGTGAGAATGGCATCAGATGGATAAAGATTTTTCTTTGAAGACCTCCCTTCTCCAGGGAGGGGTGGAATGGCACTGCTCCTAAATTGAGTGACTGAAGGTGCAAAAACCTCTTGAAAAACCAGCTTTTCTACCCAAAAATTTCCCAATCAGGAGGTGGAGTGCCCAGGAAGGAACAGAAGGAAATGCAGCATCCCATGGAGGGAGCGAAGCAGGAAATTCCCCCCCTCCTGCATCTCCTTGGTCGTGGTTGGGGTTTGTGCACCTGTGACTCGTCCAGGAGGTGTTTGCACTTCTCAGAGCTGGCTCAGGCCCCGTTTCCATGAGAGTTTCCTGGATGTTCCCTGGTTTTACAGATCCCTGGAGTGCCTGTCCTTGTCAGGGTGTGTTTGATCCCATGTTTGACTGTCAGCATGGGTGCCTTTTAACACTTCCAGCAGAAAAATCCATCCTTCCAGCCCTGTTCTGTGACCACTGTGCACTTCTGGCAGCAGTGGAGAGCTGTGAAAATTCCTTTACATGGACACGAGAAAAGGATGGGAAAAGCAGCTGTCGGTGGTTTAATTGGCTCAGCCTTTTGTTCTCTGCTGAGTCAGACCGAGCTCAGAGGTCTCTCATGGTGCAGCTCTCCTTATCTGTGGAGCTGGAATCCGTGGGATTGAGGGAGCGTGGCTTTAATCCACTCGGTGGGAATGACCTCATGGCTGGGAGATTGCACTGGGACACAGGAATTCTTCACTGGGGGGCTTTCATCTGGACATTCGGGGATTAAACCTGATGGATTCAAAGGATTGGCCTCAGAATTTGCTTTGTTTGTAGGGACAGGACACTTCATACAATCCATGGCTCCCACAGCTCCCATTTTATCTGGTACTGAACCGAACCCTTGCGCAGGGAATGGATTCCTTCACATTTTTTTTGTTCTTACACCAATCTGTGCATAGATTCCAAGGTTTGCCATTCAGATCTACATCTCTCAGCTTACCACTTACGATGAACCAGCAAAGCTTTGCTCTGATAATCTTTCCCCTAAAAGACAAATTTTTGAAATTCCTTCCTTTTTTAGCTCTCCTGAGAGGGGCGAGGGATGATGTAGCTCAAATGATACTCTGGTGACATAACAAAGAACAGTAAAGGTCAGAGCAGATTAATTTGCTCCAGGATCAGCTGGAGAATATTAAACCTCTTATCTGTAATCCTTTGATAACCAGTTCTATAATGTAATCATCAGCGTACATCCAGTAACACGCATGTTAATTACTTTGGAATTCTATTTTTCATTTTTAATCACAAGACATATTTTAAAGGATGCCCCGGCCGCCTCCAGCAGCCCCCACCAGTTCAAACAACTCGTTTCAAATGAAAAAAATTATTTTTATGAGGTGGCTGGGGAAAAGTCAGCCTGGAAAATATCCTTGTGATGGAAGCATCTGTCACAAGTCAAAACGTTATCGCTGCTCCCCGGGGAGAGCCAGCCTGGGCACAAACAGCAGGGAAACGCTTGGGCTGAGCTTTGGTGGGTGAATACTTCGATTTAATGGGACTAACAGCTCCCATGAAAACAGGGAAAGGAAAAAAAGGAAAATCGTCATAATTCCTGGGTTATAAATATGTTTCTGTGAGAGCTGAGGCCCTACATGTGGCCTCCTTTTGAGGATATCCATGAAGGTTTTACGAAATATTAAACATCCAAGAGCTGGATGTTGTGTCCAAGGTGGTTCCAGCTGCTTTCTGGAGGGATTTAGGAGAGAAAGGGATGTTTCATTCAGTTTGGGGGGATAAATCACCCTCTGAAGAGGCTTTTTAGCTCTTGAGTGACCAAAGAATGTCCCTGGATGATCCAAACCCAACGTCCAGCTGGGAGGGTAAAGGTTGAGGAGCCTTGCCCTGAATCCTGAAGCCTGGGGAGGGGGTTACAGAGCTGGGTCTGAGCAACTCACCCCCCTCAACCCTGAATCCCTGGAAAATCCAAGTGTGGAGAGAAGGACGAGGGGGTTTTGTGCACAGAGGATTTCATATGCGAGGGGGTTTTGTGCACAGAGGATTTCATATGCATGGGGATGGGGCAGTTTTTTACATGAGATTCACAGGAGCATTATCTCACCAAACCAATGTCCCAAATCTGATATCTGATATCCCAATCCCAAACCTTGTGCCAGCTCCCACTGCCCTCCTGCTCTGGCAAAACCCCCTCTCCCCAACCCCTTGGAGAGGCAGAACTTTTTGCCAGCTGTGCAGAAATTCAGCAAGAATATCAAAGCTCATCTGTGACCCACACATTTCTGTCACCACTCCGGAAACAATCGACGAGCATTTGTGGGTGTGCTGCACAGCCTGAGCGTGCTCACGGCTTCCAGGGAGGGGAAAAAATACTCCAGGGCTGGAAAATTAGGGAAAAATACATCCGTGGATGGATCAGGACTTTTCTCTGAGCCAAAACATGCTTATGCTGAAACACTGACTTCTCTGAAGTGCTGAAATGGTTTGAAGTTTGTTCCCTCCCTGGATGAGTAAATGGGAATTTCCAGGTGTGATTTTAAGGATTTGCAGTGTAACAGCTGGCAAGGTCGTAGCAAACAGAGGGGTCAGTCTCTCTCTCCTCCTTCCCTAAGAGCAGAGTCCAAGCTGGGCTGAGCTCGCGTGGCTTGGACCACTTTGTGGCAGAAACGGCAAATTCTGTTTTCCTTAAAGTCCTTGTAAAGTCTTGGGAAAAACCCAATCCCACGGGGACTCTGAGCAAGGCTTCATTTCCAAATGCTCTGTAAAATCTGGATGTTCCCAACCATGACAACAAGTTCTTTCTGATAATTCCAATGCCATCATTTCACCAAATAATTTCAGATCTCCAAACTCATTCCTTGCTTTCAGCGCCCTTTCCAAATTTCCTGATTGGAGACCAAGGTGGATGAACGAGTCCGACAATTGCTGGGCTGAGGTGTGATGTCCCTCCAGAACAAAACAACCCCTGAAATTCCTTCTGATGAGCATTTGGAGACATTCCACCATCACTGTGGGGCCTCCTCCTCCTGGATGGGTGCAGCATTTTGGGAAGGAGGTACTTTGGAAAACCAGGGTTCATCTTCTTCACCAACAAACATTTCTGTCAGGTGAGCTGCCTGAAGGGCATTTCTCTCTGAAAGAACTGAGTCAGGGTGAAAACAAGTCTGGGAGGTCTCCCCAAACCAACTTGCAGTTTATAGTCTAATTTTCAGGCCCTTCCTCCTTCAACAAACACCATGTCCCAAACAAAATGCCTCCATCAACACCAAAATAACTTGGACAAGCCCACGGACAAGCAGCGTGTACACTTCCCAGTGATAGCTGACTCCAGCTCGTCATTGTCCTCAGAAAACAAGAAAAGAGAAAGGAAAGTTGACCCAAGGTGAATGCCTGCTCTGGGTGGTGCTGTAATGCAAGAGGATTGATGAATCTTTAATTGCAGTTGCTTTGCTGTAAATGCTTAATGAAAACACCATGTCCAGGTGGCTGCTGGAGGGTGTTGGTGAGCAGGCAGGTTACGAGGCTGTAAACAACCTCCCTGGGCAGAAATCCCAAAGGATCCACATTGAATCCTCTTGCCTCTCTTCTCAAAACGGGATGCCAGAGCTGCAGGGGGTGTGCTGAGGGTGTGTGGTGTGTGATGTGTGTGATGAGGGTGATGAGGGTGATGAGGGTGTGATAAAGGTGTGATGTGTGTGATGTGTGTGTGTGATGTGTGTGATGAGGGCGTGATGAGGGTGTGATGTGTTTGATATGTGTGTGATGTGTGTGATGTGCATGATGTGTGTGGTGAGTGTGACGTGTGTGTGATGTGTGTGTGATGTGTGTGTGATATATGTGTGATGTGTGTGATGAGGGTGTGATGAGTGTGATGTGCGTGTGTGATGTGTGTGATATGTGTGATGAGTGTGTGATGCCTGTAATGAGCATGTGATGTGTGTGATGTGTGTGATGTGTGTGTGATAAAGGTGTGATGGGTGTGATGAGGGTGTGATGAGGGTGTGATGAGTGTGCAGGAATTACCCAGCAAGGCTTCCATCAGCTCACCCAGGAAATCGCAGTTCGTGTGGGAAGGCGATTGCATCACTTGGAGTCCCTTTAATGAAACCTTTAAAGGTCGGTTTAGTCACAGAAAGGCTCAGGGCTCACAGCTCTCTGCCCCACAGAGCACTCGCTGCTGGTGATCCCGCTGGTGCCTTGTGCAGAGCTGGGCTGGGGGTGCAGGACTGATGGAGGGACATGGGGGTCTCTTATCAGCACTCCCAGCCTCATGAGAGACTCTTGTCAGCATCCCCAGCCCTGTTGGGGTCTCTCATCAGCATCCCCAACCTCACTGGGGCTTTTTATCATCATCCCGAGCCTGGCTGGGGTCTCTCATCGTCATCCTGAGCCCCATGGGAGACCCTCATGAGCATTCCCAGTCCAATGGTGGTCTCTCATGAGCATCCCCAGCCCCATTCGGGGACTCTCATCAGAGCCCTGAGTCCTGTGGCGGTTTCTTGTCAGCACCCTCAGCCCACTGGGGCCTCTCCTCAGCATCCCCAGCCCCATGGGGGTCTCCCATCAGCACCCCCAGCCCCTGTTTCCTCACTGACAGGCACTGCTGAGCTGCCTCAGGTCTCTCCAGCTTCTCCCTGTGCAGAGCAGGGACTTGAAACTCTGGAATCTCACCCTTTGCAGCAAAGGCTTCTATGTTTGACTCGTTCCCTCTCTTATGCTGCTTCCCCATGGCTGGGAGAAGGGAGAAGGAGAGGAGGGAAGGGAGATGACCCCGCTGGGTGTGGAGCGTCCCTCTGGCCAAGCACTGACTCCTGGGTGCAGAACAATTAAAAACAGGCTTCATGTAACGATTTTTTCTTTTTTTTCCTGCGGAAGAAGGGAAGGGAAAGCAGCAGCAGACAAGCTCAGGGCTGCTCTCATTCATGTGGCTTCCTGAAGCTTTTACTCTGCACCATTTACCCTGCATAAATCAATTGCCGGAATATCAGTGCCCTGCTTCCTTGTTTACTCGGGAAGATTATGTCCCATTAGCAGATTTGTCTTGTAATTGAACTGAAGTGTAAAATGCCAATGTCCTGACAACCCCAATGGTCAGGATTAACTGCTGCAGACATTTCTGTCCCCTTTTGAAACATTTTGATTGAGCATAATTAATCCAAGTGAACTGATAGGATGATGGATGCTCCCAACCCCACTGGTTTGCAGAGAGAAGCACGGCTGGACACAAATATCATAACAAGATAAAGAGGTAGTGACAGGCAGCAGCTTCTGCTTTTCCAGGGCTTATTTCTCCTTCCTCTGACTAATTCTCAGAGACAAAGCACAAATTTCACTGCGTGCCCAATTTCAGGTGGATGTACTGGTGTCAATTTGTTTTCAGAGTGCCCTGAAAGCGCGTGTGGAACTTTGGTCCTCTGCCGAAGAGCTGGTTTGGGATCTGAGGTCAGGCTCTGCTCACCCCTGGCACTGTGCGGGCTGAGGGTCAACAATACTGACCCCAACACAAGCGGGTCGGAGTCACAGGTATTTTATCAGAGTTTTTTACTCTTCAAGGCTCTGTCAGGGTCACAGAACAGCAGCGAATGGGCAGGAAAACGCTCCTGAAAAAGCAGGATGAGTTTATACATTGCATTAATTGGGCAGCAAAAGGGGTTTTTTTGTCCCAGAAATTCTTGAATTCTCAATTTCTATTGCGAATTTCTGTCCCGGACTGGATCCTTGAGTCTGCAAGAGGCTGAAGGGCTCTCGAAGAGGGGAGATAGAGGAAGATGAGCACTGACCATTGCCAGGTAACAGAGTTCAGGTGACTGGCGCTCACAGTCCCACAAAGAATCCAAGCTGAAGAGGAATTGCTGTTTCAGGGCTGTCTGACAGCGACAGGACAAACCCAGGTTCCCACTCCCCCCCTGCCCAGCCTGGCCTTTGCCATGGCTGTTTACTCACTATTGGTACAAAGCCTCCCCCCACATCTGCTCCAAGGCTCGAGGCCAAGGCAGCGACTCAGGGTGTTTGTTATTGCTGGGTAATGGAAAAGGGCACACTGGGCTGGCAGGTGCCGAGACATGGGGAAGAAACACCAGCAGTGTGTGGCTTTGCACTTGGCCTGAGCTATTTTGATGTCTTCATTGTTTTCTTTTGCAGCTTTTAACCCTTTTCTGTAAAGAAAGAGGTTTTAGGATGCGAGGACAAAAAGATGCTTTGCAGTGCTTCAGGGCTCAGCCTTTGAGTTCAGTTCACAGAGGCCACATTGTTCTTGTTTACCAGAAATATTTGAGTTTCTTGTCCCCGACCAGAACTAAGTTAAAATCTTGTAAAAAAACGGTATTATTGTGGTTAATTCCTCTCACAGATCCTGGAATTAGAGAAGCAGAAACAATATAAAAAAGGGGGGGAAAAGAAATCGGATGAGCTGTGTTGCCACGTGCCTTTATTTTCAATTCCTCTGGAGAGAACATCATTTACTGTCTCACGTGTGAAAACAACACCCACAACTTGACTCAGCTCCTGCAAACTCCTGCACACCACACACCTCGAGCCAGAAACCGGGAGGCAGAATGAAATGAACCCTGAGGAGAGGGGAGAGTTTGCTCAGGTTGGGTTTGTGAGAGCAGCGCCGCATCCCTGGGCTGGAAGGTCAGCGGGCGCAGCCCTGGGGACTCCTATTCTCCTTCATTGCATAACTCCTATCTCCGGAATTAAAGCTTAATCACAAACTGTGGCTGGGAACTCAGATCAGCAAGGACTCGCTCCTGTTCTCAGTGACACAGCCCCCCTGTTTTCCAAGGGGACAGTAACACGAGCAGGAGCACCAGAGGTGATTTTTAATCCAAGCCCCTGTAAGGGAAATGAAGCAGATGTCCAGAAATCAGAGCTTTTTTGTCAGGGCTTTGATGAAACAGCAGAGTTTTGTGTGGCACTGGGTGCCAAACACGCTGCTGATAGAAGCAATAAATCCCCATCCAAACCCTAAAAATAATATTGGGCTTGTTTTAAATTAAGGTTACAGAGTATGGCTTTCATTAGCCCCTGCATGGATCCTGAATAGCAATTATTACATATTTGTTCAGGTTTAAGTATTTTTATAGGAATT
This sequence comes from Coloeus monedula, assembly GCF_965178545.1. Classification (NCBI taxonomy): domain Eukaryota; kingdom Metazoa; phylum Chordata; class Aves; order Passeriformes; family Corvidae; genus Coloeus; species Coloeus monedula. The sequence continues at coordinate 10,329,013 of NC_138799.1, forward strand.
TTTTTTTTCTCAGATCCTGTTAGAATATTTTTCCTATGAAATGGGGCTCATCTTTGTGAGAGGAAGAATGGTCTTGTGGTTAAGCCTGGCCTGAGATTTTGGAGATCTGGGCTCGACTGCTGGCTCTGCCACAGACACCCCGGGTGAGCTCGGGCAAGGCATGGAACAGCCACTTTTATTTTGCTTAAAATAAAAGTTCAAGGCCCATTTAAGCATCTGAAAGATGCGACTGCTGAGGGCTCAGCATCCAAAAACCAGGAGGAGAACTAAAGAAGAGGAAGAAGAAGAAGAAAGCTGGCTGCCTATCTGAGAGCTGTCCCTTGTGTGCCTTCAGAGCATGCTGAGAAGTTCTGGAAGCCCAGCCCTTCATGTCTCCATTCTTCATCTGTGGAGCAGAAGCTCCTCTCACACAGGGAAGTACAGGAAAAGCTGCAAGCGGGGCATGAGACTGGGATCGAGTTAAAATGGGGTTTATTTTGGCTTTTATGCCCAAACATGAGGAATTTCATCTCTTCCAACAGGTCAGGAAACTGCTGGAAGCCACCCACGGAAGGGGTCTGGGGGAAAGGGTCCTCCTGGCACCAAAACATCTCTGGGGCTGAGCTTTCAGTGGGGCCTGAGCTTGGGGAGCTCTGCACTTGTTTATTGATCCCTCCAGCAGCCCAATTTCCATTTAAAATGGAATATTCATTTCCGTGTTGGCTCACTCTTTGGTTTGAACCAAAGGACAGCTGTGGGCAGTGCCTCGAGACCTGGGTGGGCTCGGGCAGGGTTTGCACTTTTCCCAAGGTTTTTTCCTGCTGTGCCTGCCCCACTCTGGCTAAACCAACAGAGTCTCGTCCTGATCCACTCCCACTTCCATATACAGCCCTAAACCCAAAGTTTTGGTTGAGGCATCCCCAATCCTTCAGCATCCCTCGGAAGTTTGGTGAAATGTGACAGAGGGGACTCGGGGAAGCTGATGAAACTCAGCCAGAAATTATTTGGTCAGTTATTTAGGACAACAGAGAACAGATAAGATCAGCCCCTATGGAACTTTTTACAGGAATTGCTGATTAAAAATGTTTTTCCTGTCACAACCTCTTTCTGTGCCCTCCAAAACAATGAATGAATTTGTAGTCACATGAGGGAACGTGACCTTGGTTCTCTGTTTTCATTGATTAAATAAAAAAAAAAAAAAGTGTTTTGACAACTCTTTCTGCACCTGCAGGTACACACTGAGAATGAAACAAATGTGGAATTTAATAAATGTTATCTGGTTAACGCAGAGGTGAGCGAGGGACAGGGACAGGACTCTGCTCCATGAATAAAATTTACAGGGAGAGTTCCAGGGAAGTACTGCTGACATGTTCTGGTGACAGGTGACCACAAAATTGTTCAATCAAATCTGGCCAGCAGGGACTGAAATTACAGAAGAGATCAATAATAACGTGGGCAGTGCATTCACTCAGGATGCAGAGGCTGATACAAAATAAAATGCTCTTTTTGAAGCTCCACGTGGCATGCTGGAAGGTTCCTCTGGACTTAAGGAATGAATTCTGAACATAGGAAGGTTGTGGCTTTGTAAAGTCACAGATCATGGTGTGGATTCGTCAGGTAAAAGCACAATTTTGGTTGGAAGGAATGCAAAAACCAGAGGGAACTCAAAGCCAGACCAGGATGCTCAGAGCCTCAGTGACTGAATTTTAAATATCTTCATCAACGGGAGTTCCACCTCCTCATGGTGAATTTTCCCTGTATCTAACTGGAAATTCCCTCGCTCCAACCTGTCTCTGCTGCTGCTTCTCCTTTAGAACAGAGTCCAGCTCTGTTTCTCTGCCACCCCCTGGAGTAGCTGAAGAGGGAATTAAAGCCCAGCAATAAAACACAAACTCCTCCTGAGCACCCAAATTTTGCTCTGTTACAACCCCGCTGTTGCTCCCCTTCACTGGCAGTGGATAAAGAGCTCTGCCTTTATTAATTTTTAAAATAAACCCATGCTGGCATTGGCTCTGGCAGGAACCTGACCCAACAATTCCTGGGGACAGTGGATGGATCACAAGGAGCGCCTGGATCTGTCCAACACCCCCACACTGAGCACTGGAATGGGATCCCTCTGGAAAAGGGCACGGGATGGGCGAGCCTTGGTCTGGTAGAACAGGGAACTGTTTAGGGGATGAACACAACCTGTCTGCTTTCTCTTAATTCCACATATTCCAGCCAGGTGAGAGAAAACCAACTTCTCCTGCTGCCCACCAGGCCTGGCACCACAATATTCCCAATTCCAGCAGTTCTGGTAGCACTGGGACAGCCAGGGAGGGAAATTCTTCCGGTGCCTGTTTGCAGTGGAAAGTTTTGGGTTGAGTTTTTTCTTTTCCAGGGAGCAGCACGTGTCCTGGAATGTGAGGAATGTCCCTGTGTGGATTTCCACCCGTTCCTGCTGGCCAGTCCAGCCCTGGTTCGCTCTGGAGCGTGGCCAAGCTGGAACAGATTTGGAATAAATTTCCTGACTCACTCAGGGCCGGCGGATGAGGTCCCCTCCAAGAATCAAAAGATGAAACCAGAGCCCTGGCCCTCGTGTCCCGCCAGAGCAGGGTTAGAATGGGATGGACAGAACCTCACCATCCTCTACAGGAGGGAAAATCCTCCATCCTGATGGATTTTCACTGCCTGGAGCCAGCAAGTGGAAATTCCTCCTGATTGTGGAAAGGGTTACAACTGACACTGGTCAGATTTAAATTGTTTGAGTGGGTTCCCCCACAGAAAGGATAAATCACACTCTAAAAAGCCAGAGGGAACCATGAAATGTTCACTATTTCTGTACTTTGCGTCCACGCTGAGGTGGGACTTTAATTTTCCTTGATGAAGGTCAAACTCCCACTTCTAAGAACAGTTATACACAGAATTCCTCCAGGACACTGAGAACAATGTAAGACCTGGGGAACATTTTAAAACTTCCCATCAGCTCTGCTGTCAATTTATTTTGCAAATTAACCAAATTCGTTACATTTCCTGAGGGTTTCATCATTTATAAACTCTGAGCTTGATAAAATTTAGATGGACCTTTAGACAGACATTTTGGAGGGCCTCATCTTAAGGAATGTTATGTTTTTTCCAACACTGGAGCTGAAGGAACAGAAAGAAAACAGAAATCTCCCAGGGCACTCAGCATCCTGCAGGGCTGGAGCTTTGCTTGGGGTTTCAGAGGGCAGAGGGGGAATTTTAGGTACCACTCAGTGCCAAATTAATCATCTGCCCCCAGGAAACCTTGCAAGGGCAGTGGTGGATCAAAGAGATTCCAAAATGAGTAAAAGTGTGCCAGAGCATTGCCATTGTTGTGGGCAAGAGAGGAGTTGCCTGTCAGATGTGGGAATTCATGAGGCTCTGGGGTGGGACATGCTCTGCCCAGTTTTATGCTCCAGAGCTGCCCCAAAACCTGTCAGAGAAGCTTGGAAAAAAGCTCTGGATGCCTGCCTGGCCATGGCCAGAGTGTTGTTTGACTTCTTTAACCTGGGTGAGATGAAGGAATATAAATTTATTTGAAATATTAATGAATGCCATGAAATAATAGTGAAATAATATCAAGATCCTGGCTGCCGATGATTCCCTGATTAGGAGCTCAAATTCCTTTGCATCCCTGGTTCTTGGCCTGTGGTGGAGAGAAAAGGCAAACCAGAGGAGCCACAAGTGCAACACCATCACTGGGCACTGCAGAGCCCATCGATAGAATATTGCAAAGTAATTATTAATAGGAATTAATTAATTCGTTCACAGGGTGAGGTCAGTGGTCCAACCCTGCTGGTGGAGAGGAGGAAACAAACGCACAGAAAACAGGGTAACACCTCACCAGACCCTTCACAATGACGGAGAAAGCCAGAAATGAATTCCCCAAGTCCCTGTCCTTGCTTTGTCACATCCTTTGCAGCTGCACCAAGCCAGGGCACTGCTGGGTGAGGGGTTCTGGGATCTTTGTACCCATTACACTGTTCAGGCACCCTAAAACCAGCCATAATTCCCCAACAGTGCCCAATTTGAGCCCTAAAAACCCACAGGAACTCAAATGCGAACAGAAAATGTTTTCTTTTTAATCCCTTAGTATTTGGATCTTCCTTCCTTGTGAAGACAACTGTTCTTGGCAGGTTCAGTGTCCGTGTATCCATGATGAGCTCTGTGCAGGTGGGATTCCATCCCCACTGTTGTTCCACTTGCTTCCTGCACAGCTCCGTTGGAACACGAGACCGTCTCCAGCAATTTTAGCATTTGCTGACAGAGAAGAGGGGTTTGATCACAGACACAAAAGCATTGCAGGCTCCCCAGGAGCTCGTAAAGTTCCACTGCAGTTCCATTGATTCACGGCCTGTGCGTTCCCACAGCAAAAACACAAAGCAACAGCAGATTTGTGGATCCCAAAAAAAAGAGCCGGCCCCTAGACCAGAATATTGAGAATAAATGTTCTCAGCACTGCTCTGCTGGCTGGGTTCTAGCAGGAGTTGAAACTTTATCCTTCCTGCGTCTGAAGAGGGACTAATTATTTTGAATATTTTAAGAAAATAAATTTAAAAAATCTCCAGCGGGTTCTGGAAAAAATAAAGGAAAAACTGCTGGGAGTTGGACTCTTTGGGATGCGCAATACAGAGGGCAGAGACAGAGTCTTATTTTCTGACTTGTTGTGGCATCTTCTGTCAGGCTGGACCCAGCATTAACTCTGCCTTTGTTATGTCCATAAATTTGAAACTTGGTCATTTTGGTGGGGTTTTTGTTCATAAAACTTTGGGAGCATCATTACTGTGGATCACAGAATTCAGGGGGGATGTCAGCCCTGCCTCATGCTCTTAGGATATATCAAAAGTGGGCAAAAAAAGAAAGACGATGCCACATGATTCCAACCCAGGTAATGATAAATATCAGTCAAAATGTGGGGCTTGAGAGGCTTCAGCAGGGATGGAAAGGAAAAAGGAACAGCAAAAATCTGTTTCATTATCTGCCCAGAGCAAAGACTTTGTGCAGATTCACACACGTAACACCCAGATATGTAATGGGCAGCTCCAGGATCCTGGTGGCATTCCTGGGCATTTCAGGGAACAACCATTGGCCATTTCTGCCCATTCTTGTAAACTCAGTCTGTGTCTTGTGGCTCGGTGCCGGCGCATTCCTGCAGCAGGAGCCTTCCTTGGCTTTTGTGTGAGCTGTGCATTCATTCTCTTCCACATCAGTGGGGCATTACAGAGAGCAGCCCCAAGTGTGAGCCAGGGAAAGCTGGGATTAGAGGTGCCCTCAGAACAAAGCATACCACACGTGCCAGAGAAAATCTCCAAGGGCTGAGGAGTCAGCAGAGAGAGACAGAGGGAGAGGGCACAGGCAGGGTGCTGAGGATTTGGGGAGTTAATCTCAGTTATTTGATGAGCATGGCCACAAGAATGGGGTGGAACAGGTTCCCCTGTGAGACCCCACCTGGGGCTCTGCAGCCAGCATTGGGGTCCCAGCATGGGAAGGATGTGGAGATGTTGGAGAGAGTCCAGAGGAGGCACCAGGATGATCAGAGCAGGGAAAGGCTAGGAGAGTTGGGATTGTTCAACCTGGAAAAGAGAAGCTTCAGGGTGACCTAATTGTGGCCTTCCAGTTCCTGAAGAAGCTACAGGAAAGATGGAGGGAGACTTTTTACAAGGGATGTAGTGACAGGACACAGGGAATGTCTTCCCACTTCCAGAGGGCAGGGATGGATGGGATATTGGGAAGGAATTGTTCCTGGGGAGGGTGCTGAGGCCCTGGCACAGGGTGCCCAGAGCAGCTGTGGCTGCCCCTGGATCCCTGGAAGTGTCCAAGACCAGGCTGGACATTGGGGCTTGGAGCAGCCTGGGACAGAGGAAGGTGTCCCTGTCCATGGCAGGGGGTGGCACTGGATGGGCTTTAAGGTCCCTTCCAAACCATACCATGATTCTGTGATAAACCATTTCACACTCTGATCAAGTCGTATCTTCAAACCATCAGTCTCTGTGCTCCCAGCATTCCCAGTGCTTCCAGTAGAAGGCAGTTTTAGATTCCTCCTGCCCAGGTTACTGGAAGTTATCTGATATCCAGCATAACTACATCTGTTGTCATTTTAGCGCCAGTTATTCTTGTCCTGACACTTCCTCAGTTCAAGCAGTCACCTCCTCACCTGTTCAGAGCATCTCTTGAAGGATAAAGGGGTGGAGGTCTTTAATTCCATCCCATAAATCAATCCAAGCATTAACAGCATGTCTCTGCTCCAGCTGGAATTTCTCATGCTGTATGTGGATAACAGGGACTATTCCAACCCTCCCAATCCCACCCCTCACCAAGACATTGCTGCTCCTGTCTCCAAACACACCCTGGGAATGATCTGAGCTTTTCATGGATAATTCACATGGATAAAACACAGTCACGCTGCCACCAACCTGGATCTTTGTTCCCAGCTCCTGCTAATGAGGCCTCTGCTCCCATCTCCACCCAGGAATTTCCATCCAGCACAAGTCCTTGGCTCCTGCTCGTAGCACAAAGCAGCTCAAGAGAGGTGGGAAAGCCAAACTGATTGATGTTGATCCTCTGCCCTCCTGAAAAGGATCCAATTATCCTACAAAAACATGGAATTTCAACTACTGAAAGGCAGACAGCTCCGAGTGCGGAGGGCTGAATCCATTAAATCCAACTCCCGGCCACATCTGACTGGAGGGAAATCACCTTCTCTGATGGAAACAGGAATTTCAGGAGGCATGAGGGAGTGAGGTGTGCTGGGTGCACCAAGAGTGCTGAGCAGAGTCTGCTGAGAGCCAGGGGATGTCAATGAAGGGCTAATCATGAGCAGAGGAATTTTATTGCTTCCTTAAGAGGGGACGATTTCCACGCAGTCACCTCCAGACCCCTGGAAGTGCCTGTCAGAGTCAGAGCTGGATTTCTGTTTGCTTTTCTGAAAATAATCCTGAAAATTGCCTCCACTCTGTCTGGTTTTCACTCACTCACCTTAGGCAGTCACATCTGGTAGTGCAGGTATCAGTAATAAATTACTGATATTACTCAGAGGTCCAGCTCTAAGGGCAGGGAGTAATTAAGATTTTGTTTCCCAGGAGACATTTGGGACACTGCCTCTCTTCCCTCTTGCCATTCTTTTGATGATGTGCAAAATTAGCCTAAAAGTTCTCTAATACCCTACTTAGTTTTGTTATTCTTTGACCTTAAAAATATCAGAAATATTTTCTTTCTGGCTTTGTTGATGTAGTTCTCCAGAAATGCCCAAGCTTCATTTTCCAAGCTGATTAACTGACAATTAACACAAATTAGTTCACACATCTGTAAGGACTAATTCAGACACCCACAAGCATTTGTTTCAGGCCACCATCACTTGTTCACAACAGAGCAAAATATCAAATCAGGCCCTTTTTGGGGCTGATTAAGAGGTAGCAGCTCATCGCTGCTGAGGGTGCAGTGCTTAGGGCTGGTTGGAAGAGTTTTGGGAGTCATTATTTCCCCACAGAACCCAAGACTGTTTCATCTTGGCCATGTCAAGCTTTTGGTGAATCAAAGGCTGGTTTCCAATGGAACCATGCCTGGATTTGGGAGGGGATTCTGAGGAGTTGCGGGCTTCCAGCACTTCCAGCACCGCTGCTGCCAAGCTCATCCCGGTTTGAAAAGCCTGAGGAACACGGGTGGTACTGGAGAACCGGAGGAGAAAACGCAGCAAAGGCATAGAAAGAATTCGAAACAATCCTGACTCAATTTGGGCCCATCTCAAATATCAGCTTCCCCTCCAATAATCTCTGTGACGCTTCATTTGTTCTCCAGCCATCCATTGTCTCCTGGAGGCTCCTCCTGCCAAACCAGCGCCCTGCAGCTCCTCGGACACGGCCGGAGGGTGGACGGGGCTGGGTCCAAGCTCAGGAGGTGCCATGGGCCCAGATGAGGTCCCTGGGGCAGTGAGGGAACCTCAGTGATGGTGGAGGTGGCTTTCCCAACCACAGGGCAGCCCTGGAGCACAGCGTTGGTCTTACAAGTTCTGCAAAGCTTTGCCACACCAAATTCTTCTGCCTCTTCCAGCTTTTCCTCTATAAAGAACCAGCAAAATCTCAGAGCATTTACACCTCTACAAAATTCCATTTTAAGCATCAGGATTCGGTCAATATTTGCCACTGTCCATAAAAGTCATGGTAACACATCAGAGGCATGGGTGTATGTTGAAGAGACATAGCAGCAGCTCCAGACTCTCCATCAGCTGCTGGCAGGAGCTCACCTGGCAGCCCCCGAAATGCCTCCACAAGTCCCGGCACATTCCTTGTAAAGATCAATCCCCGCCAGCTCTGCAGGAGACAAAAGGTGGACTTGACAAATGCAATTTCCCCCTGAAACAGGAGCAGCCTCACAGGATTTACTGCTGAGAAAGAAATAACCAAACCCATCAATCCTGGGGAAGCGATCTCGGGTCTTGCTCCATGCGGTGCTGCTAGGATGCTGCACACAAATAAAAAAGGATTTCAGGATGAACTTCACTCCATTCCTCGATTATTTCCTGTTTCCAGAGGCACAGTGGAGGCTGGTACAACCCAAAATTTGGCAGTGTTGGGTGAAGGAGTCTGATGGAAAACTCTGGGTGAGGTTTCTTTGTTTGCTTGTTCTGGGGCCGTCACCTGGAGCCCTCCAGAACAAACCGTGGGGTGAGAGCAGTGATGGCATTGCTGGGCTCCCCTCCACTTGTAGGAAACTGCAGATTTACCCCAAAAATCTTCTTCAACTCACCTTCTCCACCAGCAAGAATGACTTAAATATTTCATTCTTCCTAGATCTGGTGTGAGACTCAGTGTGCAAAAATCTGTCCACTTCTCCCAACATACCTGGTGGTAGGAGGGAAGGAATTAAATTCTCTGGGTGTCACCATTTATTGTGATAACTCCTGGATAAAGCTCCTGGATTTTGTGTTTCAACACAACATTTATTCTTCAGCATAGGTGGCCCTTATTTTTTAATATTTTAATTCTCCAACTGCTTTCATTCCCTCTTTTCCCCCCTCTCTTCCTTGCAATTTTTGATCATTCAGTGGGGATAATTCTCTTGCCTTTAAAGTGACAGAACAGAATGAAACAGCAAGAAAAAAATGTAAAACGTTCCAGGCCATGCTGAGTGGATTTAGGGAGAAGGTCAGGCTCGCAGAGCTGCTTCTGCCAGAAGAAGGCACTGGGATAAACTCTATTCCTGGAAGTTGCTCAGGCTTTGATGAAGAGGATGGTTTTTGGGTGAGGAAACAACTAGAAAATCATTCATCCGCCAGCCCTTCATCCCTCTGCCCTCAGCTGCATACAGAACTTTATTGCTTTGCATTCTTCTCTCCACTGAGATTTATACTTCTTCAGGAGAGCCTTGCCTTGTAAAAATTTTTCAGGCTATAGGTGTGGAATACATTTATTTTAGGCTGGTTTGACAAGAGGAAAAGCAGCTTAAAGTCTTTGCAAAGCTAGGTTGGGCTATCTGGCCTGTGCATTCCTTCCTCCTGGAATGAAGGAGAAATTGCCAGAGTGTGGACATGAAAGGCTGTCAGTTAATGTGGGAAGGGGGGGGGATTGGAAGAAATGGAGAAGGAAAAAAGGAGAATTTGGCAAAATCCCTTGTGCGAGAGGAGAAAATAAGGAAGTACGAACACATTTAGCACAACAAACCCCCTGTGCCATTCACAGATTTCATTCTGAAGAGAGTAAAACACCTTGTGGAAGTGCAGAGAATAAGACACAAGATGACCTTTAGATAACTGACAGCATTTTTGTTCTCCAAAATTCACCGCAAAAATAACTTCAATATTTTATTCTTCCTCAACATGGTGTGAGACTCAATGTGCAAAAATCTGCCCACTTCTCCCAGCACAGCTGATGGTAGGAGGGAAGGAATTCCAGGAGAGGAATTCCCTGCTACTAGGGTCCCCTGGAAGGAGGAGTGGAGGTATAGCAGGGAAATGCTGGTCAGCAGAAGTAAAATGCGGAATTCTGGCTGTGGAGAGAGGCCAGGTCAGAATCCACAAAGAAATGCTTCATTTGGGAGAGGTCTTGATAAATTACAGCGAAGTGAGGGGTCATCCCTGCTGGAAAAGGGAACAGGGATCTGGCCTGTGACAGGGATTCGTTTATCCTGCTCTTTGGGCTGCTGTCAGAAATCAAATCCCTGCTCCTCCCCTCAGAATGAAAAAGGCAAAATCTGACAGATTCCACAAAAGACCCTTCCCCCCCCCCCAATCAATAAATTTGTCCATTGTCACAGAACCTCTTCCTATCTTATTTTTTCTCTTCATAAAGACAAGTGATCAGTTTTTCTCTGACACCACCACTCTCTCTTGAGCTGGATCTATAATTCATGAGCATGAAAACAGTGGCATCAGAGAGAAAACCTGTCATAAATTCAGCTATTTCAGCTTTCAAATGAGCACTGATGGCAGCGTGGGGATGCAGAACACTTATTGCAATGCTAAATATAGGGGGAAAGATAAAAGCTTTCCATCAATACATGGTGAGAACAAAATCCTGAAAGCACTTGGAGCTTGGATTGTTGTCCTCTGGAAACTGGATTAATGGTTTCTTTCTTTTGGTTTTGAGTTTGTCTGATTTTTGGGGTGATTCTTTGCCTTTTGGATTTAAGATTGTCACTTGCTGGAGGAATTGAATTTGAAATTTGGACCATTCCCCTCTCCTCTTCTCCCTCAGCAGCATCACTAAAGACAACTCCAAGCAGAGGAGGGAAGGAATGGGATGAGGCTGGTTCATGGAAGATCCCTCGTTGTCCCAACAAGTTTTTAATGAGGAAGTTTCTCCAAAAAATGCTGTGTTAGACACAGAAATGGTGCCAACATTGCCAAGGGGCCAAGAAGGGATGGCTCTCTCCTACAAATCCCCTGTCCATTGTCATCTAAATTCACTTTTGTCTGTTTACAGGTGGCCCAGCACTCCCATTCTCTCCTTCCTAATCCCAAATTCTGTCATCACTGCAAACGTGGGTAATGTCTGATGACGTTATAGGAGCCTCTAAAATTTGTCCCAGCCTGATCAGGAAGAAAATTTATCCCACTGCCTTCCTCTGGGCTTGCAGATGATCGGGACTTCACAGCAATAACCAGGAAAAGCCATGGAAAGGCGAAAGGAAAACAATGCTGCAGCTCGAGCTCGTGTCAATCCCTTGGAGCCCTGCCTGAGGTTTTCTGCTGGAAGCTAAAGACGCTGGGGAGGTGCTGTGGGAGCTGGAGAACACAGGAGTTCTCCTGGGATATTGCAAACACAATTCCCGTTGGCTTGGCCAGCCCTGACATCACTTCCGCGGCACCGAGTGTGCCGGACTCGGGGTAAAAATAGCAGCCTCATAAATCTGCCCATTCCCTTAATTAGGGAACCCTGATGACAGGATTAAGATTGAATGCTTTCATTTCAGATTGGTTAATGAAGGGCTTTCCAATGCTTTTTTTTTGTGCTGCTCGCCATGGAAGGATGCTCTCTGCTGAGTCCTGATTGCTTCAGGTACAGCCAGGCTGGAAAAAATCCCTCATCCAAAGGTCAAAAGAGAAGATTTTGTAGACATTTGATTATCTCCTGTTATGTTTGGACACTACAAATGCTTTGCAGACAGACGAGGCTGTGCACGTCTGCTTGGTTTTTTTAATTAATAGAGTCAACATTTGATCAAGATCAAAGAACATTTCACGTTGGGTTTTTGCTCCTGAAATATTATTAACTGGGAAAAAACCAACCTCCTCCAACAAACAGAGTCATCCACAAAATCTGTCCTGCTTTGCTGGTGAATCTCCCAAGAAAAAGATGAATTTGGGGAGAGACCAAAAATTTCCACCCCATGCTGCCAACCCCTCTCAAAGAAACTTCATTGTCCATTCCCATTGCTCTGGTGTCCAGGGAATTGCAAAATCCAGGTGATTCCCTGCTATACAGGAGATAAATTTACCTCACGGCTGAGTTCTCAACACCATCCTACGTGAGATTGGTGGTTCTTGGTGTGGCCAAAGGGATCATCAAGAACACGCTTAAATTCCCTTCATCATCCTCAGCTGAGCGTTTCCTCGCATCCTGAGGAGAATTTATCACTTTTGTGTTGAGAGCTCTCAAAAACCACTCTGAAAACAGCTGGAGGGGAGGACCCTGGCTCTGCTCCAGCTGAGGGAGGAAAACACCGAGGTGCTCATAGGAAATAACAACAGGCCAAGCAAGGCCAGGGAAAAGGAGGAAAAATCGTTTTTCCTGCTCCCAAGCAAACGCCTGCAGTGGCCAGCTCGGGAACATCTGGTCTCCCAGTGTGTTTTCTCACTTCATGCCAATACCTGCCTGGAATAAACAACTTTATCTAGATCCTTGTTTCTTGCCATCAGAGGCTGATAAGAAAACTTGCTGCTATCAGCGTGAGATTCAAGCAGAGGGAAGAAAGATTTATGCCTGCTCCGAAGCGGCCTCCACCCTGCCCGATTGTTTCATGCTCTGGAGAGCTGTGGAGTTAAATCCTGTGGATTCCAGTTTTCCAGGAGGCTGTGGATCACGGATCAGTGCTGCTCTGGCCACCCACCGGGCAGGCAGCTCGCAGCTCCCGTTTGTTTTATTGTGGGAATGGCAGCGCTTCCCCTCTGCAGTTTACTGCTTCCCCAGCTCCTCTCCCTCTCTGGGCTCTGCCTGCCTGTGAAGCCTGAATTTATTAAGCATAAACCCACGAGGCACTGCAGAGGTGGGAATAATTTATATTCTGATGGGCCAACAGGGGCATTGCTGTTCTTGCTGGCATTTTGGGATGTTTCCAGCACCATTTGTCCCCATCCAAGCGTTGGGATTCAGCTGTATCTGAGCACCAGCTCCACGCTCAGCCTCGGGCTCGCTCTCCTCCCAGATCCCTCCCCAGCTCTGTTTTGGGCAGCTTAAGTGGAACAACTAAAACAGTTCCTGATGCTGATATGAGGTAGAAAAGGAGATAGAAGAAGATCATTAGGATTGGGAGGCCAGGTTTAAAGTGTTTCCCTGGAGCAATGGAAGGCTCTCCGTAGGTGAAGCCACCGCGGCACCTGTGGGATTAGAGCTCAGCTAATCTCGCTCTATTCTTGTCCTGCAACCTTTGTGTCACCTTCAGCCACAGCAAACCTCACCTTTTAGCTGAGAACCCTTCTCACCCTCAGCTGGGCTGCCTTGGGTGGGGTAGGAGATGGGGGAAATGCTCTATTTTCAGCACTCGAAAGAGCATTTGAGCTGTCGAAAGGCTCTTGTCACATCTTCGGCTTCCTAAAAATTCCTTCCTGTAGGCGTGCAGGTTCTCCGTGAGAATTTGGGAGCTGGGTTCGATTTTTCCTTCCAGTGGGCTCATCATTCAGCTCTCAGCATCTCCCACAACCACTCCTAAAAGCTTCCCACTTAGTAGCATTGCCTCATTATTATTCCCACCTTGCATCCAGTGTAAGCTTGACTAAAATAATTGTAAAATTTTGGAAAGCTTCATGATGCCTTTTTCATCACTGAAACAGCATGAAAGGAGTTTTTATTTTTTATATAAATTGACTTTTGACATATTTGTTGCTGGTTTTTGGTGCTGAGGGGCTGTTTGGTTGGGCAGAGCCCACCCACAATTAACAAGGGCACTTTTGGGGCATTTCATATTTGCAGGCATGCTCAGATTTTGGTGTGAGGCGTTTTCTGTGCCCAGTAAAAGTGGTCATTTCTTGATGTGCAGGCTCTGAGGCAAATAAATGAGATTCCCAGAGGTGAAACAACCTCTTTCATATGAACCCAGTTTGATGTGGGGGTCCCAGCTTGAACGAAAGCTGAGTTGAGCAGTTTAAGGGTTCAAGTGAAGTGCAGTGGGGAGCTCTCAGTGAGCTGATGGGCTCTGCACGGAGAGGGACAAGAACTGGAGTTGAAAAGCTTTTCCTGCTGCAAATTTGATCCTTTTATCCTTCCAGGACAGAAGATGGGAGGTGCCCTGCACCTGTGGCTGGCAAAGGATAATCTCGTTAATCTCATTAACCTTTCCCACTTTCCAAAGTCTCCGTGAAAAGGGATCCCATCCATTCATGGGGAGATTTTACAAAATAAGCCCACAACTCTTCGTTTTAATCACCCTCATCACTCTGGCCCAAAGCAGCAGAGACCCTCTGAAGAGCAGCACCTCCCACCAGCTCTGCCTTATCTCTGGAGCGTGTCTGAACAGGAGATTCATCTCTGATAGCTCCATTTAACCTGATAACAGACAGAAAATAACTCCTCTGAGGGGCTGTGCTGTCCAAGAGCTTTGACAGGTCTCTGTCTCTTTAGGCTCTTGCCCTGTATCCAATTCTGTGATGTCTGAGCACCTTCTGACCTTTGAGAAGTTGAGGAATAATTCTTCCCCCTGCTTTTCTTGAAAAGTTAATTAAAACTCCCTCCCAGTGCCTGTCAAAGAATCCCCTGCTCAGCCAGGGCCAGTAGATACAGGTTGGCAGCATTCCTAAAAAATGCCTTCCCAAGGAGCTGCCTTGGTTTCCACTTTCAGGGACTTGTCTCAGTACGAACCCCAGCTTTGAGGAAGAAAAACCTTCCCAAATTCCCTGCAGGAATGCAAGTTTTTATGTGGAGGCTGAGGACCACAAGCTGCCAGCTGTGGGATCTTCTCCCCCTTGGCACCAGAGGGATTCACAGGAATTAAATCCCAGCCCTGTGACCTCAAATAATTAGGGGAACTCTTCCATAGAAAGCACGGGCACAAATCCTGCCAGGACTCAAACAATGGCTCCTTGGGAAGGCCAGTCTTCCAAAGGATTATGGATGACTTCCCAGCCCCAGTCCAAGGCACTGTCAGAGCTCTGGATTTCTGCTTCCCCTCTTTGTTTCCAAGCTCTTTTCTTGGAACTCCCAGCCCCTGCTCCGTACCCTGCACCCCTCTGCTCTGCTGACCTCTGCTGCAGGTGCCTCCACAAATCCCAGAAACCCCCTTGGGAACTGACCCCACCATCTAGAGCACATTTCTCTTGGATTTCTTTAGGCAAAGTGTCCAATTTCCCCCTGCTTGCCTGCAGAGAGTGGCTTTAGGAATAATTTTAGGTTCGAAGGCTACCAATGGAAGTTTTCCTTCTCTCCTACCTGCCATCCCCTCACTCCCTGACTGATTTTTGCTGTGTTAAGTCATTTTTCTCAGCTATTTCAGCTCTTTGGGAATTGTCTGGAGGCCATGGACACTGGGATTGTGCCTCTGCATCCCTATCCCCAGAGCACTGATTGTGGCACACGTGGGATGTTCCCAAAGTGCTGGACAGTTCATTCACATCAGAACTGGGAAAACCTCCTAAAATGGAGTTTAAAATATTTTTTTTTCTTCAAAATGTTTTCATTAACAAAATATTTCCCATCTATTACAGTGGCCATATCTAGAAGGCACAACGGGGTATTTGCAATAATTATTTCTGTTTTTTTCTATCAATTTCTGTTTTGCCTGTGAGGGAACCTCTTTGTTCGCACCTGTCTGATACTTTCACTGGAAATAACGGATGAATAGTAAAGAATCTGAATCCTCTGTCTACTCAGTAAAACAAATTAAATTAAGAAAATTCAGTCCCCTTTGCCTGCGAGAATGCTGATCTCATTCTCCTTTCCCTTCGTGGATGAGTCAGGAATCAAGAATGAATTCTATCCCAACACTGATCTGGATGGAAGAGACAGGAAAATCCACCCTGTAAGCATGGAATGAACTTTAAATAGTGCATCAATCCCTAAACCTGAGCCGGTAGGTGAAGAAAAGGGGAATTATTTCCACATGCTGCAATTCCACACGTGAGCAGAGGGCACAGAGGAGGCACCCAGAGAGCGCTGCTGCTCTTCACCTCCTCTGCTTCCGTGAGATGCCTCTTCAGGGGGATTGCAGCTGGAAATGGGATGAAATTGGGAAAGAAAGCCAGCCAGAGGCGGGCTGCAGTCCCCAGCAGATCTGTGTGTAGCCACACACGCTTTCCACTCACTGAGTATCCTGCGAGTAGCGGGACAAGCCAAGGCAGCCTACAGCAAGTGTACGAGGAGTTCCTAAATCCCAGCTGTCCCATGGCATCCCTGTGCAGCGAGCGATGTTCTCTCCTTGTGCAGTGGCAGGAGCAGGAGTCTGTTTGACAAGAGTTGCCAAGGAGAAAGCTCTGAATTTTTGGAGGTTTTCTTGGTTTTGTTTCCATTTTGTTGTCGTTATTTTTGCAACTGATTCGGGTTCCCTTTTTATTTCCCTACAGCAGCGTGGTCTCCTTCCCCTGCAGAGGGGTGGAATTCCTTCTAAAGCTGCAGCCAGGAAAGGAAAGTTGGATTTTCAGAGGGGACTAGGCAAGAAAAGTGGGAAGTAACAGCCTCACGAAGTGGCTGACGGGCAGAGCAGCACTGCTGTGCTTTTCACTCACAGAATTCTTTCTGCTCACGGACGGGTTTGCCCTGGGATCGTTTTTTGTTGTGTCCCTGCACTGAAAACAAATTAATTCTTGCAGGAAGCTCTCAGCTGGTTGGGAATGATGGAGTAAACACAGACTGGGTCAAGCTGCAGGTTCAGACCCGCAAAAATCAAGGAATGGGTTTGCTGTGGTCACACCCAGCGCTGGCTGCAGCTCCCGGGACAGTGTCCCAGGGCAGGACAGGACAGGGAGCCTTTCCAAGAGCACTGATCGATTCCACTCACAGCTGGCAAGAGAGACAGGACATGGGAATGGCTTCAAAGTGATGGAGAGCAGGTTTGGGTGGGATTTTGGGAAGGAATTGCTCCCTGGGAGGGTGATGAGGCCCTGGCACAGGGTGCTCAGAGCAGCTGTGGCTGCCCCTGGATCCCTGGAAGTGTCCAAGGCCAGGCTGGATGAGGCTTGGAGCAGCCTGGGACAGTGGAAGGTGTCCCTGCCCTTGGGGTTAGATGGGCTTAAAGTCCCTCCAACCCGAATCTTCTGTGATTCTGTGATTCCTGAGGCACAAAAGGCGGGTCCATCCTCCCTAAATTTAGGCATTTGCATTGGAAATGTCCCCACTGAGCCTCCTCAGTGAAAGATTAGCCAGCACTTCCAATTTATCCCTCAGGAACAGGCGGAGAAATGAGGGCCACCCAACAACATCATCAGAATAATTCCAGGGCAGCTGACAGGGACCTCTCCATTGATCCCAACAAGAAGCTGAATTGTCCCATTTCACCCCAAATCTCCAGGATATTTGGAGTATTTCCATGCAAAACCGGCACCTTTGCAATCTCCTGACTGATGGACACGGGGCCTCAGCTTTGCTCCAGTTATAGCAAAATAGCTGAGCTTTCAGTGAGAAAACATGGTAGGAAAATGTGGGGAGCCTCTCCCTCCTCTGGGAAAGGTTTTGGGGAGCAGCTGGACCTCTGCACCCTCTGAATTTCAGATATCTCCAAGGTGTGGGTTCTGAGGAAGGAATAATTCAGATTGCTCCAGCTCTCTGCTGAAGGCAGGATTTGAAATAAAATGACACGTGGAGTAACAGGGAGGGAGCAGGAACCTGGGTTTCCTTTCGCTTTTAAGGTCAGAGATTGAGCCATGTGCCAACCGCTCCTGCAAGCTGTGCCTGCAAAACGTGCCCACAACTCTGACCTCTCAGCTGCAGCCTGAACACCGGGTTCTGTTATAGGATCATCCCAGTGCCCCCCTCATGGTTTGTAAAACCACACGTCAGTGAGCAGTAAAAGGGATTTACAGCAGATTGTAGGTCAGAAGGGTTAGGGCACGCTGGAAATATTGAAAACAGGAGTAAATTTAGCATAAATGAATGTGCTGGATATTGAGTGGGTGCCAGAGCCTGTATGGGACTGCAGCCATTGTTTTCTGTGGGCCTGAGCCAAAGGGATGCTGCGCAAGGGTCCCAGATCGGTGGATTTGTGAGGGATTGATTAAAAAAAATTAGCAATCAAAGCTATTAAAAAGGAGAAAGAATCTGGATATCATTGCTCTGCTAAAAAGTATAATTAATCCCAGCCAAAGGGAAAGAGAAATCTTTCAGCAGGTAAATGTATTCACCTCAGAGAATTCCTGGAGAGCTTTTCACGTTTTGTTTTCTCCTCAGAAAAATCCAAATCTTTCTCTCACTTCTACATGCTCGGGCTGCGCTTTGCTTTGGAAATTCATCCTGCAAAATCAGCAATTTCTTTAATTCCCTGCAAAGCCCAACTGCCCAGCACACCCAGGGTCCAGCCCTGAAATGTTTCTGTGATACGGAGATTGCCCAATGACGAGATTCTGATAAGGAACCAAAGGCATTTGTCTTGCTCTTTCTGTCACCTGGCTCCCCTCCCGCGCCACTTCGGATGAAACAGATGAATAAAGAAACAAAAACACAGCCAAAAAGATAAAGCAAAACCTTCACTAATGTGACATCTTGTGTATTTTCTGAATTCCTGGCTGTCAGCAAGAGAAGAAGAAAAGCCTGGGAGGCCCAGAAAGCTCAGAGCCCCAAATACCTGCGGGCGGAGGAGAGAACGAGCCCTGGTGCCTCACAAAAACTTTCTGCTTCTTTGTCTCTCAGTTCTGCTGCACCATCTTTGGATTTCAGGTCTTTTAGAGTGAAATATTTCCATTTTTTTCCTAAGGAAGGATCTCGTGCCACTTTTCCTCCCCTTCCCCCTGCCCCATCTCTCACTGAGGACAGCCTGGAGCTGCTGCTGGGAGCTTTTCTCTCTGCTGTGTCCATCCTTCTCCTGCTCTCCTCGTTTTCCATTCCCACCTTCCTATCCTTCACTGCACTGCCCTTCCTCTCCCTCTTTCCTGGTTTTGTTGGATGACTCTCATCCCTCCCGTCTTCCAGAGAGGCGGCACTTTAACACTGCTGCTGCTGCTGGTGGCCCACACCCCATGGAAAACACAGGGAAATCAGGAAAATAAGGCTTTGGATGGCATTTAAGAGCATTTAATTAACACTTGGTGCAGGAAAATAAAACTTTGGATGGCATTTAGGAGCTTTAAATTACTCTTGGTGCCCTAAAGTCTCTCAAGCTTCGGTGCTTTGTGGGCGCAGTGTGCAGGGCACAAGTGAGGCTTTTGCCCCAGCCACAGAGAAGTGATGAAATCCTTCAGAGTGACATAAAATAACAGAAAATCCTGAGTTGGAAGAGGCCAAGGATCATTGAGTGCACCCTCTGACCTGCACAGGACACCCCAACAATCACACCCTGTGCCTGGGAGCATCTTTATTATTTTGCTGTTACAAACGGGGTTAATCCCTGCAGGTCAAAGCATTCTCACACCGGTTCAGGTGCAGGGAGGAGCTTCTCCCTTTGGCCACTCAGTTTTCAAGGATGGGAACACAAATCCAGCCTGGATTTTAGGGTTAATTTTTCTGGAAATGTTCGCTCCCCTCTTGCAAAAAAACCCAGAAGGATTGTGCTTACGTTCGAGGAGGAGAAATTTTAACTGGGAAGAAAGTGTTAGCAGCAGGATGTGAGCCAAGTATGGAAATATCGGCCCCCAGCTTTGCCAAAAAGTGACTGTCCCCTCCCAGCTGTCAGCTGGAGGGTGGCAGTGGGTGGGAGGTGGTGCTGCTTCCCCAGCTCAGGAGCACAGACAATGCAAACTGCGCTTTTCTTTTCCTCCTCGCTGCTTTTAGACGAGGCCTCCGAGTGGCTTCGCATCCTTTAAATAACTCAGACTGGCAGAACTTCTGCTCAGCCAGAGCAGCGCAGGAAATCAGAGCCCTTTTGGGGACAGGCTTCACCGTGTGGCACCATCAGCACCTGGCTGGCACCATCAGCACTCGCCTCGTGCTGCTGATAAGGAAGAGATAAAAGGTAGAAAGGTGTTGGGCTGTGTGTGGGGAGAGCAAAAGGCTTTGAACGGATCCAGATGAGATTTGAGGAAGAGGTTTTTTCCACGAGGGTGGTGAACACTGGCACAGGTTGCCCAGAGAAGCTGTGGATGTCCCATCCCCGGGAATATTCACACCTAGGTTGGATGTGGCTCTGATCTGATCCAGCTGAAGGTGCCCTGCTCACAGCAGCCTGGTTGGATTAAATTATGTTTGAAGTCTCTTCCAATCCAAACCATTCCATGATTCCATGATTCCAGGATTCCAGGATTCCATGCCCCTCTGGCTTGGGGCGGCTTGCTGGGGAAGCTCCTCCTGCCTTTAGTGCCCGTGCCAGCAGTGTCACACCCGGGGCTGCGCCCACACGGGGACAGCAGCTCCGTTTTCAACGGGAACCACACCTGAGAGAGGCCTCGAGTGAATGAGCCCTCGTCAGGCAGGGCCTGCTGGCTGCTGGTCGCTCCAAAGGGAGCTGCGGGATGTGCAGTGCTTGGGATAACCCCTCACAATCCACCTGAGCCAGGGCACGTGGGTGCTGGGGAGCAGCAGGAGTTTCCAGGCAGGTGTTGGATGCCATAAACCTGGGCTGCCTCCATGGAGAACGTTTCAGGTGTCTGTGTCAGGTGCTGCCTGAAAGGACTTTGAGTCTTTTTCCAGGAAGCTGCAGAACCCATTATTTACAAAGTGCTTTTATGGACTTCGTGGAGCCCGGCAGGGAGAGGGGGAACAGGAGGCTCCTAATCCCTGCTTCAACCCTGCCTACTTTCCTGCGATGTCAGGGCAGCCTTTGGAAAAGCACAGGAAGAGCTGGGGAGACCTTCCTGGAGCTGTGCAGCTGTGAAAACCAGTAAACACCAGAAGTGAGCCCAGCAGCAGCGCAGAGTAAACACAGGAAGCTGACTCCAAACTGAAACAACAACAACAACTATCCCTCCCCCAAGGGGCAAAACAAGGATGAATATTATTATTATTATTATTATTATTGTTGTTGTTGTTGTTGTTGTTGTTGTTATTATTATTATTATTTATAATAATTATAATAATAATAAAAATTTTTAATCCTCCCAACTTGAATGGGGTCAAGTTCGAGCTCACACACACTCAAAGAGGAACACAAAGCCTGGCTCGGTGCTCGCAGCCTTTCTAAATAATTTTTAAACCAGGCAGGGCTATAGAAAACCACGGAACAATGGAGCAGAGCTCCGTGTTTGTTCCAAGCCCCAGCAGCTCCTGCCGTGGCTGGGTGCTGGAGGAGCTGGGATCGCTGAGATTTCCCCTTTGTCTATTCAAGGTAAGCTGCAACAATAACTTCCTGCTCACTCTGCTGGGAAAATGCCCTCTGTTTGTGGGGATGAAAATAGCTGCCATCGTGCTGCAGCCTCCAAAACATCCCTGGGCAAGGAGAGGCTCCCAAACTTTAGGGGACAGCTCAGGAATCCCATTTCAAATGTCCCCAGGCTGTGTCTATTCAGCAATTTCAAGTCCTAAGAGCTTAAAAGCCACAGGGCAGATTCTGCAGGATGTTTGGTGAATAAAGAGGGGAATCAAGGAAAGAGCAAGCGAGGAAAACCCTCAGAAGGAGCTGTCTTATCACTGGGTTGCTGTTACAAATCCACCTTTGGAAATCGGGTCAAGAGCAGCCCTAAGGAGAGAGATTTGAGGTGTTGATTGATAAAAAGGTCAACATGACCCAGAAACTACCCTGGGGTGTCCTGAGCTGCAGGAAATTGTGGCTGCCCCATCCCTGGAAGTGCCCAAGGCCAGGTTGGACAGGAGCAACCTGGGACAGTGGAAGGTGTCCCTGCCCACAGCAGGATATGGAATTGGATGAACTTTAGGGTCCTTTGCATCCCAAACCATTCTATGATTCTATGAAAAACACTGTCAGGAAAATAAAAGTGTAGTACCACAATAAAACAGCTTTGAGATTCATTTCTGGCCAGTTTTTCACTTCAGAAAATTCCCAAGTTTTATTTCGGTATTATTAAAATAAAATCTGTCCATTAAAAAGTACTAAAGCACAAATGAAGCATTGCTTGGATGTGAAAGGAGATTTTTCACTTCCCTTGAATGCTCTGCTTCTGCTCCAGAACAAACAATCTTTGCTCTGTGTTTCTAGAACCTGGAACAGACCCTTCACAAGGTGAAAAGCTTCTCCTCATCCTTTCCTTTCCCCCAGACCCACCAGGCTGATGAAAACCCTGAGACATTTGTACACTGCTTCTAAGAACACCCGTTGGGATTTTCAGGAGCACCTAAGGATCTGTCTGCACCCTCAAGCATTTAACCAGCCTTAAATATAGCCCCAACAATGGCAGGAGGCTTTCTGTAAGCCAGCATGCTTCTTGACCCGGGATATCAGCTAATCCAGCAGGGAGAGAGCTGAGGGCTCCTAAGCTCAGACAATGGGGCTGGACTTGAGAAAATAATGTAGATTTAGAGCCCACCCCAAAATATTCCCTCACCTATGGCTTTGGGCAGGGATTGTTCGTGTGACAGTTCGAATCAGGCTGTTGCTGACATCTGGTTTATGAGGGCTGTGCTGATATCCCAATAAATGCACACCTCACTTTCCAGGTGTGATGTGCTCCTCTTGCCTTTACACCCACTAAAAAAGAAAATGATGTGCCCCAGACGGCAGCTGGACGGGAATATTTGCTGCTAAACACATTCAGGCAGAGCTATCAGCCAGGAGAGGGGACAGATTAGCTCAGCCACAATTATCTTCTCCCCCGAGAATCATTTTCTCCCTGCTTCCTTAACCCCTGGGTTTTTTATCACCCATTCACGTCGGGCTCACATATTTAAAGCCATTAATGAAAATCTTTTGTCCTCCTTCAACCCCTATTTTAGGAGCCTCTATTTCCCCTCTCCTGGGTCATCCTTAAGAGCATCACCAGACACAGAAGGCTCTGCTAAGCCCTTGAGCAGACAGGGCTGAGAGTGGCACTGGAGGGGGCACGTCAAGGTGAGCCGAGAGCTGCAGGGGACACATGGGGGCTGTGACATCGCCACGAGCCACTCCCTGACGTGGCACCAGCCTGGCTCTCACACCTCCCTCTCCCTGCCAGCTTTATCCCCAGGTTTTGCTGCACCAATTTCACATGCTGGGAGAAAGGAGATTTTTTTTTTTCCTTTGGAGCTTTCTTTGGATTTTTCATTCTTTTTAATGAAAAATCAGCTGCTCTGAGTGAATCGCAGCCTCAGCGTTGCTTGGCACAGAGTGGAGACAGCTCCTCCACTGCGTAAGAACCTCCACCTAATCCCTGATCTTGTCTATATGTATTTACCCTTAATAACTCGGATCTGGGTCAGCACGCTGCCTCCCATTTGTTTCAGGGTGTCCTAAGCTGGGGCTCTATTTCTGTCCAGGCTCAATGCTTGGTATTCCCCCTAAGACCTGGGCACTCTCCAGCTTCTGTCTCCCCAAATAAAACCAGCTCTAAACAAAGCCTCTTTCCAGCCAGCCTCTGTGTTGTGGGCACAATTTGAGATTTCCCACCCTTAAAAGTATGCCAGAGGTATTTTCACAGCTCCTGCCCCCGTTGTCATTGCTCCAAAACATCTCAAGTCATTTTCCTTTAGGAGAACAAGGGATGAAAATAAAAAAAAGCACACCACACATCCACACAAACCCCAGCCCTATAATGCCTCTGCCAACAGGTGAGGTCTAAAAATTTCATTAGGAAAAAAAGAAAAGGGGAAGCAGGAACAGCTGCATGCGTGTTTGGAGGAAATCAGAGGGGCACTTTCCATCTGGCATGTGCTCCACAGGCAAAAGAGCTTTTCTAGGACTTGGAACTCAAAGACAACTTGTATTTTGGGGAGCAGGCTATTCCTGGACAGCTCCTTTTAGGCAGCACAGCAACAGCCACTATTCAAAATACCCCATTCTCCCAGCCCAGAGTTCCCACCGTGGCTAAAAAGAGAGAAAAAAGTCCATGTCCAAGTGGAAAGATGGACACGGCCAAGGTGAGGATGCCTTGGGTTTGTTTCAGCCAGAAATGCTGGATTTGATCCTTTTGTCTCTGATTTTCAGCGTTTTCCCCACTGATTTAGGGCCTGAGCTGAAGGAAGCAACCTCTGCTTTCGACCTTTTCGAGCTGCACAAGGAACCTCCAAAGCTGAGCCATCGATGAGATGAACCCTTCCCTTCACCTCGACTGCCCCCAAATTTGCATCCTCCAGTGCCTGAGCTCAGACAGAACCTGCACTAAACAACACATGGGGTTTGATTCCTTCCATCTTTAGCTTTGCCCAGGAAACCTTTTTCCTCTGTCATGAAACTTTGTCAGACTTTCCCAAAGCAACTCGTGTGCAGTAAAATCAAGTTTCAGCTTCAGAAGAGGGCGGTGGCTGTGAGTGGAGAGGGCAGAAAGCAAAGCAGGGACTGAGGAACAGCCCTGGGAGTTGAGGAAATCACCTGAAATACAGAATAATCCATAGGACCCACATCCTACAGAAAGCTGCAGCCACCTCGGATTTGGCACTTGCCCTCTTCCCAGTTTTAAGGAGAAATTCTGTGCTGGAAGTTTTTATCAGATGATATTTTCCTAAAACCTGTTCCCCAAAAGAGAATTTGGCCTTGTCTGACAAAACCTGGAGAGCCACACCATCCTGGGAGCTGAAGAAATCACCTGAAATATGGGATAATCCCTAAGTATTCCTCTGACTTTCCTTCTGCATCCCACACAAAGCCGCAGCCACCACAGACTGGGGGCCTGCCCTCTTTAGAGTTTTAAGGAGAAATTCCATGCTGGAAGTTTTTATCAAATGGCATTTTCCTAAAATCTCTTCCTCCCAAAAGATTTCTGCCTTGTCTGACAAAACCTGGAGGGTCACACCCCCAAAAGAACCCCAATAAGGGACACCTGGGAAAAGATCTCTGAGTGCAACCACGTTGGGCAAGAAAGCAACAGGAATTTGATAATTTTTGGGTGGGGGAGTGGCTTTAGGGATTTTTTTGTGGGTTTGTTTGGTTTTGGTTTGTTTGTTTTGGTTTTTAGTTGTTTTTTTTGGTTTGTTTTGGGGTTTTTTTGTGGTTTTTGTTATTTGTTTGATTGGTTGGTTTTTGGGACGTATTTTGGGGGGGTTGCTTGTTTGTTTAGTGGTGGTTTTTTTGGGGTTTTGGGGTTTTTTTGGGTTTGGTTTTTTTGGTTGGTTGGTTAGTTTTTTGTTTTGTTTTGGTTTTTTTGTTTTTTTGGCTGAAATGCCAGCTTGAAACTGTGACTAACAACTCGTGCTGACACATGAGCAAGCCTTTCCTGTAAATCAGAGAGCTGATCAATGCTGCTTTTCCTGCCCAGTGCCTGCTCTAATTCCTACAACTGACTTTCTTTTAGAGAGTATTTATCATTCTTGTCTTCTCCAAAGCAAAGCTGCCCCGCAGAGCTTGGGGCTGAGTTAATTGTGTGGGGTCAGCCCTGGGCTCTGGGAAGGGTTCCTGGCCCGTGGGCAATTCATGGAAGGCAAGAAAAGATAACGCATCACTCATAAGAGTGGGAGCACAGACAGTAATCAGAGAGGTCAGAAGAGACTCTGGGGAAGAGAAATAAAACCTCTGGCAGGAATAAATGTTTTAAGAACAAGCAGCAAAGTTGCTTTTTAGTGTCCAAGCAGAGAGAGGCTGCTCAGCCACAGCCAAAAGTCTCCAGTTCCACATTGTCCTCGTGCCAGACACTGAGAGAGCAGCTTGGACTGAGTGGATCTCACTTGTGTGGATCCTTTATCATTCCCAAAACCAGGAATGCATGCCCTGAGCTGTTACATGGTAAGGAGCACAATATTTAATGGATTTGCTTTAATTCAGCTGCCCCAGCAAAAGAGAACAACAGGAACCAGCCAAACCAGTCACTGAACCCCACTTTGGGACAGTTTGGATTCGCCCCTGGGGCTTTGGAGGGTGTCTTGGGGTGACTTTATGATGTGTATCCCCTACCACTGCCCTATGCCCAGAAATTAATTGTGTGCCTTTCTGTGCCTTTAAACTGAACCTGAGAGGGAGGAGAGAAAAAAAAAAAAAACTCGAGCAAAACTTTCAAAGCGGTTTGTTGAAGGACACAGAGATCATACAGACTCCTCTGCTTCTGCAGTGGCGGGAGCGGGAGGAAGCGCCCTGCTTGCTCTTCAGCCAGCTTTCGGCCCTTTTTCTCCAGAGAGAGATGGAGAGTTGAACTTTTGTTTTCCTGGGACTTTGGGGTTTTTTCCCTTCTTCTTTTTTGGACTGTTTCAACATCAGAACACCTCGGGAGAGTTCTCAACCAAGGCCCCGGAGGTGGGCCCACAACCCAGCTCCAAGGAGGATGAGAGAGACTCCATCTGCCACAGAAGGACTCTGAAATTTTCCCAGGTTTTCTCTCAGCAGAGTGAGAGGTTTTATTATTTAGCATTATTATCCTTTTCCTGTGTGTTTGTTAAATAAATAGTTTTTATCTCTTTCACTTTCCTTCGAGGAAGATTTCTTTCTTTCCCGAACCTGGTGGGGGAGGGGTGGTTGTGGCCTGCCTTCTAGCGGAGGATATTTTCCTCCAGATTTGTCTGAACCGGCACAGAGGGACACTCAGTGTGGCCCTGAGCTCCAGCTGGGCCACCACCCTGGGTTTGAAGGAAAAGGATCAGAGAAAAGCAATCCCACACTACAAAACGAGCATTCCCAGCTTCTCCCACTGTGATCCCAGTGCCAAGAGCCAGAGTGCAAGGCAGCACTGGGATGAGATCGTCCTTAAAATGGAGGTGGTCAGAGGGTTTAGAAGACAGAGATGTTGGGAAGGGATCATCCTTAAAATAGAGGTGGTCCCAGGGTCTATTGTAATTGCTGCACCCCCAGCTGAGGTGGGGATCCCTCCAGGGATGTGACATTCCTGTTCCTTCCAACCTTCTGGGAGTCCATGAGCTGCTTCTAAAGCTGCCAGAGGCAGGGGCAGGGGAGGCTGCACTAAAAATGGGACTTCCAAGAGAGACAGATGTCACTGCCATCTTCAAACTGAGCCCTGAGCCTGTCGATAGTGGGATATTTGCAGGTCAAAGTGCCCTTCTGGGAACCCACCCACAGGCAGAAGGGAACTGGTCCCAGTATCCCTTGGTGGATGTGGTTTATCCATCCTTTTTCCATCAGTTATTCAAACTGAGGGATGAAAATGGATGCTGGGGGTGAGAGAGGACACATTTTCTGACCTGCTGCATTTCCTAGCAAGCTTCAGAAGCTTGGGGCAAGCTGGGAATTAAGTGTACAAATGGCACAGGTGGGAATTAGGCTGAGTTTGAGTTGAGTTTTTTTTTGTTTGGTTGCCTTAATTTGATTTTAAAACCTCCAGGCAGGAGCAACAACTGCATCAGAGGCTGGGCAGAGAAGTGAACCCACATCCATGAGGGTTCCTGTGGATTTTATAAATACACACGTGTCCCCATGGCATCATTCCTGCCAACAGCTTTGTGGTCTTTTGCTTTTCTCGCTTTTCCACATAAATGCTGGGAGGTCAGAGAACGCCAGCAAAACCTGAACGATGACCATCCCTCACTCCTCGGTTCAAAGCACTGCCCGCATCACGGGGAGCACAAAACCACGGATCTGCCCCAGGAGAAGGAGTAGAAACTTCATGCCTTGGATCAGGCTGATCAGAGCAGACAAAGCACAGGAGATCATTCTCTGGGGGGCAATCCCGAATCCCTTCCCTCCCACCCTGAGAGCTTTCCCTCAGCTCTTGGCCTGTGTCTTTCCTCATGGATTTCTTTCTGAGACAGGGCCTTTGCTTCCCTCAACATCCCATTAGTGGAGAATGAACACAAACTTCCACTGAGAGCTTCCAAAACACAGCCTGCAATTCTAGCTGGATCCTTATTTATGCTCAAGGTGAGTAAATATGAAAGCTTTAATGTCAGGTTCATCAGCAGAGTGTGCTCTCCAGGCTTTTCCTGCCAGGCAGTTCACAGGAGTTCATTGTCAACACAGGTAGAAAAGAAGGGAAGATCTAATCTGTGAAAGAAATTCAAAGTTGTCATGGAGAGTAATGATCAAAAATCTCAGCTAATGATCACAAGAACCTCCTGTTTTTCCTCGTGCCTGAATGGCACAAGCAGTGAGCAGGTTCTGACTCTTAGCTCACCCTCTTTTATCTGAAATTAACTCCAGCAGGACAGATTTTCCTGATACCTCCTTGAGAAAATCCCCGTTGTTGCAGGAATGAATTCTGTGGGGTTTGTTACCCGTTACTGACAGGTCCAATTCAGTGTGGGTGAGGCTCAATGCGGCTGAGGAGCTCAAGCCCAGGCCCTCAGAAGGGACAGAACTCGGATCAGCTGCAAAGGCAGGACCCAGCTGAGTCCCAGCCCTGCTCACTCTGTCACCCCAAGGCCGCTCTCCGCTCTGCTTTTGCCCTGGATTAGGAGCTGCTTCTGCAAACACAGAGCTCCTCCTCTCTGGAAGGCAGCAGCAAGTTTCAAACCCCTGATTTGGATGGGAGCAGCGAGCTTTGATCTGGCCTGGGGAGGTTCTGGCACCCGCAGTTTGGGAGAGCCATAAAACACAGCTCGAGGCTGCAGGACCAGAATTCCAGCCAAGCCTGCCTGGGACTGGCCCTTCCCTGACACTTCTCCCTTAATCCCGTGGCTGGAGCTCTCCCCCACGTTCCACCTCCAGTGTGAACACAGCCACCCTTCTGCATGTTCTGCTGGAATATTCACACCCATCATTATCTGCTGGGAGCAGACATCCAGGGAAAGCCTTCCTGGCTCTCCCCACAGGTGTTCCCCGCAGCCCGGGCTGGCTCTGGGCACACCATTCACCGTGCTTGGGAACCAAGAGGCTTTGTTCACCTCGGAGCGAGGCTTTCCTACAATAACGCCCGAACAATCAGGAATGGCATCGAGCCCCCATGAATCACCTTTCACACTGTTTTTGCATCCTCTGTGTGTGTTTGTCTTTCTTCCCAAGGCTATTCCCAAGCTATTGCATTCCCCTGGAGCCCTATTAGAGCCCATTCTTTGTATTTACTAACAGGAAGCATCACAGCTCTGTCCTCACCAGCTTCACTCTCAGGCCCTCTTAATTATTCGAATATTTATTTATTTTTTAAGCTTATTTGGAAAAAATCCCCGTTCCTCTATTCTTCCTGCCTAGCAGGTTATTTCTTTCTTCCTCAAGGTGCAATCCGGTTTCCTTTTGTTGTTAAACTGCCTAATCCTGACGCTTTTCTGGATATTGTGGGAAAGAGCCCTGCTTGACAACCAACTTTTCATTTCCATCCTGATTAGCAGGCACATAATAACTGGAAGCATAATTTACAGTTTGATTTAAGCCACCTCATTCACATTTGGAAGGAAATCTAGGATGACTAAAGCTTGAAAGGAAAGGCAGGATAAGCAGCATTAAGGAACTGTCAGGGATCGGAATTGCATTAAACGTTCCTGTTTTATTGTCACAGACTTGTGGCCTCCTGCATGAGCACCAGATGATGGCAGAGAGCTCTTTAATCTGAATATATGAAGCTCAGAAAATAAGGTGGAAGGGCAAGTTGGGTGACAGGAATCCTGTATCCCACTGTCTCTCCAGCTCACCAATATATTCCTGCATTAATTTCTTGGCACTCTTCCCCTGCTCACAGCTCTTCTCTCTCGGAGGCTTTATCCTTGTGTTTTTAACTTGTGTCTTTGCTTTATATTTGTGTTTTAAATTCTTTTTTTTTGACAGTTAAAAAACAACCCAAATAAACCCCAAACTGAACACAGAAAAGCCCCAATGCTATAGAGCTGTATCCATATACTGTCATCAAAATTCCTAAAACCTGCTCCTGTGTGCTGCCTGCTCAGAGCCTTCACTCTCCTGAGCAGCTCAGGGAGTTTGGCACCTTCAGGACAGAATCCCTGCCACCACCTCAAATTCCAAGGCTTTTCTTGCCCATGTTCCAGCCCAGATTTGGATATCCAGCCTCACGATGCTCTCTCATCTCATCACCTCCTCCCCAGGCTTGGCTTTTTCATCCCTTTCTTTTTAGGCTTCAAAAATCCAACAGTCAAAGCCACACCTTTAGATCCTCACAGGCACCGACGAGCAGCCAAACAACACTAAAGTTATTGAACACTGCTCGTAAAAATCGGGGTTTTCTCCCCCTCTCACTGTGAGATGTTACAGCAGGAAATCTCCTCTTCCTGAGCTGTTCAAATCAAAGCAGATTGACAGAAAAGAACCCCTGAAAGAGTCAAGTTCGTGTTTGTCCTTCACCTCTGGGTCGGCACTGGATTCCATCACTGGAGTAAGTTCCAGCCAAGATACAAAATCCCTTTCAAAGTTTTTTCAGAGGCTGAAATATAAATCACTCTTACCACATCAGCCTGTGCTGTTTCTAGCTGTCCCCAAAAATGTCAAGCAGTTCCACTGACGACATTTATTCGAATTAGTCTGAAGTGTGGGGAGGATTTTTTATGACGTGATTTTATTTTTTGGGCTGCAGGTGAATATTGCCTGAGGTAAAACCCCTGGGTGCAGACTGAGCTCTCATGGAGCTGCTCTTCTCATTGACATCAAATTTTTTGATCTCCAGGGATCATCCAGCTGTAACTTTTCCATGGTTAAAATTCTTTGGAAAGTCTCTGGCATTGCCCTAAATTCTCCTGCTCCCTCTCCGATCATTCTCTTTGATCCTGAACAACATTTTTTTGGTGACTTTTCTCTGAGTTTCAGCCACATGATCCCTTATCTTTGTAAAAATCAAATTCTGGACACTTCAATAAAACAACAACGCAGGGAATTGTCAGCAAACCATCCCAGGAGGGAAAAGCCGTCGCCTCTCTGACAAGGAGGTGTCAGGGGTGAGAGCCACCAGCGAAGCCAAAGGACACAACTTGTCAGAGGATGGATCACGAACAAGGAATGTTCAAAGGAAAGCTCGGAGAAGGCAAAAATGCAAACCCCGCACAAATTGCGTGCCTGCCCCAGCAAGCAGAGCTCAGGAAGGTCTGCAGGGGGAATTGGGAGCTCATCTTGGGCACAGCCAAGGCTCCCCAAAGTCTCCTAAATTAATCATGGCCTCAGCTTCAAGAGATGCTTTTAACTGTGTGCAACTGGATGTCTTAATTGCTCCTTCAATTAAAAGTGGAATGGAGGAGGCTTTGTTTTGCTTGACATATTCCAAAGGAATTTTAATTTTAGAGAAAAGTGCAAAGTAACATTTTGTACTTCTTCTTGTGCCTCAAAAGGAAGAGAAGAAAAAGGAAAACAAGACTAAAATAATTTTTTTGCAAAATTTTTGGATTCTTCTGCATTTACCAAAATCAAACTCACAGCAATCAATCAATCAATCAAATCCCATTTGGATCAGAGAAGCTGTGGCTGCCCCATCCCTGGAAGTGTCTAGGGCCGGGTTGGACAGGGCTTGGAGCAACCTGGGACAGTGGAAGGTGTGGAACTGGATGATCTTCCAACCCAACCCATTCCATGATTCAGATCAAAATAAAAAGCTCCACAAACTCCACACGAATTCCCTGTGCTGCTCCTCCTGCCCAAGGGATGTGGCCAAGGTCACACCAAAACATGGGGACACCCTAAATCCCTTTTCCATCTGCTTTAAACACAGAGGAGGACCCCGAAGAACCTCTGGAGGTGGCAGAGCAGTGACACAGAGGGATGGCAGGACCTGGAGGGCTCTGGTTGCCTGGGTGGGGCTGGGAACAGGTGAGTTCTATTTATCCAGGTCAGGAGAGACAAATCCAACAGGATGAACTCATCAAGGAGCTGATTTGCTGTGCCTGGGCAACTGGAAAGGAGTTCTCCCTCTGCCCACCTGCTGGTAGCTGGCACAGGTGTTTGTTGAAGATACGTGTATTTAATTACTGCCTATTTATTACTCATAAAGAGCAAAGTTATCACTGAGTGCTGGGGGAGTATAAGCAATAGATCTCCTTCTGGTCCAATCCTGTCCTCTCCTGATCATTTTATCCCAGGGAACTTCATCCCAGCTGAACCTGAGGCTCCTTTAGGAAATGTCAGCCCTTTCTATGAGTCATTCCCAAAGGAATTGGCTGGGGGATAACTCGGCATCACTTCTCATGGGCAGTGAAATTGGAAAACTGAAGAGCTTTTCATTAGGAAAGTGATCCATGAATCAACTTAAGAGAGTTGTTGGGATCTTTGGCAGCCAAGGCCATGGAGTTCTTCACTGTTTGTGGTGCCTGTGCCCGTTCCAGATGGAATATCAGCAGAGACTCTGCCTTGGCTGGGGACAGAGACATGAAATCACTCTGGGTTCATCATTAACTTTTTTGCACCACTTTTGACATAAAACTGACCCTGGAATTGCTGCCAGCCCTGCCTGCACACTTAGCTCACAGCTTTGGGCTAGAATTAGCTTGGTTTGGGCAAAGCCAAAGCTGAAACCCAACCACGAGAAAAAAGAGAAATGGGAGAAAAGAAAACTCCTTACAGCTTTTGAAGTACACATCACCTCGTGTACCTCTCTGCAGTCTGCAATTCTATGCCAGTGCCAGGGCTGAAAGGTACTAAAATCACTTGTCCTGGTGATTTTTCCTCAGTTAGATGATTTCCCCTTTATTTGGGTGGCCATTCCTTCCCTTATCTATTTACATACTTTCATTACTTATAATCACAACTGTTCAAGTTCTTTGCTCACTTTACAGTTGCAATAAATTTGTCGAGTTTTAGCAGCAGCCTGCTCCAAGCAGATATCAGAGAACTGATGGACAATGGGAAGCTGCTCCCTGAGTGCTGAAAATTCCATATTTAGACACCATTTTGCCTCCTAAATAAAATAAAAATTGGTATTCTGAGGAAACATCTCGCTCCCTTTGTTCAGTGCCTGGAGAAATGACCTTGCTCTTAATTTAAGCACCTTAAAACCAGAGCGGGATCAATCCAGGCTTTGCTGCTAAGTGAGCACAATTCCTTTGTAATTAGGCCCATCCAACCTTCTAACCCTGAGGGCCTTTTTTGAAAATCCCGTGCTAATTTCAGCTGCTGGATAAGTGTCCAAATGTTTGGGTGCCTATGGAAACTTCCTCTGGAGCAACCATAAGGAAGCTGTATTTGTAGTCCATGCATTTCCACGTATCATTAATATATGGCAAGAATGTAAGTAGTTGGAAAATATGTTCACAGTCCCTGGTTGATTCTTCCAAGATGGGGCTGTTGTAGGAAAAAGGATTAGGTGAGTTAAAAGGGCCCAGGGCTCAGCAGTCATTAAGAGCTCCAACTGCTCCCAGCAAAAATACTTTTTGCAGCTGCACTTTGGCGAAATGTTTCACGTGGTTGGGGTGGTTTGGTTTCTCCTGGGGATGTCAGTATTCCTGGGCAGGAATATTCCGCTGCTCCACAGGCAGGAGCCAAGCTGGGTGCGTGGGTTGTGGGTAAATGTTCAGCTCTGAGAGCTCAACCAGAGAGATGTTGAGCTTGGAGTAAACACAGAGTAATCAAAGGGGGATGGATGTGTTATTTACTCTGCTTTAAGCTGCACCTCCCCAGGGTTGTGCTGCCAATATACATGGGGCGCTTCTGGCACTTCCCAGGCTCCCAGGAGCAGCCCTTTGCTCTTGCCTGCTGTCCATCCACCCAGCTCTGCCAAAGTCTTTGTCCTGGAAACCCAGACACCGCTGGAAGCGGAAGGGGAGCTCACAGGTGGTGGTGTCGGAGCATGGCACTGCCCCAGTGCTCACAGTGATCTCAGCCTGGCACAGCCCAGAGCTACTCACGAGTGACAACAGAGCTGTGTCACCATAGCAACGGGATGTGCTGCCATGGTGACAGACTGGGAGCAGCTCCTGGCCTGCTGGAACAGCCTGGGCTGGTGGAAGAGGTTGGAATGACACGAGCTTCCAGGTCCATTGCAACCTGAACCATCCCGTGAGTGTGACTTTCTCTGCCTGAACTCTCCTGCTCCTCCCTCCAATGAGGACATGCTCCTAAAACTCTGACTTTTCCTCCTACTTGGAAAGTGATTTTTGGTTTAAAATTCACTTGGCATGAACTTTCCTGGAACCCCGGTGAGCTTCATTGCCATGGACTGAGATTCGATGGCCTTTGAAAACCCTAGCACAAGAAAAAATTATCATAATGGCATTGTAACATATTTTAAATGGATCCTGAGAATTTAACTCCAAGCCAAATTTTGGTCATCACCTTTTTAGCAATCTTGAACCTGTGAGCAATTTCCTACCTCATTCTGGAGAAGGGAAAGTACGGAGAGTTTATTCCTTTTCTTAGCCATTTGTTTTAATAATTCCTCACCAATTCTTTAAGACTAGAGTCTATATTGAACACAAACCCATAATATTTTCACCTCAGATCAAACAGTGCTCCCTAAACCCAGTTCTATCCCACTCCAAGACAGGAGCTGCTTTCCAAGTGGTTGTTGAGGTTGTGGTGGCTCCCAACCTCCTGCTAATCTCTCTGTGAAGTCAGACTCTTGTTGCTAAGGCTCTGCAGTGGGCTCAGCCTCTGCTTTCATCACCCACTCACCCAATATTTCCTTAGCGTGTCCTTTTCCAAGGAAACTCCAATCCATAACACCTTTGCATGCAGTGGGGATTTAAAAAAATAATAAAATCAATGGCATTGAGCTTCTGTATAGAGCTTCTAACTTATCTAACAAACGGCAAACAAGAGTCTGCTGGGTTGTGGTTTTGGCTGCCTGACTTCCCCTAAACTTGGAAAAATGTGTAAATGAAGGACCAGCAATAAGATAAAAAGTTAAAT
The DNA here is from genome assembly GCF_965178545.1 of Coloeus monedula. Taxonomy (NCBI): domain Eukaryota; kingdom Metazoa; phylum Chordata; class Aves; order Passeriformes; family Corvidae; genus Coloeus; species Coloeus monedula. The sequence goes on from NC_138799.1 coordinate 10,363,450, forward strand.
AAACTGTGGAGATACGGCGAAAAAATAGATCTGTGCCCTCTTGGAATAACAAAAGACATGGAGACCAGGGATGTTTACAGGACACTGGGACAGATGAGGCTAATTCAGGGATCACCTTTTCTGTTTAGAGGCAAAAATAGGAATTTCTACTCAGTAATTCTCCCATCACGACTGAAGTTTAGGGACTTCTCTGCTACGTGAGTCTGTCATGCCATGGAGGAGGATAAAGGCTGGATAATAAGAAGGAAAAGCATGGAGGGTGAAATCAGAGACCTGGGCTTGGTGAGAGAGGAGTTTCAGAATGACAGAAGGGGCTTCAGAATGACAGAAGGGGCTTCAGAATGGGAGAAGGTGTTGCAGAATGGGTGAAGGGGTTTCAGAACAGCAGAAGGTGCTTTGGAATGGCAAAGAAGTGTTTCAGAATGGGAGAAAGTTTTTCAGAATGGGTGAAGGTGTTTCAGACTGGCAGAAAGGGTTTAGAGAGGAAAATATCGTGGTGCTGCCCTGCCCCACGTTATGTAAGAGTGGAGAGAACAATTGTTTGCGAAGAGAAGATGAGGAGCGAGGCCAGAGCCAGCTGAGCAGCCTGAGCAGGAGCAGGGCTGGGCCTGCAGGCCAAGCTGGGCCTCCAAGACAAAGGCAAGGAGCTCGTGTTTGCAGCGTGAAGTCACGGAAAGGGCGCGGGAGCAGAGATGGCACGAGGAGCTCCAGCCGTGGAAAAAGCCGTCGTGGCTGCCACGCTCTCAGCTCAGCTGCTTGAGCCAGAGATTTCCTGCTGAGCCACAAACGTCACCGCTCCTGCTCCTGCCACAACTGCTCAGGACGGGAAAATACGGGAGCCGCTGGCTCCGTGACTGCCAACATCCCGCTCCTGACCCGGGGCTGACCCTGCAGTGGTGGTGGTTGCCAAGGGACAGTCTTACGCACTCAGATTTGTTTTAGCAACATCATAATAAAGGTTTTTTGCTCAACAGTTTTTGAAACTTCAGTTTGAAACTAGAGGCAAAAGATAAGCTCTCAGTAGAAGATGATGCCAGGGGAAAAAGCAAAACCAACATGTTTTGTGTGTGGAAAAAACCCCCATAAATACAAGTGATAATTTATGACATAAAAGTGACCATTTATGAGATAAAAGTGTCCATTTATGAGTGTGAGAGACTGGAGGGGCCTGTCAATGAGATAATATTTTATATCTCCTTTCATTTGCAAGAATTCATGGTGGTTTCCTCTAACTACAAACACCATATTCACTCCAGAGGGTAAAAAACAGTAACAGATGCAAAACTTTGTTAAAATGTGTTCAAAAAGGAAAAACTGGCAGTGACAGTCTGGGAATCTGAGCAGCCCCAGGTAGGGCTGTCCCCTGGAGAAGGACACCAGGTACTGCAGAGCACTGAAAGCTTCTGGGGCTAAAACCACTTTTAAAACCCATCCCAAACACTAAGGATAAAAGCTGAATTGAAGGAATACCAAGGTGGGACTCTCTGTAAGATGTTTAATTTTATAAACAGCAACAGTGTGGATGAGGATGTGTGTGAGAAACTTGTTCCTATCCTGTTTTTCCTGCCTGTTCAAACCTCTGCCTGTCTGGAACCAGCTGCTCCAAACTTTCTGCAGCAACATCTGTCCCAGTGCCACGGGGAGAAGATGCTATTGTGAAAACCGTGGATGCGCTCATCGCCCTTTGTTCCAGGCCCGCAGTGTGGCAGGGTCCAGAAAACACATCAGGTCATCAAATCAGTGCAGTAAATCTTCCTTTTTACTTAGAAAGACAAAAATAATCCTGACTTTTTCATGAGCTCACACAACACCAAGAGGCATTTCAGACTCAGGAAAGGATCTCATTTCTGCTGTCACAAGTTGGACTGGGCTGCACTTGGATGGGCCCTGGGGCTGCACACGGAATCCAGCTCCGTCCCAAAGGGGAGCATCTGAGGCACAGATTTGGGAGCAGGACCCTGTCCCGGGTTCTCTCTGTGAGTTCACCAGTGCAGGGGCCCTGCTGCAGCTGGTGCCAGCCTCAGTATTAAATGCAGAAGAAGGAAAGGGCTCTGCAGGAGCAGGAGCGGGGCCTCCTGGGCGAGAGGGCCCAGCCGCCGCAGAGAGCGCGGAATCGCTTTCCATGATCCTCATTTGGAGAACTGGCCTGATTTCCTTTCATGTGTCCTCACTATTCCTATTGGAAGGGATTTCCAGCCTCTGTCTATTTATACCCATTTCTTCTTGTGCCAACATTGTCTCTTCACTTAAATAACTTTCCTCTGCCTGCTGCTTTGCCTCCTTGATGCTCTCGCAGGCAGCTGTCGGATCCCCTCTTAGCCTCCTCTCCTCAGGCAAAACAAGTCAATCCCATTTAATAACCCCCGAGGAAGAGTCCCCACTCCCTGGATGCTTCATAGCCATGCCCTACAACAAACTCCTCTCTTTGGATGAGCTGATGAGGGTCCTCCACAACATTTTCCCTGGGGAAGTTTCCTATCCAACACATTTTAGGGTCATATCATAACCTGAGGACTCAGAGGAAAGGTCTGTGGTTCTTCCCTTGCTTTCACCTGAACAAATCAATTCCTGTGTAGTAATGCAGTAGTTAATGACACCTCTGGTATCCCACACAGAGCTGGAGGAAGCGCTGGATCCTATCGCAGAATATTCATTTTCTCATTGCCAACAGCAAATGAGGACGATGGCTTCTCTTTTAAAAAATTTTAAGGCCAAGGTAGGGGATCAAAAATGAACAAAATATGAATTTATTGGGGAGAGAAGGTGCAAACAGGTAAAGAGAACAGAGTCCCTTTCATAGCTTGGTAAGAGCAAATAATTCCTTTTATGCTCATCATCTCTACCTCTCTCTTTTTCATCAGCATCATATCATGGGATCATGGAATATTTTGGGTTGGAAAGGACCTTAAATATGATCCAGTGCCATGGGCAGGGACCTTCCACTGTCCCAGGCTGCTCCAAGCCCCGTCCAACCTGGACTTGGACACTGCCAGGGATCCAGAGGCAGCCACAGCTTCTCTGGGCACCTTGTGCCAGGGCCTGCCCACCCTCACAGGGAAGGATTCCTTCCCAGATTCAAATCTAAACCCACTCTCAGTTTGAAGCCATTTCTCCTCCTTGACCTATCAGTACCTGGCATATAAAAGATCTGTTTCTCCTTGAAGTCAAGTCAGTGATAAAACTCCTGCTGACTTCTTGTTGTTGCAAGGAGCAGTTGAGGGTTCTGGGTTTTGTAACATGGACAAAAATCTGCTGGAATAAAATGAATTTCAGCCATTACCTCATTTAACAGAGCACCCTTATCCAAGGCAGAAAAAAACAGAGATTTTCAAAAGATGCAGAGAGAAGTTGGTCGCAGAAAGAAGAGTGGGGCTGAAAATGCAGCCAAAACTTCTTCCGAAGGTTCCCCCTGTGCTTGGATCACCCGAGGTCCTGCTAACAAAGTGCTGCGAGGAGCTGGGGTTGCACATCCATGATTTGCACACCTGTAGTGGGTCTCTGCTCCTAATGAGCATGTGGTGTTACCCTGATTTACACCTTGCCTCTGGAATACACCTTCCCACAAAAATCCTGCCACATTTATCACCCGAGGCCTCCTCTGCAAACAGCAGAAAGGGCAGAAATAACAAGATCTTGCAGGAAAAGCCCAGGCAGCTCAAAAGGAAACTATGGCAGGAGTAACAAATCCATGGCTTGGGTCAGACCCTGCTCCAGATAAGGGGAAATATTTTTTAATGAAATCCAAGTACGGTCCTGGCAGATGTGGAAAGAATGCAGCAGGAAGGTATTTCCAATTCCCAGTGGAAACAGCTCCTGCACTGGGCTAGTTTTAATATTTTTTTCCAGTTGCCCCTTGCCCTCTTTGCTGTTTCTTGGGGGACTGGGGAGCTCCAGTGCCCTCATTCCAGATGGGAGCAAACACAGGGAACGCCTGTCCGAGGCTGTGGAACACGGCAGGCAAGAGGAAGTCTGTGCTCCATGATTCATTCTCCTGCTGATGCGGAATTCTGATACCGCACGAGTGACAATAAAAGTCCCTACACATGGGAATACTTTTCCACAAAACCAACCTTGCTCGGCCATTGCAGTCAAACACCTGCTAAAATCAGGGAAAATGGGGATTTCATGCTGGATTTCTCTTATTTTTGTGCTTCCCAGTGGGTGGCATTTCCCTCTCTCCTTCCTTTTTGCTTCTCCGGTGCAGAAAGAAATTATTTATGAGGGAGATAAGGGAGAACAAATCCTAGAAGAGCCTCTTTGGCCTCAATGCCATGGTTTTGATAAGTGTCCTATGTTAGAGAAAAATGAGGTTAAATCTTGAACGGGAGTGAACTATTTCTGAACAAATAATTGGACACTAAACCCCAGGTGCTTGTGGGGATGCTGGGGAGGTTCTGCAGCTTTTTTAAATCTGAAAAAAAAGATTTATTGCTCTTTTTCCCCAAGAAGGGAGTCAGCATTTTGCACTGGAGAAAGGCCAACTTCACCTCTCGACGGTTAAAAGGCCCCAAATTTTAGCTTGTACTTAAAATCCCTGCAAATGTTTTGGGTGGCAAAATTCTGTGGAAATTTGGGTTGAGCTGGGTAACATTTTTTCCTTACAATGCCTTCAGCACAATCCAAATTTCCAGAGCAAACAGCATTTTTTCCCCCCGAAGATTTTTCAGCGTACAGTGACAATTTGCAATGTGTTATTCCAATTAATTGTCAACTGTTTCCAGATCTCGGAGCAGATCACTGGATGTAAACCCGGCACTTCGACTCGATTTGCTTCTCTTTCCTCTCATTTGTTTTCCAAGACAAGAGCTTTGGGGTGACCATCTGCTTCTCATTTCAAACCTGTCTGCTTTTGTTGATACCTGATGTCTTCTGCCTCATGCACAAGCTCAATTAAAGATTGATAAGCAGGGCTTTGTTTTGACACAGGTCCCCTATTCTGAGCAGCAAAGCTTCACAAGGCCAGGTTGTTTTTGTGGTGCAGGTTTTTTCAGGCACTTTAAATTCTGGTTTAGGCCTGTGTTTGGCAACTATTTCCAAATCTGCTTTCGAGTTACCTTGTGGAAAGAAATAGAGACATTTTGGGGCTAAATTAGAGGCATTTATGAAATGTGGGGCCATAGGAAATGTAAAGTTAAGGCTCCATCTCTTCCTCCCTCCTGGTTTCCATACTAAACCCACTCAGTTTTTAGGTCAAAACAGCTTTATTTGCCAAATTCCTGGTGCTGTTGTAGCACTGGGAGGATCACCCTGGCTCCTCTCCACTCTTTTGCTTCTGCTGCAGCTGCTGTCAGGTGCAAAGCTCCAGGCAGAGAGCCAAATACCAACCTCTCCACATCCTAAAAGTGATGTTTATTCTCTTAATTGACTTCTTGTTTCCCCTGCCCCCAGTAGGATAAAGCAGCTTTAAACCTTTCCCAACAGTCACCTCCAAAGTGGCAGTGACTTAGAGAAGGCTTGGAAGGAAAATAGGATGAAATAACCAATATTAGGAAGAAACTGTGTTTATCACCATCAAAATCTGCTTCCCCAGCCCCTCTCAGAGCCGTGCAGGGAGCAAATGTGAGGACAAAGCTAAAAAGTGGAATCTAAACTCAGGTGCTGCTTAAACCCAGTTTTAATTCCGTTCTCCCGTCTCTAAAAGCTCCGATCTTCCTTTTCCTCACCCAAGTTTTGTGCCCAGGGTGTGATTCTTGCATTAAGAATTTGGTCTTTTGAGGGTTTCAGGTAATGGAGAGACCTGAGCCCACCTGGAGGGTGCTTCAGCTCCCCTAAAACATCAATTCCTCACTTTGTCTCTCCCCTCTTCGCAACCTACGAACAGAGCTGTCTGATGCGAGGTGGGATGAACCTTAGACAGGAACTTCCCACTCCTCAGGTGGGAAGCTGCTCTTGTCTTCCCTTTTAATTATTCCCCAAAGCCCTTGATTATCCTCTATTTTCCCCATCTAGGCAGAACATCATACGTAAGCAAAATCCTCAGGGTTTTTTTTTCCCCCTCTGTTTTCCTTACTCTGTTCATATTTTTCTCATAAAATCTGTCACCAGTGGCCAGTTCCTTTCTCTCTGTAATGGAAATTTTGGGCTTGGTGAAGAAAAAACCCCAATCCTAAATCATTAAGTAAGATAATATCTCAGAATTATTACTTAACAATAAGAAATTTTATAGCAGACATTTTGACAGAACATTTTTCTCTTGGAAAACTATCCTTTTTTTTTTCTCCCTTAGGTTACAAGGTGCTTCAATCACTTTGCTGAAGGAAGGAGGAAACAGCTGTGGCTCAAACACACTTTTTCCGTCTGTCATTCCGTCTTTATTTTCTCTTTCTGTGCATGCAGCACTCGCAGAGGGAAAGCAGCAGCAGCGGCAGGGCCAAGATTAGAAGTCCAGGAATGTAAACTTGAATTTGGATGCTTTTGGGCAAGGTCTGAGAGCAGGAGTTCTCTTTTCCTGTCGTTTTCTGGCCGGGCCAGAGGGCCCATTTCTGGGTGAAGAGGCAGGAGCTGGGATGTGCCAACCTCTGCCCATCCCTCCACCCCTGAGCCAGGCTGTGGATCCCTTTCCCAGGCTCTGGATCCCCTTTCCAGGCTCTGGATCCCTTTCCCAGACTCTGGATCCCTTTCCCAGGCTCTGGATCCCCTTTCCAGGCTGTGGATTCCCTTCCCAAGCTCTGGATTCCTTTCCTAGACTGTGGATACCTTTCTCAGGCTCTGGATCCCCTTCCCAGATTGTTGATTCCCTTTCCCAGGCTCTGGATCCCCTTCCCAGGCTGTGGATCCAATTCCCAGGCTGTGGATCCCCGTCCCAGATCGTGGATTCCCTTCCCAAGCTCTGGATTCCTTTCCAAGACTGTGGATCCCCTTCCCAGGCTCTGGATCCCCTTCCCAGGCTCTGGATCCAATTCCCAGGCTTGTGGATCCCCTTCCCAGCTACTCCCTTTTAATCCAAGGAGATTCCCTGGACCAAACTTAACCTACCCAAAGGAAGGACAAGCACCTGAATGATCACGGCATCACCAAGTTTGGAAAAAGATCTCCAAGATTGGAAAAGAACTCCAAGATGATCAAGTCCACCATTCCAATGCCCAGTTTTTGGGGATCCCTTTAGGCTGAGATTATTGAAAATAAAAAGCATGGAGGGCCATAATCCCAGATGAACACAAAGTGTTCTCTGCTTCCTTAAATGAGACTTTTCCCAAATTGTACCTTCCAAGCCTTTCCCTCTTTCCGTCCCAAGCATTTCTTGTGCTCTAACATTCCTCAGCTCCATTTCCAGGAATTCAAATTTTGGATCAGATCCAGACTGGTGCCTATGGAAGTGTCTATGTCCAAGGAAGCCTCAGGATGCCTGATAACAAGTATGGAAAACCAGCCTGGATAAATATCATCTACATCAAAGGTGTTTAAATGCTAAAATCCAATAAGGAATAATTCAAATTCATAATATTCAGGAGAACTTCCTAATTCCAGGCCTCACTCCACAGTGGGAGGGTAAAATATCAACATGACAATATCAAGAGAGAGTTTTCCATTGGGGGAAAGCATCTAGAAGTTTATATTCCATTTTTCCATTAATTTCTTTTGAAGGAACAGTCTGGATCAACGTGGAGCTGGAACATGGAGAAGTTCTGCTCTTTTCCATTGGGCAGAGAAAGGTTCTGAATGAAAACATCCCAACAAAAACCCAATGATAATTTGGATGAAAAAGAAGTGGATAATCCCACAGTTATTGTTCATTTTTGTGCCAGCTAAACCGGGTTGGCACCCATCCCCAAAAAAGCCAGTGTGTATTTTGACTTTGATTTTCATTTTCTCCTTCCTTTAAAAAACTTTGATTTTCATTTTCTCTTTCCTTTAACAAACTGCCCCCGTGAAGTCAGCCAGGATTTAAACAAATACATCTATAGCATGATAACATTGCCCTGAAACAAAATAATTAGGAATGAGGCCTGAAATAACTGTCTGAAGAACTGGGAAACGTAAATCAGGAGTTGGAATAACAGGGAGCTGATGATGGAGCCTGCCTGAGGTGGTCTTGCTTGAGAACCAAGAGCTTGTTTTGATAGGAAGAGCATCGGGTGGATCAGTGCAAGGTCTGGGTGTTCCATGGAGTTCCTGGGCCAATCCATCTCCCAGAAATCTGTCAGAAAGGGCAAATGGGCTCTGTAATTCTTCCCACAAGCTGCATTATTTTGTGGGAGCAGAGCAGCTTTTAACTGACAAAGACAGATCTCACCTCGGCAAGCCAGGCCTCTTATCTAATCTTTTTAATGTTTTTTGTACATTTTTTTACCTCACTGATTTTCTGTTAAACTTTTTTTTTTTTTTTTTTTTTTTTGGAGCTATAGAAATGCTGTTAATTCCGAGACTTGCACCTCTCCTGTAGATCCCTGTGGACTTTTTCTTGATGGAAATAAATATTGTTCCTTTTTATTACTTGATGGCAAAGAGCTCAACTCGACAAAGGGAGTTTCTCAGTGCATTTGAGTTCTCAATTTCCATCTTTATAGAGCTATTTCAGACTTTTCCACAAATATTTCCCAGAGCCTCAGGGACACAGGGTATGCCTTATCAATCATGGAATGGTTTGGCTTGGAAGGGACCTTAAAGATCATCTTATTCCATGAGCAGGGACAATTCCACTGTCCCAGGTTGCTCCAAACCCCGTCCAGCCTGGTCTTGGGCACTGCCAGGGATCCAGGGGCAGCCACAGCTGCTCTGGGCACCCTGTGCCAGGGCCTCCCCACCCTCACAGGGAACAAATCCTTCCTAAAATCTAATCCAAATCAGTCCATGATTTATTTATTTCACACCCCATTCATTGCAGGGTTTCCAGTCCCATCCCTGTGACCCTCGGAGGGAGGATGCCCCAAATAAAGGAGCCCAGATTTCAGTCCACCCCCCTGCCCCCAGCTGGACACCTCTGCCACCCCCTCAGGGTGCCAGGGCAGTTTTCCTCTCCCCAGATCTCTGAAGGAGCCCAGGGAAGGCCGTTCAGATCCCAGCCCTGCTGAGTCACAGGCTGTTCCTCAGGCTCCCAGCAGGAGCTGTCCCCAAGGCAGGACGTTCCTGGGAACACGGCTGAGTCACCGGTGTCATCTTTTTATCCCCTGCACTGAGGGATGCGAATAGCAAAAGGTCTCCTGCAAACACCGCCTTGTTTTGTGCTATTCCTTCAGCTGTTGCTGAGCTGAACAGGCACTGGGATAATCAGAGAAGGAGTTTAAAAAGAAGAAATTAATTATTTCCCACTTTCCCCCTGTGAAAGCTCACTTTTCGCCTCATGTGCATCCAGCAAGATCAAATAAAGCTCTGAAACTTCATTTTTTTCCTGTGGAAAACATGTGAGTAACACTATTGACATTGGCTCAGAGGAGCAGATCACCAGGAACAGGGAGAGCTGCTGCTTTTTCTCTCATCAGAAAGGTGGGGAAGTCAGGAGAGATAAGAAAAGGCACATTTGGCAATGCATGAGGTGGTCACGGATCAATATTTTTCATGCAAAATGTTTTCCTTAGTTGAAAAATGCTTTGGTTTTGCAGATACAATTTAGCACCCGAAAACAGACTTTTGGAACATTCTTGTTTTGCGTTTCAAGTGTTAATGAACTTGAAATGATTTGTTTTTATAAAGAAAACCATCTTTTGCAGGTGTCCCCTTGCCTGAAAGCTTGATGTGTTTCACGAGAACCGTTCCAAGTGTTTGGTTTTCAACACAAAAAATGCCAACACTTTAAAATATTCAGGATTTTTCGTTCTTTGGTGAGGTCCATTTTTTCGAAGTGCACAGAAGTTCTGTGAGATAAAAGCCTGGAAAATGAGCACAGAAAATGACGAAAGGATGGGGCCAGTGACAGTCAGGAGCAGCTGTGGATGAGGGTCCTGCTGATGCACAAATCTGTGTATTTTTGTCTAATTAGGACAAGGATTCTTGGCCTAGAAAATCGTCATCCTTAAACCAAGGCCTAAACTTTGCAACGTTGTAAAAGACCTGAAAATGCATCTCGGACTGGAAAGGTTTAGTCAGCTTCAGCACCAGAGTTCATTTCTAATGATGGAAAATTGCTAATCTTCCCAAGTTTGTCACCAAACCAGTGCTCAAGTCTGAATGGAAAAAGTTTCACAGTCGTTTCTGTGAAATGTCATGGAATTCAGAAAAGGAGAAAAATAAAGAGAGTGCTATTTCTGTTTGGCTTTTTTTTCTTGCAGGGGCTGCACTAACTGGACTTCATGTCTTGTAATCAGCAGCCTGGACCCCACTGACCCCTCTCAGGAAAATCCTTCAGGTACCAGGAAAACCTTGATGGGGAAAGAGCTTTCAGAGGACCTTGGAGTTAAGTTCCAAAGCTCCAGAAGTCACAATTTCCTAGACATTAAATTAGGAATTAAAAGTGCTAATTACTGTTTGCTAACACATCTTAACGAACATGGTCAGTGCACTTTAAAATAATCTGATTAACTGGGGTTTTTTGCCTCTTTATCTCAAAAAATTACCTTGCAACCCATTGTTTTGGTAGTTAGAAGTACTTTGGGGCCAAATACAAATGTGAAATGTTTCCATTCAGCCAATTTCTAGGAAAAAAATCATCTTATTGCCCACATGACAACCTTGAAAATTAACAGGTGGTGTCAGGAGGGAGAGGAGCAAAGCAAGGACCCCCCAGCCCAGGCAGAGTAAACAGCAGTGTCAGAGGCAATTCCCTCGCTAATCTTATCTAAAGAGCAGATCTAAAAGTGTCAGGTGATGGTGAGCCGGCCCAGCTCCACCTGGCTCCCTGGAAAAGCTCCCTGGAAAAGCTGCCTGGCTGAGCCATGGAAAGAATGGAAGTTACAGAGCCCTCAGCCCCCGTAGCAGGAGCAGAGCTCTGGAGGTGACACAAGTCTCACTGAGCACGTGGTTGGTGGCACAATGAGAGGGGTTTTAAATCCCACACCTTCTGCTCCACAACCTTTCCAGCTGGGTGCAGAATACCTCACACAGGGGGTCTTTAAAGTAACAAACCTTGTGAAATAGTCAATATTGAATATATATAGAGATATATATAATCATAGAATATCCTGAGGGATGGGAGCCACAAGGATCATCAAGCTCAAACCCTGGACACCCCAAATATCAAATCACATGCCTCAGAGATTTGTCCAGGTGGTTCTTGAGCTCTGGCAGGCTCAGAGCAGTGCCCATTCCTTGGGGCCTCTGGGGAAGAACCTTTTCCCAAAATCAGGCACTGCTCCACACCTGGGCCCATCTCCAGAGGGTGGAAAGGGTCAGGGCAGAAAATGAGTTGCAAACACTCTGAAACTTCGGGCTCTCTGGGAGTTACATGGAATAGAAGGGAATTAAACCTTCCCTTTTGACTATTCCTCCTTAATCAAGACCATCACCTTCCACAATACAAAAAATTAACATTTTCCTGTTGAAGTTCTTGCAATTTTGCTTGGATGTTTCCCTCTAATTTCACCTTTTGCAGCCACTTCTCCACAATGCCTGACACTTTCTTGGAAACGCTGTTTCTCAGCGTTGGGTACCTCCTGTATCCTTCACAAAAAACCCCTCACACGTTCCCGAGTTCATAGACAGAACAGCTGTGCATCTTTATTGCACATATGCTGCACTCTGGTTTGGCTCGTGTGCCAGCAGACAGGAAAGTTTTATTTTTAGGCAGATGTGAAAGCCCTAATTTGTTGCAGAGGGGGATAGAGAGCCTAAGAATAGCTCACAACGCAGCAGCCACTGCCAAATTAATTAACGCAGACCAAAACAGGTTACAGCTCCTGAGCCAAAGCTACTATTTTCCACTTCCCCAGCTTTCCCCCTCTCCAAAACAGTGGAGTAGGGCTGGAGCTGGAAGAAATGTCCTTGTTCCCTATGACATCTACTCATTCCTGGAGGATTTTTTGAGGGATTGTGCAGGGAGGTTTGTCCTGACCTTACGAAACTCTGGCTGAGACACCAACCTGGTGGTCAGATTTCCGCCATGACTGACCAACAACTCCCTTGGGGATGGACACATCCCGGCTACAGAGGCATGGAGGAGGAAATCTCAGAGCTCTGGAGAAGGTTTGGAGGCCCAGCAGTGCTTCTACTGCTCCCAGCTCATGGGTCTGAGGGAGCTGGGAATAGCAGAGCCTCCCGCTCTGCTCTCGGGTGACCACACGTGTTTGCTCTCAGCCCTTTCCAAGTAGGAGCAGGAGCCTATTTTAAGCTCTCCCTTCTCCTCACGCATGCACTGTTGCCATAGCTGCAAACCCGATGCACATGGGAGGAGAGGCTCTCACTCCCTTGACTCAGCACAGAGGCACGGTGCTGCGTCTCCCCGGTTCCTCCTCAGGGAAGCGGGAGCTGCTGCTGCTGCAGTGCCCTGGCTCTCGGCTCAGTGAATCCCTGTGAACTTCCAGCAGCTGACACACCAATCCCTTTGTTTTCCATTCCTCCACCTTCCACACCAACCCCTTTGTTTTCCATTCCTCCACCTTCCACACCAACCCCTTTGTTTTCCATTCCTCCACCTTCCACACCAATCCCTTTGTTTTCCATTCCTCCACCTTCCACACCAATCCCTTTGTTTTCCATTCCTCCACCTTCCACACCAACCCCTTTGTTTTCCATTCCTCCACCTTCCACACCAACCCCTTTTCCATTCCTCCACCTTCCACACCAACCCCTTTGTTTTCCATTCCTCCACCTTCCACACCAATCCCTTTGTTTTCCATTCCTCCACCTTCCACAGTTGCCCATCATAAAATGGAATTATTGAGCTTCTCCTCCTGCACCTCCCCTGGCAGGACTGAGTTGGCCAGAGGCAGCAGAAGGTTGTGTTTGCTCTCCTGCTGTCCGCTCTTCCCTGATCTCAAGGTTCAGGACATGGCAGGTACATGGGATATCTCCATCTTTAACTCATCTCCAATTTCCAGGGTCACACACAGCAGTTTGGGGGATATGAAAAGGTAAATGCAGTGCCCTGCCAGTGCGTTTGGATTCCAAGCTGGCAGCAGGATCCACACCAACACTTACACTGATTTTACCCATGTGCAAACTTCCAGCCAGCTCCAATTCCAGGATAATTGCTGATTTTTGGAAGCTGTTTTTTGCCAGGATATTTCCAGAAGAGACCATCAATACACTTGAAAGGACCCCACAGTCTTTGGCTAATGGTTTGAAAAGATACTTGATTTAAATGTTTAAATTTTCCTGCCCATTTCTAATCTTAAACAGAAGAAAACCAACCCAACAGAACTTTTATTAAAGGCAGTTGGGTCTTCAGCGAACATGAACTTCCAGAAATGCTTTGCCTTCAAAATTGGTTGAAGCTTCAGAGAAAAGAAGATGCAAATGCAGGGGTAGGATGAGGGGGGGAAAGGCTTGCAGTAGAAAAAAGGTAAATTTAGAGTGGATGTTGGGGAGAAATTCTTCCCTGTGAGGGTGATGAGGCGCTGGCACAAGTTGCCCAGAGAAGCTGTGGCTGCCCCATCCCTGGAAGCAGAGAGAGAATTAAAAATAACAAAGGCTAACGTGGGATTTGACTTCTGGAAACAGTGCTGACGCCAAGAAAATGAAAGAATAGAAGGGGGTTGAGCAAAAAATAAACCCTCAGAAGATGGGGAAACTAATTTTCCTACACTTTGTAATTTTTTTTTGCTCTAACTTGCACATCTTACACTCTTTTTTTAATTACCTAAGAATAGATGAGCTAATAACACACAAACCTGGGCCTGACTCACAATCCCTGGCTGCAGCAGAGGGTTGGAGACAGGTAGGTTTTCTTCAGGAGCCAAACGAGATCAGAAAATAACCCCAGGAGCTCACTGGACTTTATTTCCATCAATGGGCTGCTCTAGGTAACATTTTATTCACTGCTTGCAAGTACCTTGGCTCAGCCTCTTTGTTAACTCCTGTGATGTTGTAAGTGTTGCTACAGAAGCAATAAAGATCAATTCTGGAGGAAAAAATAAGCCATTTTCTCTCAGTTGACTGTGCAGGGTGCCACAGGAATTAGCCGTGGATTCAGGCTGTGTTGCAGAGATTTACACTGGATTTGGGGTTTTTTTGTACATTTTGCTTTTTCTTTGTGGCAGTGAGGCAGGGTCTAAAGGAGGTACAGGGCACAGCATCCGCGTACAGAGAGTTCATGGTGGCCGTGCCTTAATCTCAACCTAAATTCAGACTCCACTATCTCATCAGTTACTCTTGGAACAGATAAATTTAATTGAGTTTATTAATTTATAGGCATGCTCGTGTTTCCTTGAGGTTTGTGAGTGAGCAGCGTGTTGGGCTTTGCTGTTTATCGATAACTTCTGTTTGTGCCGAGGCTTGACCAGCACTAAACCCAGCCCTGCAGCTCAGTTTAGAGCTGTCAAGTGTCAGGATATAAATATTCCCTCCCGGCTATTGCTGTTTATAAAGTGATGCAGCCCTTTAAAAAGTCAAACTATACCATCCCCTCCCGCGGCTTCCTGCAGCCGCTAATTCCAAAGGCTGCTTAAACATGTCGGATATTTTCCCTTTGACATGCTTTAAATGTAGTTGTCATTAATCCTGACCCCTTGACTGTTCCCTGAGGGACAATGAAGTGATCAGACAGCTGTGCCCCTCATAACTTTTAATACTTTAATGAAATCCCCTTTGGACCTTTTTCCCCTCCTCTATTCTTTCTTTAGTTCAGCCACCAAGAAAACCCGACCACAATTTTAACATCTAAACACTGGAAACTATGAACATATAACAATGCAGAAATAATTTCTTATTTTTCAATTTACTTAATTATTTTTAAATTTCATTTCTGGAATGAATGAAAGAGAGTTTCTATTTTCTTCTGAAAATCCTTTTTTTGAAGTCCCAGTGGTTTGGCCTCGTGTTGGATAACCATAAACAGAATTGTACAGCTTTGGACAGATGCTCATAAGAGAGAGCTCAAGTTCTGCTCTTCCATAGTTTAACAAGACAATAGTCTTTATAAAGCTTTTCCCCACAGAAATAGTTGATCTGTCCTGAGAATGATCAATCTCATTTAAAGGTAACAGCCTTGGCTCCCAGATAAAACAACCCCTATCATTTTACTCTCGCCATTCCCACAGTTTGCATCCCAGTTTTGGTGTTTGGAATTCTCTGGCACATGTAGGAATTGCCGAAAATGTCACAGAATTGGCAAATTGTAAATATCACTGACATTAAAAAAAAAAAAAAAAACCAACAAAAAAACAAACCAAGAAATTGTTTTCCACTGCCTCAAACTTTCCATGAAAACCCTGTCAAAAGTGAGCATCACTTTTGGTGCTCAAACTTTTCTTGGAGGGATTAAAGAAATCCACCAGGAATAAAAACGTTGCTAAATGGCTTTGCAGGATTTATTTGCACGGTGGGGGCACGCTGGTAGAATTCTGTTTAGATTTTGTACCTCTTTCCTCCTCCTTCTCTGGGGATGATGAGAACACTCCTAATTTCCATTAAATATACTTGTGCTTTACTTGTAAGGTAAATCTCAGCTCAGATCATTTTGGCTGTTTCTGGTAAAAAAATTGCCCAAAAATGTGAGTTTTAGCCAGTCTGGGCTTTTGGTGCAGCTGTCAAATGGTTTCCTTGGGAAACCTTACAGGAACCAGTCCCAGTTTATACTTTAGGGGGTGCCTGTGGCTTCCCAGCTCAGGGAGGAGAGGTGGCAGCTCACTTCAACACGTTTTTAATCTCCCCAGAAGTCGGAAACTGGGGAGAACCTCTACCACGTGCTCTGCCCTATGCCAGCTTCAGCAAAACCCCTGCAAAACCTTCTTGAGCCTTATTCGGGGCACATCTTCCACCCAGAGAAAAACTGGAATTATTTGTCAGTGTCCAGAAGAAGCAGGAGAACCTCTGAACATGTGGGCTACAAGACTCTTCTGTTCTTTGGACTTTCCCCATTCTGCAAAGCTGCTCCATGAGGGGGAAATGGTTTTGTGGCCTCTCCTGATCCACACAGGACCCCAGATGTTCTCACCTGGGAGTGAAGTGACCGTGACACTCCTGATGTCTCTGGAACTCTTATAAAAGGAATTTAATGGGAATAATCCTCCCCAGTCGGAAGCAGCACCCAGGATTTTCTAACACAGGGAAGATTTCACATCTGGGAGCTGGGACACCTCTGAAAGACCTTGAAAAAGACCTCCAAGACCTTCAAGTCCAACCTTTGACTGAATATCACCACACCCACTAAACCACATCACAAAATCCCACATCTGCTCATGTTTTGAAGACTTCCAGGGATGGTGACTTCAAGTGCTATTCCCCAGTCCTTCAGGACAGGCAGGACACCATCCTATTTTTAAACCTAGACCTAATCCCAAGCCCAGCAAAGTCAGCCCTTCTCCACAGCAGAAAGCCAGCCGTGGCTTTCACTTGTTCAACACATATTTAATTAAAGTGGAGGTGCCTCTGGGGATAATTCCAGTGGAGACTCAGGACAGATAATAACAGTTACCATAAGCTAAATTCCATTTATCTTTGGAGGATGAGGGAATATGCCTTAAACAAGGAAGCTGTAGAGCAGCTGAAGGAGGACCTCTAGGGCTCAGTAGGATGGAGCAGATTTAGACCAACATGGGGAGAGGAAAAGGGCATCCCAGATAAAAGTGGCTTATAAAATAACTTGGAATGTCAGCACATGATTATGTTGTTTTCCCCTCAATCATTAGGCAGACTGCTGGGTTGCAAAACACTCTGAAGCCTGAGAAACTGCTAATGGGCAACAGCTTTTGGAATGTCATAAATGCTCCCTTTACTGGGCTGGAAAGGCAACACTTTGTACAGTCAGGAGGCAGATGGGGAAATATTTGGACACTTGCAGCTTGTAATAAAAGGAGAGAAAGTGGATTAGTGGGGTTTGTTAAAAAGGAAGAGCTGCAAAAGGAGGATTTGTGGGGGAATCTGCCCCCCCCCCCCCCCCACTGACAGTGCCTTGGACTCAAAGTGATTCACACCTGGACCAAAATGATACCGTGAACTCCCTGTGCCCCACCAACCCACAGGACCATTTGCAGATGGGAGAATCTGACAGATGAGGAACCTAGAAGGCATTGAGTGCTCAAGGTAACGGCTTTTGCTTTATGGTTGGAAGGTGTGAGAGGAGCCCCTCATCTTTCAAGACAGCAAAATCTTCTAAAGATGCAGCTGATCATACAGTGCTGACACAGACCCGGATAACTCCAGCCCTACGTGGCTT
The DNA here is from genome assembly GCF_965178545.1 of Coloeus monedula. Lineage (NCBI taxonomy): Eukaryota > Metazoa > Chordata > Aves > Passeriformes > Corvidae > Coloeus > Coloeus monedula. The sequence continues at coordinate 10,380,635 of NC_138799.1, forward strand.
TTGGCTGCAGCAAGGACTAGGATGAGCTCGTATCTGCTCTCAATAAATCTCCTTGACTTGCCCCCAGACTCATCCCAACGGAATGAAAACGCCTTTTGCTTTAATAACACGGGGTGATTCCAGAGGGAAATTAGGAAGAGATACATTATAAAGAATAAAAATTCCTCTCCGAGGTGTTGGAAGGCACTGAAAGGCTTTCCAATCCCTCCCTGGCAGGCTCAGCACCAGCTTTCTGCTCTTTGTTCTCAGAGAACTCTTCACACTCCTCCTGCAGTAACGAGGCTTTTACTGCCCATGCCAGATCAAAGTTGCCCGGGTAGATAAACACATTTGTTTAATGATTACACCTCCCTGTGCCAAATGAAAACACATAAAAGTGCAAGATTCAACAGCTTTGTATATATTTGTTTCTGCTTGAGCTGCACAATGGAAATTGTTTGTACTCCTGGCCAGAACAGTGAGGGCTCTGCAGCTCTGGAGTTGGGATGGAGCCGAGGCCAAATCACTCTCCAGAGATTTCTGGGAGAGAAACGCCAGCAATTCGTTTTCACACTTACAAGATATGTCATGTACAGCACACAGTGATCCTAAACAATTTGACTAACCCTCTGATGGCTCTTCAGAAGGAATTTCTTCATGGAAAGGGTGGTCAGGCCTTGGAAGGTGGTGGAGGTGTCCAAGGAAGGCCTGGACATGGCACTCAGTGCTCTGGGCTGGTGACAAGGTGGGGATTGGTCACAGCTTGAATTCAACGATCCCATAGGTCTTTTCCAACCTAAGTGATTTTTGGCATTATTTAATCAACACTGGAAATTCTAAGGAGCCATCAGAACTGGGCTTTCCCTGCAGGAGCAGATTTAGGGGTGGTTTGTGTGGAGCAGTTCTAGAGAGGAGGAGCGAGCAGCACTCGAGGCTGAGGGAAGGATTATCCTAAACTTCAGTGAATGTTGGGTCAGGGCTCAGATTCAGCTTGATTACAACCTCTTAATTAGTCCTGGCCATGACCTCTGCCACATTATTGACTCCCAGCAGCGCTGAGTAAAGACCCTGGTTACAGATCTGTCATTGAGCAGATCTGAAAGCTTTAGGGGTTAATTGGAATTGTCACTGTTCATTTCCCCAATAAGATCAGCAGTTCAATAAGCAATGCACACTGACAATTTTCTCTGCTGGATCTATAAAACCATAATTTTCTGATGTTTGATTTCTTTATTCTCACTCTCTGACAGTTTACATATTTATTTGCTTAGTCATTTGCCTTCATGACTGCAGGCATTAATCTTCCCTCATTTTATTTTTATACATTTATTTATACAAACTCCACTTGCTGCAGCCCACTTAGCACAGCACTTCATTAATATAATGCCTGTTTTTCCCTCTGTGAACCTCATCAAAATCCTGATAGGACAAACACTTGTCAGGTGCTGAACACTCAATCTTCCTAAATGCCTTTGTCAGAGTGGCAAGAGAACATTTCTGCCACCTGGGAATTACAGCACAAACCCCTCCCTATTTTCCCTCTCCCTATGGAAAATTAAGTCACTTTTTGCATGCTGGAAGTGCACAGTTGCAAGCTAAATATTGTGGTGGGGTTTTATTTTACCAACAGAGAGCTTAACTCCATACCTGAGTGAGCCCTGCAAAGCACCCCATGAGGAACTGTTGATGTGTTTAAGTCTAAAATAGTTTATAGGTGGCATTTTCTTCTGACAATGCTGACTAAAGTTACCTCTGGATATCCTGGAAATTCCCAAATAGCACCACCAGCAGGGTTAATAATAACCTGGAGCACTGAGCCTTGCCCAGTGTGTGCTGGGAGGGAATCCACTCAGATGGTTGGGATTTTCCATTTTATTGCCCGTTTTTATAATTTCCAATATTTTTTTTTATTATTTTCCCAAGTATTTGGGACTGATTTTAGAGCCAATTAGCCCATGAAAAGCTCATTTGAGATGTGCTTTTTCAGCTTCACCAGCCAATGTCCTTCTCTGAGACCAAAACCCTCCACAATTCCACGTTTCTTGCCTTGACTGAAGGAGAAATATTTCAAATAACTCCACGTATTTTGCCGGTGCCTTCAGCTGCAGGGGGTTGCCAACCTGCCTGGAATGCTGTGTCCATTTATAGAGCACTCCAGGATGCTCCCACCTAGAACAGCACAAACCTGAATATTTTTTCAGGATGGATCTGATTGTGAAATGAGGCAATTTTTGCTATTTTTATTCCAGTTACCTTTGTCTCCCACCACACATTTGTAGTAGAGAAAGAATGAACATTTTGTTCCTCACTTTAAGTTTCCAGGCAAGGCTGATTAATTCTTACATATCTTTTGATAGGGCATGATCACCGTAGTAGCATCAAAACAAGATTCTCCTTGATACAGAGGTTAAAGCCCTGATTTTTAAGTTTAATAATGGAAAACCTGATGAGATTTTGATGCTTTTGGAGGATCCTCAAACGTCTGCAGACAATAAAAGAATATATGCAATTAAGCTATAGGTTATTCCTAACAAGGTTTATTTTGAGTTAGAAATGTGTGAAATGATGTGAAATCATTTTTACATTTATTTTTTGGAAGGCATTATAAAATCCAAGCTAATAAATAGAACCAGCTTAAGATGAGACCAGCACTGAACACTTTACAACCCCAAAAAGGAATTAAAATTCATTCTTCAAGAAACCCAACTGCTTTATTTTAGCCAGAATTTCCCGTTTCAGTGAGATTTTTGTAATCAGTTGGAATTATCATCTTCCTAACTCATCATTACCATTCCAATTGCTGGGATGGATCCAGATGCACCCCGATTTTAGTTTTATTTTGGATAATTAGCCAAGAAGCTCTCCCTAACATTATCTGGAGGCAGAGCAGCCACATCTGCCCTGAAGTACAGAGAGGTTTCTTAAGCAGCTGCATGAAGACAAAGCTTAAAAGGCTCATTCCTTAAAATGCTCATTCCTAATATTGCTCATTCTTTAAAATGCTCATTCCTCCTCTGCTGCTCAAGTTCTCCAGGCCCTGCAGCTGAGAATCAGGGAAATCTGGAGAGCAGATGGACCCAAACACTGAATTTTCTCTAACCCAACTTGCCCATCCTTTCCCTGAGCTCCCAGCCCAACCCAAGGTGTTGTTGTGTGGGTTCCAGTAACAGCAGGGTGGAAATGAGGACCTGCCAAACCCTTTCCCCATGGGGATATTTATTTTCCAGCCCTGTTTTTCCACCCTTGCTGTTGGGTGTAGCGCCCCAGCTGTCCCTGCTTGCTGGCAGGGTATTTTTATTCACTTATCTCCAGCCTAGCAGTTATTTTTCCAGCAGGGTTTAGTTTCCAGCTCCCTCCCCCTGAGCCCCTGGGAAGGAGAAAGGGTCCTCTTTTCACCTGTGGTCCTTTCAGAGCCTTGTCAGGGATGCTCTGACCCCTGGGGTTTGGAGAATCCATTTATCTCCTCACTCTCTAAACACGTGATGATATCTGCTGGTGTGAGACCTCATCTCTGACATTCCAGATAAAAGGAAGAGTGTCAAAATCCTCAATTTATGTGATTTCACCTGACAGTTTTCCTGGGATCTGGACAGCAGCCATGCTTTTCCAGTTACAGCATCAGTTTTACTTGATTTTATTAACCAGAAGCTGGTTTTCAGCTCACTGCTGCAATCATTAATTTGGATTAATGATACAATTCCTAACCTACTATTCCACCAATCCAGCACAGCTTGGAAGGAGCCAAAAAGACTCAGATTCCCATTCCTGCCACAAAACTGATTTTACAACATTGACCATTCATTTTCATTGCTTCTAAATCCCAGACAACCTCTCCCTGTGCTGCAGCACTAAGTGGATGAACACAATGAACATCAGTGTGCAGAGCAGAAGCCCATAAATTATGGACTTGAATATTTAATCTGCAAGGAGAATAAAATTGAGGAAGAAAAGTCCTGGCTGGAAAAAAAAAAAAAAAAAGAAATTATTTCTCAAGCAGAGAGGTTTCTGACCAGATGAATTTCTGGGACAGCCAAGAGGAGCAGCAGAGGGAATAAGGAGCCAAAAGCAGACAGAGACTCAAATTCCCAAAGGCCAAGGGGCTCTGGTGGTCACACACACTCCCAAAAAACAGCTTCTCTCACAGAGAACCAGAGAGAACTCAACCAAACGGTTCTGAACCAGCAAACCTCCCTTAAAGCTGGAAATAACCATTTTAGTGAGCTCGGAAAAAGAACCGAGAGCCCCAGAGGGAGAAGGATGGAGATGGATTTGGTGGGGCCACGGTGTCAATTTGGCCAGACTGGGAGCTGCTGCGTTCTGTGAATGGTTCTGTGAACAGAGCCCGAGTTTTACAGCCACCCATTCATATCCCCGTACCCCTGACACAGACTGAGGTGCCCCAGAAGTGGGCAGACACAGATGACATTTTTGGCCTTGGCTTTTAAGAGCAGAGAGATGGGGCAAGAGTCCCAAAAGCAGATCCAGAGCATCCCAACAAAGGGCTGGGTGAGCACATGGCTGGAAAGCACCTGCTGGGGGAGATTAGCAAATAACATTTTGAGGAGCAGAGGAATAACATCTCCAGTCCTGGAGAGAGACCATAGCATCCATAAAAATAACCTGGAAATATAAAATCCTAGACCTCTGCATGAGAAACTTATTTTAAAGCAGTTATTTTTGTGGTGTGTGGTTCCACTTCATCACTTGCAGCTTTGGAGAGGGGCTGAAACCCCCTTGCACCCACCCAGCTTTCACCTCCCTTGTCCAGAGGTGCCTTCCTGGCCAAAAACCTGCTGGATTTCTCCATAAAAACAGGTGCACTTTTGTTTGCTTTTCTGCCTTCACTCATGGCAGATGCTCTCACAGTGCCCTGCTCCTCCTCAGCAGGCATATTCAGAAATTATCAAATGACACCCCCAGCACAGCTCAGCCTCGCTGCAGTTGGGGGAGTCACGGTTAAAGGTATTCCTTTGCCAGCTGAATTCCCTCTCCAAGAAGATTCTGAGCCAGAGGCATCAATTCCAACACAACTTGCACATCTAAAAGTTGTCCTGAGGTCGTCGGGTGCCTGAGTGTAAACTTTACAACCATGGAATGGGTTGGGTTGGAAAGACCTTAAAGATTATCCAGTTTCACCCCAGTGAAACCCCAGTGAAACCCCAGTTTCAACCATGGGTGGGGACACCTTCCACTGTCCCAGGCTGCTTCAAACCCCGTCCAACCTGGCCTTGGGCACTGCCAGGGATCCAGGGGCAACCATGGAATAACCTGTGCCAGGGCCTTCCACCCTCCCAGGGAAGTCACTCCTTCGGGCCGCTCCTATTTTTATTCTTTCAGACATATCTGAGATGCTGATTTCTATTCCAGCCATGGTGAGGCATGAGGAGAAGCTTCAGAAGTAAAGAGATCTTCCCCAGGAGTTTTTCAATCGGCAAAGAGGAGCTGCTGCTCAGAATAGGCACTTGTCTTTCAGCAGGAAAGGAGATTTATTACTGGGAATGCCTTTTCCAGCTTTTTCTGCTCATTGCCCTCACCCCAGGCTGTCCTCAATGCCTTCAGCCTCCCCTTGGCACACAGGGGCCAGGAGAAAAGTCCCTCCCATATCTGGACACACCTGGGCATCCTTCAGCCTCTGCCTGGAGTCCTGCAGTGGAACCTTCCATTCCCTGCCCTCCAGAAGAGCCAAATTCTGCTCTGGGAAGCAGAGCAATGCCCAGGTTAAAGCATGCATGGATCTGTCTGTCTGTCCGTCCATCCATCCATCCTCATCCATCCATCCATCCATCCATCCATCCATCCATCCAATCCATCCCTCTGTCCCTTCCATCCCAGATTAGACCTTCCTTAAACTGCTCCAGCTGGGATTGCTCAGGTTTATTGGAGTTATGCTGCTCCTGGGAGCTCCAAACTACTGCAGCCTGAGCATCAACCAGCTGGGTTAAAGTGGAAAATTCACAGGGGTCAAGACATAAAAAAACCCCAATAGAAATGAAATATTTACAAGTGTGACAATGAGGAGTGGGATCTGCAGAGCTACAAATGGTGTCACCCAGTGGTTGTGCCACATCTGAGCAGGAAAAAAGTGCCACAGGCCAGAAATCCCACAGACAGGAGCTCCATGAGTGAGGAGGGAAGCGTTTTACACTTGGCATAAACAGAGGTTTGGCCAAAGTGTTGCCTTTGCTGAGGCTCCACTGGAAGCCTTTCTAAGGCTGCAAGAGGAGTCCCTGATAATCCACCCAATTTACAAATCCATTTTTGCTTCTCCTTGGCCTTTCCCAAAAGGGCAAAAGGGAGGCACAGCAGCTCCAGGCTTCCACACAGCAGCAAGGTTGGAATTTGTCACTCCAAGAGCAGGAGGAGCTGCTGGGTTGCCCAAATCTGCCCCTCCAGCAGCGCCCTGGATCACCAAACCACTGGTGATGAGTTCACTGCACCAAACTTCTTATTTTGCCATCAGAGGTGATCTTCAGACAGTTCTTGGAATGAGAAATGGTGAACAAACCTCAGGTTCACAGCCCCTTTCTGCACTTCTCTACCTGCAAGGCTGGGAGAAGCCACGGGAGAACAAACTTCTCCAGAGCGAATTTTAAATGGTGCCCACTGCTCTCGGCCTGGAGGTTTTCCAGCAGCTGCTCCACAATTGATATCCAAAAATCAGGGACAGCTCCCAGGGGCAGCAGCCACCCCACGTTTGAGCAGTGTGGCCATTCCCTGTTAAAAAAAGGGAAAATCCCCCAGTAACTAATTGGAACAGAGCCTGGAACCTCTGTGGGGAAAGTTCTTCTCATTCCCCCTAATCCCGCTGAGCCCTGGCAGCCCTGGGGACCAGAAGGTGACACTGAGCTGCTGGACCAGGTGCTTGGCAGCGTTTCCTTCATCCCCCCCCTATTTTTGCTCACCTGCCATTTCCAGCCCCTTTGTAAATATAGATCAGAGGCTCCGCCAGCCACAGGACAGGGAACACCTTGCAGGAAAGGATTTCCAGCAACAAAAGTTGTCCCTTTTTTGTCCTGAACCTTTCTGTCCTCCAGCAAATGTTCTCTTTTATAGATGGGAAAACTCAGAGACCAATTCTCACCTCTCTGCTCCTCCTGCAGAGGTGGCCTTTTACAAAATGTGGGATTTGACCCAGAGCTGCAGCCTGGAGGCAGCCCCAACAGCAATTCCCATCGGGGAGGAATGGTCCCTGCAGGATTCCAGCAGTCCCAGCAATTTTCCCTGCTCCGGGAATCTCTTGGAGTGCAGTTCGCTGGGCTTTCAGTAACAAATGTACACAGGGATAGATCCTCTGGGGGGATTCCCTGCGAATTCCCTCTACAGCTCGGCTTAAAGCAACCCATTTACACCTATTTGGGGCTGCATCCCAAGACCAAATCCACTTTTTTGTGTGTTTGGGCACATTGAAGGCACGGAAAACTGCACAAAAAGAGGGTTTTCAAAGCAAATATGAGTTAAGAGTTCTGCCTTTGCATCTATTTGCGTCTGCATCCCACAAAAAAAAAATCCCCTTTTCAAGAAGGGATTGTTTTTCCTCAAGTTTGGGCCCATTTCAGGCGCAGAAAGCTTGATAAGAGATGATTTTCAAAGAAAATATGAGTTAAGAATTCACTCTCTCACTGGAACTCATGGCCCAAGAAATTATTTTCATTTCCCAGAGAAATCCTACAGACACCAGGGGTAATTTTTGTGAGCAGGGGAAGAATGATTATCCCAGCATTTTATCCCAAATTATCACTTCCTGACAGCTCTGGGGAAACCAGGGGATTTTTCCTTTTGGATTCCAATTTCTTAGCAAACTCCTTAAAACAAAATATTAAAACCTCAGAGCACGATATGAAGAATTCTTTTTCCAATGAAGTTTTCTGCAAGGTATTTGCTTTTCCAGGTCCTAAAATTCCAGGAAAAAGGTCAAAGAGGGGCATAGAGAGAAAAATAGTCCTTGGTTGGCACCAATCTTTGGGATTTCAATGAGATTTTCTAGAACATTCATCCATCTCTCTGCCATGGGAGTGGAGCTGAGCTGGCCCCAAAATCCCACCCGCAATGATTCATTATTCCCAGCACTGCACACAACCCCCCTGGCTCTTTGAGAATAAATTAGGCACTGATTGGAATTTTTCCCTTGCATTTCTGAGGCAGTTTGGTGTTGTTGAAGACACGAACACTGAGCTGAAGTGGGAATTTTCCAGGAAAAAATAGGATTGGGATTCAGTGCAGTCACATCTTCCCACATGGATCCGAGTCCTTCTCAAAGAGCTGCTTAGGGTGACAGAGGTTTTGGCCCTGTTCATCTTTGTTATTATATTTTTAAGGTGAAAGAAAGGATTTTTTAAGGTGAAATAAAGGGGGGTTTAGGGTGAAATGAAGGATTTTTTAAGGTAAAATGAAGGACTTTTAAGGTGAAATAAAGGGGGGTTTAAGGTGAAATAAAGGATTTTTTTAAGGTGAAATTAAGAAATTTTTAAGGTGAAATTAAGGATTTTTTAAAGGTGAAATAATGGGGGGTTAGGGTGAAATAAAGAATTTTTTAAAGGTGAAATAAAGGATTTTTTAAGGTGAAATAAAGGGGGCTTTAGGGTGAAATAAAGGATTTTTTAAAGGTGAAATAAAGGTTTTAAGGCAGATTATTCCACATTCAGACGGGATGGGGTTGGTGCTCCTGAACAACACCCAGCTCAAAGCAACAAGAGGACAGAATTTCTTTGTTAAAAGATGCCTTCATTCTTTATTATGTTGGGTTTTAAAAAGAAATGCTCATTCTACAGGATCTCTATGGCCTCAGAATATTCTGAAATAAAAATGAGGGACTTCCATAAAATATATTTAATAAAATAGATTTAATTAAAAATTTAATAAAAAATCAAAACATTTCTGCTGAGCATCCACTCCAAACTCCTGGTACCAAAGGAATCCGAGCTCAATCCATGATGCTCAAGTAGATTTAAGCTGGCCAAGAGCCCTTCCTAATCCTGAGAGAAGGGAATGGCCAAAACCCAGGATGGAATTTTTTAGGAAAAGCAGCAATAGCCCCTGGTGGAGTGAACTGATGCATTCCCCAGCTGGAATCCCCAGCCAATGGATTCACTACACACAACCCCGAGCTGCTCTTTATTTATAAGAGAATGAAAAGGATCAGGTCTATTTTTAACTTCCTGGAAAGTTTAAAAATAAAGAGCAGCTTTCAATAATGCATTAACCAGCAGGTTCTGAAAATGAGCCCGTGGGTGTGACGGAGGTGAAGTCCTGCGGCTCCGTCCACGCCACGCAGAGGAGAATTTAGGGCAAAACCTGAGGTACAAGTGGTGAGAAATGGATAAATACAGGTAAATTTACGTGCAGGAGGAGATTTAAGAGATGGCAAGGAGGCTTTGGAGTGGCCTGGAGCTGAATCCCCCCTCAGCTCAAGAAATTTTAGAAGGAAACGAATTCCCCAGAGCATTTTTCTTGTGATGGGAACACATCCACGCACGCTGGATTTAGGGCTGCAAGGTCTCCCCAGTCCAGCTCTGCACCTTTCAGAATCTGCAGTCTCACTTTAGGAATTTTTCTGTCTTTTTTTCACTCTTCCCAAAGCTCCTTTTTCCGGCACATTTGTGCCCTTATGCCTTCCACTGTTCACAATTCGAGTCGGGGTTTGCAAATCCTGGGACAAGGGGACAACGATCCCAGCAGCAGCCCTTGGAAAGCTGAAATGAGGAGCTCTGAGGGCTGTGGCAGAGCCTTGGTCCCTCTCCTCAGGCACCACTTTGTCACTGTCACCCTGAGCAAGCACCTCCAGGTGTAGGAGGAGGATGTGGGGACTTTGTCAGAAGTCAAAAAACCATCCCCATCAAAAACCATCCCCAGGGAATCACCAGGGCCACCACTTGTGGCTGGATCAGTTTTTGAAGACCTCCATGGATGGTGATTCACGGAAATGGCACTTGGGGACACTTTAGTGGACACAGTGCCAGGTTCAACGTTGGCTTTGATGGTCTTCAAGGTCATTTCCAACCTAAACGATTCCATGATTCATTTCAGACACACCAAGCGAGCTCCTCCTTCCTCAGAGAACACCAACAACTAAACAGAGACAATTTTTTTCCAAATTATTTGGTATTTTTTAATGTTTCAGCTCAGACAAAACCTCAGGTTAAGGGTGGTTCATAAAGGTAAAATTCAACCTTGCCTCCAAAACCAGATCCTGGTAATTTTTCTCCCTTTCCTTTTATTTCTCTCTCCACTAATAGGAATAATATTCCTTTAAACCAAGAAAAGATAATGATAAGATAATGATAATAGAAACAATAATACAACTCATTTCACATGAAGGATGGGGAGAAGCCCAGAACCAACACAGGGTGTGGCACAGAACCCACAGAGAAAAATGCATCACTTACACTTGGATTGAAAGGTTTCTCTGAAACAAATTAATCTGAAATCCTGTCCAGAAAAAGGAGAAGACATTATTTTAAAATTCAATTGACACACAATGAAAGAAGGGTTTTATTGAAGTGTTTTCTGTTGTATAAAATGATGCCCACACACAAGACACGACCCAGCTGAGTTTAAAACATTCTGGTTTTCCTCATAGAATGGTCAGCGGTGGAAGGGACCTTAAAATCATTGTTTCTCCAAATACAAATTCCCTATAATTTGATTCGCAGCACTCTGAACCCAAACCCGAGTGACACAACAGCACCAGCACCGAGGAGAGGAAGCAGAACACGGGCAGGGAAGGAGGAGTTTCCCAACAGGAAAAGCAGCTCCTAAGCCCAGCTTTATTCCGCACTCAACCCCTCAGGAGCTGCAGCTGGAGGATGAATTCCCAGTGGATACATCTCAAGCCCGTGGTGCTGACAGGCTCCATCCCTCCCGGGTCACATCCCACAGCTCCTGGTCCCAGCCCAGCTCTGCCTTCCCCCCACCCCAACAGCCTCACACTGGGGCCAAATTCACCTCGTCGCAAATCCCAGCCGAAGTAAGGGACCAGTGCTAATGAAAGCAATCAGAAACTCAATTTGAAATCCCACAGGTGCCTGGTAGATCCCTCTTTTTGCACTGAAGGATGGGGAATAATATCCTGTACAAATATAAAGTGAATTTAGCTGCTGAAAGCTCACAACAGTCTGGCTTTTATTGGCATTCCTCCCTCTCTGCCCTGGCTTCCTCTCCCCCTTTATATTTTAAGCAGCAGCTCCTTTATTTCTGTCCATATTGGTACCTTATGCTTGCTGTAAATACAGAAAACTCAATTTAGGGCTCCCAGATCTTCCCCCCCAATATTTTTAAGGAGAAAAGGTCAGAGTATTCCAGTGAACTGACGCACTCGGTCTAATTTATACAGCAAGAAGCTTAAAATTGTGCGTCATTTGACCATTTTCCATTTGTTCATGCTGAGATTAAGAGATGGGCTTATTGTCGAGCTTATAGCTGAAATTACAACTAAGAGAAAAAAAGGGTTAGAGGGGATCAGTGGCTGCAGCTGGGCTGGGATTTACAGCTGCCCAGCCATGGCAGTGGAAATTAGAAAACTTGAGAAAAGCTGTTGGGAGGGACTGGGAGGAGCCGAGCGAGTAATTAACCATTCCAAAGGTGAATGTTTCCAAATAAAACAGGGGAGCTACGGCTGCCTGGGAGCAATCAGAGCTCATTTAATTGCCCAAAAGCATCTGTGAGCAGGGAGGGGGTGCAGCTGAGTGAAAAACCCAGCTCCAACCTCAGAAATCAGTGGCAATACAGGATTTTCTTGAGGACTCAGCACATTTTGAACCAATCCCTCACCGGTCTGCACCTCTCACACGGCAGGAGTTCCACCCCCACCAAAATTCCCTTTCCTCAGGTGTCTCACCAACTTTTTTTTTCCCAATAAATTGGATGTTTTCACCACACAAATCGCAAATTTCACATTGAATATTCCCGAATTTTGCAGCAGGGCAGGCACGTCCAGTTAAAAACTGGAGCTGGTCGCTGTTTGTTCACCATTTATCCCAGGAGGTTTCTGTGGGGTTTTCTGCACTTGTGTGCCCACCACCAAACCCTGAGCTGATAAATCCAACTGGATTTCCAGGGAATCATGGAAATTCCTTCAGGAAATGCAGTTCAAGATTTTAAACCTGGATCAGCAAATAGCAGATGTTATCAAAGTAGGAAATCCGTGAGAACTCCCGCAGTTCTGATTCCCTCCCCTTCCATGAATCCCAAACTGATCCATGTTTACACGATGGTGGTGAGAAGGGGAACAGACTTGCTGAGGTTTCCTTGGAAGAACTGCTGCTATCTTTAGGATTTTCCATTTCCACCTGGGATATTTTCACGGGGCTGCAGACACATGGCTTTTCTAGGAAGGTGAAAAGAGGAACATTGCCATTCCAGTGATGGATTTCCACGTGTGGCAAATCCATGAGACCCCAAGATTCTACTCAGACTAAATTTATGGATTTTTCACCACTAAACAGCCTCGCTCCCTGGTGGAAAAACAAGAAATCTCACGTTCTGACTTTGCAAATGCTCAAAAAGGTGAAAACACACCAAGTTCTGGTGCCAGAAGCTGCCTGGGACGCCAGAGCAGTTATTTTGCTGTTTAGAGGAAGATTTATGATGAAATATCCATTAACAAGCTTTACAACTCTGAAAACTACCTGACATTTTCCAGAGCTGTATCATTCCTGACTGGAAGTACCAGAAAAATAGGAAAATGTGGCTGCAGGAGGGAGCAGAGCAGCAACTCAAACATGAAGGAGCTAAACCAGGTCCCCTCAGCAGGAGGCTGCCAAAACAAGAGCCACGGGGCCAACTTGAAAAAGCAAATGAATTAAATATTGTTTCAAAATCTGTCAGTGAAGAGTCTGTCTGTGGTTGCACCTCCTGCTCTCGGAGTTTTGTGGGATCATCTACAATTTTCTCCTTTTTCTTCATGAGCTCTCCCTCAGCTCTGGTTTTAGAGGCTGCAAACTGGGCCAGGAACCACCTGGATCAAGGCAGAGATTCATATTTTAATGAGTTAATAAAACATCGTTTGTTAATTGGCTCCACCCATGGCACCCTGACAGAGGTGAGACAGGAATGCCAGAATTTTAGGAAATACCTGGATTTGTATGAATGAAATTTAGGTTGAGATGAAAATCTGAATCTTCAGGATGCGGTGCCCAAACCTGGCTGTGAGACCCGAGTGTGACATCACAAAGGAGTGGGATTTCACTCTGAATCCCGATCCAGAGGAATGGGATTTCATCCTCAATTCCAATCCAAAGTAATGCGTGGGATTTTGTTCTGAATTCCAATCCATAGGTGTGGGATTTCACTCTGAACCCCAATCCAGAGGAATGGGATATTGTTCTGAATCCCAATCCAAAGGAATAGAATTTCGTTGTGAATCCCAACACAAAGGAATGGGATTTCATTCTGAATCCCAATGCAAAGGAACACACCCACAGCAATTACCTGATAACCGCCCAACCTCCGAGATCTGGAGGGAATTTTATCCCATTTTGAAGTGGCAATCTGAGACAGACAAAAATAATTATTGCACAATAAAATTAGAAAAAAAATATTATTGCATAAATAAATTAGAATAAAAGAAAAAAATATCCAGGAGAGCATTTTTCTCCTGGAACCCTCCAAGTGCTGCCAGAACCAGGAATTTAATCCAGGGGTCTCCAGCATCCTCAGTGTTAGACTCTAAAAATAGGATGGGACCTCTCCTGAAAGGCACACTTAGAACAATTTTATTTCCACTCCAAATGCACAGGTAGAACAATAAGAAAATGAGGCAACAAAACCCGAGGATGCAGCAGCTCATTAACCACCACCACAGATAAACCTGGATCTGTCTAAAGCTGATTTTTCCAACCTGAAGAACCCGGCAGCATCCCTGTCCTCGTGTTTATTCCCATCTCCAGGCTGACTCCCAAAGCTTCTGTCAGATAGAAAAAGTTCCAGGGAGCATAAGAGGAAAATGTGTTTAGCCCTGGCTGCAGGAAGGCAAAGCAGATAAAGTTCAGCGTCTCAGCGTGTGGAGGCTTCAAATGTGATTATGCCATGAAACACACTGGGCCAATTTTCCAGCCCCAGCAAACGTATTAAATGTCATTGTCTTTCTAAGAAGAAAGGATCTATTCTATTTTCTTTTTTTTTACAGACTGAGGAAGATTAAAGGTAATCTCACTAAATCCTCAATCACCCCACAGGATACGGGTTTTTTTGGACGTGGCTGTGTCATTCAGAACATCGCATTCCATAACGAGAGGGGTTGGGTTATCCCTCCCTGCTTCTCTTTGTCCCTTCAAACCCTGGTTTTGGCACCCACTTTAAATCTGGCTTTAAACCCAGGGTGGCCGCGGCCCTCCCATTTTACTTTAAAACACTTCAGAAAGGCCAAATCCAAGGGGTTTCCTTCCTGCTTGGGCTGCTGGATGAAAAGCCAAGTTCACCTTTGCCAAGTTGGATTCATTTCCCTGCTCCCCCTCTGCTCTCTCCCACCTCCCGTTATTAAAATAAAAAATAAATAAAACTCAAACTCAGCCCCTCAACAAACAGGTGGGGAGAAAAAAAATACTAAAGAGAAACTTTTTGGCTTCATGAAATGCAGTTTCTTCAGGAAGCCTGACAAAGATAAAACTTGCTGGAAGTGCCTGGATCAGGCAGCAGCACGGGGAATTCCATGGGGAATTCACTGGCTGTGTGGTCATCTGTCAAAAGGAGGTGGCAGGAGTGGGGTTTGTGCCAAATAAAGATTATTTCAGGCCTGGAGTTGCTGGGGACAAGTCACAAACCACAGCAGAGCCCTGCTGAGAGCTTGGATTAACCCAAGGGAAAGAGGCCAATTGCTCCCACGTCAGCCATTCCCCATCCCAGGAACACCACAGGGACTCCTCTGGGTTTTGGGACCCAGAAAACTGTGAGGGATCTTGAATTCCCATAAAAGCCCTTTAGCTGCTCCCTCCTGCTCTGCTCAGTTTGGGTTTGGATGGCTCCTGAAAGCGGCAGTGAAATGAGAGCCTGGAAATTTTCACCTCCGGAGGGACTTTCCCACCTGGCCAGAGGCTCCTTATTGAGAGATTTGGGAAGATAGCAAAGCTTCACCCCAGAACCATCACCTGCACCCATCCCATCATTGATTTAAAGGCTCAAGATGGGTTTAGGAGAACTCCAGGGCAGGCTCAGCCTCTGCCAGGATGAATCTGCTACAAAATTAACCCAGTCAGTCCAAAAGGCTCCACAAAACCAGAGAGTCCATAAAATAACCCAACACATACAGCAAAAAATTACAATATTAGGGAGTAAACCACGCCAAGGCAGGGGGGCTGAGCCCCTTGGAGCTGAAGTTGTGGCCTTTTCCACCAGTTTTTCTTTGAAGGGGAACCCCAGCATTTATTTCCAAGCTCTGCTAAAGACACTGCTCTAAAATTGACCAGGAGGGAGAAATTCTGGAGAAAAAGGATTAATTTTCTGCAGCATTTTCTCATTTAAAGGGATCAAATCCCAGCAATCTGTGACATCCATCAGGGCCCCATTGTTGCCTGTAACTTGTTAATAAAAGAGCAAATTGGAAATGCACAAACAGTGTTTAAAGCAGGGGTTTCAGAGCAGAAGGGCCAAATTCTGCCCTCCCGCCTTTACTGTGAAAAATCATCCCTGGGAGGTTAAAGCACAACTTGAATTTCAGTTCAGCTTTGAATCTTCCCCCAAGTGTCCAGAAGTTCCTCTTTTAGCAGGTGGGATGTTTACCTGAGTGATGATGGCACAATTACTGCTGGCTTCTAATTAGGAATTAATGGCTCCATTAGGAATTAATGACTCCAATGATCCCGAAGCAGGGATAATGCCACGGCTTGGGAGCCTGGCACCAAACCCAGGCACTCCCCTCAACAAAAAGCACCCAGCACTCCAAAACCACCTTGAATCATTTCAGCCAGCATGCTACAAAGTCGATTTTGATGATTTAATTGGAAATGATGTTTAATAGGAGGCTGGTTTTGCAATTACCATTAAACCCTTTTGCTTTCTGAGCCCTTTTGCTAATGGTGTTCCCTCGGATCACTGGCTTTTTATCAGCTGGATTTTTATGAGGCTCAGAGGGCCCAATCTGATGTTCCCAGGTATTTCCAACAGAACACGCTGTTCGTTGTTCAAAAGTAATATTATTAGAAATGGGGCTGAAAACATCATGTTACCGGGCTTTTTTTGTTGTTGTTCCAGAATTAGAGGCTTCAAATTCTCTGAATCTGATATTATTCAACAACTTTGGAAACTTTAAAAGGCATTTAATGGAAAACTGGTTTCAGATTCCAAGTTTTGGCTCCAAAATTCAGCATCCTCTGCTCTGATCCCTCCCTGGGTCCCATCAAAACCCAGCCACTGCCGTGTCATCCTTGCCATCCCAGCAGGGGCAGGGGGAGAGGAAATCTCTGCGGATTTTGGGGAATCCTAAAACATCCTGAGCTGGACAGGATCCACAAGGATCATCAAGGTCCGGTTCCTGCACAGGGCACCCCCCAAAATCCCACCAGCTGTTGTAAAAGGCAGCATCACCTCGTTGAACTGAATAATAGTGAATTAATAGCAATAACCTCACCTCCCTTAACATTTTTGATAATTATTGCTCTGAGCATGAAGGAAATAATTCTTATATCAGTATTTTAGCTGCATCTTGGCAGTGGATAATGGCAACTGGGAAAAGTCACTTTATTTCCCGTATTTCCCATCCCAATCCTGGCACAGGGTGGGGGGCAGAGGGAGAGTTCTCTCCTTGCTGCTAAGGAGCCTTTGCTTTTCTCAAACAGGGAATTTCTTTTCCCACTGAGCTGGGATCCAGTGAAACCTGAGGACCACAGGGAGGGCATTCCCAGCCATCAGGCAGGAGAGGGGAACGAGTGAAATCCCAAGGAGAGGCGCAAGGAGGAAAATTCCCTCCCATCTGCGTTCTATCCTGCTCTGCCTGCTGTTCTGTGGCTGCAAAATTCCCTTCATTTATGATTCCCTGGTGCTCAGACCAACATCTCCCTGATAAAACTCACACAGGTCTCATCCTCAGCTGCATTTCTCCCTCTCCAAAATTGAAACCAAACAATTCCAGCATTCCCTGCTCCATCCCGTGGATTCCAGGGCACCTCCAGAGCTCCAGGCCTGAGGTTTTCACGGCCCACCTGAGCTGGTGCTCCGTGGCTTTCCCACTCTCCAAACTCTTCATTTCCAGCTGGCATTTGTTACCTCATCCCAACGTTTGCTCTCACTGATGGTTTCAGCAGCCTGAGTGCACCAAGGGGCTTTGTTCAGGTGGGTGCAGCAGGGATTTGCTTTTGGCTCCCGCTGCAGGAACTCCAGAACTGAAGAGGAAAAGAAAAAACCCTTAATGGAGGGAATTTTATCCAGATTTGAAGTGACAATGTGAGACAGACACTAATTATTATTGCCTAATAAAATTATTAATTTGAATAAAATACAAAAATTATCCAGGAGAGTATTTTTCTCCTGGAAGCCTCCAAGTGCTGCCAGAACCAGGAATTTAATCCAAGTGTCTCCAGGTGCTGAGTGCACCTGAATTTTTACTGCAGTTTCTGCCTTGGTGACACATTTTGCCTTTTGCTGTTAGAGAGAAAATGTGGATTATTGGGGAAAGAAAAGGAAAAGGAACAAAACTTGTGCCTTGTGTCCATCATTCCCGCATCTGTCCCAGGCACTGCTTTGTGCTGCATCACCATCACAGCAGCGCTGCCCCGAGGATGCCAAAGTGGGGCTGAATTATCAGCCCCACTCATTGAAATAATCTGAATTCCCCTCTCCAGGCGTGGCCCCAGGACTCAGGCTGTGCACAGTCCCTGTGCAGGGCCAGAATTTTTGGCCATTTCAGGATTAATGGTGAAAAAGATGCCAAAGGTTGGGATCCTGCTGAGTGCTGAAGTGAAATCTCAGCAAAAAACTGCTTTAGAAGACACATGGCTGCCTTCCTATTTATCTTTCTTCTTTATTAAAAACCCAACTAATAAAATAAAAGGTGCTCTCAGAGACTTTAAGCAGAGGAGAGGAAGCTGAATTCAGCCACTGCTGCCCAAACTGATGAGATCTTTGGAAGAGAATCCCAGATGTCAGCAAAAACTCCTTTGTCCAGTCCAAGTGAGAAGGCAATTCTTTCCTTTTATTTTTTTGGAATAAAACCAAGCCAAGGATGACAAGATTGTGCAGAAGAGACAGAAAACACAACAGAAAAAGGAGACAAAAATAAGATTGTGAGGATGGAGGAAAAAAGGTGGCAGCAGATAAGAACTGAGAGTGAAAGAATTACAGCTTGGGAAAACAGGAGCTGGGATAAAGCTCTGTGTGCTGGAATCAAAAAATTTGGGAAAAACAAGGGTAAAACTTGGAAAGAACAAGGGAAAGGTGAACTCTGATCAAGGCTCTGGGTTTTGTTCCATCTCCCCTGTTGGCTGCTCACATGGACACTTTTTTAAGGAGACCTCAGGCCGCAAATTCCAGCTGGGATCCAACTCACAAAGGCCTTATGGGAAAAGGGGGACTGTATTCCCAGGTTCCTCCAGGTGCATTCCATGCTCCTGAGGAGTTTTCCCACAGGTGGGAGGGTTGGGAATGCCCACTCAGGTGTGTTCTGAGCTCAGCCTTCCAGAGCTGTTGCTGCTGGGAGCCTCTGGCAGCAGCTTGAACTTGAATTCTCTCTTCTCTCAGGTGTGGAAGTGGCCAGGATGTGCTGCTCAGGAGGAACCCAGGCTCTCAGCATCCAGCCTTGAGGGGCAGGAGGCTTTTCCACCCTCAAATCCCACCCCATCTTCATGAGCAGCCCAGATGTTCCCAGCACAGCACGGGGCAGGGCCTCATGTGCCTAAACCTCTGTGACAGTAGGGCTGGGCTTAACCTGGGCCACTTCTGAGCCTCCCTCGCTGTGGCTAAAGCCTAAACCCAAATGAAATCACCCTGCAGCTCGTTAGGGTTGGATTATTTGAGCCCCTCTGGCAGCTCAGCAGTGGAGCCTCCTCCTCTGGAGCCGTCCCTGGGATCTCTCCATGCAGGACTGGGGTGAGCAGCAGCATTGAACCGAGTTACAGAAAGAGAAAAGCACCAAAAAATAAGTTAAAAATCCCTTTTCAAATCACTCTGCTGGTGTAGAGGGAGAGGGAGGAAGGGGTGGTGGGGTTTGGAGCACTTTGGGTTTGTTTCCAGGGAAGATGAAAGCTGAGCTGTCCCTGTTGCTGTTCCCTCACAAATCCCTGCCCTCTGTGCCCTCCAGTCCTGCTCTGCTCCAATATTTTGGGTCCAGAATGTGCTGCTCAAGACAAACCCAGGCTCTCAGCATCCAGCCTTGAAGGGCAGGAGGCTTTTCCACACCCACATTCCAGGCTGGGATAGGAATAAGCTGTGAGAGGGAGAAAAATCAGCCTGCCCACACCTGAGAGAAGAGAGAATTCAAGTTCAAGCTGCTGCCAGAGGCTCCCAACAGCAACAGCTCTGGAAGGCTGAGCTCAGAACACACCTGAGTGGGCATTCCCAACCCTCCCACCTGTGGGAAAACTCCTCAGGAGCATGGAATGCACCTGGAGGAACCTGGGAATACAGTCCCCCTTTTCCCATAAGGTGAAGTTATATCCCCATGACAAATCCCAGTTGATTCTGGCTGGAAATGACTCAGAGTGGATCAGCAATGACTATTTTTTATGGTAAAACCCTGTCAGAAAATGCCTTCAGCCCTCAATCCAGAGCCAATCCTGGTGACTTTCCAATTCCCAGGTGGAATATTTGCATCCCTGTGGAAGAATATCCCAGTTTAACTGATAAGGGATGCTGCACTCACCTCAATTCCATTTCTGAACCCTCCACTACTTTAAAATCTTACAAACTCCCATTTTTGGAGAGACTCAGTGAAAATTCAATGAGGGGCAGGAATAACAAAGCAGTGAGAGCAACAATTTTAGTATTTGGTCACAGAAGAAAAAGTTCAGATTTCAGAAAGAAATAGGAAACCATTTCCAAAGGAGCACTCAGCTCCTGCAAGCAGAGCAGCATGAGCTGCTCCCTTTCAGAGTCACCCTGGCTGCTCAAACCAGGCAGAAAACGCTGATTTTCCATCTTAATTCTGATGGTGCTTTAGTCTGGTATCAGTTAGGGAAGAAGCTGGAAGAAAACAAATCCAAACCAAGCCGAAAAATCAATTTTAACCTTCAAAACCAGCAAGAAGCCTCTACAGCAGTTAGCTGGCCACAAGCCTGCTATTAAATTAATAATTAGAATCCCCAGAATAATCAGTCTGGCAGAGTCTCAGATGTTGTTTTTAAATTTCTCTGAGTTCCTACATGGTTGGATTAATCCAAACCTCATCCCAGGAGATCAAATTCCCAGCTAATTTCACTTTGAGGAAGGGAGAGGAGAAGAAGAATCACCTGTAACCTCTTAATAAGAATCCAGGATGGGAGTAGAAAATCAAGAACAAAGTTATAATTTTATAAAGAAATAGAAAAGATGATCTAAAATTTTAATTATGATGTTTTATATCATTATTTATATAAATTCAGTATCTGGAAATGATTCTGTAGATATTATAAAGAAATAGAAATTATATAAGAGAAATTGCTTTTTTGGCAAGTTGGTCATGGGTTCATTCACTGGGAAAATTAAAGATCGAGAGCCAACAAATGGCTGTTGGTACAAGGAGGAAAAAAAAGAGCTGAAGATGCCCAAATGACCACTGCAGACATCCCAAATGAGCTCCTTCTTAACACTCTGCACCAAGGTTTGTTTTGTCCCTCCCAGAGCGACAAATCCCAGTAAACACAGGAAATGCAACAGCTCCCAGCAGGGCTCAGGGAACACTCCCTGCCCCCATCAATATTTTATTGAGGCAGAATTGCTGCTTCATTCAGGAAATGATTTGATACCATCAAGGGCTGAATAAGAGTTGGAAGTAGAGACAGAGCTGGGCGAGCCAAGCAATTACTCTGTCAGGAGCAGCTCGCTGCAGCCACAGAACTTTACAAATTGCTGCTTTTGTTTGTACATTTGTTAATTTCACACCAAAAAGGCCTCGGAGATTCTTTCCTTGCAGCTCCTTCTGGGCTGGGGATTTTAAGCAGCCTCTGGAATGGCAGGAGGAGGCAATTTGAACTCCTTTAACAGCTTTTTACCTCAATATCGCTGATAAATCAGCGATTATTTTATCAAGTAAGCTCCAACAGAATCATTCCAGATATCTCCTGCAGCTCAGCCCATCTTATGACAGCAATTTTCAGAGTTTTTCCCTCAATTTTGGCTCTTGCCCGCAGGTAACCTCGGCCTTTTTGGAGGGCTGTGGTAGAGCAAGTCCCTGCTCTGCTTCCACAAAGCATTTCCCTGCTCAGTGGGGGCAGGACTGGCTGAATTCATTTTCCTCTCCTGTGCTTAAAGTCTTTTAAAGCTGCCTTTTATTTTATTTTATTTTATTTTATTTTATTTTATTTTATTTTATTAATTGGATTTTTTTTTTTTTTTAATGAAATCATCTTCTGCTTCCTGGAAGGTTTTTCTTTCACTGTGTGCACTCCTGGAAATCTGGAGTGGGATATTCCAGCTGATGCAGGATTGCCTCACTTCCCACCAAGCTGCTTCCCTACAGCAGCGCACAAGGGCACAATGAGAGGTTTTTATGTCGTACTCACAGGTTTTTTTGTATATTCCCTCTTTCAGCATCCACATTTATCCCGTTTCTCCACCTCCTGTGGACAGACGAGCTGCCCCAATGTGCAGATTTTGGCAATGGGGATTTCCAGTTGGCAGAATTTTACAGGATAGGGCTGTGGGTGCCTCTGCCCCAGCCTCCGATTCGGAAAATCTGAAAAAAGGGAATGATCACCCTCCCTATCCGAGCTATTTATTCCAGGATCCACGAGTGATTCCACACCTTCTGAGCTTTGCAAATCCTTCAGCAAGAGCTGAGACCTTCCTGACCTGCAGGAGGCCTCATTTTCCCTTGCGCAGGATGAAGAAATAATTCTCAGGTTGGAAATGTAACAAAGTGTTCCCCAGCACACGCCTGGGTCTGTCTCCTGGTCCCATTATCCAAGGGAAAGATTGGAAGATATCCTTAACAACTTCTTGTAGGGGTCTACAACCACCGAAAAGAGAGGAATTTGTCCTCTGGAGACTTGACAGCAGCCAAGAGCTTTTGGTGAGGGATTTGTCCAGTGTGGATGGATGAGATTGTCCTGTCCCCATTCAGGCCACAGCTCTGCAAGGAAGGGACACCCCCAAATATTCCCAGATCCCTGGGAAGGGCAGGAAAACTCTTGCTGGGCTGGTGGTCAGGGCACAATCATCCCTGAAATCTGCTTTTGCAATCAGCTCTTACCTACGGCAGGAAAGGGTTTGGAGAATTGCTCGGGAAGGGATTTCCTGGATTTAATTCCTTCCAGCCCGGGCTGATTCAGCTCCCGGTGCGCCAGGAGAAGCGGCAGAGGGGGATGGAGGGGCCCGGCGTGCCCAGCTCCTGCCAGGAAACCCAGAGCTGGTGCTGAGGAAAACACCAAGAACAGCGGCACACGGGGGCTGAATCACCACAGCCCGAGCCGGGAAACCTTTGGAGATCCCACAGGAATTCCAGGAGCAATTAGGGCTGATATCAATATTCCTAAATCTGTTAATCCCATAGAAATCATCGTCGGACACAACCAGGCTGCAGCTGGAGCACCAAACTCCTCCTGAAGTTAAAAGGACCTGGTTTCAGCTGGGAAAAAAGGGGGGAAAAGGGAAAAAAGGAAAAAAGAAAAAAAGATAAAAGGGGATAAAGGGGGGGAAGAAAAGGGGGGAGGGAAGGGGGAAAATGGAGGAAAAGGGGAAAAAAGGAAAATAAAGGAACAAAAGGAAAAAAGGAGAAAAGAAAAAGGGGAAAAAGGGGGAAAAGAAAAAAGGGGGGTAAAAACGGGGGGAAGGGGGAAGAAGGAAAAAAAGGAAAAGAGGAAAAAGGGAAAAAAGAAAAAAGGAAAAAGGCAAAAAGGAAAAAAAAAAAGAAAAAGCGGGACAAGGGGGAAAAAGAAATAAGGGGGGGAAAGAAAAAAAGGGGGAAAAAGGAAACAAGAAAAAAAGAAATAAGGGGGGAAAAGAAAAAAAGGGGAAAAAGGAAAAAAGAAAAAAGAAATAAGGGGGGAAAAGAAAAAAAGGGGAAAAAAGGAAAAAAGAAAAAAAGAAATAAGGGGGGAAAGGGGGGGGGGAAGGAAAGAAAAGGAAAAAAGGGGGGAAAGAAGGAAAAGGAAAGAAAAAGAAAAGAAAAAGGAAAGAAAAGGAGAAAGAAAATGGGAAAAAGAAATGGGAAAATGGAAAGAAAATAGAAAAAAAAAGGAAAAAATGGGGAAAATGAAAAAAATGGGAAAAAATGGGGAAAAAAGGGAAGTGGGATTCAGGCACTGTTTTATTGTGGAATCATCTCAAAGCCCACCAGGTGCTGGACACTTTGGGACAGGCTCAGCGGGATGCCCCCTGTAGTTACCTTGGATTAAAACTCACGAGAAACACCCCACCTTGCTTCTCACACACAGTTTTAGGCTCCCACGACATTTTCAGCTTCCATTTGCATCCTAGGGGTCAAGGAAAAGCTCTCATTGGTTTGATTTGGAGAAATCTTTATTAATTCCTGCTCGGGTTGTTGCACTGAGGTAGTTTTTCCTCCCTGCTGATTCCCACACTGTTACACCTTAAAACTCTGTCTTTGGAGTCCTGTTCCTGCACACGGGAGTGACAAATTCCTCATCAATCACCCCAAAATAAAAGATATTCCAGCCAGATAAACTGCAGAGGAAGAGGAGGAATTCCTCCATGTGCCCACGTTATGTGGGCCATCACACGAGCAACTCCTAATTGCAATTAGCTGCTTCTTAATTAAGGCTGGGAAGGCACAGAGCCCCTGGAAGAGGGAGCAGGAAGGGTTTGGGAGCATCGGGGTGATGGGAAGGCTGGACAGTGCTCCCAGCTCCCGGGAATGTTCTGGGAAGCCTCAAGAAAGCAGCGCAAGGTTCATCCTGATGACATTTCCCCGGATCCGCAGGGCTGTGCTGCCAGCTGCTGCTGCCGTCACAGCACGGGGGCTTTTCCTCCTGCTGCCTCTGGCACTCCCCAGGGGGACCTTCCCAGAGTTTGTTGTGTTCCCTTGGAAGTTACGGAGTTGGGGATGTTCCCTGCCCGGCAGCATTCCCGGGAATTCTCCATTCCACAGGGATGAAGTGCAAAACAAAATCAGAAGGTGAATCTGTCACCGCTGGTGCCACCCTCAGGTGCAGCCACCCTGCCACCCGCAGCTTGAAAGACAAAATGTTAATGAAGCTTCCAAAAAGCTAAAAATTCGGGAGCAAGGCTTTTTCCTGGTAAAGAACAGAGACTCAACAGGTGCCTCCATCAGGGTGAGCTGCACCAGGGGTCACTTCTGACAGGACAGGAGGAAAGTTTTCCATCCTCACCCAGAATTCCCAAATCCATTTTTTATGAGGAATCTGGAACAGCAACAGGCAGGATTTCACAGGCAGCTCCCTGCACCACAGGCTGATTTTTTTTCCTTAAATAAAACACTTTAAAAGCTTAAAAAGGTGAATTCCTTTTCCCTCTCTCTCAATTTCACTACTTTTAAGCTACTGACAATGAACAAAGCAGGGGTCAGGCTCTGTAATTAAAGGTTTTAAAATAATCAAGAGCTGGAGGGATGGAGAGTGCCCTCAGCAGACTGAGCTGCACCAGGGGTCACTTCTGACAGGACAGGAGGAAAGTCTTCTATCCTCACCCAGCATCCCCAAATCCATTTTTATGGGGAATCTGGAACAGCAACAGGCAGGATTTCACAGGCAGGATTTCACAGGCAGCTCCCTGCACCACAGGCTGATTTTTTTGCTTAGACAAAACACTTGAAAAGCTCAAACAGGTGAGTTCCTCTTCCCAACCTCTCGATTTCACTACTTTTAAGCTACTGACAATGGACAAAGCAAGGGTCAGGCTCTATAATTAAAGTTATTTAGAATAATCAAGCAGCTGGAGGGACAGAGACTTTCCTCATCTTCTTGAATTAAAATTCAAATGCAAATGACAGTATTGCACTGAAGGGCCTCCCGTTAATCACTGCCCTGCAACCCCTGGAAGGGAATTCAGCACACTCCGATGGAAATTCGCTTTATTCGCCTCAGTCCCAGCTGCAATTTCACCCTGAGAGCCGAAGGGGCTGCAAGTGATGGAGTTTCCTGCCAATCAACCCCAGGAAATGCAGGAATCCCAGCCATGAGCTCCACACCGGATTTCCAGGCCCAAGCAGATGGCAAAGCCACCCTTTGTGACAAACAAGGGCCGCTCCTGCTGCACCTTGCTCAGGAAAGGCAAATCACCCCGCTGATGAGAGGAACCGGGCACACGGCCTGTGCTCCTGATTGTCGTGACCTCCAAAGGAAGGATTCCAGCCCAGAGCTGGGTAAGTTACAAGAAAAACCTCAATCAAAGCTGCTCATGAGTTCAGGTAAAACCTGACAAAGCATTTCAGGCAAGCACAGAGAGAATCACACAAAGGCCAGCCTGAAAGGGAATTCCAGAAGTGATCCTGGTCCAGCTTTTATGGGAAAGGGAGCCCAGATGAGAACAAAAAAGAATCAGCTTCCAGAAAAATCGTTGGAGAATGGGAAGTTTCAGATTGTCCTTCAGGATAAACAGCCAATAAACCCCATGGAATATCCAAATTCAAGTGAAATCCAAGCAATCCCACCCAGTGATTTGTTACCAGAGCAGTTCATCCTTTTTACTCTAATCCCACCCGAACTCAAACCCAGCTGTGGAAAAAGTCGGATCCTGGTTTTCCCTGCTCCAGGGGCACCATCTGCCTCATGTTATTTTGATTCCAGAAAATAGATTTCAGGAAAGAAATCCCAAATATGCCAGTTTGTCACAGCAGGGAATCACAGGACTTGCCCAAAACGCTTCCACTCTGCTCCTGCACAGATCTGATTGCAGTTTGGGATTTATCAGCATCCTTTCTGTCCTTTTTGAGAGGAAAAGGGAAAATCTGCCTCTGGAATGATGGAAACAACCAAGTGTGGCCAGTGATTGTTAATAAACACCCCCCCCCCACACCCCCCCATGACCAGCTTGGTGCCTTGGTTAAGTTATGCAGATAAAGGACCTTTAAAAATACACAAACTGGGGAGTCTCACTTGATAAAAAGAATGGTTCCATTGTATCTTCTGTGGGGAAAAGTGGTTCTGAACAGCCTCTGCTGTAGCAATTCCTATAGAAAACTGGGAGTATGACACGGAGCACAAGGGGAGGGGAGCTTTGGCTCACATCACAAAATGTTCCTCTCATCCCCTGCTCAGAGCACAGCCTCTGACTGGGGAAATTGGGGATGCAGGTCAGGCATGGAGGCTTTTCCCACCTTCCCAACTTGCTCATCTCTTCCTAATTCTTTAAAAGAAACAATCTGCCCTACCTGGGTGAGCAAAGTTGTGTTTTCAGACTCCAAGGAATGAGAGAAACATTTCCCTGCACACAAAATTCCAGTCTTGGGCTACACAGGATGATTTCCTGGGATTTTAATTCACTTTAGATATGCAAGAAACTTGTTGTTATTTCCCTTCCACAAACTTCCAGGCAGAGCTGGAATAAAGGTGAAGAGCAGGAAGAAAAGTCTGCACGTATAAAATGGGAAATGGAAAGAGAGGGAAAGAAAGAGGGGGAAAGAAAGAGGGGAATGTTCTGCTTCTTGCCTTTCCCAAAGGGAAGGAAATTCTGGGATTGCCCTGGAGATCCTGGGCCTGCCATCCCAGCTCCCACACCTGGAAATGTCCTGGGCAAACTGGAGCTGCCTTCAAATCTATCCTTTCCAAGGGATAAAGCAGCAGGAGCCCCAACTGCAAGCAGTGGGAAAAGGCACTGAAACGAGCTGGAAATCCATAGGAAGTTAAAATCCCTGCTAAAGACTGATGGCCTTGGCCTGGCAGATGCAGAACCTCTGTTTGCTGCCATCTGTGACTTCCAGATACTCTGGAATTTCCCATCTTCCTTTAGATGAAATCCCAGCCATAAAATAAATGAATAAATAATAAAAAAAAGGAATTTCCCAGCACATTCTGCAGTTCTGAGAAATCAAATCCTTTGCACCAGCCTTGCCTGTTCCTGTTCATTATCAAGCCTGGATTTTTCCAACGAGGAGCAATTCAAGGAATTGGGAAATGCAGATCTGTTGTTCAAATACAACGCAGAGCACCGACGGCCACGGCAGACCCTGCCACTGATTTGTACTCACAGATTTTTATTTAATGACCATCAAAAATATTCTGCTGCCCTGGGATGGTGCAAACCCAAAAATGCTGCAGAAAACCACATTAAATCAGGTTTAGTAGGTTGATCCTGGAATTGCTTGGGAATAATCACACCTGGTTAGGAAGGGCCAACACTGCCAGTGGCCAAGGGCAAGGCAGAAAGGTGCCAGTCCAGGATTTGCATCCTCAAGAGGAATGAGAAGAGTTATGGGAAATTCTAGTTTTGGAGCTTCTCTGGCCAGGTTTTACTCCAACAGCAACTTTGTAATTTATGGCAGCATCTTCTCCTGCAGACATTGAGCACCTTGGGTCAAAAAGGTTATTTACTGTGAGGGTGGGGAGGCCCTGGCACAGGTTATGCCAAAAATCTGGGGTTGCCCCATCCCTGGGAGCATCCAAGGCCAGGTTGGATGGGCTTGGAGCACCCTGGGATAGTGGACGGTGTGGGGATGGAATTGGATGACCTTTAAGGTCCTCTCACCCCAAACCATTCCGTGACTCCACAACTCCCGCGCAGAAATGAGTGAGGCACTTAAAAATCTAAATAATTCCCAGTGAAACACGAGCCAATATCCAGGGAAAAGCACGGAGCAGAGCTGCATCCCTGCATTTCTGAGTTGATCATGCGACATCTCAGCACGGGGTCGCCACCTCACCTCCAACACCAGCCCTGGGCATGGGAAAAGCTCCTCATTCAAGGCTCAGCTGCAGCTGCCCGTTGCCACCCAGCCATCGATCCGTTGCTGTGCTACAGAGCAAATATTTCCCCGTTCGGGCTGTTTAACAACAAACAAAGCCCCGTGGGGATGTCATTTTCTGGCCTGATTTACTCCAGGGAGAAGCAGGCCCTGAGACCAGAGCAGCCTGGCTTCCAGGGCAGTTCCTAGAAGTTAAACACGGAATATTCCAGTAGTGCCAGGCTTTGGGATCACCGTGGGGCGGCCACACCACGGAGGGGTGGCAATGCAGCAGGAGCCCTTCCCAGCCCAGCTACCTGCGAGATTTTCCTCCTCACCTTCCACAGAAATTTTATTTGGTGGGATTAACACTCTCCAGGAGCTCAGGGTGTGGAGCTGGGGGGGATGGGGTTCTGTACCTGGATTTCAAGGCTAAGCTTGGCACTGGGGGTGATTTTTTCCCCCTTTGGAGATGATTTTCCTCCTCTTTGTGGCTGATTTTTTTCCCTCTTTCGGGGCTGGAGTTTTCCCGTTTTGGGCTGATTTTTCTCTCCCCCTTTTTGGGGCCAATTCTGCTCCCCCGTTTTGCAGCCGAATTTTTCCCCCATTTTTGGGGCTGGATTTTTTCCCCCCTTTCACAGCCAATTTTTCTTCCCCCCTCTTTGGGCCAACTTTTCTTCCCCCCGTTTTTTGGGGCTGGTTTTTTCTCTCCCCCCTCCCTTTGGGGCTGGATTTTTTTTGCCCCCTTTCAGGGCCAATTATTTTCCCTCCCCCTTTTGGGGCCAATTTTTTCTCCTCCCTTCAGGGCTGATTTTTCTCCCCCATTTTCAGGGCCAATTTTTTCCCTCCTTTTTGGGATTGGATTCTTTCCCCCCCTTTTCAAGGCTGGATTTTTTTTCTCCCCTTTTTCAGGGCCTTTTATTTTCCCCCCTTCATGGTTGATTTTTGTCCCCCCTTTTAGGGCTGGATTTTTTTCTCCCTGTACTGCAATCCCAGCACTGCCCTTTCTGTGTTTTCAGACAGGATCCCATCACCCTGAGCAGTCTCTGTGCCATCAGAGCATGTCACACTTGCTGTGAGTTCCCACGAAATTCCCTGGGCTTTCCATTTAGAAGAAAAAAATCTGATCATTTTCATGAACTTTGATGTTTCAGGGGAAAAAAAAAGAAAATTCAACTCCCCCTGAAGGGATTATTGAGATTTCAAGTTATAAATCAGCATCAAATGATTCCAGGAAATGTGATGGAATTTAGCTGGGAAAAAAAGGCAATTATGGAATTCAGAGCCCACTTAATTTTGAGTCCTGATCTGCACACAGGCAGGAATTTGACCCCCAATTTTAAACCCAGGAGAGGATCTCCAGATGTTCCTGACAAACGTAACAAACTCTCACATCTGTTAGAAAATCCTACACAGGGACAAGAGTTATTAAAAGTAATTAATGATAATTAATTCAATAACCTGGGGATGAAGGAAGAGAATTAAGTGAATTTTAAGGAGTTATTACTCAAGGAATGAGGCATTTTTTTCCCAAAACCATCACAATAACAGATATGATAAAGCTGAGGGAATTTCAATAGTTTTTAAGCCACAGAAAAAGGAAAGTTTATCATTTATGTGCCAAGCAGAAACTGCAACCTCTGTAAAACATTTTTACTCCACATAAACCCTGATGCCGCAAGAATTTTAATCCATCATGAGCAGCTCGTGTGGTGCTGCTCCCCGTGGGTCACCAACACACCGAGAAAAGCCTCTTTCCCTTATTTCATGTCTTTGCACACAAATTATGTGCAAATAATAATATAAAATTGGGCAAAACGCAGCTGTGACTTTGAGGAAACAGAAGCAGGAGGAGAAATGCGAGAGTTTTTCAAAGCAGGGCTGGCTCAGGCAGTATTTGCTTGGAATATGCAGAAAATCATCTTCAGTTCTTTAATTTGATCTTCCGTGCATCGGAACACTGAACTCCAATCATTCATCCGCTGCGCTGAATAACAAACCTGGGCTTAACTAAGCCTAAATTAGCGTTTAGCTAATGCACGTTCTGCTCCTGGGGCAGGTAATTCTCAGCCTGAGCATCTTCCTTGCCCTTGGAAATCACTTCCAGAATATCATCAATGAATGGCATTCAGAGCGTGCCCAGTCTCTCGTTTCCATTTGTCTGATTTCAGCTTCCAAAGAAACACTGGATTTTCTGGCAGATTCCAAAGGGCTTTAAGCACAGAAATTCTCTCTGGAAGGGGAAGTGACTACATTTAAATTACCTCGTTATCAGCTAAATAGAAAGTGTTGAAGCATTTTACCCCATCTCTAGGTAATTTCTGTGGTCTCCCTCTCCATTTTAAACACATTTAACAAAGGCAGTAACAATTAGAATAAAGAGGGATTGATCAGGCAGCATTTTATTGTTAACCATTGCTTTGCAAAGTTGCAATAATTTGGGGAAAATGAGATTTTTTTTTTTTTAATACAGCAACAGCAGGATGAGGCAGGAGGAAAAATGGGATGTTCTAAACAGGAATAGAAACAATTTAAAGGGAGAACCCCCTGGCAGTGGCCAGCGCTCTCTGCTTAGTCACCCCTGCCCCACCATGCCCACAGCCTGTGAGGATTACAAAATGAAAGGGCAGCTTGATGGACAGGCCATGAAATCCCTGCAGCCTCCAACCCGGCTGGGATCACTCTCTGCCCCTGCCAAGCTCCTGGAAAGCTCCTCTGGGTGAAACCTCTGGAATCTGCCCTTTGTGGGTGACCCCGGCCTCTCAGCTGGGCACCAACTCCTGGCACAGCTCAGGGAAAAGTTTTTCCTACTGTACCCAACCCACCCAAGAGGGTTTTGCCTCGGCTGTGGGAGCACGCACAGAGCTGTTGGACAGGCTGGAAACACCACAGGATTTATTTTATTCCTTCCCTTCCTTGGGAAAAAGAAAAAGTGAAACTAAACTTTAGCCCTACTCAGCATTAAGAGCTGCTCTTTGCTTCCAGCACTGCAGCAGCTCCGTGGACCTTGTGCTTGCTTCAAAGTTTTTCCCAGAGTTTGGGTTATTTTGGGTCTGGCCAGGCCATTCTGGGGCAGTAAATCTGAGAGGAGATGACAATCCCTGATGTCAGCACTGTGACCTCTGCTAAGGGACATTTTGCTTGTGTTTTAGGGCTTGCAGGCTCCTTAAAAAAAAAAAAAAAAAAAAAAAAAAAAGAACCCCCAAACTAAACAAACAGCAAAACAAAAAGAGGAAAACTCAGAACAAAGTTGAAGGCTTGTTAAATACCTGATAGTTATTGATGTAGAAAAGCTGCTCACTCAATTCCCATCATCCCGGCAGCAGCACTGCAGATTTGAGTCAATAAAGGCTGATATTAAAGGCCAAATCTCATCCTCCTAAAGGCTGATATTAAAGGCCGAACCTCGCCCTCTTTATTCATTTCAAGAGACTCCTGCACAAGTGTTTCCAAAGGAAAGAACGAGCTTTTTAGGATTGCCCACCCCATCAGCCAGGCAAAGCTGCCCTGAGGCGCTGCAGCCCTGCAGGACAGTTCTCTGCTTTATTCTCCCTTTCGCCACACTTCCCCCCCTTAGCTCAGCTCTTTGCCATCGGATTCATTCCAGACCCACAGGAAAAGCCTCGGTGAGGTCAGAACTGAGCAGTGAGATACCTTCACCTGCCCAAGAACCCGTGGGGATAAAAGGGCAGGCTCCGGCTCTGGAGGGACAGGTGACATCGGTCCCCACAGCTCCGTCACTTCTGGGAGCTGGGGAACGCTCTGATCCCATTGATTGCAGCACAAAGGAACGGCCCTGCAAGTAAAACACTGCCCACAGCAGGGGACAAAGCTCAGAGCCCCTGAAAAGCATAAAAACATCTTGTTTTGTGGCACTTAAAGCTTCTCAGATCAAAATAAAGAGCATCCGTCAGGCCAGACACTAGGAGCAATTTTGTACAGTTAACACTGGATATTTCTTTCACTCCAAGGAAGATTTTTAAAGCCAGAGAGCAACATCCTGAGTGGATTTTCAGGTTCATCTACAACCCAACAATAGTTAAAATATAGGGCCTTGACTTCCACTCCTTGAGAGTATTCATTGCTGCAGGGTATAAATCCAGCTTTGCTCAGCAAGGACCAGGCTCCTGCTCTGCCACGGAGAAAAGTGGATCTCTGATAAATAATTGGCATAAATTTGATTTAAAATATTCTTTCTAGGAGAAAAGACATAACCAACAGGCTCTGAAAGGTTCTGAGGTGCAGGTGCTACCCAGATTTAGGTAGGGAGCTGCCAATTAAAAGATGCTTAGGGAATGGAATTCCCAAAATCGAATTTCAGCCTCAGCTTTGGCCATCCCAGCCAGAGCTGGTGGGATCCTCTTGATGCCACCAGCAGTTGGATGAAATCTTTCCAGAAAAAAAATAAAATTAATATTTTTTCCACCCCCAGGCAACATGAACTGTAAATATCCAGCCCTGCTGATGCATCAGAACCTGAATTATCTCCAAGGATAGAATTCTGGGCAGGTCACTAATCCAGCTCCAATTTCACTTAGCAAATATTTAGTTTGTCATCTGCTAATTAACTGAGTAGCCGGAATGTTTTCCAAGGTGTGACAGCACGCACAGGAAAGTTCTAGGCCCTTGCAGGAGGTTTTAAATCTGAGGATCCACTGCCTTTGGCTCAGGGTGAGAGGGAAATATCCCAACTCAGCATGGCCAAAACGGAATCTGCTTCGCTGCAGACAAAAATTGAAATGAAATCTGCTTCACTGCAGACAAAATTTATCTCTGATTTTAGAGTAGAGAGGGAATTTTTGAGCAGAGCCACAGTTTGCAGCTCTGAAGATTTTTCTCATGGCTATTTCTGTATTTTTCTCTGCTCTGTTCCACACGTCCAACTCTCACTTTGTGTTGCTTCTTCATTAAAGACATTTCACCTGTTTTCCCTCAGGGAACTCCAGCAGACAAGGAGCTGGGCATGACCTGGGAGATTTTTCATTGCTCTGTCACTGAAAGTGTCTTTGTTTACACGAATTGCTAAAGGTCTGTAACAATTCTAGCATATTTTAATTAGCAATTTTCACCCTGAAAACAATCCCCTCTCCCATTCCTGATATTTTCTCATTCCAGTTCACCTTCATTTAACTGAAGCTTAATTCCTGCAATGTATAAAATCCAAGGAACACAATTTTTTCTTCAATTTGAAGCCCTTTCCAGCCGTTTTTCCCTGCTCCCTTTTAACCAGCAAGATCCATTCCTGGCACCTGCTCTGCCCAACCTCTTTAGCAATAAAACACCTGGGAGTAAACTGGGAATGCATTGATTTTTCCACATAGCTGCTGGCTACGGATCCATATTCATAACATAACATGGAATCTCTGGCTTCTATCAAAATATGAAAGAAAGATTCAATTGGAGCAAAAAGATACACAAAAAATATTCAATTAATGGACACTTTGTTCAGTGCCTTGGCACACAGGTATTAAAAAATAAAGCACGTTTATGTTATCCAGCAGCTGGGGC
Source organism: Coloeus monedula (assembly GCF_965178545.1). Lineage (NCBI taxonomy): Eukaryota > Metazoa > Chordata > Aves > Passeriformes > Corvidae > Coloeus > Coloeus monedula. The sequence continues at coordinate 10,414,038 of NC_138799.1, forward strand.
TGCCAAGCTGGGCCTGTGTTATTCCAGGTATCCCTGCTTGGACAGGAGTGTTCTCCTCACATCCCAGCCTCTTGTGGTTTTCCAACCTTCTGCCGTTCATGGGAAAGCTGCAGTTCTGGAAAACACATTTCCAGCCCGAGCTCAGTCCTGCAGTTCAGCTCTTTGCACACCCAGGAAGAATCCTCCAGATTCCCTCTTTCCCTGTGCCCTGAACTCAGGGTCAGGGGGATCCAATATTGGGGATCAAAGAACAAACCAGACCATGGAAAGCAAGAGTTTTCTAGAGTTCCCTTTGTAATTGTTATGGGAATATAGGGAGGGACAAGTTTACAAGGGATGGAGGGACAGGACACAGGGAATGGCTTCCCACTGCCAGAGGGCAGGGATGGATGGGATACTGGGAAGGAATTGTTCCCTGGGAGGGTGGGGAGGAGCTGGGATGGAATTCCAAGAGCAGCTGTGGCTGCCCCTGGATCCCTGGCAGTGCCCAAGGCCAGGTTGGACACTGGGGCTTGGAGCAGCCTGGGACAGTGGGAGGGGTCCCTGCCATGGCAGGGGTGGCACTGGATGATCCTTAAAATCCCAACCCAACCCATTCCATGATTCTGAGATTTTTTTTTTTATATCCATCTATTACAGGGACAATCCCATGATAGGGCAAGAGGTGATGGGTTTGAACTGAAAAAATTATTTAGATTGGATACAAAAAAGAAATTTTTTACAATAAGGTTGGCAAAATGCTGGAATACACCCAGGGAGGTCATGGATCCATCCCTGGAAGCGCTCAGGGTCAGGCTGGACAGGGCTCCAGGCAACCTGATCCCACTGAAGGTGCCCTGTCAGGGGGGTTGGATTAAAAGACCTTTAACGACAGCACTACAATTCCAGGCTCAAACCCTAATTAAATATTCCCAGGAGGGATTAGAATATTAAGAAGCAGAAAATGCTGCTGTCCAGCCTGTTTTGATTCAACCAGGCAGCTTCTCTTTGCATGCCAAGGTGGAGTTGGCCCCAAGGCTGGCACTAATTCCCGGGTTATTTTCACAGCCTTAAGGAGAGGCTGTGCTAAAACAGTGCCCAGTGCCACCGGCCTTGACGTCATTGTCACAGTGTGGTCACAGAGCTCAGATTAAAGGCACTCAAAGCCTCCTTAAGCAGTGACAGCAAGGTCACTTTCTGCCAGACGCCACAGAGCCTGGCATGGGAGCATCTCAGTGGTCCACATTCCATCCAGGAAGGGCAGGAAGGGAATCTCCCATCAGGGATGAGCCAGAGCAGCTCTGTCCGAGTAAATAAATACAATTATTGCTGTTGTGGGCCACTTTAGAATAGCCAGTGAATTCTGCAGGGTGATAAATTAGTATACCTTAAACATATTAACAAGGAAAGTAACTCAATCCCAGAATGGTTTGGGTTGGAAAGGATCTTAAAAACAGTCTCATCCCACCATCCGTGGGCAGGGACACCTTCCACCCTCCCAGGTTGCTCTAAGCCACAGGAATTCTAAAGAGAATCTCACCACTCCTCCCTCAGGGTTCCTCTTACTCTGCTGCTGTCTGGGCATTGATAATTATTGAAGGTTGAATAATTAACAGTAAACACAATCAGAGAACGTCCCAGCTTGGAAGGGATTCACAAAGATCAAAGTCCAGCTCCTGACAGGAGCTGTTATGGATAAACTGGATGTTTATGATATATAAATTGCAGTTTATATGATTTTTTCAAAGGATATGGAAACATAAGCTCAGTTGAGGAGTTTTGGCTTAGGAAGAGCTCATTCTTGTAAGAGACAGCAAAGAGGAAATTGTGCTCTCCTGGCCTTAAGTCTTAGTTTAAGAAGTGGTTTAAGTTCATGCGCAGAGAAAGAGCCCACCCCACCTCCAGCTCTCCTCCAGGAGCATCACTTCTTGCAGAAACACCACAAACACAGCGAGGCCCCACACCAGGTCCTTTTCCTGGAAGGGAAAATGTTTCTGGGAAGTTGAGAAATGAACGGCTCAGTTGGAGCTGCCCTTCCCTGAGCACCACTGCCCCCGCTGATCTCTGTGCTCACCTAATGAGTGCTAATTGCTCATTTGTCCCAGGGAGGCCCAACACCAATTCCTTGGGGATGGGAAGGGTGGCAGGAATACACACACCTGCTCACTGTGGCTGTTATCCTGGGAAAACCATTCCAAAAATGGGGATAAGGGGGGAAACCGCCAGGTTTTAGTACAGGTTTAAATTTTCCTGCATTCTGTACCGGTAAAAGCGAGGCCTCCATGTGCTGGGCACGGCCAGGAGCTGGAGGGCTTGGGGTCAAGCAGCCCAACCTGCAGCCACCAGATGTTGCTGGGAGGATCTTTAATCCCAATCAAGCTCCTTCTGGCTCTAAATGTGCTTTGCCAGCCAGCCCAGGCTGACCCTTCCCATTTCCCATCCCCACGGAGCAGGGCTGGGTCTCACCCACACCAGAACCCCAGCCCATCTGTACCTCTGTGACTCCCACCCTGCAGCCCATGAGCAGCTGCACAGCTCTCACTATTGTACCATAAAGAATGGCCTTAAACCCTCTCCACGCTGAGATCCAGAGGGAAGGGCAAAACCAGGATTAAAAGGACACGACTCCAGCTCCTCCACAGCCAGAGAGAGTCACACTGGACAGAGCCAGGCACACAACCACACCTATACTGGCTTTTATACTGGTTTTGGGGAGGTTTTACTGGTTCTTTAACTGGGGAGGAGCAAGAGCCTGCTCTTTTAGTTGCACTAAAGATAAACACTCCCTGCCCAGAACTCTAAATGCAGTTTAGACAGAGTTATTACTGATGAGCTCCTGGGTTCAGCTCCAGATGTTTAAAGAGAGTAACCAGTGCTGTTAATGATGGAAAACTCCTTTAGTTCTTTGATCTGGCAAAACTTTGATTATGAAATAAAATTCCCCACATACATCACCAAGGACTTGTCTGCAGCATCACCAATGTTACTCTTGGAAGTCAATTCTTTCGCAGTCGCGGTGACATTTGGAGGAAGTCCCCACACTCAACTCCTTTTGCAACTCATTAATTGTGACACCAGAAATGTTTTAGAAAGTGCCACAAGCAGAGTTTTTTGAGACTTTTTTGTTTTTACAGTCGGGTGCAAGGCAAGGGCTCCTGCTGCTCACAGAGCTCTGCTCTGCACAGGAATGGAAACCAAAGCCTCTCACACTCTCAGGGAATGTCTTCCCTAAGCACATGCTCCCAGGACAGTTAAATTAGAAAACAACCTTTAGCTCCTGCCAGCACTCCCTAGAGTGGAGTTTCGATGTCTGCACACAGGGAAACATTCCAGCAGCTCCCCCTCGCTGGGGCGGGACGGGCCGCTGCACACGCCGGGAGCAGAAATCCTGATTAGTGTCACATTATCTTGATGTCACTTAAGCTCTGGTGAAGTTAATTTGGTTTGAGCCTTGTGCATGAGCCAGCAGGAGCTGTGTCCCCAACTCAGAGCTGTCTCTGAGGAGTTTGGGACTAACAGCCACAGTCCTGTGCTCTAATGGTCTAAATTCACCATTTCCTTGAATTTTAAATCTTCAACTTACATGGGAAAGGCCCCAGAATTCATAAAATCTGCTGCTGCAATGAAATTTATGATCTCTGCCACTATTGACAACTCTTTATCAGTTCAGCCTGAATTTTCCCTGCCATAAGATCCCTGAAATGCCTGGACACAGTGGGATGGAATCCTTGGAACAGCATGAGCCTAAGATGTTTCCAGGGAGAGCAAAATCTACGGGACTGCACTTCAATCTTCCTGCAGGAGCTGGGATTTTTAGTCCTAAAGAGGTCACCCAGTGGCATTTCTGGTTGGGAATTCTGAATGGAAACCAGAGGGCTTTTGGCAAGCAGGGAACTGAAGATTTCCAGGGAATTTAAGCCAGATCTCCCCCTCACACAGGCTTAGTAAGGGAAGCATCAAGAACATGGTGAGAAGACCTTTGAGCTACCAAAACATTCATATTTTAGCTGTATTTCACAGAAACCGGTGATCACATTGTATTTAAAGCCAAATATTCCTGCTTTCAAGATGAATATTTGATGGCAGGAGTTAATTTCTCCTCTTAGACCCAGCCCTGAGCCAGGCTCAGAGCCCAGCACTCCCCAGTCCCAGCCTGACCTCTTCTGACCTACTGAAGAAGATCAGTTTAAGCAGCACTCTCCTGACGCTGCCTCTTCACCAGGCACAGAAATTTGGGGCCATTAATACAAAGTTGAAATGGAATTTGACCTTTTCAGCATGATTTTGCAGGTATTACACGTCAGGGTTAAGATGAAGATGCAGAGAACAAAATTCTTTCTTGGAGCTGGCAGCTCCACGCAAGATTCCTCAGGGTGAGATTTTTTGGAGGCAGAGTTTAACAACACTGAACCCAGGAAAAACTGAGGAAATCTTCAATTTCTGAGCTGGAAGGGACCCACAAAAACCCAAGCCCAGGACATGGAGGCCTCCCTTTCATAGATACAGAACGCAGGCATCAGGAAAATTTAAACATGTGCTAAAACCTGCTATTTTTTCCCCAGGAAAACAGCTATGGCAAACAGGTTGGAATTCTTCAATTCAAAGAATCATATTCTGAGCTGGAATCCACAAGGATCCAAATCCAGGACATTGAGGCATCCCTTTTATAGATATGAATGCAGGCACCAGGAAAATTTAAACACATGCTAAAACTTGTTATTTTTTACCCCCTGATGCCCATTTTTGGAATGGTTTTCCCAGGATAACAGCCATGGCAAACAGGTTTCTGTATTCCTGCCACCCTTCCCATCCCCAGGGAATCAGTGTTGGGCCTCCCTGGGACAAATGAGCAATTAGCACTCATTAGGTGAGCACAGAGACCATCAGCTCCAACCGAGCCGTTCATTTCTCAACTTCCCAAACACATTTTCCCTCCCAGGAAAAGGAATCCTGCTGATTTCATAGTCCCAGCCCCGTTGTTACAAACCCAACCAGGCTGGGATTAATCCCAATCCCAAATTTTCCACACCAGGCCCAGCCCAACCCTGCAGAACCTCTCCCATCTCCCATGAGAGCAGTGGAGACTTTCCTGGAGGATCATTTGTCCTGAGACCAGTGTGGAGTCACCAGGACAAGCCACCAACACAACTCATCCAGATAAAAACGAGGTTCCAAGTTCCCAGCTGCTTTTAAAAACTCTTTGCTCGTTCCATGCATCATTTACCCATTACCAATCATTTTTGGGCTGCCTGCTATTAATTTTTTTCCACTTTTCCTCTCTTAAACCAGCATCTTTTGCCTTCTTTTCTCCCCAACACCCCTTAATAATAATTCCCAGTGGTGTAAATAGTTTCTAGGCTGACATCTCGTTCTCCTCAGCCTCTGGAGAGGCCAAGTGCGTGCTGGGAACTGAAACGGTTGACTACAAAATAAAATAATTAAGAACAGGACCTGAAAAACTCAAATTGTCTTGAGGTTTTGTGCATCCTTAATGCACTTTGAGCATTAAAGTGACTGCAGGGAGTTAAGTGTTGCCATTTAGATGAGGTTTAATGAAAGCTGGCCATGTTCCCCCATTAAATGGATAAAAGCTCTCCTTTATCTGCTGCGGATTTGAGATCCCACCTGTAACTCTACCCCCTGTTAATCACTGTGTTCTCTGCTTGAAGTGCTCTTTAAATACCCCAAGAGCTGAACAGGGCGTTCTCTTCCACGGCCCCAGAAAGCAAATCCCCCATCTCACGCCTTTCTGTGCCCTGGCAGAGAACCAGGAAAGGGTTAAAGGAAAACAAAGATATTTTGACCGGCCAAAATTACCTGCAGCCAAAATCGATAGTGCCACATGCAAAGTGTGGGGTGGCCTTGGGGGGTGGCTGGACAGGCTCTGGGGCTGATGTGGCCTGAAAGGGAGGAAAAGGAAAACAGAGCAGGGAAAAACACCCATAAAAAATAAAAACCTCTCGCTTTTTGCAGAAAGCTCGAAGGATGTGGATGGAAATGGACAGAGCTGCAAAGTGCTGGAATTAATGTGTATTCTGATTTAACGTGGCAATATTTGGGGTGGGTTCTAATAAGCGGTTTCAGAACAGAAAGATGAAGTCCTAGAGCTGCAAGATTGTGCCCATAATAGATAGTAGCTTCAAGAGCAAAGGAAAATTAATCACTGATTAATCATTCATTTCCAAAGACTGCATCACCTCCAAAGCAGGTGCCCCAAGAGCTGAGCCCTCACTGCCATGCTGTCCCCTGGCTGCGTTCAGGGCTCGCTGGGGACGTGCAGCTTTTCTCTGCCCAGAAAGTTCTTTCCTTTCCATATTTCTGCCTTTCTACCTTTGCTTGTTTCTCCCTTTTGAGCTTTGTTTGTTTCTAACACTCTACATTTCTAACTTTGTACCTATCTAAATTAGTTTGTTTCTCACTTTCTACCTCTCTCACTTTCTACCTCTCTCAATTTCTACCTTTCTAAATTCCTACCTTTTAAATTTCTACCTTTCTAACTTTCTCTGCCCAGCTCAGCCTACTGGAAATAATATAACTTCTAAAATTTTTTATTTTATTTCTCCAGTCAGCCTTAGTTTGTCTTTGCCCTGGGGAGAGGAATTTTAAGGTTTTTTTCCAGGGGACATTGCACCACTTAACGCAGGATGAGCTGAACACCTCCGCAGACTGGGAGTAGCACAGAAGATACCCAAAAAATAATGACCATTAATGAAAAAACAGCAAACACCAGCCTCAGATGTTGCCCCTGACATGTTTGGAGACACCTGGTCCAGAAAAGTTTGATAAGGGAATCGAGGAGTGAGGACCAAATTAGTATCGGAGGCAAAGGAATCTGTGACCAATAAGAAACCAAAGATCAGAAAAAATGCATAATTTGGGACCAATGAACAGGAACTGCTTTGAATTTTTGGGGTTTTTGGTGTATAAATCTGCAGAAAGCCTGGTAGGAGGCATTTGTGTATGGAGTATTTTCCATGGCACATCCTGGCCAGAATAAAGTAATGCCTGATTCTCTAGTCCTTCAAATATGGTGTTAGAGGCGTTTTATTCTCATCCCAAATTTCAGTGACAAGCCCATCTCTGCCAGGGGAGACTCCCACCAGCTCCCGAGCTTCACCCAGAGCAGAGCTCCCAGCAGGGCCCCAGGCCACCTGTGCTGGGTAAAAATAGCTGTCACCCCCCTGCCAGGGTGACCTTGGCTCTGTGTCACTGCCCAGTGCAGGGAAAAGTGAAAACCAAATAATAGCAGGCAGCACAAAAATGGTTGGTAATGGGTAAATGATGCATGGAACAAGCAAAGAGTTTTTAAAAGCAGCTGGGAACTTGGAACCTCGTTTTTATCTGGATGAGTTGTGTTGGTGGCTTGTCCTGGTGACTCCACACTGGTCTCAGGACAAATGATCCTCCAGGAAAGTCTCCACTGCTCTCATGGGAGATGGGAGAGGTTCTGCAGGGTTGGGCTGGGCCTGGTGTGGAAAATTTGGGATTGGGACTAATCCCAGCCTGGTTGGGTTTGTAACAAGAGAGCCAGGGCTATGAAATCAAAGGCACCAGTTTGGGATGAACCAAATAAATCTGTGGGAAACAAACCCAGCCACGAGGTCTCCACTCTGTCCCCGCTCCTGTTTCCATCTCCAGCTGCTCATGTCCCACTTTCCTTCTCCACTTGTCACCTTGCTCCTGTTCCAGAGAACATTCCATGCCTGGGATCATCTCCCTGAGCTTCTGGAAGGGAAGAGAACCTTTGGCGAATTGAAACTGGCTAAACTCCCTGATGAAAACCCATAAATAGCAGAAGGCTCTATATTTCTAAGGTTAATACATTTATTCACCTTGCTGCCACAACTTTTAGCTATTTGTGGTTTTGCTGCAAATAATTCTGGCTTACTCTTGGGGCAGCGAGATATCCCAGTGCACCTCATCCTGTCAACATGGAATCATGGAATTCTTTGGGTAGGAAGGGACCTTAAAGCTCATCTTGTTCCCAGGCAGGGATACCTTCTGCAGCCCAGGTTGCTCCAGATGCACATTTAGTGTTTGGGACCCAGATATGTGAAAATAAACCACGTCTCTGGATGTTCGTCCAATCCAGATTTACAAAAGCTGGAGGAAAAATCCAATATCCCACTCCTGGTGTTAATGGGAAAGCACAGGTGAAGCTTGGACCTTCTGGAATTAAGCTGCATTTACCCAGACCCAAGGTTTACCCAGCTTCTCCACACAATTAAATCTTTGTGCTCCCAGAATGGAATGGGATGAATCATCTGTGAATCCATACACTCCAAGAGAATCTATTTTATGTCCAGTGACTGAAATAAAGCTGGAACGAAAACAGACCTTTTGTGCTATAAATCCTTTGTTATTTTTTTAATGGAGAATTCTTGTTTTCAATTAATGAAAACAATTTCTTGTTTCCCAGTGTTCTGCAGCCTTTACCTCCTCTTGCTGAGGCTCCCATTCTATTTATGAGAGGCTCTTATGGTCAGGATGGAATAGCCCGGCTGAAATATCCACGGTTTCATGATTACAGACAAGCTAAAAACATCCATCAAAGGGTTTTGTGCATCGCTGGTCACTCCATGGATCACCCAGGCTGGGATCCTCCAGCTGCCACCCCGAGAGGACAACACATCCATCAGCAAAACTGACCACTCCAAATGCAGTGAAAATCTTCTCTTGATCTTCCATGGGCATGGTTTGCACAGAATTTGTGTGCAAACTGCAAATCTCTGAAGGTCTCTTTTTAGGCCAACTTTTACTTTCTGGTGCTTCTATCAAGGCCCATTGAGCTGAGAAGAGACTCCACTCCTCAGCACAAGAACTCTACAAATACCTGAGTTTCTAGCGCAGTTCTTGGTGCCTGAGGCACGAGCTGTGGCGTGCACCAGGTCAGAGACAGTCCAGCCGCGTTACCTCCACACGTCACTGAAGTGACTTCGGCATCAGGAAAAGTGCTGCTGGCTGGGCTGGCTAGCTGGCTTCTTTGCAGAGGGAACACGGCAAGAGCCGACGGGATCGGCTCACGTTAGCTCGGAGACAAAGGAAGAGAGAGGCTGTTCAAGTCTGACTTCTAACAGGTTTATTGTCAGAAGTTTCACAACCCGAACAAGCTCGAAAGGCTGGAATCCGATGGGATGGGATGAGATGGGATGGGACAGGATGGGATTGATGGGATTGATGGGATTGATGGGATGGCTCCTCTGAGCCTTGTTCTCAGTTTTATAGGGAATTTGAAAACCGTGGCAAAAGGGGAAAACAACCAATGAGTTACAAGCCAGGGGAGGATACAATTTAACATGAACCACTGGGGGAAACCGAGAGGCGGGAGTTATAACAGAGAACCAGCGAACAACCGAGTAACCGGGAATTTTCCTGAACCGGGGGAGGTGGCTTGTACCCGGGCACCACCCAGGGGTGCAGCTTAGGCTTCTGAGCCGCCCCTCGACCCACCCTCTGAGTCTGCCTCTTGGGGAACTCGATCCAGGGGATGGGCTGGGAGTGATTGGCATCACGCAGCCCCAGCCCCGCAGTGGGCTGGGTCACACCAACAAGTTTCCACCACGAAATAAACTCCAAAATCCAATTCCTAACAAGCTTTATTTAACCAGAAAAAGATTCCCTGCCTGCTGTCCCCCCAGCTCTGCTCTGTTCTGAATCCTTCACTTCTCCTTATTCAATTTTTCTGCCTCAGCCGTGCCAGTGGCGCCAGAAACTTCACTGCACAATTGCTTCAAAATATATTTTCCCTTGGCATTAACCATTCATTTATCATCGTTGCACTCAGAAAATAAACATCTTCAGACCACCCTGCAGGGTGGAAATTCGCATTGATCTGCAGGACGTTCCTGCAGCACTGCATTAAAATTCCTGTACTCGGAGATGCTGAGGTTTGAAGTGCATTAAATTGATGTCATGGGTTCCACACTGCTGGGAAAGGAACTGAAAAAAAAAAAAAAAAAACCAACTCTGTTTAGGCTCAGATTTTTGATTCTTCAAGGTTCTGATACACAAAAATCACTCTGAAAATATTCATAATTATTAATTTGCTGCAGAGTTAGAGAACCAGGCGTTGCTCTGGGTGCATGTGATAATTCTGGAGATAACAGAGGAAAAGGAAAATCTCTGAGCTGCAGAAGCAGCTGTTGAACCTCTCTCCCTGCTGAGCTGAGGTCTCTACACAGGAGAGGATGAAAATCACTGCAGTAATTTTTCTGCAGCTGGGAGAAATCCAAATTGATGGTCAGTCCCATTAATCCTGCAAATTATATGAAGTGTTACTCACTCCTCAGCATTTTTATTTTATATCATTTGTCAAGATGGATCCAGTTCTTACTGGCCAGGCCAGAAAATCACAGTGAGAACCAGCAGTGTTCCAGGAACATCGGGTTCTGATTGTCCTGGCCTGGGCTGTATAAATTTACTCAAAGCCAAAACCTTCTAAATCAGGTAGTTAAAAGTGGGGTGAAAGCGAGGGTGTTTGGACAGATCCACTGGGTTTGGGAATAACAGCAGAGAGCACCCCAAAAAGAGAGGAGCAACAGATCCTTGTCCCATCCCTGGAAGTGCCCAAAGCCAGCTTGGAACAACCTGGTCTCTGGAAGGTTCCCTGCCCATGGCAGGGGTGGGATGAGATGAGTTTAAGGTCTTTCCATCTCAAACCATTCCATGATCTCTAGAGGGAGATGTGGAAGATGCTCCAGGTCCTTTGCAGGTTGTTTGCAACGATTTTGGTTTCTAAAAACTCCAGTTCAATTTCAAATATGTCAGCTGCATGGACCTGCAGTCAGAGCGCCTTTTAGAGAACCTGATAACCCTTTAGCTGGGTTATTCTGTGATTTGGTACCTTTGACAGGGACTAAGTCACCTCAGGAATCAGAAGCCTCTTGCATGAAGTGGGTGAGTTATCCATGCTGTTTTCTAGCTGGAGGAGACCTCCTGATCAGACCTCACCACCCTCACCACCCTCACAGGGAAGAATTTCTACCCAATATCCCATCCAAACCCACTCTTTGTCACTTTAAAGCCATTTCCCCTCATCCTCCCACCACAATTCCTGATGAGGAGTCCCTATCCCACGTCCCTGCAGGCCCCCAGCAGACACTGCAGGCTGCTGAATAATCCCAGTTAGATGACAAAAGCTCTGCTCTTAAATGCTGCAATTCCAAATGTGAATGACCTCCATGAAATTCCTGAGATTTTTTCCAAGCACGTGACACCTGCATTGGCACCTCTGTCCTACAGCCAATATTTATTGATTCATAGTGATTTAAGTGTGAATCAACCTGACAGCTCCAAAACCTCCTCACAGGCACAGCTCCGCTCTCAGGCTGCCTTTCCTCCAGCTGTGCCAGTCCCAAAATCCCATTTCTTGTGACAACAAACCCCAGCAAGACCCTGGATGCCCCCAGGAGTTCCCTGCTGTGCCCAGCCCTCACCCTGCCCGAGGGGTGTCCCACTGGCACAGATCACTGCACCCTGACCTTTCCATGGAATGGGAGCAGTTGGATTTCTCCAAATTCCTCAGCTGCTGCCTGGCACTTGTTTTCTTCAGCCTGTTGTGTTTAGGGGTGAAAAGCAGACAGGCCACACATTCCCACCTTGGGAATAACAGGCCAAGGGAACCTGAGTGCCTGGCAGGGCGAAGCAAGGCAAATCTTTTGGTGTCATAGAAATCTATTTATGGATTAGGGAATCAGGGAACGGCTTGCATTGGATGAGACCTTAAATCTCATCTTATTTCATGGGCAGGGACACCTCCCACTGTCCCAGGCTGCTCCAAGCCCCGTCCAGCCTGGACTTGGACACTTCCAGGGATCCAGGGGCAGCCTCAGCTTCTCTGGGAATTCCATCCCAGCCCCTCACCACCCTCACAGGGAAGAATTTCTTCCCAGTATCCCATCCAAACCCACTCTTTGTCACTTTAAAGCCATTTCCCCTCATCCTCCCACCACAATTCCTGATGAGGAGTCCTTACCCCACTTCCCTGCAGGCCCCCAGCAGACACTGCAGGCTGCTGAATAATCCCAGTTAGATGACAAAAGCTCTGCTCTTAAATGCTGCAATTCCAAATGTGAATGACCTCCATGAAATTCCTGCCATTTGAATGATTTAACTTGTTACTAGAAGTATTTGGAACATATGAAATTGGTAACTGCAGGCTCATTTCCTGAAGGAAAACCTTGCCAGCAAAGCTGAATCCCAGAATTCCAGGCAGGTCTGCACATCCATTGATAAATAAGGATATGTGGAAATGTGAAAAAAAAAAAAAACTTGATAAGGAGGGTAAAGCAGATTTTTAGTCCCCCCAAGGTTATCAGGCAAAACCTGTAACCTCCAGTATGGACTAAAAGGAAGATCCCAGTCTGATCCCAGGACACGGAGCATCATTTTGGGATAAACTTCTGCAGGATTCCCTTTCCCCAAGCTGTGTTTGTTGTGGTGGGAGCAGAGCCCTGCCCAAGCATTCCCCGTGGATATGGAGCCCGTTGGGATTGGCAGCATCCAGAGGGAAGCACAGAGAGAGCCCTGGAGAGGGGCCCATGCTGGCAGGGCACAATTCCAATGGAATCAGCTCCTTCCAACTGCTCCATCACTCCCAGGGCTGGCTGGGCTACAACGAGCCTTGTACCCTCCTGACAGTGCAATTCCTCTCCCAAACCAGAGAATGATTCTTCTTCAAGTCAAAAGAGCTTAAAAAAAGCTGAGAAAAAATCTCGTTTACAGGAATTTTTCCCCCTTATTCCAATAGCATGAAAAAATATCCAGAATTTAACATTATTTCCAATTGCCGCACAAGGTTTCAGCACTCTGTTCCACTATTTTGTGCCTAGAAAACCCAAAATTGTCCCCAAAACTCAGCTGTAGCAAAAAAAAAGCAGTTAAAATAGTTGGAAATAAGAGTGCTGGGGCAGGGTGGAAATTTTATAGGGGCAGAGTGGAAGTTTTATATGGCCAAGGGGGAAAGAGGAGAAAGACAAAGAGGTCAAGTTAAAAAATAACTTGGAGGAGAGTTGGGAGTGAGCCCTGAATGGATACGAGGCTGTAAGTTCCATCATCACAGTCCTGTATTGAAAATAGCAGATATTTATAGATATTTATCTATACACAGCCCTAATTTGTCTCTGGCTCCCTGGTTGTAGATGGGATTCCTCCACTTATAGACCCCCTCCAGCAAGGAAAATAAAATTATTTGTATTTGAGGCTCTCAGGTTACCAAATCCTTCTCCTCCAAACCCAGCTGGTAGCTGGCTTCAAAACTGAAATCCCGCTGTCAGCTCAGGAGCACGGATAAACCCATGGAAGCTCCTTTATTTTTCAGTTCTAAGGGGTAAAACCCCAATTTTTTGGCACTACCACACCCCCAGTAAAGGCAGGAAACTCTTTGCAGCCTCTGAAGTACTTTATCAGCATGAATGATTTCATTTATAGATATGATTTGTCCCTTTTTGGGGGGAATTGAGGTGGGAATTGCTGCTGGAACAACACAGGATGTTCCCTGCGCTGCTGCTCAGGAATCACTTCCTCACCTGCTCCTAAATTAGAGAGAAGCCCCAGCTGTAAAACCTTCAACACAGGCAGCAAACACACCCCATAAGTTAAAGAAAACTTAGAAAACATGTCATTTTTAAAGAAATTAAGAAGAAAATTAGAAGAATAAATTGAAAAGCTCAAATTTTTTTGCAATTCCAGCCACAAAAAATATGAACAGTTCAAATAGTTACAGCCTGTGACCGACTTCAACCTTACAAAAGCACAAAATACCAACAGTGACACCCCAAACAAAACAAAAATCTTACTTTGTGTAGTTCAGACACATTCCTCAATAAAAAATACTTGATAAAACCACAAAAATGACTTCTTTTTTCCCAGCTGTAGACTAAAAAAACGAATCCCCAGGAGCAGAAGCTGACACCTGAAACAAGAACTGAGCTAGCGAAAAGAAACTCGAACAACTCGAAAACACATATAGAAAAAACTATAACATTTATAAGGACTCAGTGCAGGTAACAAATCCAGCTGGAAAAGAGCAGCTCCAGGGAAGCCTCTTCTTCCTCAGGAATTTTCCTGGAAAAGGAGAGGCTGGAGCTGCCTGGCCCCTCTGCTTTAATCCCCCGGGACCCCCTGCACCTCATTCACCTGGGAGTGCCCCATGGTGGGGATTTCAGGCTTTTTTCTTCCTCCTGCACCCCTAAAATCCACCAGATTGGGATTTGGGGGGTTTTAGGAGTCAGGTTTTGGGTGTTGTGGCCACCAGGGTGTACAAAAAACCTCGTGAGGAAGTTTTGCTGGTGCCCCATGGGCATGGAGATGGGGATTTAAGGTTTTTTCTTCCTCCTGCACACCTAAAATCCACCAGATTGGGATTTGGGGGGTTTAGGAGTCAGGTTTTGGGGTTTGTAGCCACCAGAAGCTGCAAAAAACCTCATTAGGAAGCTTTGCTGGGTCTCCTCTTTAGCTTTTTACTGCTCTTTGCTCCTAAAGCCTTTAAGGTTTAATTAAGATCTTGGTGTTGCATTAAATGAAATTCGCACGCTGCTTTTCTTGCCGTTATTTTCCTCCCCAGAAAATAATCTCTCCGTTATTTTCCTCCCCAGGAAATGGGATTTTTCCTGCCTGTGACCCCAGGGGTGATCTGGGGGACCAAGCCCCTGTGCAGTTATTGGGGGGCAGGTGGGGCTCTGGCTGTGGTCCCCTTTAGGGTTTCTACCTTCCATTCCTGATTATTTTTCATTGCCTCGCTTTTTGGAGGCCAGCAAGCCCCGGGGTTTGTTCTGCCCTGCACCCCACCCTTGGTTAGGGTCAGGTCTTAAATGATGCAACTTAATGCACAAAAATCGGGATTTGTTTTGGTTTTGGCTTTGATATTGGGGAAAATGAGCAGACTGCACTTTCTAGGGTAGAATTCCAGGGGTTTTTCCTAGTTTTTTATACTTTCTGTAAAATTCTGGGGCTTTTCTTGTGGCAGAAGAGGTGAATTTGGCTGTTCTTGGGCTCTCAGACAGCAGAACATGGAGCGTGTACAGAAAAAAAAGGGAAATTCCAGCATTTGACAAGAGACATAGAAGGAAGAACATCACCCCTGATCCATGGAAATACTCTGGCAAAGCCAAACAAATCATGGAACTCGCTTATGAAAAGCATGAGGCTTTTCAAAAGGATACATTTGGGATCTTTTTGTTTCATTTGTGAGCCTCTTGGGTCATATTTTGCATTATTTTTGTTCAAATCCCACAACGGCCATGTTGATGAATGTGCTTCCTTGTTAATTTGGCTTTCCTATCAATCAGTGGAGAGTGGGAATTGGTATAAAAAATGAAACCCAGGGCAAGAAGATTCTGATAAAATCCTGAGAGCTGCTGGTGCTGTTTTTTAGAGCAGGGAAAATAACTTTAATAAAGCTTTGAAGGCTTTTCCTCTCTGTCCTGGTGTGTTCCAACAGATAAAGGTGCTCAGGGCTGTCAAATATTGGAAATATTTCCAGTTCTGGAGAGAAGATGTGGAAAAAAGCCCTCTGGAAAAAAAGATTCCCCAAAATGTTCAACCAGAACCACTGGTTTTCCTTCAATAATCAAGAAGCCCAATACTGAATATTAATATTCTACTGCGACAGGAAAACCAAAGCAAAATGTTCATTGGTTACAGTTAAATATTTTACTCTTGCTGAGGAGCAGAAATTGAAACAATCCAGCAAAACATTTCGGTTGGGACAAAACTTTTTGCTTTTTCTCCTTGGGCTTTGCTGTCAAAACATTGGGAGCAGCTCTAATAAACATCTGCATAATGAGTGTAAACTGTGCTCACTGCGAAGATGCTGCTTTAAACATCGCAGCACAATTCAGCCTCTGTTTATGCACAGAATGGGCAGCAGCTGCTCAGCTTTTCACCACCTCAGCCCTGAGTGCTCTGCAGGGGGAAATCTGCTGCTGGATGAATCCTGAGGGCGTTTGGGGTCCCCTGGTGTGGCCATCCCAAAACTGAGGGTCAAACTCAATGTGAAGTTGGATTCTCACGTGTGATTCCATTCACTCAAAGCAGAGGTGAATAAAATGAGAGGTTTTTTTTTTTTTGGCTGCAGCTCTTTCAAACCCTCAGAAAATGCAAAACCTCCAGGAAAACGATCCCTCAGCCCTTTCCAGCAAGGACTTCCCAGCACTGCAATCAGGAGCTCTAAAACAAATGTTTGCCCATGGAGAGGCTGTATTTGTTCAGGGCAAATAAAGGATAAATCAGGGGGTTTGTTGGAATAACTCACGGGGCTGATGCTCAGGGCCGGTTTTACTCCATGGAAAACTCTTGTCAGGGTCCCTGTCCCCTCATGGGGACACAAACTCTGCCCCTGTTTTTAGATCTGTCTCTGAGTTCAGGATGGATGGAAGGAAAACAAGTGGAGTAAAATTAGGATGTAAAGTGAATTGCCCACCCTTTGTGTAAAAGGCAAGAGAAGAAATCATTCCTTAGGAAATCAAAATTTTTGTGGAAAACAGAGGAGGCATTTTCCTTGGCCCAGCAGGTTGGGAACAACCTCAACCACCAAAACCCTCCAATTTTAATTTAATGTATTAATTTAATTTAATTTAATTAATTATTTTTATTAATTTTCATTTCTTTTTAATTTTTTCATTCCTTTGAGCCAAAATCTATTGGCTAATCTCAAAAAATTGTATTATTTGAAGTAGGAGGGATGCTGAGGGAGACACAGGCAAGGACGATGTGAGGGAGGAGTGGGATTCACCCACAGCATCTCGGGGAGTTTTTGGGACACAGCTCTGCCAAACTTCCCACCTTTTCCTGCCATTGTGCTCCCCGAGCAGGTGACAGAACCTCTGTGACCTCTCCCATGGGTGCTCCCCCTCCAGGGTGACATCCCCCCATCCCAGAGCCCAAATCGCTGGGTCAGTGCCCTTAAAATGTCACTTGATCTCCAAAAAGAGTTTGGGATTAGCTTCAGAATTCCCTGGGAGATCCCTGAGTGACCCAGATGGTGAAAACCCCTCCTGTGTTATTGGGAATTATTTTAACAGAGCTCTGCGAGCCCAGGAGGGAAGGGAGATGGGTTTGGGTTTATTATTGACCCCCCCATCAGCCCCTTCTTTGCTTCCCCCTCAGTCCTTTTATGGGATTTATGAACTGAATTGAATTGTAATAAATTGTGCTGCTTTGTCTCGTCCTTCAATAAATGTGATAAAACCCAGGCTCTGTCTCCAGCGTTTTGACACTGGACTGACTTGTGGAAATACCTGCTTGAATTACCTTTTAATAGCAGCTCTCTTTTCCTAAATTTGACCAGTTTTAGCAGCATTTTAAAGAGCAGAGGCAGGAGGAGGAGAACTGTTGATGTTCTGATATTCTGCTTGAAGATATCCATGGGGAGAAGTGTTTGCCACATAAAGCTCGGTTGGAAAATGCACAAACAAAGTGATTTTCCAAAGTACAAACCCTGCCTGTCATTTTGCACTCACAGCCCACCTCTGCAGAAATCCCTGAGAATTCCTCCCGCTCCCGGCTCCCGATTCTGCCCCGAAGGCAGCAAGGCTGAAGTGGAGATATGGAACTGAAGCTGCGTTTCAGATACCTGAGATTCTACTGATCCTTTTTGTCCCCCCCCGGCGTTTTAATTAACACCAGACGAGCAGGCACTGGTGGGACTCGAAGCCTGGTTCAGCATTTAATTAAGACAGGACTAATTGACCTCCCTAAAGAGGATCTTTATACAATAAAAATAGATCTGATATTATCTAAATAGATAAAAGACATGCATAATAAAAATATTCAAGTTGGGGATTTTTTGTCTGCAGAGTCGCTGTAATGATCCTGATTTTCCCTTTTAAAAGTGCTGCTGGTGACTTTTTTCCTATTAATTTTTCCATCTCCCTCCACAGGATATACAACGTTAATCTGTCACTTGACAGTAATCTTTGCCTGTCATGAACAACATCCCCTCAGTAAAAACAGACTTAGTTCCCCCCTAATTCACCACAGATCCCCACTCCAGACGCTTCCCAGTTGTTTTATCTAGAAAGGATTAAAACACTTGCAAATATTAAATTTAATCCACTCTCAGGGAGGGCAGAAATTAATCATAATTAAGCCTGAGCAGCTGTAATTCTTAGCAGGATGAATTATCTAATGGGGATTCTTGCTGAAGAATAGGGCTGAGTCATGGGCATCCCGTTTCTTCTGGGCTGCAAATCAACGCATTGAGCACAGCAATCAACCCAAAATACGAAATGAACAATTCTTTTATTCAAAAATCAATACGAGGAAATTGATCCCCAGCCTCCCCGGGCTTTATGGCACGGTTCTGGTTCTGCAGAACAATAAAAGGCTGAGAGCTGTTTGCAAAGCAGGGGAGAACAGTTTTATTAGGGGTGAAAACATGAGGAACCTGTGACACCAGAGCTTGAGAGCATTTGACTGCTTTTTATCCCAGGAAAAGAGCAGGAACTGGAGGTTTTTATCTCCCAGGCAGCTCAGAGGGCTCGGCTCAGTTAATGACAGGAGTGTTGGACACCTGAACTTCGAAGGATAATGAACAGTTTGGGGTGGAGGAATTTCTTTGGCACCACCAGCAACACCTGAGTCCACTCTTTGCCTCATTTGCACAGAGCTAAAAGTTCATTATCTCATTAATTATCACCTGCATGGGGTTAATTTCTATGTATTCCACTCCCAGAAGCACCACCAGTGGTGTTCTGTGGAGAGGTGAGTCCTAGTCCAGTGTTTTAAGCAGTTAAGTGCCCAATTTCTCTTCGGAAAAGTTCTGGTTTAGTTGATTTTGGGATGGAAAAGCTCTCCAGAGGTTTGGGAAGCTGTTGGATAAGGGCTGGATGTGCAGAACATGCTGAGAGTTGCTCCTTGTGCACCCTGTGGAAATGGAATCACCACAGAATTATGGTCTCTTCCAAACCCCTTCTGTCATGGGGCTGGAAAAGTTTCCAGCTGCCACCAGATCCCAAAAAATGGCTCCATGGATGAGCTGCTGAAATTGTTTCTTTTGTGAAATTGTGCTCTCACTCCAGGTTTTCTTCCTCTGGATGTGCAGAGCAGGGAGGAGAATTTGGGAAAAGGTCCTCATGTAATACAGCCCATTAAAAGCAGCCATTAAAGGGATACAATAAAATACAGGCCTCGTTAAACCAAAATGACATCAAAAGAATGCCACGATGCAGGAAAGAAATGTTCTAGTTTGGCTCTAGGATTGTTGTTTACTTGTTTGTTTGTGTCCGAAATAATCCTTACCCCAATTTCTGTTTTCTTCCATAAATACACCAAATATTAGCTGGCTGGTTTATTCAGTTCGAGCTAAATATGGCTTTTGAATTTCAGATAGATCTTTTTGCTGCCCTAAAATGGCAATCCATGTGCAAGGCCATGCTTACCATGAGTAACAGATGTTGTGCCTGAAATACTCCTGTAAACAAGGCCTTGAAACGCAAGGTTTGGGAGGCTCGGTCTATATTTAAAAACAGCACCAAAAAAAAGATCAGTGCAGCGAGGTCATTATTGGGATCATTATTTCTGTCTTGATGTGACAAATCTGAAGTCACCACGTGACTTCCCAGATTGCTGGAAACCATTGTGCTGCTGCTGTGGCAAACCAGGAGCTGGGTTTGCCTTTATTCCCTCCACCAGACCCAACCTCGAGCAGGGCTGGCCCACTTCATGCCAGGTGACACCGGGGACAAATCTGGGCTCGTGTTCCTTGCCCTGGGGGGTGGCACCTCCCAAAGGCTCACCTGAACGGCAGGAGGTCACACAAAGGCACAGATGGTGCTGGGGCAGGGTTTAAACCTGTCTGCCTCTGGGCTGGCCGTTCTGTGAGCTGACGAGGGCGTTAATCACAGATCGGTTCCAATCAAGGAGCGGTTTCTTGGCTTTCCATGAGGTAACTGGTGGGACAAAGGTTTGTCCCCCTCATCCCCTGAACTGCTGCCACCTCTGGGGGTGACAGCTGCCCAGGCCTCATTAGGATGGGGAAAAGGAAGGATTTGGAGCCTTTTTGTGGCTGCAGATCCTCATGTGAAAGGAGCAGGTGCTCATTAGCCTTTCTGAAAGGGCGTTGAGATGTGCTGGCCTTGCTCTGCTGCTGTCACTGTCACCTGCCCGGCCCGTCAGCACCCCAAGGAGCCCTCTCAGCCTGGCAGCACCTTGGAGGAGCAACAGGAGCCCCACGTAACCCAACTCCTGCAGGACTGAGGGAGCAGATGCCAGAGCTGTGACTTCCAAAGGTGCCCAGTCCTGGAGAGAGCTCAGGAAAACTTATTTGTGGAGTGACCTTTTGCTGAGTTGTCTTCTATGACAGCTGACAGAGCACAACACTCGAGCCTGAGGATGTGGTGTCATTGTGGAGGGCAGGCAGGAGGTGGGTTTGGGGTTTTGGTGGCTGAAAGAGAATTTGGGAGCCTCAATCCCACGCTGAGAGAGGCGTGGGCTCTGTTTGCTGTGTCCTCTCTGTTGTGTCTCTCTTGTCCTTGATCCTCCATCCTCAGAGGTTCTGTCTCCTCTCCATCCTTTTGGCCAATCATCCATGGCCTGTGTCAGTCAAAATGAGCTGGGATAGCTCAAGCTGTTTAAATCACAGGAGAATAAAGAGATAATAATGTTATTGGGGATTTATTCTGCGTGGCTGAGCTGGGACTGCAAGGTGGTTGCTGCTACTGGGTGAGGGATTGTGGTTTTCCCCAAAATCTTGGCCAAAACTCAGCAGTTCTGGTCTGAAATGAGCAATCATAAATAATGAACCCCCGAGGATAGAAACCTTCAGCCCCCACAGCAGCATTTGTGAGAAGATTTGGCCTTCTCAGCCAGCTGGAATTGCCTCTTAATTCTTGGGAGGGCACTAAAGTGCAGTTGGTGATTTTGGAGACAAACGTGTCCATACCCTGTGGAAAATAGACAGGAAAAAGAAAGGCAACAGTGTTGGAAAAATGGGGATTTTTCCTCTGTGGTTAAAGGGGAAGTAAGTGCATTATAAACTGCAGAAAGTGTTTTATGCTGATTGTTAATTAGCAATTATAACAGGAGCTACTTACTCATATAAAAATACTGCTTAAAGCTGATGGGCCCAGGCTGGGATTGGAAAGCAAAGTGAACTTCCTGCCCAGGCTTTGGAGCACAGTGTGAGGGATTGACTTAACTGCTTGAGTCTGCTGATCCCCTCTGTGAGACAAAGTTAAAGGAATTAAGTATTTATAGATAAATACCCCTTCATCAAAGGGGTGGGCAGAGGGAATTTGATGTCACCACGGCACCTTTGGAGGTGCCACCTCCTGGTGTGGGATTCCTTTTCTCCAGGAGAGCATCCCACAGCACCACGGCAAGGAGCTGAGGGGAAATGCCGATAAAAAATGGTTTTAAATGGTTTAAAACCTGGGAGATTTCAACACCTGCCTCAGAGCAGGTCTCACACCCTTCCCCTCGCTATCCACTGCTGCTTTTTCCTTAAAAAAAAAAAATCTGTGGCATGAGTTTGTATTGGCTCCCACATCCTTCAGGGATCCTGGCTGGTGATGCCATACCCATGAGGTGTTTCATTGATGGAATTGCTGTAATTAATCAAGACTGATCTGATTTGGGTGCTCATGCAAGGGAGGAAGGGTCCAAGGAGAGAATCATGGAATAGGCAGGGCGGGAAGGGACCTTAAAGCTCATCCAGTGCCACCCCTGCCGTGGGCAGGGACCTTCCACTGTCCCAGGGTGCCCCAAGCCCCGTCCAACCTGGCCTTGGGCAAGTCCAGGGATCCAGGGGCAACCACAGCTGCTCTGGGCACCCTGTGCCAGGGCCTCCCCACCCTCAGTGTAAAATTCTTCCTTAGACTTAATCCTAATCAACTCTTGTTTAATTAAAGCAGTTATCCCTTTTCCTACTGCAGCAGGTGCTCCTAAATATTTGTCTTTACCTTTCTTCTATCCCCCTTTCAGTGCTGAAAAGCTGCAGGGAGGCTTTTCCAGAGCCTTTTCTCTTCAAACTTCCTAACTGCAATTATTTTAGTCATGAAAGGACAGAAAATGTGGCCCAGGGGAAGCGCAGGGGCTCCTCAGGTGAGTGTGGAGAGCAAACAACTCGTGACCACCCCTCTAGGACTGACCCTGCACACAGCAGGGAGAGCAGCTGCTCCCACAGCTCGGGGGGCTTGGAGAGGAGGAATTGCCGGGATGCCGATCCCAGGAGTCACAGCTCAGCACAGAGCAGCCCTGCTCCGGACTTCTCCTGGACACAGGTGGAAAAGTTGGGGTTTATTCCTTCAGGAAGGCGCTCGTGTCCTTGTGCTGAGGGCAGAGCACATCCCGGCATTTCCAGAGCTCATCCCAGCCCTTCCAGAGCTCATCCCAGCACTCCAGGGCTCATCCCAGCCCTTCCAGGGCTCATCCCAACCCTCCAGAGCACATCCCGGCATTTCCAGAGCGCATCCCAGCCCTTCCAGAGCACATCCCAGCATTTCCAGGGCTCATCCCAACCCTCCAGAGCACATCCCGGCATTTCCAGAGCGCATCCCAGCCCTTCCAGAGCGCATCCCAACCCTCCAGAGCGCATCCCAACCCTCCAGAGCACATCCCGGCATTTCCAGAGCGCATCCCAGCCCTTCCAGAGCGCGTCCCAGCCCTTCCAGAGCGCATCCCAACCCTCCAGAGCCAGTCCCTTGCTGCCACCGTGTGTCGAGCCAGCCCTTGGAGCAGCTGCAGTCTCTGAGGTGTTTTTTGCCGGCAGAGTTCACAGGGAACTGCAAATTTCTCATCCTCGAACCTCTGGCATTTTCCTGCTCAATGCCAAGACTTCCAAGTGCTCCGTTTCCTCCCTGCCCCTGGATCCGAGCTGTCTTCATTCTTTTTAGCACGCGCCACCCCTGAGAGATTTAAATCCATTTTTCATTTCAGCTGTTGTGTGCCTTTACAGCTTTAACACCAAGGACGTGTGAGGGGAAATTTAATTGATCCAAATCCAAGAAGAGTTCCTTTGGCACCAATAAATGGGATTTTTTTTTTTTCCCCCATACAAAAAAAGGATGAACTGGAATCTCAACAGGTAAATTTTAATTCCAAAATTGACCGGGAGGATGAAGGAATAAAAGCTATGTGCTGAAAGAATCTATTAAATTTTTTTAAATACTCTATTAAAAATAAATGGTAAATATTAAATTCAATTAACAAACTTTTTTTAATCAGTGAGTTCATTTTCAGGAAAATCCCCGGAAGAAGATCTGG
Organism: Coloeus monedula; assembly: GCF_965178545.1. Taxonomy (NCBI): domain Eukaryota; kingdom Metazoa; phylum Chordata; class Aves; order Passeriformes; family Corvidae; genus Coloeus; species Coloeus monedula. The sequence goes on from NC_138799.1 coordinate 10,437,219, forward strand.
GAAAGGCGAGGCCGGTGGGAGCTGGCAGAGCAAGGCGAGGGAGCCTTCACCCACAAGAGGGAGCTCAGTGAACGCGAATAAAAGAGCCCAAACTCTTGGTATTGCCGTGAAATCTCCTCCACGCCCGCAATTAAATGGGAAAAGCACAATGGGGAGCACCATAAATTCATATTTTAGTGCTGTTCGTGCTTAAATTCCCAACAATTCCCTGGGTGACTTTGCCAAAGAGATCAAGGACGAGTCGTGGCACAGTCACGGCTCTGGTGATCCAAGGATTCCCAAGCTGGCTGAGCAGAGGAGCTTCTCAGAACCAACTCATCCAGGTTTGGAGGAGATAAAACAAGATTTTTGGATAGATAAGGCCTTGTACAGATCCGTAAATCTGCGGCTGGTTCACACCTGAAGAAGATTTATGCTGTGGGCTGGGAAAGTGATGTTTTCCTTCCATTTATATCAAGGGTACAATCAAAAATTATTAATTCTCACAAATTCAGGCGTAAAGGGAAGGTGGAGAAGGTCCTTGGCAAGTCCTTGGTGGTGTTACAAAAGTCAGGCTTCATGTTCCAGGTTATTTGTGCAGCTCCCCGGGTTGGCTCTTTGCTCAGAGCAGTAAATTAGTAAAGAAAAAAAACCAACATCCTTTTTAATCTCTTAATAATGTAAAAGTCACCAGACCTTGGGAATTTATTAAAGAGACTACTGAGAGGAGGGAAAAACAACAGCATCAGAGGCCACTTTCTAGCAGTTGCCAGGTATTTTGTTGTCTAATTTTGACATATCTGGGGTTTCTTTTTCCTTCCACTCTCCCCGTTCTCATCCAAAACCAGAAGCAGAATTCCTGAAATGAGGCAGGCAGAGCCTCTTCCTGACAGCAAAATAAAAGTTCAGTTCCAGACCATTTATCCAAAGAAAACCCCGATTTCTGAACATCTGCGGTGTCTTGGAAGGCTCTTTGAGTAACCCCTGGATGGGACAGGGAGATGAGAGAATTCCTGGGCTCCTGCTCCCGTGCTGGGAGCTGCGTTTGGAGCCAAACCTCCCACCCTGGATCCCTTTCCCATCCGCACGGAGCCCCCAGCCCCTGTGGAGGGGCCGCCGGGTCGGTGCCCGCGCTCGCCGGGGTGATCGGCGCTGGGGAAAGCCGAAAGCAAACACGGGCCAGCTGCAGCCAGATGTGGGGAGCGTTCAGGGTCACCGGGCCTCCCCGGCCTGGGCAGCACGTGGCCCCGCTCCTGCTCCGAGGGAGAAGCCCCAGCAGCCATCCCTTTCCAAAGGGGAATCTCTGCTGCTCTTCCTGAACCTTTGGGGTGCTCCAAGCACTTTCTGAGCCCTCAGGACTGTGCCAAGCACACCCAGCTGGACAATTTGGACAATTCCCAAGCTGTGCCCACTGTCAGTGGGTCCTGTGTGAGGGCTTTTCCTGGGATAGCTGCGTTTTCCTGCTGTATCCATCAGGATCAATGAACCCTCTCCCCAGAACCCCCTTGGTTTGATTTTCCTGGGGAGGGAGATTCCAGAGGGGACTTGTTCCAAATCCCTCCAGCTCTGGTTGATCTCTTGGGCAGGGAGCATTTTCCTCATTGTCCAAGGGAAGAAATCCTGCTTTTTTGTGGAATCAGGCAAGGTTTTGTATTACCTTTATTTGGTTCTGTGTATCTTCTGTGGATATTCCTGGGAACATCATTTGCAATCGGTTCCTGAACTCAAATCCATTTATTTACAAGTCTCAGGTGATGAATTTGGAGTGATCTCCCAATCTGGAGAGATTCCCCAAGTCTCAGGTGATAGATTTGGAATGATTCCCAAATTTGGAGAGATTCCCCAAGTCTCAGGTGATGGATTTGGAGAAATCCCCAAATTTGGAGAGATTCCCCTAATCTGGAGAGATTCCCCAAGTCTCAGGTGATAGATTTGGAGAAATCCCCAAATTTGAAGAGATTCCCCGGATCTGGAGAGATTCCCCAAGTCTCACCTGATGGATTTGGAGTGTTCCCCCAGTTTGGAGAGATTCCCCAAATAACATTTTTTAAAGTCCCCCCAAGAAGAAGTTTCTGCTCTCTCCTTGCCCTGTGCAAGGGGCAAATCACTGTTTGTGATTACAGCCTGATCATGTTCAGATCACAGAAAATGAGGCAAGACCAGGATTTTCCTCTAAAACTGGGCTTAATAAAATACTTCCTTAGGAAAGCACAAAGGGAAGAATAAAAGGGATGACACTGAAGGACAACAAGAGATAAAACCGCTGAACAAACAGCCAGAAATTTTCCCACCTTCCAGTGGTTCTGCTTCCGTGTCCTGAAGTTACACAACGCATCCAGGATTGGTCACAGCACAACAAAGCACACTCAGACATGGCAGAATCTGCCCTGATGTTTCTGTAGAGAACCCACTGCACATGGACAAACATGGATTTAAATCCCGTTTTTCAGTCTGTACAAAAAGATGCTGCAGAACTCTTCAAGCTGACCAGATGTATTAATTTTAATGGTTTTTACCAATAACAGCCAGAATGTAAAATTATTATAAATACATTCATTCCATGATTTTAAATATTGAAAATAAACATAATAATTACCATGAAATACTTCTTTTACCACTAAGTCACATTTTTAGGGACTTAAATCATCCCTAAGATTGTGAAAAGTTTTGATGCATATAAGATTTCCTTTAGCAGATAAATCAAAGTCTGTACCCTTGATAAACCTCCCAGGAACTCCCTCAAGGGAAAAGTTTAGACCAGGAGTCAAAGGAATATCCAAACTCATTGGGATGATGATGGGACACCACCGTTGTTCCTAAATGAACCTTCCCAATAAAAATATAAATTCACATCACAAAGGAGAAGGAAGATGTTGCTCTTCCTGCTCTTCCTTGAGCCTGGATTACATTAAAAGAAAACTCTCAATTTCCAAGGCTTTCCTGGGATGCGGTTGAGGCTCCTCACACGCCGGACTAATGAGCAGCAATTGGTCAGATTTAAGGATGGGATACACTGGATAGTTCTTGGGAGCTCCTCAGAGCTGCATCACTTCCTGTTGCTTCCAGCTCTGCTCCGTGAACTTCAATTTAGAGCCAGCAAGATGCCAGTGAAATGTTGGAATGGGTCTCCTGGGGGGTTTTCCAGGCCAGATCTTCACCTAGATTGGTGCTCATGGCCCTCAGAAAGAATTTACTCTTCAACTCTGGGACTTACCTCAACAGTCGCACGTGAAATAAAGAAGAAATGTATTATAATAACAAATGCAGGTGGCAATGAAGACACAAAGCTTTTACTTTTCCCTGCCCATATTTTCTCCCGTTTGTGTTTTCCCTGTGTCCTCCTCAACTCTGCCTCCCCCAGAGCAGGAGGAAAGGTCCGGCAGGAGGAGGAAAGACCATCTGTGGTGGGGTGAGCGCTGAGCCCCCGAGCCAGAGCTGCCTCGAGCTGCAATTCTCACGATCCCGGGGCTGAACTTTGTAAATAGACTTGGCAAGGGCTCCTGCCTGCAGAAAACAGCCCTGGAGAGGGAGAAATAAATAAACAACCAACCTTCCTTCTCTGCAGTGCCTGCTCTGCCCTCCTGACCCACCTCCAGAGCACACATGTGGCTGCTCTGCTGAAATTTGGATTGTGGGTTTGATTTTGGAGCTGGGAAAGGCAAAGATCCTGCTTGTCTTTATTTCTGCTCTGCCTCTGAGGGGCAGAGCCTGTCCTCAGCAAAGTACAAACAGGACAAGGTGCTCATCTTATCGCAGCTCTGATTTAAAGCCTCGGCATTAAGATACCGAACTTGGGTGTGAGTGAGGAGAGGTTCCTTCAGGACTGAAGAGTTTGTGTTTGATTTTAGAGACGACCACGGATTCTGTACTCCAGAAATGCCATGGGCCCTCAATCTACCCCTCCCATCTCCCCACTGTCTCCCCGTGCCAATAAACACGATGGAGAATGGGCAGTTGGGAACACCGAGTCTTTACAAGCCCCACTCCATGTTGGAGAGAGCTTTCCCCGCCCTGATCTCTGGAATTGCTGAGAATCCTCCTGGAAAATCAGCAAAATATTTTTACAGCTGATATCCCTTAAAGCTGGGCTTAGGAAACTCCACATTCTGTAATTCCAATTGATGCAGCACCCAGGGAGTACCTGGAGAACGTCAAGCGTCTCTCAAGGTACCCAGCATCCCTCAGCAGATGGTGCCTCATTGGTCTTAGGACAGCAGAAATCAGAGAATCCCAGGATAATTTCGGTTGGGAAAGGCCTCTGAGATCATCAAGGCCAACCTTTGAAGGAACACCACGTTGTGAACCGCTAAATGCCATGTCCAGTCCTTCCTGGAGCACCTGTGGCAAGAAAAGTCTCAGCAATTCCCAGGAAGGGCTGGGCCCGTTGGGTAAATCCTGCCTGCTGCTGCTGTGGGATATGTTGGGATGGTGCCTGGAACCCTGAGCCATGGAAAACCCATCCTCGGTGGCCCAGTCATGTCTTGCATCCAAAGGGGAGCGCTCAGCCCTCTCTTTGGAGCTCATTTGCATTCCAGAGGCAGCTCCATCATTCAGGGCAGGAAGAAAAAGCCACTCAGCCCTTTTTAATAAGCTGGTGAGCCCGAGGAGTGCCCACCTTTGATTTCCTGCAGGGCTGGCAGCAGGGCTGGGGAGGGCAGCGCGATTCCGACAGCGCCTGCCCCGGGCGCACAAAGCCGGGCAGGAATTCCCTGGCTCCTGCCCTGGGCTCGCTGCAGCTCCTGGCCAGAGCTGAGCTGCATCTGCCTCTCCCAGGCAATCCCCGAGGGGGGACATCCAGACACTGTCACCTCAGCACAAGGAGGGATCCGTGTCTTAATCCACCTTTTCGCTGAGGGGAAGCCTGGCTGCTCCCTCCTGATATTGTCCAACTCCCTCAGTCTGCTCCCGTTACAAGACCCACACAAAAGAACATTTTCTTCTCTTCTTTCTTCCAGAAATGGGAAGACTTGAATGCTTTTTTTTCTAATTGTTTTGATTTGTGTTTCTCCTTTCTCCTGGGTCTTCTTTTGACTGACTGGGATTTTTCATGGCTGTATCAGGGAGCTGGACATTCCCCTTTGTTTCAGAAGCACTGGGTGATGGATCACATTTTAATTGGCGTTGAGGTTTCCAGAAAAAGGGAGCACCACAGGAAGTTATTAGAATAACAACACTCTGCATCTGCACAGGAATTAAAACTGCAAATGGACGGGGCATATTAATTGCTACCAAATGCTTTGGTTTTCTCCTGCCTCCCAAAGCCCAGCTCAACAAAAGCTTGGGTTGGGGGTTTATTTTTAACGTCTATTTTCTTGTCTTTCCCTTCCAGCAAAAGTGTAAGTGATGAAATTTGTAGGATTTCAGCCTTCTGGAGAAAATTCTCTCTGCAGAGAGTTTCAAAGCCTTTGCAAAGGAGATAAACACATTTGTTTTGACAGGGAGGACACTGATGGCTGCAGACAGACCCAGCCTGGCCAAGGCTCATTCCCACAGCACGAATCCGAGCGTGGGCTCTGCTGGCTCCTGCCAAAGCCGCTCAGAACATTTTGCCTTCCCTTTTTTATTTTTCCCCTAAGAAATTATCGATGTCACCGAGCTGCATCTCTCATTACAGAAGTAACAGATTGTGAGTGGTTTTTCTTTCGCTTGCTGGGTTTTTTTCGTTAGTTGTAAATGAAAGGAGGAAAAGCAGTAGGAAAAAAAAGCAAATTTAACTCACAGATACCCAAAACTCTTTCAGCCAATTGAAACCCAGTTTTTTGTCTCAAGAAAGGAGAAGTTGGAAATGTTTTGGGCTTCAGTGAGTGCTGCAGTGCCTTCTTTTCTTTTTATCTTTGATTTATTCCAACATGTTACTTCACTCTGTTCCTGAATTACTCCAGGAATTTTCCCTTTTCCTACATCTTAAAGGCAATTCCCAATCCTCAATAAGTGCAAAAGGACATACCTGGAACTGATGGATTTCTGGCATCTCTTGTTGATAATTGGACTTGATATTAGAGGTCTTTTCCAACTTTAATTAGTGTGTGATTTAATGAGTTTATTATAATACACAGAGCAGGTCTCCATGGATGGGAATTGTTTATGGGCAGTGTATCAAATCCATGGAAAATCCATGATGTGTTTGTCACATCACTAAAACAAAGGCAGAATTTAAAGGGAAAATAAGGATGGAATTTAAACCAATTTAATGAAATTATTCTGCATTTGCACTAGCACAACACAGATATTGGTGGCTGTTAGAGTTTAGGTGACAATCACATAAAGCCTCATCCTTTGGAGTTAATATTTTCCCAAGAGAACAAAATTCTTGGATGTCTCCTTGCTCTTGGTGATGCTTCACCACCAAAGCTGAACCAGGGGTGGTCCAGAAGGAGAATTCTTATCAAATTGACTTTGTTTTTTGCTGACACCAACTTGCTGTGCAATCTGCTCTTTCTTTTCCACCCTGAAAAGTAGGAAATCCTGAAAATGCCCCACTTCGGGAAGGACTCAGGTTGTTCTGTGATCTGCAGAAATTCCAGCTCTCAGCAGCTGAGACCCAGCAGTTTCCTCAGCTCTTCATGTGCATTTCATGGATCCAAATACTGGCTCGTTTTTCTCCCCAGAGAGAAGATCTGCACACTCCAAGGGTATTTGACATTGGGACGGGGCCATGGGACAGATCCCGAGAGGATGTAAAATGCCTTGGGAAAAGGCACATCCCTGCCATCAAAACGTTGGGATTTTGGTCTTCCTTGGAAGGACGTTCATCTCCTGGGATCTCTTTAGCTTCCTCACTCTACTGAACAGAAACAGCTCCTTCTACACAACATCAGCTTCAAATAACTTCTGATTGTCTCCTGTAGAAGAACAGGGGGGAAAGGGGAAGAGAAAGGGAAAGGGAAAGAAGGGAAAGGGAAAGGGAAAGGGAAAGGGAAAGGGAAAGGGAAAGGGAAAGGGAAAGGGAAAGGGAAAGGGAAAGGGAAAGGGAAAGGGAAAGGGAAAGGGAAAGGGAAAGGGAAAGGGAAAGGAAAAGGAAAAGGGAAAGGGAAAGGAAAAGGAAAAGGAAAAGGAAAAGGAAAAGGAAAAGGAAAAGGAAAAGGAAAAGGAAAAGGAAGAAAAGGAGAAGGAGAAGGAGAAGGAGAAGGAGAAGGAGAAGGAGAAGGAGAAGGAGAAGGAGAAGGAGAAGGAGAAGGAGAAGGAGAAGGAGAAGGAGAAGGAGAAGGAGAAGGAGAAGGAGAAGGAGAAGGTTTATCTCAGGCTGTAGTTTCAGGGCAGCTCTTGAAAGGTGTAAAAGCCTCCATTGGTCTCCTCAGCCGTTGGCCTCACTCCCAGCTGGGCTTGGCTGGAAATCCCCCAGCGCACAGGTGGGATTTTAGGGAAATAAACAGCCCCATGGGGATGTCAAGTGCTTGTTGAGAAATCCAAGCCCAGGCTCCTCCGTGTCCTGGTCTTCCACTCCCATCCTGCACATCTGGGACTCTGGCATCCATCCTGGAGGAAGGACACGCAGCTGAAACACAGAGAGCCAGGCCAAGGAGGCAGGCAAGGAAAATTCCTCCTGCATGGGATGCAGATGGAGGCTGTGCAGAGAGAAGGAAAGCCAAGAACTGCAACTCTTCAAGCTCAAGGAGACATTACAAAAATCGTGTTCACTCCCTGGTGGTGTCACTCCTGCCACGCTTCCAGGGACGGCCCCTGGCTTTTCAGGCCAAAGAGGTTCCTAAGTGCCCTGTGTTGTGATTTTATCAGCAGCACGTGTAACTGACGGTTCTGCTGTTTAAAACTGTCTGATGTCTGAAATTCCACCTGTGTGTGGGTAATGTTTATGTGAGTAACGTGTGTGTGAGCCGCTAGTGAGATCTGCAGGGTACAAACGAGTCCCAGGTCCCTGGTGACATCACAAGATGCTCTTTCTGTGCTTTATTTTGGCAATATTGATTATTCTCTGTTGTCACTGCAGAACTTCAGGCAGACCTGGCACACACCAAGCATTGTTCCACTCTCTCTCTCTTCCCAGAAATCCGAGGGTTTCCTCAAGCTTGGCTCTCCAGCGTCATTCTTATCCTTCCTGAGGCGGTGGAACAGCCAGCAGGGAACACCAATCCCAGATCTTCCAAACGGCAAAGGATGAGGTGCAAATTTAGCCCTAAATGACGTGGGCATGAAGGGAGCAGGAGGAAAAGGGATGGAGGAGCTTTGGGATGCTCCAGCAGGGAAGTTCCCAGGTAAGCTGGAAACCCACGAACCCGGGGAGATGCCAAGCTCATTAGCATATTTAGAGCCACGGGATAATCAGGAAAGGAAAACAAAACCGGGAATGTGGCCATTGAAAGCATTTTGTGGTGCAGTGGCCCAGCGCCAGCGCCCCCCCCCCACCAGCCCTGCCTCAGAACTACAAAGCCGTGGCAGGGAAAAACCAACACCACTCCCGAAAAACCAACCCCACAAAAGCCCCCCTGGCAACAATGGTCTGTCAGGCGTGATTTACTGGGGCTGCAGCCCCCGGGCAAGCTTCAGTGAGCAATCTCAATCCTCGGGGTTCCCACACTGGGCCGCTGCCCTGCGCCTCCCCGCACACAAAGGCACGAGGAGCGGGGCAGTAAATGAAGCTGCGGCCTTTGTGTCATTGTGCGGGGGCCTGGCTGCAGGGGAGGCAGGAGAAATGAAGTGTGAAATGTGATATGAAATCAATTTCTACTCTTGGGGAGGGAGGGGTGGATTTTGTCACGGCCTCAGGGATACCCAGGAATAGATTCTTCATCCGTTTGCTGAGGTGTTTAAAGAAAAGCCCACTTTTCCTCCTGACTTTGCCCATTCCCACCTTTTTTTTTTTTTTTTTAATTAAAGATATTTATAAATGTGAGGAACTGGCATCCCTCTTGATCCACCTCACAAAACAGTAACAGCCCATCCTCTGTGGAATCACAGCCCCCAGTGGAATATTTGTGGGTTAGGGGTGGCCTCCTCTTTGCTGTGCCCCAATCTGAGTTCCTTGCACACTGTCTGCCCATGTCACCACCCCGCTGCTCCAGATGGTCCCTCCAGGAATATCAGAGAGGATTTTGGTGGAGAAACAAACACTGCCCCCCATGCAGCGTGTCCTCACTTCCAATAAATGTGTGCAGCTCCGTGGGTGTCAGCAGGGAGCAGGAACTCCTCCGTGCCTGGAGATGCGGCCTCCAAGTGTGGCTGTTTTCTTTTCCTTCCCTGGATTTTTTTATTCAAGCTGCTCCTGATGGGGAGTGTGGGATTTCTGCAGTAATGTGAAAAAGATAAAGAACAGGAAATCAAACATGATGCTTTGGACGTGGTGGGGAATAAGAAGAGCAGCATTTATGTGATGAGATATCCCAGGAATAAACTGCCAAATGACATCATAAATTAGATAATCCCAAACAATTGCCTCCCCAGCATCTCCCACATCCCCTCCTCCTGGGGCTTGCAGCAATCATCCTCCCTGCTCCATGGATTCCAGCAGCTGGATGGCTTAAAATCAACTTGCTACTATAAGAATTCTCTCTTTTCTCCTGGAAATGTCAGAATTCCCTGCTCCTTTCTCCCCCCCCAGGTTCTCTTGAGCTGTTCACTAGTCCAGGCTCATTCCTGCATCACTGTCAGCCTGAGTGTTGCCCCTTCAGCCCGAGCCAGGGCAGGGGCAGCCACGTCTCCCCTGTTTGTCTGCCTCTCCCCACCCCGGTTTTCTCGGCACATTTTTGTGCTGAGCCCGGTGTCACTGCTCAGTAAACAGCGGGGGATGATCCTCTCCAGAAGGTGCTGCCTTCCATCAGGGATTCCCACCTTTCCTGGGGAGGGGAATGTGGAGGAACCCTTCTGGCAGCCACACCTGGCCCAGGCTCTGCCACTCGGAAATAGGGAGCAGCTTTTAGGGTGATTGAGGGTGGTTTGGGGCCTCTGTATTGGTGACACCACAGAGCAGCCCCAGCACCTTCAGGGTGGGCTCTGCCACCAGGAAAGCTCTTCCCATAAATCCAGCCTGTGCTACCCCTGCCTGGCTCTCATGGCAGAGGCACTGAAGGCTCAAACACCTTTCCTTTTCCATGGCAGAGGCTGCCAGGAGGGATCTGGCCATGGAGCTTTGCTCCAGGTGAATCCCAATGTGCCAGAGTTCAGAAGATTCTTCCCTGACGTGTTCAGCATCCTAGCCCAGAGGGGCGGAAGATGCTGCAGCACGACTGTTAAATGTCAGCTGTAACACCCCTTAATCCACTTAGGATGCTCTGTTTGGTTTGAGAACTGTAAGAAAAGCCATAAATGCACCTCCATAAGCTTCACACCGGCTCAATTATTTTTGCCTTGTAGGACTTTGATTTATGTTCCCTCAATTACTGTTAAACACGGCGACATCATTCAGCAATAAAATCCACCAACATAACTCGACAACAAATTTCTTCTGCCCCTTCCTGCCACCTGCTGATGGCAGCACAGAGGTGCCCACGATAGGTGGGGCTGCAATTCCTGCCGGGAATTCTCCCGGGTGTTGGATTGCTGCTGCAAACCAGCCCGGCCTGATGAAGGCAGTTGTTCCTGTGCTCAGCACATTGGTCACTCCCTCTCCAGATGGAACAGATTAGCCGAGCCCTGAAATGTTGTTAAATAAAATACGCAAAAAGAAAATACAATTATTGCTAAAGTGAAAACATACCGCATGGGATTATTAAAAGACCAAGATGTTTTACATTTTAAGGATGTTCTGCAGGGGTTTTTTTTCAGCCTTCATGCACCAAAAGCTTGCAGGGGTAGTGTTAAACTTTTCCATGTGATCGCAGGGAGCTCTCCCAGTGCACGGCTCTGCCAGGGATGGGGTCGCCCTCTGTCCCTGGCCGAGTGCTCAGGGCTGTGGGGTGGGAATTGCAGGGGCCCAAATCCGTGTTTCCTGCTCCTGCACTGAGCACCAGGCACGCTCAGGAGCAGGGGCTTGGCAGAGTTTGTAAAGGGCAAATTTCTTGTGCTGCTTCTCCCCCATGCCCAGGTGGAGTGGAAATCTTTGGCCAGGAGAATTCGCTGCTGTCAGAGGAGCTCCCTGAATGTCATTTTTCCCCAGATCCCACCTCTGACTGTCATTTCCCCCCAGATCCCATCTGAACACAACTGTGCTCAAAGGCCTCCAAAACTCTTCAAGTTTGTGTGCTGTGATAAGCTCAGTCTAACAACCATTGTTGGTTTTAGTGCCACAGACTCGCAGGATGGCTTGGGTTGGAAGGGACCTTAAAGACTATCTTGTCCCATCCCCACGGGCAGGGACACCTCCCACTATCCCAGGTTGCTCCAAGCCCTGTCCAAGCTGGCCTTGGACACTGCCAGGGATCCAGGGGCAGCCACAGCTTCTCTTTAATAAATCCTGGCAAAGATAATTTTGAAAGGATTCTGCAAACCTTGGTCTATCGAGGATCAGTCTGGGCTGGAGTTGTTTACTGATTACAGGGATATACAGGAGCTGGAAGGTGCAGATGGATAACGTGAGGCCTGCAGTGATTTTGGCTACAGAAAACACAGCTGAGTTTAAAATAACCTGGGTGAGTCCTCAGCTCAGAGAATTCGGCAGCACTGCCTTGATGAGTTTATTTGAGCACGTGTTTAATGTCTTTTTGGATCTGGCTGCAAGGCCAAGCCTTGCAGACATTTTCAGGTGTGTGGTGATAATAAATCACTTTTTAAATGGCCTTAGAAGGGGAGTTTTGAGCGAAGCTGCATCAGTTAATGTCCCAGGTCTCTCCTGAGCATCACTCCACCTCCTTAAAGTCCCTCCATCTAAATCACCTAGTTCATGATGGATGAAAAATAAATTCAGCTCCTTGAAACCGTTCTCTCCCATTTGGTTTTGAATGACTGGGGCCATCCTGGTGACTGGTGGCTGATGACAGGACTTGTCCCCAGAAGCCCAGCCTGGCTTTTCACCGGGCTGTCACTCACCAAGGACATTTCCACTGGAAATGAGTCCCTGTGGGAAGGGGTTTGGGGGGGATGCTCAACCACATCTGCACTGCAGAGCACAGCTGGTTAGGCAGGGCTGGCCCCTCCTTAATGGCTCATTAATTAGGGAGCAGTTATTAGACAGCAACCTGGAAACGCAAAGCTGGAAATAAAAAATCCCCACTTTAATCAGATTTTGTTGCAGCCACATGGAAAATTCCACCCCCAAAGAATTTGGTAGAGCCCCCCCCAAAAGCCTGCTCTAGTTAAGGTGTTTTGTCAGCAGGAGAGTGGCAATTTCTGCCACAAAAAACTCCTGAAATTATGCAAATGCCTTTAAAATAGAACACAAAACAGAGCCCGGCTGATTTTTACAAGGTCCCTTCAAAAGAACCATGAATTTTTAGTAGAATTCTGGTGATTCCAGGGTGTTTTTCCACATCGTGGTACCTTGAGAATGCATAACGGTGCAGGTGTGGGTGTGTGAGAGTACAAAAACATAAATATTTGTTTAAAATGTCGGTATTTTCTGTTCTAAGAGAAAAAGTGCAAGGCTGTGGTATGTCCAAAATGCTGCTTTTTTAGCATGCAGGAATATTTCTCTGGTGGAAAACTTTGCAGAAAACCAAATATTAGGGGAAGGATTGTGGAATGTGTTTGCCATGGCAAAGGTAAAATCAGCAATGGGGGACTGCTGAGCGCTGCTCTGCATTTTAAAAATGTTTGCAGATTCATGGAAAAGTGGGAATGCAGCAGAAGGAAAGGGAGCTGCTGCTGATGACAACTTTCTTTCCTTTAAAAAACAACTGGCTTGTGGCAGCCTGGAGTTGAAGGGGTGGACTAAGAGGAGTTTTGTGTCGTAATATCGTAACTCGAGTGGGAAATCTGCTCCAGGCTGGGCCAGGATCTTCATCCCCATGGGGAGGCAGCACAGTCCTGCTGGGGAGCTCTCAGGGGTGCTGGTGGCACAAAGGGACACCAATTTAAATCAGCTTTTCCACTGCCAGTCCTTCACCTTTTTACTCCATCCCCATCACATCCCTCACAATCAGATCTCACTGAGTATTTCCAAACGCTGGTTTCAGGGCATTCCTAAATTCCTGAGGGACCAAGTTGATGTCTCAATGCATTTTTATTGTTAATTAAGTGTCTTTCCACCAGATCCTCTCTGAACCCCACACCTAAACCCCAAACCCCCTCATCCATGCAGCGACTCCAGCCCAGAACTGAGGGCTGGCAAACTGGGGAATGCAGTTTCATCTTGGATTTAAACCTGATTTAAACCTGAGCTCTGCCACAGCCCCCCCAGGTGATTTTATCAAGTCACTTAATCCATCAGGATCTCAACTTCCCCAACCAGAATTCAGGAAGAAAAGCGTTTTCCTCCATCCCATGAAGTGTTTTGCAAAGAGGCCTCTGTGATGTACTTAGGGATTTCCTCTGTGGAAGCTGAAACACCTCAAATCCTGTCAGAACCCCTCCAAACGTTCCAGCCCAATAAAGTTCAAATGGGGAATAACACATTTGTTAAAAGAGGCACAACTTTATGCCGAGAGGATGACATGGCCAAGAGACCATACATCCCTCCAAAAAAAAAAAAAATTAAAAAAACGAGGACAAGATTATCCAGCCAATGTAAACTGGAGTGGCGTGGTCGGGGTTTTTAAGATTTTTAGAGACACTTGGAATGAAAGAGGGAAAAATCCCACAGCCAAGTCTCGGGCACCGCACAGCCTGTGTACACTGCAGGAGGAAACCTGGGTTATGAGCAAATATTTTAGTACAAATCAAATGCCTTCCAGGGATAAGCAGCTGGGAAGGCGGGAAGAAATTAATATTGGGAGCTTTAGAACTTCCCAGAACTATTCCCTCCCTCCTTGATTGAGGGAATTAACTTTTATTTTATTAACTTTTTAATGCCCTTCTCCCATCCAGAGTGCTCGGAATGGCTTCTCCCCTCCTCCAAAAGAGCTGCCCCGGGGATGTTGCTCTTCTCAGGCTTTAAGTAGCAGCTGGCTGTGATTAAGTGGATTGGGAGGATCAGTGCTTGATTAACTTTGTGCTGCTCCTGCTTTGCTCAGGTTCCTGCAGGAGAATTAATCCCTGGGTTCAGGAGAATGTTGGGCTCTAATGGATACCAGACCCTGGGAGCCCACCCAGTGCCAGAGCCTGGTTTGGACACATTCAGGCTTCATTCTCCTGTCCTGCAGAGGTGAAACTCCTGTGGGCTTGGAGCGGAGCTTTGCTAGGCTGGGCTTTAGTGTAGGTGTTCATAAACTCACCAAGTTTCCACCCAGCTCCATGTCTTGGTCTGTTACTCTGTTATTGTATTTTCCAGTGCTGTAGAGAATCATGGAATGGTTTGGGCTGGGAGGGACCCTAAAGCCCATCCAGTCCCACCCCTGCCATGGGCAGGGACACCTTCCACTGTCCCAGACTGCTCCAAGCTGGCTTTGGGCACTGCCAGGGATCCAGGGGCACCCACAGCTTCTCTGGGAACCTGTGCCAGGGCCTCCCCACCCTCCCAGGGAACAGTTTCTCCCCAATATCCCATCTAAAACTCCTCTCCTTCACCTTAAGGCCACCGCAGGTGTCTGGGTAGGCAAAGTGTTCTTAACCTGAATAAATTCTGGGTAACACCAGCAGAACTGAAGGCTGTAAATGATGTTTATTTTGCATCATAAGCCAAAAAACAAATACTGGCAAAGATCATTTTGAAAGGAATCTGCAAACCTTGATCTACCGAGGATCACTTTGGGCTGGAGTTGTTTACTGATTACAGGGATATCACAGGGATTTCACACAGAAAATCAGATTTTCTAAATTGAAAGTACAGCAGTGATTGAACGAAACCCCAAAACCTCAATCTCTGTAATGGTAACGTAAGAAACACCAGGCTCTGAGTGTATAAAATGTTCTTTTATTACCCCAAATAGGTGGACACGTTTTCCTGGAGGGAGATCTCTGAGCAGAGCTCCTTGTCCAAGCCCTTGGAAAGCAAGGGATGTCCTTTCAGCAGGGACAGTCATGCAGGGGACTTGATTTTCTGCAAAGACAGGAGAATTTATTCATCCTTTGCAAAAAGTGACACTGGCTGGCCAAAACCTCACTCTGAGTGTCCCCAGGTGACCAAGCCTAAGCCAGGTTTTATAATGTCCTTTTTCTTTTTCAACATGAGCCCCAGAAAGGGGCAGGGAAAGTGAGATGAGCACAAAGTAAATCCAAATTCTTCTATTAATGTGCATCATGAAGTGATCAAATGTAGCTCTAACAATGCTGTCATTTCCCACTGTAGAGAAATCCTACAACAACCCTAAATCCATAATTGAGCTGAGGAAGCTGCTCTCCCAAGGAGCTTCTGGTTCATTAAAACTGTAATGTAAAAATAGTAAGAATTAAAAAAAGACATAAAAATCAAGAGAGTGCAAATGGGAGCTTGGCTGTGCTTCTGCACTAAATTCTGCCTTGATGGAAACGAATAAAGCTCAAGCGAAGTCCACAGGCATCTCCTAATTATATCACAAGGTTTTATTCCACTTAAGTTTTCATGAAAGACTCCTGATTTCTTTTTATTATTCTCCATGGGAGTATAACATATTGGTTAACCAGGAGAAAGGAAGCCAAAAAAAAAGCCAAGATGAAACTCTTGATCGCCGTGTTCGTCGGGATAGATCAATTGTGGGGTTTCAACCGGGTATGGAAATTCCCTGCTTGCAATATGGCTAAAAAGAAAGAGCATGGATGATTTAACAATTTACATAACCTGAGAGACTCAGCTGCAAATTGAATGAATGGGGCTCTTTGTTTTCTCTAAACTGGAATAAAAAGAGGGGGAGAACAAAAAAAAAAAAAAAAAAAAAAAGATCTTATATAATTGTCTCTGTGACTGGCATGATAGGAAGTTTTCTGGCTATTGGTGGAATTAAGAGTGGGAATTATGAGAAAACACAAAGCAATCAGGAGGCAGTTGAGCAATTGTACAGAGGCACTAATAGAGAGTGACAGAGGCAGGCCTGCTCAGGGCCGGGCCTGCCTTTGCGCCATTGTCCTGAGCAGATCTGGGTCCCTCTCGGGGCGCTCGGCCCCTGGGTGACCACAGCCCCTCCAGGCCATCCCTGCGGAGCTCAGCTCCCGGCATGCTGGGGATCCTGAGGCGTGGCATCCTCTGGGAGTGTCCCAGCTTGGAGCAGCCTGGCCTGGTGGGAGGTGTCCCTGCCATGGCACTGCCTGCTCTTTGGGGTGCCTTCCCACCCAAAGCACTCCAGCATTTACAGAGGGCACATTTTCCCGCAGGATTTTGGGGGCTCGGTGTCCTCCCACTGCCAGAGCACAAATTCCTTTCCTGGGGCAGCCCAGGGGTTGAATTATTTGTCCTGGGGAAGCGTCACCACCTCAGTTATTCCATTTCCACCACGGCCCCTCCGGCCTGGCCACCACACACCTCCAAAACCAGAAATAATTTCACTCTCTCTCACGTGGGCTCCTCTGTTAAACGTGGATCCCTCCAACAAATCCAGGGAAATCCTGAGCTGTTTTAGCCACCCCTGGCCCCCAAACCTTCCCCCTGTGAGGATGCCACGGGGCAGCTGCTCTCCCTGCCTGTCTTTCATGTTTAAGGCCTGTTAATCCAGCACGTTTGCAGCAGGCTGGAAAGGCCCACTCAAATAAACAGCTGGGAATGGGGATGGGGATGGGGATGGGAATGGGAATGGGGAGGGAAAAACCTCTGGCAAACATCTGGCAGCAGAGCTGGTGGCATATGGGGCGTATCTCCTCCCTGAACTGGTGCAAGAGGGAAAAACAAACTTCACCCCTTGGACTGGAACCAGCAGATGAAAACAAATTAACCTTTTTTTTCTAATTATTTTTTCTGTGTGTGTTGTGTACTTGAGCCCAATGTCTGTTGGAATGTCCTGCTTTAAAGCTTCGGCTTAGAAATTCCTCAGTTTGCCCCCTCCCCTCGGAGCAGAACCAGTGCAAGTCAACAAATTCTCCCTCATCAATCATGGCCAGGATTCTTTTTCCTTCTTTCTCCTGCCCCAATCTTTGCATCTGCATTTTATTTCCACATCAGGAATTCAAATTATCAAATTGTGGCCTCTAATGTGCTTGTTAATTTTCTTCTTCTTTTTTTTTCCCAAATTTTTATCCTTCAACAAAAAAAAAAATTCCTTAAAGGCTTGTGGAATAATGACCCTGGGTGGGCATCGTTTTTTTCAGAGCAGATCCTGACCATAAAACCTTCATCAAGATGATGATGGGAGCTCAATTTTCTTATTAAACTCCAGAGATTTCACACAGAAAATCAGATTTTCTAAAATGAAAGTACAACAGTGATTGAATGAAACCCCAAAACTTTGACCACTGAAATTGTAATGTCAGAAACACCAGGCTGTGAGTGTATAAAATGTAAAAAAGAATTAAAACCTTCTATATCCAGCACTTAAACCTACACAGGCCCATGAATTCTGGTCTATTTTATTTCTTATTCACCAAAATTTGATACAGCAACAGTGGTTTTTTACCCACAGTCTGCTCCCAAAAATAATCAAGTATTTCGAGGGCTTCTTTTAGGGTACATTTTTTTCTCATAAAAAATAATAAATGTCAATATCTGAACCACATTTTGGTATTTTATTCGATCTGGGGTCTGCCAACTCAAACAATGATTTGTGTCTTTATAGGAAGGCACTTCACCATTTTCAAATAAATATTTAAATGCTACTTCACAGGAAAAAATATTCCTGTGGTTAGGTGAGATATGCTGGAAAAATCAAGGCTGGTCCTCAAAGGGCTCGTGTTGTTACACTTTCCTGTTCTTAATTTGCTTAATCCTTCCTCAAACTGAAAAATTCAGATCAGAGCAAGAGAGAAGGTGTTTTAAAAGGAGCTTTGGTACTCACAGCAGATTTCTTAATGAGTTTTATTTTAGCAGTTTGCTGCAAAAACAGATGGGTATGAAACAAGAGCTTTAATCTTTATCATTTATCTTTGTTATTCATAAATTCTGTGTCTGCCAGGCAAAGCCTCTCCATCAAAACTGGAATAAGGAACAGATCTGAAAGGGATAAACTGATGGGTTTTATGTGTGTTTGTAATCAAATAGGTGTCACTTGAGTATTAAATTCCCAGTTTTCCACTAAAAACCCAGGGAAAAATGATGGAAGGGATGATGATGATGAACACCCTGACACAAATTTGTGCTGTCACAGGGAACATCAGCACCTTCTACTTAAGGAACTCTCAGAAAAAGGCTGGGTAGGAAAAAACAGCAGAAAAAGATAAGTATTTGCACCCCATGAGCTGCTCGGTGGAGAGAGAAGTGAATCCTGGCTTTCTGCCTGCCAAAAAATAAGCTTATATGGGACAAATCCTCTAAAATTTCCCTTTTCCAGGCAGTTTTTCAAGTCCTGTCAGACCTGGTCCTGCTTAAACTGGTAGAGAAACTCATCAGCTGCAGAGCCCTGATGGGGTTCAGGTCCAGCCTGGTCTCCCACCCAGGAAATCCCTCTGAAGCCGTGGAAAAACTGGGATCAAGATCATGGAGGGCTGAAGGAAAATTTCCCTTTTTCAGGCAGTGTCTTTTGCTCTTGATGCTGGAACCTCCCAGCACCTGAGCCTCGCCCCTCCTCTCCTAATGAGCCCCTCGTGCTTCCCAAATCCTGAAAACCCCTGAAATTCCCATCCTGATGCCCCCTTACTCCACATCCTGATAACCCCTTATCTCCTCCAGGAGAATGGGCTTGCCCTGAGCAGGATTTGGCTCCTTTGAAGCAGCCAAATATCAGCTTTCAGAACTGCATCCCCTGCACTGCAGGGCTGGGAAAGAATAATCCAAATCTTTCTTTGGGATGAAAAAATCTCCTTTTTTTCCCCCAGGCACTGAGGCAAGTGTGAGGTAGCAAATCACACATTACTCTATTTCCAAATGAGATCCCTTTGGTCCACCTTTAATACCATTTTCCCCCTCCCCATGAATTAAATATCCGTTCTTTTACCACCCAGTTTATTTGATCATCCAGGAAGATAAATGGCTTCTGCTGGAATATTAAACAAAGGGAAAATTAAAGTACTGGGAAGGGTAAACAATGGAGTAAAGCACAATTTCCTTTCTGCTGCGTGGAGAAGTCTGCCTTTCTTGCTAAATACCAGCACACAGGCTCGAATTCTGGCCCTGGGCACACATGGAGCTTTTCTCCTTCAAATCAATGGGGTTTGTATCTGTCTGGGTGAATTTTGAATCAAATGGGAGCCAAGGAAGGGTTTTCTAGATAAGATCCACCCCAAAAAATAAAATTTATCATGAAGTTTAGCACGAGGAGTTTTTAAAATCACGGCTTTGGTTCTGTTTCTTGCTTGCTCAGCGTTGTTTGAAGCAAAGATAAAGTGAAAAATGTTATTTTAGTTGGGTTTTGGGCCCAGCCTGGTGGGACAGCACCAAGAACTGGCTCATCCCCCTGGACCACCAGTCCTTCCACCCCCAGGGATGGATCCTGGGAAGAGCTGGAAGGGCTCAGCTGGAAGCTGAGGAGCACCAGCTCACTTTCTGAGAGCTGGTTGAGGTCAGATTCCTCCCAAAACACCCAGAAGAGAAGCAATTGCCTTCCCTGAGTCACTTCTCCCTCCAAAGGGTGCCACACTCCAGCAGGGACATCAGCTCCACCCCAGCCCAGGATGAAAATTCCCAGGTGAAAATAGGAACAAATATCCAGGACTGACAAATTCCCTCTGCCCTAATTCCTCCTGACTGCTGGGTGCTCTTTCCTTTCAGCTGCTCTTCAATTTAGAATTTCAGAAAGGAGTTTCTTACAGTATTCCAGGAGCTCAGCCTTAGAACTCTGAAATAATTTCGTTTGGCCCATGACTGATGGGAAGGGAGGACTCATTTCTTACAGGATTGCCTCTATTCCATAGGAAATATCTGAGAATCACAGGGATTTTTCTCATTTTTGCAGTTACAGCCCGGATTCCGTGTTGAGGCTGATTGATCACCACAGAAATGGTTCTGATGGGAATCTGACAAACAGCAGCGGATCAGGGTTTGATCCATGGATATTGATTCTCCTCAGAGTTTTGCTGTGATTAGTTTTTTTTTCAGCAAAGCCACCCATGGATCAAAAAACTCTCCCCTGTGTAGCCGAGGCATTTCTCGGTTTATTATTGCTGGATTATTCCCGGAATCCAGCGTGGATTTTCAGGCAGACTAAACACGATGTGGGGTGGAAATGGGAACGTGAAGGACTGGGAGAGGGGCAGCAGGAGAGCTCTGGGAGTTCCAGCAAGGCAACAAAACCCCGGGGGCTCTGTGGCTGCTCCAGGTGAGGCTGAGATCTCTTTTCGAGATGCAGAAGCCAAAGCTGGGGGTTCTCCGGAGCTGCCCTGGCTGTGACCTCCCTCCCACCCAGGGCATCTCCAGGGTGCAGGAATTCAGATTCCAGGCTCACTGAGGCCTGACCTGCCCCTGACAGAGATGGATGCCCAGCTCTGCTAATGGGCTGTGGCAGCTCCATGCTGGGATTGATCCCGACCTGGGATGAGCCAGCTCATTCCCACTCAGCCCCTGCTTCCCCCTGGGAATCCTGGAACATCCAGCACCCTCCTGAGCTCCCTGTTGTCCTCCTCAGGACTAAACCCCACAGTCACGACCATCAGGAAGGTTTGCAGTGGTTTTGCAGATGTTGATCTTCAGCTTTGTGTGCTTGAAGGCAGAATCTGCAGCTCGTTTTATGATCCACAGTTAGGTACAGAGGGGAAAATGCAAACCTAATTAGTGCAGACATAACTTTATTTAGGATCAAAGTAAGGGTGGGTGGGAAAAAGCTGATGCTGGTGTGGTTTTGGGAGAATTTATTCGCCACAACAAGCTGTGAGTGGCTCTCAGTCTCCAATTTTTGCAGCATTCAGAGAGTTTTTAGGCACGTCCTGAACAAGTCTGAAATGAGAAGCACCAGCTCGGTCAGCCTTTGTGCTGAGCACTTCCTTGCCCTGTGTTCCCCTCTCACTCCATCCAGCCCTCTGACCCTTCATCCTTCTGCCAAGGAAGGAGAATTGCCCCAATCCTGGCTGATTCCCACGACTTTGCAGCTTAGTGAGCACCCCCAGCACTCCTTCCCCAAGCGCTTCCCTCCCTCGTTGGGTTAAAGGGATCTTTGAGCAGCCCCTGAACCTTTGGAAGGGCTCCTGCTGCAGACACAGAAACGTGCACAGCTTCCAGAGAAGCCTTTCACCTTCTCCTTGGGATGCTGGGAATGGGGACGAGTGGTCCAGCCTGACCTTCCCACTTTGGAAAACACTCAGGACCCACCTCCTGTGGTCCAGGGTTGCAGCAGAACCCCTGGGAAGTGTTGGGAGCCACATCCCGGGTTCATCCTTAGAGCTGCACTTGAGGAAGAAACAGATTCCTCAAAAAATCAAATTAAAATCCTGAAAGGAAACATTTTCTTGGACAATTGGCAGGAACGTTTGGCACCCTCTTTTTGGATTGCTGTGTGCAATTTCAGTCCCTGCAGGACACAGGGCTAATTTAACGAGGCATGAATTTAAATATCTTAAGAGCTCAACAAAACAGGGAGAGAATCAGAGAGGTGAAAAGTCAGTGCCCCTCCTTGTCCCGCTGTCTTCTTTTTGTTGGCTGCTGGGCTGGGAGACACAAAATCAACTGGAGCAACACAACCTGTCTGAGTTTTATTCAAATCAGCCAATTAAAACATCAAGCTGAAATGTCAACGAACGTGTTCTGGCCACTCAGGAATTAAAGCAGGAAAGCATCTGTCTGTCCTCACCACAAAGCAGGGAAGATTTTTAATTCCACTTCTGCAGAAGCTCTGACAGGAGATTGCAGCCATGAAAAACACGCTCTGCAGCGGGCCCTGCCTGGCTGCCTGTCAGCAGCTGCTGCTCTGATGCCAAATTAGAGCCAGTTCAACACCTTTTGCCTTTTTTACTCCCAGGAACTCTTTACCAGGCAGGGTTCCGGGTGCACCACCCACCTCTGACGCTGCCACAACTTATCCAGCAGCTCGTTTTTACCTCCCTTTACTCCCCAAATGCTGATTTGAGCTGGTCCCTTTAGTCATGAGAACACGCAGCTTGAAGTTCCTCCAGCTCTACATTTTCTCCAATATAAAATCCAGAGGATTTAAGGCCGAATTTAAAGATCTCCTCTATTTGAGAGGATATTGAGGTGACCATCATGTCACCAGCCCCACTCCTCCTGGAGTTCCCTCTTTGTGTCGTGGCACTCGGGGCTCTGCTCTGGGTGACAGGGGGATGATCTCAGAGCTCTTTTCCAGCTCAAAGGATTCCATGAGAGGAACTTGAGGCTGATAACTCCAAACATTGCAAGAATTCAATACCTACCCAGGCTACCCTGGCAACCTCTGGGCTGCAGACAGAAACTGGTCTATAAAAGAAAATAAGATTTTGTCAGAGTTGATTGATTTCCACAAAAATGTGGAGTCTCAGCAAGTCCTCTTTTTAAAAATGGAATTATATTGTGTTGAAGAATTCCCATTTGCGTGGTAACCAAATATTAGGCTGAGATCTAGACAAGTGTTTAGATCCTTTTTTACATTTCTATTTCATAGAATCTTTAAGGTTGGAAAAGACCTCCAAGACCCTCGAGTCCATTTGAAGTGCACCAGATAAATAAATGTAATTTTCCAGATAAATGTAATCCACGCTTGCTCCAGTCTCTCGAATGAATTCTGAGGGCTCTCTTAGGAGCGTGTCCTATAGATGCACACACAGCTGGAAGCCTGGTATCCGACATTTCCCAAAAAATGAGGGAAAAATGGGGAAAAAATGGGGGAAAAAAACCCCCAAACAAACAAACAGAAATCTGTCCATAATCCTCATATTCCATGTGTTTCCAGTTGAAGGAATTGGCAGCATGGCTCCTCACAAAAGCCCTGTGCAGAGCTGCTGCTGTCTCTGCAAGGAATATTCTTGTCCCCAGTCCAGCTCAGGATCACAAACAATATCTTGGAGCTGCTCCTGGGATGATGGATTGGATATTTAGGTGAGGACTGCCAGAGAAAAGGAGGAGTTTCATTTTTATCTCGATTTCAGTTCTTATTTCTCACAGCCATAAAGGCTCAGCTGGCAGCAGTGATGCCTCAGGTCTTCAAAAGCGGGATTTTTGCACTTTGGGTGGAATCCTGGCTGAGGAGCTTCCACTGGATGAGAAAAGAGAGGAAAACGTGTTGGGATCCATGGGGACAGCCCAGGTTGCTCAGAGGTTGCAATGGGGTTAAAAATGATGGAAAGGGAACAAACTGGAACCACATCAGCACAGAGAGTGAATGTGATGAAGGTGGGATTATCCATGGCATTTCTTCCAAGCTCCAGAATTTCCTGAGTTGCACAAGGACCTTTGAAAAGACTCTCAATGCTCGATGTCCAACAGGGATGGTTTAAACTTTTTATAGGAAATTTTGGAAATAACAGAAAATTCATGGAGGTGGAACACAACAGAGTCTGTGAATCTCCAGAGTCAGATCCCCAAGGCTGTAGAGAACAAGGAGAAAAGACAAAAAACAGATTCCTCCACTCAGAAATTCCCAGCTGGAGTAACCTCCAGGCTCCTGAAATTTGGGTGAAAAGTTGTATTTTTCCCAGGCGAGGTCACGGGAATTATGGGATTCTGCTCACCCGCTTTGGGGTGGGAGAGAGGAGCTGGGACATCTCATTCCACATCATTTGGTGCTGATGTGGGGACAAACAGGACCCTGACGTCCCATCCCAGGCAGATCCTACAGCAGAGGCTTCCTTCCCCTGGTGAAGGAAATCATTCCTGATTCTGATCTGTGGCGAGCCCAAACTGGGATCATTCCATCATTTCAGAGAGGCTCCCAAATCAGCTCCATCCCTTTCTGCTGGGGGCTCCAAAAAGGTTTGAAATATTATGGAATATTCCAGTGTCCTTAAATTTATAGGATCAGAGCTACACTAAATTTTCCCTGTTAAAGTTCTGACCCAAAAATGATAAAACTCCCTGAGATGGGCTCCACATCAATCATTTTATCTCCTATAAATCAGCCAGGTCAGCTTTAGATTATCTGTAGAAATTTTGTTTTCTCTATTATGAAAAAAAAAGAAAAATCAGGGAAGGGAAAAGGAATTCCAGTGTGCAAATATCCAGGAGAACAGCTTCCTTATTGTTCCAAAATATCCTCTTTAATGGCATTACCAGAAAATCAGCCTTTTACTAGAAAGATGGGCTGATTTTCCTGCCCAGGCTGGCAGCTGGGAGGTGTCCTGGACAGGGAGCTCGGGAATAAATCCATGGACATTAAACATGAAACTCCTCCATGAATAAGGAGGGAGGGGAACTCATTAATGCCCTTTCATCTTGTCTTATTTTATGAGCTTCCACTGCAGCCTCCTCTGTCTGGTGGTGGCTTCCAACAGGACTGGATTTGGCTGAAAAGTTTCACCCAGGGAAGTTTCCCACCTGGAAATTCCCGTCCATGTTCACCAGGATGGGTCCCAGACTCTCCTTGCTTCTGTCAAATCATTCCTGGCCAATCTTGTTCTGCCATCATCTCTCACAACGTGGAGCTGGAAATGAGAGAGGTTAAACCTTAACAAAATCAAAATTTTGCTCTTTTCACAGCTTGAACTTTTCCATGAAATCAAAATAAATCTCTCTGACACACTTTGGGTTCATAATGATCATGTTTGAGTTTTTCAGCTGAAGCCGAGATTAAAAACAAGTTCGGAGCTCCTGAGCCTCTTCTGGAGATGATTTTTTGTGTTCACACCATGTTGCAGATTTAGTCAATCACCATGTCTGGGCAATCTGGTTTTACAATAGAATCCCAAATTCTGCTGATGTTTTCAGGGTGCTGCTCCAAGAGAAGTAATAAGCAAAGTGATGATCATAGAGGAATTTTATTTTTAGGGAATTGGGAGCACAACTTCCTGAAAACTACCAGACCAGATAATGTCTTTTTCCCTTCTCCCTCTTTTATGGCAGGCACTTGTTCTAAAAAAGTTCCCCCACTTTCTTTCAAATGGACTTTTAAAATCCATCATTTCGTGCAGCTCTGGAAAATCAGCTCCTGTGCTATTTCCTTTCCTTCCTTCCTTTCCCTCTCCTCTCCTTTCTTCAACCCAGCCCTGCATTTTAAATCAGCTCTGAGAAATAAAGCAAAAGGAGCTTTAAGGAGTTGAAATCTCTTCATTGTGACAGGGCCGTGTTTTTTTTGTGTATGAGCCTAAATGAGGCTTTAGAAAATGATATGGTCCCCCGTAAATGGATCTGCTGTGGTCAGAGCCCATTAGGCAGGAGAAGATTCCTCAGGGACAGCTGAGAGCAGACTCGGAATCCCAGAGGATGGAGATCACTGTTTACCTTCCTGCATGGAGAATTAATAAATGTCTCCATCTTCCACCAGCAGCCCTCAACCACTGGACATAAAGGAAACAGAATGAGTGGGGGGAAAAAAGAAATGGGATGTGTGTTTTTCCCTTTTTCCTTTGGTGCTCATTCGTGTTTTCAGGCAGTATTTGCACATTATTTTTTGCTTGCTCCCTGGAGGATTTTCTGCCCTGACTTGGAGGCAATTCATCTGTCCTGAGCAGGTACCTAAAGATAATGAAGAGGCCATAATTTAGGAATCTTGGCCATCTTGTCCTTGGAAGATTAATTTTTGGCCTTTAAGTGTCAAGGTTGGTGAAATGGAGGCAACAGCAACAAAAAGGCCCAGGCACAGGGACCGACAGAGCCCTGGGCTGGAGCAAATTCCCAGAATAAATGGATCCTGGAGTCCCTGCCCGATCTGCACAAGGGACTAATGATTCTTAAAGCAGAAGCACTCCCTGCTTCACCCACTTCAGAGCTCAGAGTTGCTGCTTTCATTTTCTTTCCCTGTTTTTCCACAGAAACTTCTGTCCCTGGGCCTGTCCTGGAATTCCCCATTTCCCTCTGCTCTGGGAATGCTTTGCTGAGGTTTGGAGGTTTTGTTGGCTTTCTCCAGCACAGAAGGATGGCTTGGATGGGGTTTAGGAATGGTGCTTCCTGCAAGCAGTGATTGATCCCGAGGTGGGACAGGGTGTGAAGGAGTTTTGTGCTCACAAAATCATGGAATCATGGAATGTTTGGGATGGAAGGGACCTTTGAAGGTGATCCAGTCCAAAATCACTGCAGTGACCAGGGACATCTTCAACCAGAGGCTGCTCAGAGCTGCGTCCAGCCTGGCCTTGGATGTTTCCAGGCATGGGGCAGCCACTCCCTCTCTGTTCCTGTGTTTTACCCCCCTCATCATAAAATAATTGTTCCTGTCATCTGAATCTCTCCTCTTTTCATTTAAAACCACTCCCCTTTGTCTCAGTGCTACAACTCCTGCTAAAATCTATCCCCATCTTTTTTATAACCCCTCTTGAAGTATTGAAAAGCTGCAAAAAAGTTTCTCTGGAGCCTCCTCAACGAAAAAATCAGAACTCTGAGGATGAACCATGGTCTGGCACCACCGCAGTCTCTCCTCCCAGTTCCCCCCCACGTGGGTCTGGTTTCTGTAGGAGCACAGTAAAACTGGAGGAGATAAAAGCCATGATCCGTGCAGCACATCCATCCCAAAGAGGAGCTGGACAAAGCTCTGAGCTGAGCTCCCAGCCAATGCTACATGTTCGAAAAGAGTCCTTAAACTTGAAGATTATTTCCAGGCTAAATCTCTCGAGATGTTTGCAGTGTAGAATGGGAGAATCAGGGCATGGTTTGGGGTGGAACGGAACTTAAAAGTTATCCAGTCCACAGGCAGGGACCTTCCACTGTCCCAGGCTGCTCCAAGCCCCGTCCAACCCGGCCTTGGACACTTCCAGGGATCCAGGGGCACAGCTTGGAGCTGGGTTTAATTCCTGTGCAAACCCCAAAGTGAACCCTGAGGCAGCTGCTCCTGTGGTACCAAACCAGCTCCTGAGCCAGCAGATCAATTATGCAAATTAGAAAATCGGTTTATTTTCTAGGAACTGGCTGGAAAATCGGCCCCACCAGGAGCAAAGGGCTCTTTATTCCTGTGAGCAGTGGCTGAACAAAGGACAGGAGTGTGGAAGGAATGAATTTATGGGGGAGAAAACCAATCTGGAGTCTGACATTCCTTCCCTCCCAGTTCCCTCTCTTCCCAAATCATACTGGATTCGCCGCTGGCTTTCAGGGACCATGTGGAATAACAGAAATAGGAACTCTGCCCGTCATTCCTCGATGATGAAGTGGCTCTGCACCCACTCAGAGGTGCCTGTCGGAGGTTTATGGTCTCTATTCTCCTTTCCTTGGTACCTGATACGACTCCAAGGCCCCTGAAACATTTCCCAGCTGGATTTCCCTTGTCTTCCATGGGATTTTCCTTTTCCATCACAAAGTAAAACAAGGCTCCAGTTTAATCCTGTTTTATTGCCACCAGCTCCTCCACACTTGTCCCCTCCATCACAACTTGTGTATGTGGGTTGGAAACCTGGGAACAGGGACAGGTTATGTTCAGGATCCCAACTGGAAATATCCTGGTGCAAACCTGGGAACAGGGACTGGTTATGTTCAGGATCCCAACTGGAAATATCCTGGTGCAAACCTGGGAACAGGGACTGGTTATGTTCAGGATCCCAACTGGAAATATCCTGGAGTAAGCCTGGTGCAAACCTGGGAATAGAGATTGGTTATGTTCAGGATCCCAGCTGGAAATACCCTGGAGTAAACCTGGTGAAAACCTGGGAATAGGGACTGGTTGTATTCAGAATCCCAATTGGAAATACCCTGGAGTAAACCTGGGAACAGGGACTGGTTGTGTTCCAGCTCCCAACTGGAAATACTCTGGAGTAAAGCAGGTGAAAATCTAGGAATAGGGACTGGTTATGTTCAGGATCCCAACTGGAAATACCCTGGAGTAAACTTGGTGTAAACCTGGGAATAGGGATTGGTTATGTTCAGGATCCCAGCTGGAAACATCCTGGAGTAAACCAGGTGAAAACCTGGGAATAGGGCCCAGTTGTATTCAGAATCCCAATTGGAAATACCCTGGAGTAAACCTGGGAATAGGGACTGGTTGTGTTCAGGATCCCAACTGGAAATACCCTGGAGTAAAGCAGGTGGAACCCTGGGAATAGGGATCAGTTATGTTCCACTTCCCAACTGGAAATTTCCTGGTGAAAACCTGGGAATAGGGCCTGGTTATGTTTAGGATCCCAGCTGGAAACATCCTGGAGTAAACCTGGTAGAAACCTGGGAATAGGGCCTGGTTACGCTGCAGCTGCCAAATGGAAATATCCCGATTTTAGGAATGCCTCCCTTGCCCCTGGTATTTTTTCAATGCAAAGTTCATCATTCTGGAGAATAGAAAGTGAAAAAGTGAGAAAACATGAAAAAAGTTAAATTATTCCCTTTTTCCCACTTGTCACTCTTTTATAAATGGAAAAATTATTCAATATTGTGCTGCCTGGGAAAAAAATAAAACAGGGATGGAATTATTTCTACCACATTTTTGCCAGTTTTGTGCCTTTTCCTGCACAGAAAAGAATGAGCAGAGGGGAGAGGAGGAGGGAAGAGTCAGCAATGAGGGAAACAGGGTGATGAAAAATTGAAGTGCATAAAATGAAGCAGAGAAATCTGATTTTCATATTTTTTAAACACAGGCATAAAGCCCCATCTCTGGATTGAAAATGTTGCCCAGGCTGACATTTCAAAATGAAACACAGGTTTTCATTTCAAGGCTTCATTTCAAATCCACACACACAAAATCAAACTGGGTTTTGAAATGAAAACACCACAGGGAAAATAATATTTTCAATCGAATTTTTTTTTTTTTTTTTTTTTTTTTGCCTCCCCCTCCTCCAATAAACAAATAATTTGGTTTTCCAGGAAACTGTAAAAGCAAGAACAGAGGGTGAAACAAAAGGGGACAAAAGGGGCTTTGCCATTTGGAGCACCAGGGTTTGCTGAAATATCTGGGAGTTCCCAGGGACTATTTCTGGCATGGAAGGGGCTGCTCCCAAACATCTGGGGGTCATTCAGCAGCTGCAAATAAACCATTTGTTATTATTGAGGGGTTTCGCAGTCCCTCAGGTCGTGGGGTTTCTGCCGGAGAGGTGGCTCAGCTCCTATCAGTGAACTTCTCCTCCACGGGATATTTTTGGGGATTCTGTTCCAGCAGCAGAGCAGTTAAAGGATGATGTTCCCCTGCTAACAAATGGAAAATGCCCCCTCAGTCCAGGTGTTCCTTGGGGATGGGGCAGCTCCCAGTTTCCATGGGCTGGGCAAACTGGTATGATCAGGACACACAGGGCAGCATTGAGCTCCTGGTGTTTGTTCCAGGGATTTTTATCTTCTCCATCAGCCAGAAATGCACCTGAGCTCCAAAAAAATGTGTCCCTGAGCTGATTTTAAGGTGAGGACAGAGCATGGGGAAGAAGGAATGGCTGAAGGCCACCTCCAAGTCCAGAGCTCCTTTTCCAGCAGAAAGCTCAGCTCATCCCTCGGGATTGCAGTGCTGGGATTCCCGGGATGACAGAGCAGCCTGGAAAAGGCTGTGCCAGCCCTGGGGATGGCCAGCAGAGGTGGCTGCGCATTTGCAGGACATGTGGGAGCTGCTCCTGGTGGGAAGGGGCACAGCTGGCCCTGGGAAAGCTAAATCCACAAATCCCAGCCCTGTGCCTGAAGCCACCTAAGGAGAGGAGGCTGCTTTGCTGCAGGAATGGGGATGGAATGCTGGGAGAAATTGTGCTCTAGCTGTGGCAGGTCAGGAAAATGGGGAAGAAATGATATTTTAGCTCTGGAAATCTCAGGAGAAGGTGGATGAAATGGTGTCTCAGCTATGGCAGCTCAGGAGAATGTGGGTGAAATATTTTAGCTACAGCATGTCAAGAGAAGGTGGATGAAATGATATTTTAGCTCTGGAAATCTCAGGAGAATGGGAATGAAATGATGTTTTAGCTTTGGCAGGTCAGGAGGAAGTGGATGAAATGATATTTTAGCTCTGGAAAGCTCAGGAGAAGAGGGATGAAATGCTGCATGAAATGATGCTTTAGCTATGGCAGGCCAGGAAAATGGGGATGAAATTGTGTTTTAGCTCTGGAAAGCTCAGGAGAATATGGGTGAAATGATGTTTTAGCCATGGCAGGCTCAGCATAATCCCACCTCCCACCACAACCCAATCCCGATTTTCCCTGTCCCAAGAGCTTTATCAGCCTTGCAATCTGCAAAGAGCTCTCAGCCCTCTGACCATGGAAACTGCTCCGTGCTTCCATTCCTGCTTTCTAAACCAGTCCCTGTGCCCCTTACCCCAGGCTGGGGGCTGGAACGAGCTGATCCTTCAGGTCCCTTCCAACCCCAGCCCTTCCCTGACTGTGCCTTGTGTGAATCACTCAGGGCAAACGCCCGGCGCTGCAGAGCAATTTGGGGGTTTCAGGACTTTTCCGTGAGTTCTCCACCATCAGGAGCTGCTGGCTGCGGGCAGGAGAGATGAGGTGTCAGTGACCAGGGAGGAAAACTGTGCCTTCTGTTCCTTTTCTGGGGACACAAACCACACTCCGCATAGCTGGGGTGGGGATGAAATGAGCTCGTGGTTCTGCAGCTGCACAGGCTGTACTTTGGAGCATTCTCTTACGCAGAGAACATGCAAATATATTAGCAGGAAAAAAGCTGGAATTGCCCATTAAGGCTCGTGATTAATGCAGTGCTGAAAGCTCCTTTAAAGGGCTGCGCATTGCAGCTCACTGGAGAAGCAGAGAGAAGAACAGGAACACGAACACTGAGCAGTGCTGAGGGTGAGAACGGATCCAGAGTGGCTGTAGAGGGCACTAAAGATCTTTGGGATTTCTCGGGAAGAAGAGAAAGCTCTAAGTTGCTTTTTACGCTTCACTATTAAAAAAAAATTTAACCCTCTTCAGCAGCAAGGGAGACCAGATCAGACTCCAATATTGCAGCTGCTCCCCTTTTCACCACCAATAACGGCCTGAGCTGAGCTCTGTTTGTATTTGGGGTTTCTTTCCTCTGTTGCTGAGGACTGGGGAGTTGTGTGGAGTCCTCTCCCAGCACCGATTTTGGCAAGACAGGGTCTGTCTGTTCAGCACGAGGGAATCTCATTCTTCAGACAAGAAATCAGCCTGAGCTGCTGAGAAATGGCAGTTTCTCGTCAGGTTGTCATGGCTGAAACAGAGGAACCACAAAGAGATCTGGTCACATTAATAGGAACCCTGAAAAAGCCTTCCCTGTGTCCCATAACGCTGGGGGTGTTTCACTGGTCAGTTTTGCGTGGCTCTGAAACGCCTGGCTGTGGCTGGGATAGAGCAGCTCCTTTCTTGTGGGATTTTTTCTGCCATCAGGAATTGGAAATCTCACAAGAAACCCTGTTCTGATGAGATTCCCAGCCTGATACGCAGCCTGGGAGAGAAACTGCTGATTAAAATCTGGATTTCAGTGCTTGGAATGGGTCAGGTCTAACCCTCCAAGAAATAAAGATCTGAAATGCCTTGTTGGGAGCTGAGATTGTTTTCAGATTGCAGATTGAAGCCAATATGATGGGCAAACTCTGCCTCTTCAATCAGCACGGGATATCTTTTCCTGCAAGGACATTCAGGATTTATTCCACGGAGCTGATCCCACAGGCTCCTCTCCAGGAATCTGCACAGTCATCCTCTTTTCCCTGGGTATCCTGTCAGCTTTGCACCAGCCCCAGATTAGAAATCCAGCGTGACTAAGAGCTCTGTCTGCTGCCTAATTACATGGCCAGGGCTGCAGTGGGGTTGCTCTCCCTGGAGTTTCTATCCTGGAGGAAGTGGCCCTAATAATAACTTTGTAATTTCCATGCTATGGTTTTGCTGGGAACCTGCCCCATGGGCTCGAGCCTGAAGTGTGGACCCAAAAACTACCACAAGGTGCAACAAAATTTTGACAGAGCCATGGATACACCTGAGGAACGTGAAGCTTTGTAAATTAAAATGATCTGATTTCTCCCAGCTGATCCTGAGGCCTTGTCCAGACCCCTTCTCATGCGCTGCACTGCTGAGGGTGTTTAGTTACCCAGGCCCTTGCATTCCCCAAAGGAATTGAAGATGGAGAGGCTGCAGACACCGAGGCATCCCAGTGAGCTGTTTGAAGTGAACTCCTGGAAGTCTGGCCAGTTCTTGACCACCCCAAATTCGTGCTGTCAGGGCTTTGGGAGCTGCAAAATTCCCTTCAAAAAGGAGCCGGCTGCCCTTGGCTCCCCTCCTTTGGGAAAGGGTGC
The DNA here is from genome assembly GCF_965178545.1 of Coloeus monedula. Taxonomy (NCBI): domain Eukaryota; kingdom Metazoa; phylum Chordata; class Aves; order Passeriformes; family Corvidae; genus Coloeus; species Coloeus monedula. The sequence goes on from NC_138799.1 coordinate 10,469,327, forward strand.
AAATGGGAATCACGAGTTTTAGCCATGGTTTGGGGATAGGTTTGAGTTGGGTTTGTGGTTGATTTGATGTAAAATTGAAATATAAAAGGCATTTTCAGCCCAAAAGAGAGGCCACTGGGAGCTGTTGGCAGGGATGAAGCTGGTGGTGATCCCCAGGAGAAGGCGGAGAGCAGCCTGCACGTGGGATTTGAACCCATCTCCCTTTTACCCCGGGATCTGCTGCAGTCTGACTGTCAGCTTCCATCTCCAAACAGACGTTCCCACCCACGAGCAGCGTGTCAGGCTCAGCTGGGTCTGCGAGCAGCTCTGGATCAGATCAGGGCTCATCTTCCACACACAATTCCCAGCTCAGATGGAAGTTCTGGCCACGGGGAACGCGTTCTTCCCCCAAAACTGCACCAGACAAGGGGGAGCTTTCATATCCCACAGCCACGAGGGCTTTGCTGTTTGCCCACACAGCTCTTGCTGGATTGGTTTTTTCCTTCCCTGGCTGAATTCCCAAAAGGGTTTTGGCAGGGAAATCTTCACATATAGACAATCCTGTGACCCCCAGGTTCAATTCCACAAATGTTTATGTCACCCCAGGTTAACAGGTGAGGGGATGGGGCTGCACGACAGGAGGGTGCTGTGGGATTCCCCTTAGGGAAGCAGGTTTTTTACACTTGAAAAGCAGGAAAATTCTGTGGGAGCCTTCTTGTCTTGGATCCAGCAAACTCATGGATAAGTCAGGGAGGTCAGTGGCAATCAGCCAGTTGGACAAAGTAATGTAATCTCCACTCCTGCTTCCAACAGGGTGCTGGTGACAAGACCTGGATGGTTTCATCCAGATTTGCACCAAAAACACAACCCTTTTTTAATATCAGTTGGAAGGGGGAAAATAAAACCCGATTTCAAACTTAAAACCAGAATAAAATATTGCAGTCTGGAATGTGAGTTCTCCCCAGGAACCACAGATCCTCTCAGCTAACAAAAAAAGATGTAGCTGAACTAATAAAAATAGTCAGACAGCAAAAAGGGACCACATGCTGCACCGGGCGCGAGCCAAACAATTGGGATTTCACTGAAATCTTGCTCTGACATCATCCCACAGAAAGCCTGGAAAAGCTGGAGAGCCCAAACTGCCGAGCTGGGAAATCAGGGAGAGCTGGGAGCTGCATCCTGAGGCCTCAGAGCCACTTCAGGGCCACTTTCACGAGGAACAGCAATCAGATTCCTCATTCTCAGGAACACAGAGCAGAAGGGCTTAAAATCAGTGTCCCTGAGCTGGGTGAGCTGGGCAGAGCTGGAGGGCTCAGCCACCCCCCCATCCCGGCCGTGCCAGAGCCAGGGAATGCCCATGGGCAGCTGGGGAGCTGCCTGGTGAATTTTCCTTTTGGAATGGCCATGCAAACAAGACACTGGCACAGAGAGTCAGTGCCCCCAGAGCTGATGTGATACACAGGATTCACAGCTTTGCCCTTTCCTTGGGCTCCCCCTCTTCTGGGTCCTTCCCTTCCCTTCCCTTCCCTTCCCTTCCCTTCCCTTCCCTTCCCTTCCCTTCCCTTCCCTTCCCTTCCCTTCCCTTCCCTTCCCTTCCCTTCCCTTCCCTTCCCTTCCCTTCCCTTCCCTTCCCTTCCCTTCCCTTCCCTTCCCTTCCCTTCCCTTCCCTTCCTTTCCCTTCCCATCCTTTTCGGGTTTTTTCCCTTTTCCCATTTCCCTTTTCCCTTTCCTTTTCCATTCTGCCTCCCCCATCTCCAAATGAAGATGAAATCACTTTTTTTGTCCTGGTGGCAAACCTGCCGATTATTAAAAATTTTCTGATTTCTCCTAAGTGACTTCAAACCACTCTGGCAGATCTGTCTCCCCCAGCAGTGGTCACTAACTCAGGGATGAACACAAATCCCACCCCAGGACAGGAAAAATCTGTAGCAACACCTGAACAGCTCAAACTGCCTCAGCCAGCTTTTATAAATCAATTTTCATTCCCTACAGTGTTGCTCTATTTGTTGGTGGCAAAAGCCTAAAACCAGAATTTTCTGCATTTTGTACCTCATCGTTAAGTCCTGAACTGGGTAGGAATTTATGTCCCTGTGGGACTCCTGAGCATTCATGGATCTAAAAATCCTGGGGGTATTTCATTCCCCCAGCCTTAAAAACACAGTTCTGGCGTCAGGAGCTAAATGGCAGCAAGGTCTGGAGAACCAAGAACTCCAGATTTGAAAGCCAGAGCATCTCATTTTTTGAAATAAATCCAAATATTAACTGCCCTTATTGTCGTGTGGTTAAATACATGGGGATTACAATGATGAAAAATTAAGTTAATTGAAAATTAACTGCCCTTATTTTTATTTGGGTAAAGACATGGAGATTACAGTGATGGAAATTTAAGCAAATTGAACATTACCCGCCCTTATTGTCATTTGGTTAAAAACATGGAGATTACAATGATGGAAATTTAAATTTAGGTGGAATTTGGGCCATGAAATTGTTGCTTATCCCAGTGTTTGAGGCCTCAGGAACCGGTTTTCCAGAGCATCCCAGGGATGTTTGTCTCAAGGGCACCTGGAAGATATTTCCCATCCCTTTAGTGACTTGTGCCTTAGCAGTTTTTGGGGAACTCCTGGATTTTGTGTGTCTGAAGAGCTCCAGAATCCATGGAAACTCCAGGCAGAAAATCTGGCTGTGCTGGGAGCAGCTGGAGCCCCGTGCCTGGCTGATCCCATCACATGAGGCTCTTTGCACGTTGCCCTCCTTTCATTTGTGGAGAATCCAACAGAAAACAGAACAAAAGTCTCCCATTAATGATTTCTCCTCGCTGAATGTCCCAGCTCCCCACAGAGCTGCTCCCCAGGCTCTGCTCAGCCCTCACAAAACACAATCCTGGCGTCCCTCCCTGCTGATTGTCAGCATTTTATTGTCATCTTCCTTATTGTGTCCTGCTCAAAATGAATTTACAGACTCCTCTGAGCACCAAAACACCGAGAATCAAAACACTGAACCAAACTTCGTGGGGTTGGAGGGAAGCCGAGTTGATTTTCTCCACCTGAAGGGTCTGAGCTCATCAAGATTTTATCGTTTTCAGGCCCTTTTGCCTCGCAGATAAAACAGAGTTGAGGCACTCTCCAAGTGAAAAGCATGAAGTGATTCAGTCCCTGCACCTCCCACAATCAAACCTAGCAGTTTAGCAGGCACATAATTAGTTCTAATTAGTGTAAACGAGTCCAGCCAGATTATACTGGAACATGAAAACGGCTTTAATGTGACTCAATCACTCCCCATGTGAGCCTGTCACAGTTTATTTGTATCAGAAAAAAACCCCAACACAACCCCAGATACCAAATAATGTGGAAATATGGCGAGCTTTGGCATTCCAGGGTGCTTTTAGCTGGGTGGTCCATGGAAAAGGGACAATGGGACAGGTGCTAAAATGGATGGTGTGAGCTCCTCTCTGGAGCCAGCCTGTCCCGAGGAGAGGGGGGATGGATGGGCTGATGGAAAGGGCTCCAGCCAAAAGTTTGTGGCACTGCAGGCAGTCCCAAAAATCATGGGGACCATAAATGAAGGGAATATTTCATGTTCGAAGGCACTCCTTGCTCTCAGACATCAGCCCTTTTATCTGGGGCCGTTCATGAGAGAGTAGCAACACATGGAGACAGCGCAGGGAGAAGCAGATTTTAAATGGAGATTTGGGGGTTTGACTGATAGCTGAGCTTTGCTGTTTCCCCAGGAAATAAAGAGTCTGTGGCTCCTCTTTCACAAACCAACCCCTCTGCTGCACGGAGGGTGAGAAACATCGCTGAAATCTGCTGCTCAACAAAGCAAAATGCTCCTGACCACACACTGGTGCTGCACAGCAGGGATTTCAGCACTCTGTGGGAATGCAGCATCCTGTATCAGAGGGGAGCTCTTGGGATCCAGGAGTAAATCCGAGACGCTTCTTGCGAGCAGAGCTGGAATGTGTTACCCGGCGTCCCAAACCTGACTTCACTACATCTTAATCAGCCTCATCAGAGAAAAAACAGGCAAAAAACGGGCTTAGGTTTCAATGGTTGTGGCACAAAGTATCTTCAGATACTGAATTTTAGCTTGCAGGTAACAGGAATGAGTGTTTCAGTCTGAATGGGAATTAGACAACTTGGAATGCTGGCCCAAAAGGAAAGGAACAGAGTTTCACCTCCTCTCTGCACCACGGACATGCTGGGATATGTCTTTATCCCCCACAGGGCTGGGATTAAGTCCAGGCTCGGTTTTACATCAGCACTGTGCTCAGTTTGGAGCTGTCCCTCATCCCGGGCTTGGCTGGGAGCAGGCACAGAGTTGATCCAGCCTGGCTGTCCCTTCCTGGGACACGAATCCTCCCTGGGGACAGGATCTGCCTTCCCTGGTTAACCAGATCAATCCAGAGCTCGTCCCTGCACCAGGCATTCCTCTCCTTGCAGGGAGAGCTGGGGGGCAGCAGGACGATCCTTTTCCCCTTCCCCTTTCCTCACACGCCCCTGATGGGAAGGCTCGGGGGTGCCCCTTTGGCCTCCCAGCTGGGAAAGACAGCGCAGAAGATGGAGAATTGCTCTGGTGTCCCACTAAATAGGCCAGGGAGAGACTTTATTTCTGATTTCAGACGTTCTTCTGTCCCAGGTGGGTGTCTGGTCTGAGGACCCAGCACAAAACCCTGCCCAGACGTTCCCTCCACTCTGATTTCCCGGCCTGGGCTGCTTTAATGCCCTTCCTTGGATCTCCTCCGCTCCTCCTGCAGCAAACAAAGGCTCAGACTTTCCCGTAATCCTCACACATCATTGGCACCTTTGTGTGTCTGTGCCACGGAGCAGAACAAACACAAAGGCCGAGCTCCCCTCATCCTCTGCCCCCGGTGCCTTCGGCTGGGAAGTGAAAACCTTGGCAGGACAACACGGCAGAGTTGGGCACTTGCCTGTGCCCTACCTGGCTTGCGGATAAAAGAATCCCTCTGCCAAGGCTGCCAGTGCTGTCAGCCTGACAAATCCACACACCAGGCCCTGGAATGGACATCAAAAGCTGAGGGAATATCGTGTCTAGAGCCACAAAGCTTCGCTGCTTTGTGTCGCTCCTCCAATGAGTTCAGGCAATCTTACAGAACTCCAGGCTCTTTATTTCTGCCTCTCATTGTGCTGTTTCACAAACCGTGGATTCCAGTTATTCCTTTCTTTTCCATTCCACCTTCCCACATTTTTTTGCAGGTTTGATTCCCCCATGTCCCTGCATTTCTGCCCTCAAAGAACGAGAACAGCAGCAAGAACAGCACTGCCCAGGCACGACAATAAATCCTTCAGTGCTGCCTGCAGCTCTCCTGGGAGCCAAATTCCAGGTGGGAAAGAGCCCCTGAGCATCCCAATTCCTTGGGCAGCAGATGCTCCACGGATTCTCTCAGTGACAACAGCCACCAAACAGTTTTTGGGCTTCCTGAGCACCTAAACAGGGGATTCAGGTTGCTCAAGCAGAAGTTTAGAGCTGACCAGTCCCATTTTCTACCACAAGCTCCTGCAGGAGAAATCCTGGGAGGCCACAGCGCTTTCCAGGACTTTGGAGGTGGAGGAAAAGAGGTAAAAGCCCTCAGGAGGATTTGCACTTTCCCAGTGTTATAAATCCCTGTGGCAGCTGCTCTTTCTCTAAGGGCCTTTTGAATAGGAGTTCACTTTCTGGTTGTTGTTTGCTAATTGCTGCTGGTATTTAATTATGGCAGAGCTGAAATGACACAGGCAGCCACTAATCCACATCATTCAGAGACCTTCTCCAAAATTCTCCTCCAAACATTCCTCGCGGTCCTTGACAAACACAGGCAGCGCTCACTTGGCCCCAAAGTCACACTGCAAATATTTTCACAGAAGTGAGGATGAGCAAAATCATCCCAGGGCCAACTCAGTTCATTGCACAGACTTCCACCCATGTTTAATCTGGAGAGATCCAGCTGTTTTCCTGAACTCCCTTCCCAACCCTAAGCGAAATTAGGACCAAGCCTACTTGGACCATCATGGATTGAAGAAAAATATGCTATAAATTAATTTTTAGGGGATTTTTCTTGCCTGCTACTGAGAGAAAAGTGCTGTTCCCTCCACATTCAGGTGCTCCTCAGTGCTCTGGGTGAGGGAGAATTAACACAAATTGGTTCTTTAGGAATGCAGCTCCTGGTCTGGGAGATGGAGCTTCGAGTTTCTTCTTCTCCCAGGTGGTATCCCTGTCCTCCTTCTAAAAAGAGACATTTCCTTAATAATTGAATTATTATTCACGGTGATGAGATGCGCAAATAGGAGAGCATGGGGAATTCAAACTCATCTAAGGAGATCAAACCAGCAAGAATTCAGCCTGGAGAAGAGAAGGGTTTGGGGTGAGCCAATTGTGGCCTTCCAGGGCCTGAAAGAATGATGGGAAGAGGGATTTGATAGGGATATGCAGTGCCAGGAGAAGGGGAATGGCTTCAAACTGACAGAGATTAGGCTTGGATGGGATATTGGGAACAAATCCTTCCCTGTGAGGGTGGTTGAGCATGGCATGGAGAGTTTGGGGATGAATCCCAGTATTCCAGAGGTTGTCCATAGGCTCTGGACACATCAACTCTCCAGATCCAGTGCTGCCGGAGGAGATCCCAGCCCCAGCCCGGGGTTTGCAGCTCCCCAGAGCTACCGAGCTGCCTGCAGGGATGGGCTGGGGCCAAGCCTTCCCCAACAAGCTGGGTCAGGCCTGAGCTGGTTAAATACTGAGCCTTTGATAAGGCGGCAGGGCAAGGAAAGCTCCTGGAGGAGCAGAAGGAAAATAACGTCTGTGGCACTCTGCAGTGACGGCTGGGCTGGGCTGGTGGCCAAAGGCCAGCGAGAGCAGCAGTGAGCAGGAGCTGGCTCAGCGACCAGGAATATTCCTGAGGGAAGAGAACGGGGGGCAAGCCCAGGCTGGGGGTCAGAGCCCTGTCAGCACATCCAGCAGGGTGGGGGGGTCACAAATAAGTGGTACCAAGAGGACAAAATCCACTGGATTTCAATCCCCCTCAGCCTTTTTGGAGTGTGCATCACCCTGGGTCAGAATTCTCTGTAGGGAAAGAAACCAATCTAATTTAGGGAGGTTCACTCAGTTTCTTTTCCCTTCCAAATTTTCCCTATTTATCCCCTTGGAAAATCCTTGTTTGCTTTTGTTGCCTGAAGAAAGCCCTTGAAGGTTGCCAGAGGCACAAATTGTCCTTAGAGCCAGGATCAGTTCTTGTTCCTGCAGGTTCCTCCCCAGCTGATAATCCCTTGCCACAGCTTTGAAGTAAAGAGCATCCCAGAGAAAATCCGCACTCCTGGCACCCAGGACTCCCTGCCAGACACCAGGGGAGCTGTTGTGACTCTCCAAATTCCTGCACAAACACATTCCTGGGCTGCTGTGCCGCTGTGATGGATATTCAACAGTCCTGCCACCTTTGGGGATGCACTGAGAAACCGCAAACAGAAAAATAGAGGGGGGTTTTTCCCTTCTTTTTTTCCTCATCCTCAAATTTAGGTGACACTGATGGATTGCCCAGAGCTAGGGCAGCATGCAGAATTGTGTGTCCTCAAAATCAAAACAATTAGTCTCTAATAACCCACGGGAGTTTCTGTATTTCAGAATTCCCTTTGCACAAGAATTCCAGTGTCCTACACCCTCAAATCAGAGGTTGGGTGCTGGATCTTGTCCTGCTTCCTCAGAGGTTATTCTTGAAGGAATTTGTGTCTGATCCTCCTCGGATTTTATCATTCAAATCCACAATATCTCCCGTTTCACTCAATGACAACGTTTTAAGTTTATTTGTGAGCAGCAAGAGATAAATCTCTGCCTTCAGCAGCTTTTTTTGGAAACCAGAAGAATGACAAGGAATTGTTTTCTTCCTCTGGATTTTTCAGGGTATTTGTTGCCATAGAATTAAAACTCGCAGTGTCCACCCAAGGTAAAAGTTTGCAGCTTGTGTGTTACAAAAATTCAGGAATTTATGGGAAAATCAGAAAATCTTCAACTCTGCTTTTAATCAAACCCGATTTTTCTGTTAACACTTTCCAGATTCTTCTTGTAACTGGTGTTAATTTTTCTCCACCTGTGACCACCTCGCTCCAAGCAAAGCTCTGCACCTCTGTGCAGCCTGAAAAAAAAAATGATGAAGAGCTCAGATTTAGTAAATGGACCTTGCTGCTTTTAAACCCCTCATAAAGTCAAATATTATCTTAAGAAATCCTAATCAAATTAATCTTCAACTCCATCTTCCCTCTCTTCACCCTATGACTTCACCCCGAGCTTGCCTGAATATGACCTGAATCTCATTTACTTCCCATTAGAAAAAAAAATGCAGTGAACTTCTAAAAAAAATAACCTTTCAATTACCTTTTAAACTCCTCAAAGAGGACTCGTTTTGGCCATGACATCATCCCCTGATGGTTTTAGCACATGGGCCACATTCCCTGGTTGACCTAATTTATCTGAGCTAACAGAGATAAGCAGACAGTGAAATATGAAAAGTCCTTCGCAGCCATGGGTGATTTTGGATTATTTTCCATATTTATCTCCCGACAGATGCCCACTTTTCCTGGAGAACAGCACCAGGAGGTTGGGTGGGTGTGCAGCAGATCCTGGCACTTTGAGAAGCTGAGTTCGAGTGCAATAATTTGGTTGGACATGCAGAGAAATTATCCCTTCCCAAGATCCATCCATTCCCCTTCTCAGACACCGATTTTGCCATGGGATGAATCCCTCTCCAGAGGGGTTCCCCCCCTCCTGATAACAGGAGCCCGGAATGACTGATGGCAGAACTGGAAACCTCTGAATCCAGGGACATGGATGCCCCCCCCAACAACTTTTAGGGTGAAAAGATGGGTTTTGAAGAGCTGGACAAATCTCAGAAGGCAGAGGGTGTTGAATCAGCACAGGATAAACAGGACTGGGTTCAGCTCCAACCCATGGGCTCTGCGAAAGTGTCAACTTCACCTGATAAGAATTTTTATCTTGTTAAATCAGCCCAGCCGTGGCTGTGTGGCATTCTGTGGCACACTCCCAGCTCTCTGGGAGCAGACTCACAATAAACTGTCTAAAATACCCTTAAAACTACTAACAAAGGTTTAATTGATGTAATTCTGACTTTTCCAGATGCGCATCCTGAAAATAAGAGCTGCGTCTTTGGCCCAGAGACCCAAAACATAGGGACTGCTCAGAATAAGCGTCAGGGTTCTTTTTCATCAGAGGCCTTTTGGATGCAATGATTTTTCATGGTTTTGTCATCAAATTGTTGTCCCAGGACAGAGCCCAGGCTCAGAACTGCAGCAGGGGGATAGAAAATGTGACCACTTTGCCTTCTGAAAGGGTGAGAGGAGAGGGAAGAGACCCAGTCACGGGCCCTGTGCAGTGCCAGGAAATCAACATAACCCCATCGCATCAGAACGTCTTGTTCTCCACGTGATCTGGTTTTGGAGAGGGATTTTGGTTTTGTTGAGGGCTTTTTTCCCCAGAAGAATTAGATAACAACTTAATAAAGCTGCTGCAGACTCGTCTTGTGGAGCAATGTGGTGCAGTTTGAAAATTTGTCTCTGCCGAGGTTGCCAGCTGGGTGTTGGTGCAAACCCAACCTTTGCCACAAATCCCTGGATGTTGCATTGCAACGATGCGTGGGCACCACTCAAATCCAGAAATAATGCAGGGTTTGTTCTTCCAGGTGGCTCCTTTGCTAAGCCATCAAAACTGCACTGTCCCCAGCCCTGCACAGCTGAGAGGTGCTCAGCCATGAACTCCAGCAGTGGCAGGATTAAAACCCCACTGAGCCTTTTATTTCATCCTTCCCTTCCTTGTCTCTGCAGCTTTTCTCTCTTTGACCAAGGCAACTCCCAGCTCCCCTCCACGCTGCCCTGCTCTGCAGGAGCCACTGCTGAGCTGCTCCTGCCGTAGATCAGGGTCTTTATGGGACACTCAGCATCAACTTTTAATGTGTGTCATCATTCCAGGCAGCTCTGCCAACCCTCTGCTGCTGGTTTGAAATCTGCTCTCCACTTCCAACCCCTTCCACGCTGCTCAGGTACTCCTTAAAACACCCCAGAGAACCCCTTGTTTTGTGACTTTCCATGGATTTGCTCCCTGATTTTCCATCCCTCCCAGCAAGGTTTAATAGGTTTGATACAGCACCAGGAAGGCCTTGCTGGAGACAGAATTAATGGGTGCTCAGCACAGGAAAACCCTGAGCTAGAAAATGCCATCGATCAAGGGGACAGGACCAATTAAGGTAGCCAGGCTTTCAGCACAAGCAGGTTTAACATCATCAGGATTTCCTCCTGAATGTACTGTTTGGAAAAGGTGAGTGGAGCTGGGGCTGATGGCAGCGCGGGTGGAATTTGTTTTTCCACAGCGGAAAGTGATCTGCCACCCTTGGGAATGCTTCCCCAACACCAACTGCAAAAACATCCATGTTGCCAGTTGCCATTAGGGATAATATTGTGACTGCATTTAAACTGGGAGAAACCACTCCATCACGCAAAGGAGGATTTCAGGGGATACAACCTTGAGTAATGTTCTGGCTTAGTGAAAACTGTGGATTTGATCATTAATAACATTTTGCACTATCCTTTTTTTTTATTATTCAAAGCAGACTTTGTCAGCCAAGGCAGCAAAACCCTCTCTCGTGTTCCATCTTTCTCCATTTTACCACAAGCAAGAGGAATCTCTATGAAAATACCCCATGTTTGCCAAAATTGCAAAGATAACATTCCTGAGAGTGAGGCTGGATTCACCTGAGGTCTCTTCAGCTTCTAGGATGGTGAAATTTGCAGTGTCAGCAGCTCGGACAGCAAAACAGGGCTAAGAACGAGGGAATTTTTGCCTCCTGGAAATGCCTCGTGGGTCTGGCTGCGAAAGCCTTCCGTGGTTAATATTTCATGGAGATGCAGCACAGGGGAGACTCCTGCACTGCTCCCAAAGAACTGATCCACCTCAGCATTTCACAGCTCCCTGGGAGAATTCCCTCAGCTGGAATGGTGGGAAATGATGGAATTGGTGACCCGGGAGACTGAAGCCACTGCTATCCCATCCCAAGGGATGCTTTCCCACCTCTTGGAGGATGGCTGGGTCCTTGTAGGCTGCAGCTCAGGGAGATTCATGCACAGACCCACCTGCAAGTGGTTTATTTTTTGTTGAGGTCATGGAACTTGACCCACCAGGCTCCTTGGCCTCGTTTGGTCATTAATTCACCCGTTGGCTTTGCTCTCGTTGGATCCCCTGCATTGTGTTTCACTGTTCGACACCTGAACAGCAGCTGACTTTTCCTTCAGAGCCTTGGAAGAGGCAAAATATAAATAGGAAATAACATCCCTAAAGGTTGGATGCACGGTAGCACACAGAAGTCCACATCCAAGCCATTTTCCTGCAGCACAGAAACCCCTCAAACACACATCCCGCTGCCTTCGGCGATCCCGGGATTCCTCGGAGCACCAGAGCCCAGCCCAGCAGGGTAAGTGATCAGTCCAGATTCCATGAAAGATGAGTCCCTGTGGGAGTTTGGTTCCTCTATTTTTCATGCCATTCCGCTCAAGCCAGATTTATGTGTCAGGAAAAACATACAAACGGGATCCGATTTACTCGCACGAGTTCCTGTTGGGTTTGATTTATGTTTGGGTAAATAAAGACATATGTCTTGGAGAGCTTGGGCTCTGGCTGCCTTTCTCCTCGTGGATCTCTGGCTAATTTATCAGCCTCTTTCTTTGCTGCACTCCTATTCATGAGGCTTTGCAAGGAAGGCAGCGCTGACTGCAGGGAACACCGTGGACAATTTGAGGTTTCATTTTGGAATCGTTTTGCACTCAAATTTGCTCTTCTGTCAACCTTTAGCTGCCCATCCCGAAAGAACTTCACAGAGACTCCCTAAACCACGATCTGCAGAGGAAGGGACAGCCCTGCTTGTTGTTTTCTAAGCCATGTGGCAAATTAATTACCCAGGGAGGCCAAAAAGTCCCGGTGGGTCAAGTTCTGTGATCTCAAACAGGCCGAAGGCCCCATTGTTACAACCCCTAATTAACCACCCCACCATCAACCAGTTGTAGCTGTTTCAGACACAACCTAATGAAGCAAATCTTGCTCTACTTCAAAAACTGAATTTTGAAATAAAGAAATGAAATTATTTCATTTACAGTTTTTAACAGGATCTCCTCCCTCTTGGACAAACGCTGGAACTCACCTGAAAGATGGGAATAGTTTCCATGGAGCTGCCGAGTTTATGGACGTTTTGTGGGAGTTGGTTTAAAGAGATTTTGGGGCCTTTCGAATGGTCTTTTGAATTTATTTATTTTGAATAGGATTGGAATTTAGAACAGCACTTCTGTTTTAAGCTGCCTTGGCATTTGGTTTGCAGGAATGGGATGGGATGGAGTGGGATGGGATGGGATGGGATGGGATGGGATGGGATGGGATGGGATGGGATGGGACGGGATGGGATGGGGAGGGGTGGGATGGAATGGAATGGAATGGAATGGAATGGAATGGAATGGAAGGGGATGGGATGGAATGGGATGGTGTGGGATGGGATGGAGTGGGATGGGATGGGATGGGGTGGGATGGGACGGGACGGGACGGGATGGAATGGGATGGGATGGCATGGCATGGGATGGGATGGGATGGGATGGGATGGCATGGGATGGAATGGAATGGAATGGAATGGAATGGAATGGAATGGAATGGAATGGAATGGAATGGAATGGAATGAAGGGGATGGAATGGAAGGGGATGGGGTGGAATGGGATGGAGTGGGATGGGATGGGATGGGATGGGATGGGATGGGATGGGATGGGATGGGATGGGATGTCCCTTCCAATAATAGCTCCAAGTTGGGTGTAATTGAGATAGAACCTCCTGTTCAGCAGCACAGGGTGTATCAGCAAAGGGATTCAGGAAGGACACTGTAACATCTCACGGATGAAAATTAGACAGGAAATCATTCATTCAATCCTTGAATTGAAATCCATACTTATTAAATATTCTTCCCAGAGACTGAAAACTTCCAAGCGTAACTCATGATTTCTGCACAAAGTAAAGCAGTTGAATTTTTAATGTTCAGTGCTAACGAGAACCTGAGTTCCAAACAAGGAGAAAGCCGAAGAATTTGCAGGAATTATCCAATCAATCCTCTCTAGTAATGAGCACATTTAGGGAATCAGCATCTGCTCCTGGGTAATTCATGAACAGGAACACAGACAACTCCTTTAATGTGAGTTTCTGTAGGAATTATTCACTGAGCTTTATGTCTTGTGGCACACAGTCCCTGTTTTTGGGGGAAAAAAGGGGTTGTAGACACGGATTGCAGGGATACTCAGGGTCTCAATCTCCTTTGCTTCCCTGTGGGAGTGGGGGACAAGGAGAAAGTGCTCACTCACAGACTCTTTCCTTCCTCACCTGGAACTTGGCTCGATGACACCACTCTGGGCTCTTCCCAAAATGATTCCAGCCCCATAAATTCAATAAAATATTCATCCCTGCAGTGGGATCGGAACGATGGGAGGAGAAGATGGGGCCCTGAGGGGGAGGAACCACTGGTTTTATGGCAAATGTCCGTGAGAAATAACCAAGGTAGCAAGGAGAAAACAGAAGAGCAAGAAATGAGGTGCATTTAGTGCTTCTTTTGCATATTTGTGTTACAATAATCTCCAAACAAGATTCCTGGCAATTTATAAAGGACAAAAGACTTTATTAATCTTGAACTACTGATCTTGAAGAGCATTAATGCTGCTGAGAGCAGCATTTCATGCCTGTCCATCTGCCACACACCCTTTTGCCATCCTGGTGGGCGTAAATAACTCCACACCACCCCTAACAGCACTTATTGGAGCACAGACCATTCCCTGCAAGCCCAGGGTGGAAATGCTGAATTTATCCCTTCTCCTTTTCCTCCTGGGCTGCTGGATGTGATCTTGGATTGCCAAATGATCTCCAGGGCGGTTGGACACCAGGCTCACATGCAGGTTTGGGCGTTGAGCTGTGCTAAGGAATATCTCAGCTCCCACCAGCAGAAAAATTATTGGATGTCAGCAGTGAGAATTCCTTCGGTAGCAAAGTTTATTTGCTGTGACACCAAATTCGAGTCGTCCTCAGGATTCATCCAGAAAATTTTTTATGGGTTTGGCATGGAGGAATCCATCCAGAACACCTGGTGTGTCTTACAGAACAGAATCCAACCCTCAAATACTCCAGGAGTTCAGGGCTAGGGGATTTTCCATCTCAGCATTCCCTCGTTTATTAAATGATATTTCCTTGGACCTGGTCCTGGAGGACTGGGCTCCATGGTGGCAGCTCCAAGCAGTGCTGGTGGCACTGGAACACCTCTTTTCCTCACCTCTAGGGAGTACAGGACAGGGAATTCCAGGATATCAACACCAAAAACTACGGCATCACTTGATATTTTGTGCATTCCCAACACGTCCTCAGTTGTGGCCCCTCCCTTTTGCCCACTGGAAAAAGCCTCCTTTTAATCCTCTGGAGAGAGCTGGAAGGAAACATTTCCTTCAGCCAGTCCCTGTCATGTGCCGTGCCAAAAGGGAAGCGGGAGAAACAGAAGGAAGTTGCAATGATAATACCAAAATAATCCTGCCATATGTTAGAGCCATTACCCCCTTCTCCCTCCATCCCCAGATGTGCCGTGTTTGAAAAGAGATTCATGGTTACATAATGAATCAGGAGGGAAAGGATGTGAGCCACGAGGATGATGTAAGGAAAGGAGAAAAAAAAGGGAAAAAAAAGAGGGAAAAAAAAAAGACAAAAAAGAGAGGAGATTGCTGAAGTCTTTTGGAAGGGAAGGAAGAAGCCTCAGTGCAGGGGTTTGGAAGTCTCCCATCAGTCAGATGAGCGGATTGCTGCAGCAGGGAGGAGGAAAATCAAGAGCATGTGAGGCCATTGAGGAGAGGAATGAGCAGCACAGCAGCAAATCAAAGAGCTTCTGGAAATCCAGATTGGCAAAGAAGGAATTTTCAGGCAGTCCCTTAAAAAAAAAATGCAGTTCTTAGTTGGATCACCAGGACGTGAGGAGTTCGAGCTGCTATCAGAGGAATTAGACAAAAATAGAGTGGGATCCAGCAGCTCCAAATGAAGAAATTGGGCAAGTTTGGCTGGGAGACCCTTCCACAAACAGGATTTATGTCTTGGGGGAACGGAGACCTTTGGTTAAATCTCCTGAAAGTTTCATTTCCTCCAAATCCTCCTAAACTTTCATTTGAGGGGCAAATATTGGCAAACGCCTGAGGGGAGGGAGCCGCTGCAACATTTTTAAATCACATTTTTCTCCCCACTTCCAGCAAAGCCGTGGAACTACTTCTGAACGAGCAGAAAGTGAACACAAACCCTGCCCACAAGGAGGAAAATTGAACCCTCAGCTCAGCTTTAGGAGCAGCTCTGATGATCTCCTATATCTCTATTAGCAGAAGTTGGGCTTTGAGTAGTGTGAAAATGGTTTCTCCCAGCGACAGGTGTCTTTGATTATTCCAGCAGCATTTCCAGCACTTCTCATCCACAGCGTGGATATTTCCTCAGTGGGGGGCCCTGAGCCATGAAAAGGAGCATAAATCTCTTGTTTTGGGGACGAACAGCTCACAGGAGAGGTTTTTGTTCTCCATGAAAAATCAGCCGAGGTGCAGAGCTCCAGCGGAAGCAAAGCTATTCCAAAGGCCAGGCTGAGGGTGAAGGTGCAAGAGGAACCTCTTTGCTCGGCTTTTGGGGGGAGCTGAGCTGCACCTGCCTCTTTTGGGTCCCCCAGGAGCTGTTCCCGTGCCAGACACGGAGCTCCCTGTGCCCTGGCCACACACATTCCCTGCTCCTGAGGATGCCAGGATGGATGGGCACGGCACCAGCTGGGGCTGGATCCAGAACTGGGGAACAAAGGGGGATTTAGCTCCCAGTAACCAAGGAGCTGCCTGGTCAACACTGGGCTTTGTGCCTCCTGAGGATGGAAAATCTCAACCCTTTGCCTCACACGGGTCAGGGAGGGTTCAGGGAGGGAGGAGAAGCTGGAGGAAATGGGTTCCAACCTGATGCTGCAAGAGAGGAAAGAGCAGAAACGAGGAGCACTGAGAAAAATTACAGATATTTAGTGGATTATTCAGTTTTTGGGTTTTGTTGTATTCCAAACTGTAGGGGGATTGTCTCAACTCAGCCTAAACCCAGGCTCTTGAGTTAAAGTTATGCAGAAAGCAAAGCTGACACTGCTAAACATCATCTGAAGGGCTCAGTAGGAGCCTGACTCAGGGCTCATTGCTATGGCAAGGAATTAAGAAACATGGGATGATTGGGTTACATTTTCCTGGAAGGAGCCAGGCTGGAGAACTACAGGGAGCAAAGGTATTACTGGAATAATAAAAAAAAACCCAAACAACCCCCAATTATTTTTACCACGGTAGAATATCTGTTAACAAATGATTATTCTCTTATCTGTGGCAGCGTTGGCTGTTCGAACAAACCCCTTCTTTAAGAGAAGAGATGAATAAAACCAGCAAAAAGTGACTTTAAAGTTTGTGTTTCTTCTGTCTGCAATGGGCAGCATTAAACTCCCCCTCCTCAAGCTCCAGACCTCCCCGACATCTCATCAGCTGTGCAAGGAGATAAATCCTGGCATCCAGCTCGACTTTCCAGCCTGTTCCTACCCATTCTGATATTGAAATCCATTCCCTGGCCACAAAACAGCCGAGGGAGCTGTGGGAGCAGGATCCAGGAACTGGGTAATGAATACAGGGATGAAAGGGAAAACACAGGGGGAGGATGCTCTGCTGTGAACTAAACGTGCTCCAAGTGCTCCTTTTCCTCCTCCTCTTTGCTGAAAACCCCAGCAAGTTGTGGCATCTCAGGATGAATTAATCTGGGATTAATTTGGGGGATGGAAATCAGAGCAGAATCGTTTCCTTTCGCAGAAAAGGGCAGGAGTTCTACGTTTTCAGAGCAGTTGCTTTTTCTAAATCAGAAAGGAAGATGCCACAGTGTAAAATAAGAGCAAAAAGGAGACTTATTCTTTATGGAAAAGCCACCTTTCAGTGGTGAGAAAGTTCCAATGAGGTTTCGAAAATCCCTGATTATTTTTAGTAGCAAATGATCACCTCCGCATCCATCTCCGATGAAAGCGATGGGAAAATCAATGCCTCAGCTTTGAAAGAGCAAATCTGTGTAAAGGAACTGATTTATTCTTTTGCCAATCTAATTTGAATTGTGTCCTATATTAATTTTCTGTCATGTATTTGGTGTCCAGCACTATATTTTGCCTCACTAACCACTCCTTCAGATGTATTTCTGTATTAAATACAGTAATACCCTGCAAATAAACTCCTAGAAAGAGTTGAAGTCAGTTAAAATTTTTTACAAAGTCCTTCAAAGGACTGTGGTTTAAAACTGAATTCATGACACAGGGATGAATTATTACTGTTACAGTTATTTTACCTTTGTTAACTTTGTGATTTTCTCCTGCTGAACAATTCCGGCCCAGGATAAACTCAAGAAATTACGAATTTCTTTTTCCAATGGATGTCAGATCTTCTGGTTCTCTGCCCAAAAAGGATTCCAGGGGGTTCAGATGTGCTGCACAGCTCAGGAATGGCAATTAGAGGGCAGATCAAAAAGAACTTAATAAACCAAATTTTCAACTCACAGGGTGAGACCAGCAAAATCAAACTTAGGAGCAGACGAAACCATGGCAAATTTCAGAATTCTAACAAAATTAGGGAACGAATTTTAGTGCATAAAAAAGAATGGTTTTATAACTGGCTTTGGGAATCTTATATTAACTAGGCCAGTTCAAATTTCTCCCCAGTACTCTGCAACCACCCGCTGCACTGGATTGTGTCCCACTGCTGGGTTGGATGCCTTGCTCAGCAAATTGCTGGGCCTCAGCCCAAAAAGGGGAAAAGTCCTGAAAGGAATATGAGGTGGGAAGGCGAGTGAAGTGAGACCTACAGCCCTCGAGTGCTGAGTGGGAACCAGCCTCGTTTTCTTCTTCAGGCACATTGTCTGGAAGGCTCCGAGAAGGCAAAACCAGGCCAGGTTTCCAGCTTTAGCTCTGATAATCACCAAACACCTGCTCCATCCACGTGGAAGGGAGCGCTGGACAAGGTCTGAGCACATCTGGTTTCACTCAGCGGCTCTGGAGGGTTTGACATCCTATAGGGTTTGACAGAGCAGAGAGTCCAGCGAGTCCTCCAGACAGACAGGCCCAGTTTGTTCCTTTGGACTGGATTTTACCTGGCTGGGCTGATTAGTTTCATAAAACCGTAATTAGAACCAGCTCTTCACGTCAAATGCAATGACATTAAGTGGAATGCAATGACATGAAGTTGAAAACGAGGTGAAATGTATTTACACTAGAGGAATATCTGGAGAAAAGAATGGGTCTGTAAAAGCTTCTCTCTGTATCTGATTTTAAGTCTTTTAGTTTTAACTGAACCTGTCTGAAAGCATCAACTGCCTCTATCAATCTTCTCTCTCCACGAGAACGACTCTGGAGCTCCAGTGTGCTACAGGATGGACCTCGAGTTAGCAGAGCTATTAGGGAAAAATGAGTTATTTCAGTGGGATACTCCAAGGCAATCACAGCGAATGTTCCTCAGGGTGGAATCTGCAGCGAGGGAAAATTTAAGGACAATTTAAGTTCTCGTCAGATAAAAATCATGGTGTAAATCTGACAAAGAGCAGGCTTCAGGGAAGCAGGGGTCTGCCTGTTTATCTGTCTGTCTTCTTCCTCAAGAGTCTCAGGAATTAAGGCGTTGCATGATCCTTTCTGGCTCATTGTGATCAGTCCTCGTTATCCTTTTTCTGCCCCAATCCACAGCAAGAAATTAACCTGAATATTGGCAAGACATCCCCTATTCTTCCATCAAACCCAAGTAAAATATCCCCATCCCTTTATTCACCAGCACATACATTTGATGGCGTTTTCTTTTCCTATTTGTAGAGCTACTCGAGGATATTGGTTCTTCCATTTAACCACAGGGGCCCTGGAACAATCTTTAATGCATTTAGGATGTGGTCATATTTTAGGATGTTTTAGAGGATAAAATCACACTTGAGGGATATTTAAGCCCTTGAAAAAGTGCAGAGGACCCCGTTGGAGGGGCTGCCAATCCCATAAGTGTCCCTCCTGCTGGCCCTGGGGCTGGGAGGGTTGGGGCAGGGCTGGGAGGATTATTCTGCTGTGAGTTCACCTGTTTACCCAGGCTGTTATTTATTGAAGATCAAATTGACTGAAAATCACTCCCGACAGAGAGCTGGCAAGGATTGACATTATGAGGAGAGCAGAGCTGGGGGTTTAGAGCCTCAGTTATCTGTGATTTAGGGATCATTAGGATCTCTTTAAAATTCTTGCAGCCAGCCAAAAAAACTAAAATTAAAGGCAGGCTGCGCCTCACATCACATTAAACAATTTGGGAATAGACAAGAGACACCGTTCTGCTGGGTTAAACCTTTTGTTTGACATCTTTAAATTCCTTTAATCTTTTTGAGCTTGATTTTGCCAGTTTGAGTGCATGAGGGGAAGGCTTATTTGTGATGGGGGAAATATTCCTGTGAGTAACTTCTCTATGATTTTTATCACTGTATTTACTCTTATTTTGTCCTTCAACTGGAGACCAGATTATAACTGAGGAAAATTGCCACGTATCCCACGTCCCCAAATCTGGGTGTCTGAACCAGTTCTGTGGACAAAGGGAGACTCCAAGGGCTGAATTTTGGACTCAAAAGGCATCAGACTGAATGAAAACACCTTTGCTGTTTTGAGAGCAGTTGATTTTTAGTGTGGTTGCAGGTAGGACACTTTAAACTGCCTGTTCTTGTTTGTGGAGAGGTTTTACAGATATTTAGGAGTGAAAGGAACAGGTTGAATACTGTGAAAGCAGACTCTAGCTCCACTTTCAACAATTTCCAAGTTGGTGTGGGCAACAAACCTCTTCAGACCACTGTTTTGTGCTCTTGGAGGGCAGCAGGAACAGGAAAAGCAGGAGTTCCACCAGAGAAAAGCCCCGCTCTTGTTAAGCAAAGCCCCTCAGTTTCAAGGAGCAGTTGGGTTTGGCCAAACCTGCGATCCACCAGATTGATTTTCTTCCTCCTTTTGCTTTGTTTTATTTGAGCAGAGCATTTCTTGCCCTGCTGTTTATCCCCTCGGACAACTCCAGGAAAAAGCCCACTTGCACCCCTCGACCTTTCTCCTCCCCGACTGACAATTCCCTTCCTCAGCCTCCAGGCATGGCTTTTTTTGGGAGTGCCTTATTTAGACCACATGAGCAGCATTCCGAGCTTTCCAGTAGCCTCCCAGCCCCACGGAGGATTTATTTACATTGCATAAAATTAGAGGAAATGAAGGGGGATGTGTTTGAACGGAGAGCAACAACCTCATTCCGCTTGTTATAAACTCCCCTCATGGAAGGATTTCAGTCAATGTCAGCTTGGGGCAGGGAGGGGAACAAACTCCACTCCTGGGCATTTCCAGGATAATGGGGAATGATGCCTGGCAATAAAACACACTCAGCAACTCTCTAAACAAAATTATTTGGTGGATTTCAAGTGATTTTTGCCATTCCATACCATGAATCCACGTTGAGTTCTTGGCTTCCTGTCTCCCCAAAGGATAGCCCACAGAGGAGGCCTTCGGGGTGAAGAGAAGGAAGAATTTCTTATTAAATGAAATATATTCCATGTTTAAAAAGGTGTTTGTACTTGGGGGAAGGAGGAAAGGTTCCACTGGAAGTGATACAGATGAGGGTCCATAAATAAAACATTTTTACAAATGCAGAATTATTAAATTCCATTTATTTGGTTGTTTGTAACAATTACAAATTATTACAGTCAATCAATTTTGTTTGCATTGGTACCTGTACTTAATCTCTGAGTGCAGAAAATTCATCAACTCAGGATCTTCTGAGTCTGTATTTCAATGCCTTTCTTGCTTCACTCTGGATCCCAAAGGTAAAGGGAAATGGAATAACCACAAAAGGAGGTTGATCAGATCCAGGTCTGTGTTGTGGAAAAGAATCCCAAAAATTTAGGATTAAATCAGTTAAATACAAAACCAAAAAAAATAGTTAAAATCTAATGGTGTGAAGAAGTTTTTTCTAGAGTAAATAAAAACCCAGAAAGGAAAACATATGGAATAAATTCCAGACACCCATAGCAGCATTAGGGGTAGTCTAGAGCGGATCCTCAGCCCTGGTGCCAGAGTTATTCCAAAACACATCGATGGCTCATTGGGGTTGGTGCCAGCCCAAATCTGCCACTGCCAAATTTCACCCCGGTGTCATTCTGGGCCATCCTTGGTTTGGACGTGCCCATCATCACACAGCTTTTAGAAATCCATAAGGAAGTGACTGCACTTCCTGGAGCTCCTGAATGTTCCACCAAAACCTGCTCAGATTGCTGTGGAATTGCTTCTTAGGAAACCATTCCCACATTTCCCAGGGTTTTATTCCTGGGACAGGACAGTGACCAATTCCTCTTCGAACCAACTCTGCTTTTAAGGATAATTTGGAAACACAATCAGAAAAAATAGTCCAGAGCACTCAACAATTTGGATCATATTATTATAAGCTACAACTTCCTCTGGTGTTAAATTTCCATAAATCTATATATGGAATTCTGTCTCACATATATATATGAGTTATACATGCAACTCTCTCACATATATATTTTAATCTCTATAGATGAACTGAGCCAAATATATATAAGAAAAAAATAAGGAGGAATGGCACTTCTCCCCCTTTCAGACATCCAGCTGGAATTCCCTTCAAAAACACCTATTTTTCCAAAAGCAGACGCTCCAAA
Organism: Coloeus monedula; assembly: GCF_965178545.1. NCBI lineage: Eukaryota > Metazoa > Chordata > Aves > Passeriformes > Corvidae > Coloeus > Coloeus monedula. The sequence continues at coordinate 10,491,080 of NC_138799.1, forward strand.
TTTTCTAAAATCAGACTTTTCTAGCTATGTTTAAACACATCAAAATCACCATTCTTCCCTCTTTCTCTCTTTAAACCAAAAATCTTGGGAATATCCTATGGATTGATAAGCCCACTGGAAGGGCGGCCATGGAGGCTGCGGAAGAAAGTTCGAAACGGGATGGAAGGAGAAGATGAAAATATTCAAAACTAATATCAACTAACAGCAAAACATTAAAAATAAAGACAATAACCTTTCTTGTCCAGGGGTAGATAAGGACAGAGCCAGCTTTGGTTTCCTGGCAATACTTGAGAGGGAAAAGGGAGAGAAGTCCCAAACAAGGACGGGGATTCTGAGAAGAACTTATTTATTTGTAAACCCTCTACAGAAGCAAAAAAAGCGTGTTCTGCTAATGAGTGGGAATTTAAACAGCTTTTTTTTTTTTTGAAAAATAAAACAAATAAATATCCCTGTGCACCTTCAAGGCTGCTCTCATCAGCATAAACCGCTATTCAGTAGCTCGAGCAGTACCTTGCATTCAAGGTCAAGCCAAACCTCCACGAAAACAAACAACTTCTCATCAGCCTTTCCAGCAGGAGTAGCTGAGAACAAGAGATCAGATGTGCAGGAAAAACATTGGAAAATTGGGGAAAAACGTCGGAAAATTGGAAAAAAACATTGGAAAATTGGGGGGAAAAACATCAGCACAAATATTCGGCCTCCGCGCGACGCCGTTCGCTGGCTTTTCCTGAGACGCAATTTCGCCTCTTCCTCAGGGATCCTTTGGAGGCTGCAGCTCTCTGGGGTTGGAGGCAGGAAGCCTCAGGAAGTGGCTGGGAGCCTGTGGTGATGTAACTGTCACATTGCCCCAGGCCTGGCTCTGTTGATATTAGCCCGGGCTAATCACTGCGCTAATTGGGCGGCCACGATGCGGAGCAGCTCGGCTTTCACTTCAACTGCTCACCCAAATGAGGTTTGACTCAAATGTAATACTTTATATCAACACACGGGATGGCTGTAAAAATAATTCCACATGTGCTGGTGCCTCTTTTTAATAAGTGTCTTCCTCAATTTTCCCTGCTGGATGAGGCACTCAAACGTACACGTAATTAAGGTTATTTAAGGGATATCAATTGAAAAATGCACCCGCAGGAGGCTGAACATGACTGATGGAGCTCCCAGTGCAGCTCCCAAAAGTCAGCTGCCAGAATTTCCTGCAGCACTTCTACAATTTGATCTTCCCCACATTGCCCCAGACAGGAATAACCTGGAAATCTCTTGTTTTGCTCTTTCTGACGTCGTTCGCCTCGGTACAAAATGGGTTTAGAATGGGACATTTATGGTTCGGTAGCAGTTTCTGTGGGAATCATAGGGGATAAAAAAAGCGAAAAACACAGAAAAGCAAAGCTGGGCTCAGTTTGTGCAGCTGGTGGAGCAACGGGCAACACCTCTCTGCTCAGAACTGATGGGAGAGTCCTTCGGAGCCCCGAGACAAAAGTGTGCCCAAAACAAGGCGCAAAGACAGGGGGAGGAGATCTACTGCAGTAGAATTTTCATGGATTCATGGAGCATTTTGTGTTGGAAGTGGCCCTTAAAGGCCAGCTAGTCCAATCCCAAGAACATCTTCCACTAGACCAGGACGCTCAGAGCTCCATCCAGCCTGGCCTTGAACATTTCCAGGGATGGGGCAGCCACCACCTCTCTGAGTAACCTGTGCCAGTGTTTTACCACCCCTATTTTAAAATATTCTTCCTTATATTCAGTCTAAATCTATCCTAATTCAGTTTAAAGACATTCCTCCTCGTCTTAAGCCCTGCTAAAATTTTCCCTCATCTTTAATATAAACCCCCTTTAAGAACAGAAATGCCACAGCGAGTTTTCCATGGAGTTTTCCGTGCATTTTTTTGTGGTCATCTTTGTGCTCTGTCAAATTTTCCCAGTGTTCCTCAAAGGAGGGATGTTTCTAGCACAGGAGATAACACATCAAAACATTAATTTAATGCCTAATTACCCCGGGGATGCTTTGAGGCTGCATCACCCTGTGCTCAGAGATGTCACAGAACATGGAACACTGGAATTCCAGCATTCCAGCGTTCACCATTCCATGGATAGATGATGGAATCGTCCTCCTCACAGAGAGGCAGCAATTTTATGGCAGTGGATGTTTCCCTTGTTTCTACTCTGGAGCTTTAATCTCAGCAGGGCTCTGTTCACCAGGGAGCCTGTAAATGGTTTGATAATGAAGAAAATCCAATGTGTGCTTTGTCCAGGATCAAAAAAACCTATAAAAATTCCCAAATCCAGTGATAAACAAATGGTCTGGGAGTGGATCAGTTAATATTTGTATCAAAGGCAGCACAGAGCAATGCACTGAGCACTGGCAAAGGAGATTTGGGTCCTTCCACAACGCACAAAACCAAATTCCTGTTGCTGTTTTTATAATTCTGTTGCTTGTGGCAGCCCAGCACCCCCACGATGATGGCACAGAGCACCCACCTCGTGCTGTGATGTCACTGGGTGGCTGAGGCAGCTGCAAAAGGCTCTTCTGATTTGTCAGAGAAGAAGTTTCCAACACAAAACAATACCAAAAAAGAGAAAAGCAACCCCCTTCTCCTTCAAAAACGCACACACAGCTGGAGATGTTAAACAATGCACAGCAGAGCTTGCTAACAACCTTCTCAAAAGCCTTTTTTTCGTTAAAAACCTAGGAATTATTTGTAAAATATTTTTACTTTTCCTTGCTTCACCTTCTCCACCTTCAAGGTGGCTGATTTTCAATGGAAGGCAAATTCATGGCATTTTGCAGATGAATTTTCACTCTGCCATCCATGTTCCTGTGGGGTTTTACACCCTGATCTTAGGTCAGGCTTTTCTTGGTCAGCAGAACCTCTGAGCTGGACCTGAGAAAACATCTCAGGCTGGAGAGAAACCCCCCCTGACACGTTCCTGTCTCACAGCAGCTCCCCCTGCATCCAAGAGCTTCCCTTCTTTGCAAAGTTGTCATAAAAATCATTATGAGCCCCAAACAGATGTGACCTTAAAGAGCAACTTGATGGAGGGGAAAAAAAAAGAAGAGGTGGGGAATATAAAATAGCCTGTGGTGAAAATAACAGCAGGAAAACATTATAAAATCTGAGCCATAGCTGGCTGGCTTCCTCCTGATTATTGCTCTCTCTTTCAAGGGCCCGTCCTTGAGAGCGCAGATTTTTGGGGCTGATTTTGGGAAGGCAATTTTGACACTCGGCTGTTCTAATGAAACAAAGCTGCTGCACGGAGCTGTGATAACCCCGGGCTCCAAGAACATCCTCGGATTTAAACAGAGGTGTCAAGGAAATCTCATCCTTCGTGATTTTTGTTGTGGTATGATCACAGCGCCCTGGCTGCTTGGGAAGGGTTGGTTTTGATGTCAAAGGCTGTGCAAATTCCTGGCACGGGAGTTTGGATTTATTTAGAAATAATCTAAATAAAAAAGCAACAACGAGTTGCTCGGTGTAGCCCAGATCTGTGGCGTGGCTGGAGCTCAGAGACCCAGCTCAGTCCCCTGGGCCAAGCACCCCCAGCTCCCGTGGCACTCGGGAGAACCTCAGGGAATGGAGAGAGAGCAGGATTTTGGAAAAGAGCCATGGAACGGTTAAAATATGAAACATGAGGAGTGAGTTTAAATTGTGGCAGGATTTGCAAATTGCCAGCACCTCTTCCCCACTCCCAGGGCATCACTGCTTCCAGCCACCAAGGAAAGCTGGGATTTCACCTCAGCTGGGATGTTTGCATTCAATGCCTTAGGTTGGATTAGGCTCAGAAGTAATCTTTTGGATAGAAAAACAAATTCTCCAGCGTGTCTGGTAAGATCTGGATGCAGAAACAGCAGTCCTAAATTGGCTGGAACTTCAGCGAGGTGTTGGAAATGAAATAAGAAATCTGCTGGGCCTGCTGCACTGGGCAGCGTTCAAGCCCCAGACTGATCTCACTGTTTTCCTTACAAGGCATTAATATCTTAGTGCAGCTGATGTGATATTTAGATCAATGCAATGGAGAAAAAAGTATCTGAAAGTCTTTTGAAAGGAAATGATACTTGGTTGGTGAGGTATGTGCCAGACATGGGGGGGGTGGGGGGGGACAACAAACACCTTGGCCTTGTTCTAAACAGCAAGGCAAAAGAGACAATTGATATTCTGAATTTTGGAATCCATCAGCAGGAGTTGCACTTTATCCCAGGCTGGCAACAGGTTTTTCAGAGCCTTTTCATTCTTTTCCCAGTCTGGGGCTGGGGCTGCCTTGGCAGTGGAAGTCTGGCTTGCCAAAGCCATTTGCTCCAGGATTTTAAACTTTGAATTGTCCTCTCCAGCTCCCTGAGAGCTGCAATGCCAAGGAGCTGTGCACGAGGAGGGTCTGACACTGCCCCACATTTATCACTGCAAAAATCTTCCACTCCTCCACAGATCTGACAATTCCTGTCTGGTGGGATCTGCAGATACTGGAGAAACCCTTTCCTCTTTTAGCACCACTGTGAGATCAGTCCTGTCTGGTTCGTTGCCTTTTCTCCCCTTATCCCATCACCTGACACAACTCCCCTTTCCCAACAGCACTTTTTCCAGTTCTTTATCAGATTTCCCCGGTCCTGGTGATGCTGGAATTAGAACTGGACTGAAATTCCGGTGCGGGGAGTCAGGCTGCTCCTGCAGCCGGAGGTTTTGGCACCTCAGCTCTGCTTTGCACGGAGAGAACAGCCCGGATCCAGCCTGAAAGCAGCACTTCGTGTCAGGGCTCTGCCGCACATGGATCCAGCAGAACGAATTTGGGGTTAAACCGAGCATCCAGTGGATTCATCAGGATCTGCCTCTGCTCTCAAAGCGCTCCGCAGCCGGAGCTGAAGTCAGCCGCTGCTTATCCGATGCATATCGAGCATCAAGCAAAACCTCCTGCAGGATCCGACCCCCCGTCTGCCCGCTCAGGACCTTCCCGGAGCTCTCCTCGCTGCAGCAGGATTCCTTCCCGGGGAATCCTTCCCAAGTATTCCATGTGCAAGCGAGCGAGCCCTGCCCGGCCTGGGGTAACTCAGCCACGGACCCCGGGCAGGGTTTCCAGCCCGGCAGGGAACTTCCCTGTGTCAGGAGGGAGCAGAGGGGGCTGTGTTGTTGTACCACCAGCGCCGGGGGAATATTGCTTTGTTTTTGGAAGCGATGGCTAAAGCAGATGTTGGGGGCGAGCTGGCGTTGCGGAGCCTGCGGCAGGCAGGAATTATCCTGCAGGATGAAAAGTGACCTCCGGCCAGCACCAGTGCCTTTAATCCGGAGCTTTGTGCGCTGCTATCGGCTCCTGATCAGTTTTAAATCCCCTCCCTCCCACTCAGCCTTTCCCTTTCCCCGGAAAGCTCGGCTTAACAGGGCTCGGTGCCTCCCTCCCGAGGAGATCCATCACCTCCAGCTTCTCCGTCTGACTGCAGAAACACCAAAGAGAAATTTTCAGCAACTTTGCCGTCCTATAAAACCCCTAAATCCGTACTAAAAAACCCCAGCACGTTGTCTCAGACTCATGTTTTAGCACTGAGCTTGCCAAGTCCCTGTCGCAATTTTTTAAGTCAGCATCTCAAGCAAGGATAAATCTTCCCTTGCCCATCCTTGAAATACCCAAACCTGGAGAGCCAAAAAGTCTGTCCTTTACCTGGTGATTTTGGCACAAATTCCATGCTTCAGATTCTACTTATCTACACAGAGATTTTGGAAGGGTTTATATCCCGTTAAAACTGGCAGGATCTGACTGTTCCAGCTTTTCCACCCAAATTTGACCAAAGCAGTTGAAACCAGGTGGGTTCCCTGCTTGTGGCTCGTCTCAGGTGAGGTGACAGAGAAAAGTGAGCTCAGATAAAAGGTCTGACCATGATTTTGTTCCACCCCAGGATGTCCCAGCCTGACAAAAGACTCACCATGAATTAAAACACACCCAGGATGGTCTCACAGTTTAATTATTGATCCGATTATGGATTCTCAGAGAGTCACTGAAGCCCAGCTGGAGCTTTTCCTACGTTTTTTACGTGAAGGAGCTCAAACTGAAAAGGGTCTTTGCTCCAGGGGGAGCAAAACTCCAAAACCCTGTGGAAAGTGGACGTGTGGAAGCGCTCGAAGCCCCGTCCTGCAGAATCCCGGTGTTCCCAAAGAGGGCACTGATGCTCTGCACAGCGCACGGGGACAGCCGAGAAATCCTCGGCCAGGCATAAATCTCCGCAGAGAAATCTGTCTTAGCACGTCCACCTCAGGAAAAGGGGAATTATTACACTTAATTAAAGTGTATTGACACCACATGTGGCCCCACCTCTCGCTTTGGGCTTTATTAATGACAGCAAAGCTGCAGGCTCGGGCAGGGGGTGGCTGGGGGTGGCTGCAGGGCTGGATAGGACCCACTGGCTGCCCCCAAACAGTTTTAACAAGCCTCATTTCTGCCTCTGAGCTCCATTTTCTAGTCAATATTTCAGCTCCCTGGCTGGGTTGGCCGAGGGGATCAGCGCAGCTCTGCGTGCTGCCCCCCGTTCGTGCTCCTGGAGCCGTGCTTGGGCTGTTCGTCACATTTATCCCGAGGAAGAATTCGTGAAGCTGTTCCTTTTGGGGTGCTGGGGGGTGTTGTTTTGGTTTTGCGGGAGAGCTGTTTCAATAAAAGTCGTACACAGAATGGTTCCTACTCCAGCAGAGAATTTTGTCTGTAATTCACAAGAAATCGCAGTTGAAACAGAGAGAATTTGCTTAAATCTTGAGTTTTGTGCCCAGATTTATCCCTCCCACTGAGGATCCCTAATTATCGGTGAAATCCTTTAGGTCCAACACGTGGAAGAAGTGTGGGGTTTTTAAAGGATGGGACTTCTTAAGGCCTGAATTTTAAAGCAGGTTTATAATCATTCCTTAGCACCTAAATAGGAATAATCCAGATTCACTGACCACATTTCTTTCACATTAAAGTGAAATTAAACCAGTCTCCATTCTTTGTTTAAACATGTGAATTATTGACCCAATTCCCAGTGCGTTTAAATCCCTAATCCTGTGTTTAATCCTAGAAAAGAAGCAGGAGTTTCAATGTTTAAATTAGGTTTTTGCATTGGTGTTTCAGTGTGATTTTCTCCCCATCCCTCCCTGGCCCTGGTGCTGTGTCCTTGCAAGGGAGCCTTTCCCATTCCCTGCCTTTTCCTCCCACCAATCCCATTAAATCCTGCACTGAGCAGGGACTGATTTTCCCTTCAGCTCCCTGCTCTGGGATGCAGGAGAACAGACTCAGCAGCAGCTTCCTCAGTTTCCCTTGCTCCCCTGGGAAAATCAGGGGCAGCAGAAGTGGCATTTTCCAAAATCTTGGAATCATTCCCTAGCAAAGTTCAGCCATGACTGGAAATTCCCCATAGAGCAGTGGCAAGGGTTAATATCATCCCTGCCATGACGTTTCATCCAGTTCCCCAGGAGACCTCTCCATGGTTTTCCACTGCCATTGGAAATGAAGACTCCCAGATGGAGCCAGTTGGACCATCACTGGATATTCCAGTTGGACCATCACTGGATGTTCCAGCTGCACCAACACTGGATGCTCCAGTTGGACCATCACTGGGTATTCCAGTTGGACCATCACTGGGTATTCCAGTTGGACCAACACTGGGTATTCCAGTTGGACCATCACTGGGTATTCCAGCTGCACCAACACTGGATATTCCAGTTGGACCAACACTGGATGTTCCAGCTGCACCAACACTGGATGTTCCAGTTGGACCATCACTGGGTATTCCAGTTGGACCAACACTGGGTATTCCAGTTGGACCATCACTGGATGTTCCAGCTGCACCAACACTGGATGTTCCAGCTGCACCAACACTGGATGTTCCAGTTGAACCAACACTGGATGTTCCAGTTGAACCAACACTGGATGTTCCAGCTGCACCAACACTGGATGTTCCAGCTGCACCAACACTGGATGTTTCAGTTGAACCAACACTGGATATTCCAGCTGCATCAACACTGGATATTCCCATTCCAGGGGCTCTTGGAAAGCAGCTGCAGTTGCTTTTGCACATTCAGGAATAACACTCTCCAGTCATGGCCAGAGTTCCAAACCAAAGGCCAGGATTCCCCTCCAAGTTGTTCTGGAGTTGACTTCGCACCAAAATCTCATGGAAAATCAGAGTTTTACATTTAAAATTTGACTCCCAAAGCAGCCAGGGAGTTTGGAAGGATGGAGGAGCTGCTGCTCCTCAGGATCTGCTGCTGGGGCATTCCTGGGTGAGTATTTTCCTTCTGGACCCCAGCAAAGAGCAGAGCTGGGAATGTCAGATAAATCCCAGAAAAATCCCACTTCAGATTTCTGTGGTTCCTCCTCTGATTTTTTTACCCACCTGTTGACCCGGACAAACCCAATTTATTTTAAACAAAACATGGGCAAAACGGGGGTTGGAATAAGGTGATTTTTAAGGCCCCTTCCAACCCAATCATTCCATGATTCCATGACAATGCCTGTGGAGTTATAGGAAGGACAAAAGGTTTATAAAAACACATTTTGACCATTTTCTTCTGGGACTTTGTCCTCTGAGTGGGAGCTGTAACTGCAGAGCACTGTCAGAAGATTTCCCGCTTTGAATTTCTATTTGAGTCATGCAAGAATTAAAGAAAAAATCTTTCCTTGTATCACAGATACACTGGGATGATGGGATCATGGATTGCTGCAAAAGCACAGAGCACAAGCAAAGGGAAAACTCCTTTGCCTCTATCAGCCCAAAAAATCTTAAAATCCTGTCCCCTCCTTTACCTGGTGAGAAATTCCTTGTAGGCTGCAGAAGTTGATCATTTGTGTTCAAAATAAACTCATATTTGGTGTATAAGCGGAAAAAAAAAATTATTTTTAAAAATATTTTGCAGATCTTTTCAGGATGACAGAAAGGGGAAATGTTGCCAGAACAACAAAGGGCTGGAATTTCTGAAATGCAATTCCAACCTTCCAGGTGAACTGTGTGTTTTTATTTATTCGTTTCTTTGTTTGTGATTAGGTGTGATTTATTTATTTGTTTGTTTGTTTTTCAGGTGTTCATTGTCCAAGAGGAGCTTCACAGGACAGGAATTGGAATAATGCAAAATACCACTGAGCCAGCTCCTCACAGCCCAGCTGGGAATGTAAAACTGTGTCATTCCCATTGGAAATGATTGGAAAATCCAGAGCCTGGGAGATTCCCAAGCCATGATCCCTCCTTCTCCAACAGTGGTGAGTGGATGGCTCTGATATTTTAATATTCCTGGGTCAGGGATGCTTTGGGCATGCCCTTATCGAGGTGATTCTACACAATTCACCCTCCCCAAGCTGCAGGGAAAAAAACAAAGCTCAAATATATTTAGGATTTTAAACCCTCAGCATCCCAGGGCACACAGAATTCAACATTTTTATTTGGTGCCTGCACAGACAGATTCATTTGGCTGCTCATGATTTGTTTAGTGAGCATCAACAAGGCAGGGAAAACACAATTTTTCTTCTATGAACAGAAAGTTGGGGCACCTCAGGAGTTTTCAGGGTAACCCTGTGAATTTATAACTGGTCCTGACAGGGGTTAAAGTCCTCAGGAAGCAGAGTGGCCATCGGTGAGGTCACAGCTGCCCTCTGGGGGAGCGAGGTCCCGGCAGAGTTGTTCAGGGAGATAAGGGGCTGTCCAAATAAACAGCAGTGCAGAAGGAGGATCAGACCCTTTGGAAGAGCCTGGCTCTGCCTCATGCTCACTGTCACTTTTTTTCAATCCTTGGAAGAAATGGAGGGAATTGTGTGGCTGAAATCCATAACTGGGGAGTCTGAACAGAAAAGCCAAGGGAATTCTGCCTTTTTACACCAGTTAAAAACCTGCTCTGGTGGAATTCCACACCTTTTCTCCAGTTGTGGAGCAGTGTTGTGTTATTCAGTGGAGATTGCTGGGAATTTTTCCCCATCCAATAAGGAAAATCCAGCAGAAATGGAAGGATTTAATGAACATCGTATTTGGAAAACGCAGGGTGTGTGCAGGTTTGAGGCGCCCAGTGCTGGTGTGACTGGAATTAAGGGATCACTGGGGGGGGGAGGGGGGGGGGCAGGGGGTGGTGCTCTGCAGGAGCAGAATGGGGGGACCAACCCTTAGGAGTTAAAATCCCACCAGGACTCTCCAAACCCGCACGGGAAAGAAAATAAGGGAACATTTGATATTGAGAGGAGAAGGAAAACCTGGAGAGCCTGGGAAGGCAGATGGAGGCCACAGTCCGAGGATGGGAAGTGACCCCACACTGCTGGGCACCAACCCCATCACCAGGAGGGAGGAGCTGTAAAGCCTTCACCTGTTAGATCAGGAAAAATCCCCCTTTGGGGGATCAGAAATCTGGAATTCTCAGTGCCACCAGCAGTGCAGGGGAAGGCAGGGACATCCACGCAGGGCACAAATCCAGAGCAGGAAAATAGGAGAAGGAAAAAGGGAGCTGAGCCCCTTCTGCTTGTCCCTACAAACACCACACATCCAGGAGCTTGTGTTCCCAGGATAATGATTTCCTAGGGAATTACTGAGAAATCCTGAAACAAACAACTCTGCCACCTTCTCTTTTTGTTTTTTTAGGAAAATGGAACAGATGACCGAGAGAGGCCGAGCCCGTCTTGGAGGGCTGTTTGAAATTGCCCATGGTACAAACAAGTCCTGAGGACTCCAACCACTTTAAAACTCCTGAAACTGCAAACCTGTCCTTACTGGTTTGGGAGAGCAGAGCCTTTCACCATCTATTCATACCCTGCAGGCTTTGCTTGCTAAAATATCACCCTGGGCAGCTATTTTTGACCCTCAGCCTGGAGCAGAGCAGCAGACAGGCACTGCAGATGGTTATCTGTGGTCAAAAATCCAGCAAATATTGTAAAAGTGTGCAAATCTGAGGAACTTGGACAAATTCCAGCATCAGTAATCCCTTCTCCCAGTATTCCTGCTGCTGGTTCAATTGGAAAACCATCCTGGAGTGCTGTTGCAGCTTTGCTGCGTGTAAAAGCCAACATTTGGCTTCTCTTCTCTCGGAATAATTTGGAAGTTGTTCTGTGAGGAGCTCTGGGATGAAAAGGGCTGCAGAAATATATGATCGTTGTCATTAATTCTGGCACCACTCAAGACCACCAGTATTTAAAATCAATTAACAGGCCTTTTCCTATTATCATTGGCATTTATTTGCATCCAGCTAGGACGAGTTAAACTCTCATAAAAGTTAAAAACAATCTATTTTTGGAGGTAATACAGCAGCAGCGAAGGAGAGCTGGTGTATTCTCATTAGACATTTACTGACAGGAGTTTTCTGGAAATAAGTTCACATGTGGAAGTTTTGCATGGGGGAAAGAGTGAGATGACATCCAGTGAAGTGATTTAACCCTGCTCACTTCACACCCTCAGCTCATCGTGTTTTTCCCTTCAGGTTATCGTGAAAATACATCAAAACAAAGTCTGGTCTAAGCTTAAAATACTCCGAGGCAGAGCCTGAATCCTCTCTGGCTTTGGCTCGTGGCAGCCAAGGCAAGGTTGGGTTTCTGTAGCTGTTCCCAGGTCTCTGTCAGCAGAGGGAATTTTATTCTTTTCCATGGCTCCATGTTCAGCTTTGTCAGCGCCAGGACAGGACAGGATTAATGTTTGGGGCAGCAGCTTCCTGAAGGGATGGAGCATCCCCAGCTCTGCCTCTGAGAACTCTGGAATTTGCATCAGCCCCAAATTCAGCTGCCTGTTCCATGGGAAGTTTTAGGAAAACTCTGTGTTGCGTGGGAGAAGCGTCCAAGTCACCTGGAAACCTCCACTGATTCAGGGATAAAGTGGGAAGAAGCTTTATCTGTGCTCTGATGCTCAGCATTTCTGAAATAAACATTAAATAAACCAAAATAAATCCATTTCCCAACACAAAATGATAATTAATCCAAGGAATACCATTAATAACAGTTCACAGCAGAGCTTTGGGAGATCTTTTCTTATCTCCAAGCACACAATCAGCACCTGACCGGGGCAGGATCTGCACATTTCCTATTGCAAGGCAACAAGGAGCGGCTGGAAGCAGCTGGAAATAATTCAGGAGCACAGTGCAGTGAAAAGGAGTTTAGAAACCACACGGCCTCGATGATATTTTCACAGTGCTCCAAGCAATTTACTTCCACCAGTTCAATGGTTTCAAGGCTCTCCAGCTCCAAATTACACCCCCAGCACCAATGCCAGCAGTGGGAAACTCAGAGCATCAGGCCAGGGGAGCAACAGCCAAAGGCCTCGAGGAAAGGGCAGGAGATTTAGGAATGGCATCCTGCTGGATTTGAGGGGGATCAACCCAAATCCTGTCCTCTCTGTCCGTGTCTCCCTCAGATGTGTCTGATTATGGAAAATAATTTGCATTTTCTGCCAATATTGCAAAGCCCACTGGCACCACCCAGCCCATGGGATCCCTGCCCGTGCTCTCCACCTTGCTGGGGTCCAGAGTAGGAACCCGTTTGTGCCATAAATTACAATTCCATACAGATTATCCAGGCAAAACTGGGATTGTGAGGAGTCCGTGTAACTCGTGACCCAGGTAAAGCTTTTCTTACCATGAAAAGCACCTCCAAAAATGGATCACAAGCAGAGCAGGAGGGACTGTGCTGATGCACTCCGGGGAATAAATATTCCAATTTGATTTGTGCCTGGCATTCCTCTGTGCAATTCCTCAGGGAGCAGGACACGTTTTGTTTGTACTCACCGCCCAAATGGTCACTTAGGGTGGGATGCTCAGCTCTAATGGGCATTTTCCCCATCCTTTGACTCAAAGTGAGGGAGAAATGAGGGATTTGGCAGAGTGAGGGTTACCCACAACTCAAGTTGATGTTCTGGAGTGATTTTGGGCTCAATGTGCTTTGCAATTTTAGTGGGGGTGTGGAAGGAAAAGTCAGAGGTGATAAATAAGAAAAAGGCAAAAAGCAAACAAAGAATTTGGCCTTCGGGTGTTTTCAGTCCTGGAAATCTGAAGGTGGAGATTTTTCAGGGGTCTGGACACATCTCAACTTGAGACACTTGAAAATTAAAGAAATATGTAGAATTGTGTAGCTAAAATTTGTAACATGTTAAAAAAAATTAAAGTCCCCATCTAAAGCTTTGTGTGAAAGTCCCACAGAAGTCCAGGAATTGTTGGAAGGATTGGATGGGGACAGCTTGGAGATGGGGAGGGACAGGGAGAGCCCCACAAGTGCAGAACTTCTGGAGAGACTGAATTGGGTCAGAAATACAACAATGGATGGGAAATAATTCCCCAGGAGGGACATGAGAACAGGACCTTGGAAAGAAAATAAGGGAACATTTGATATTGAGAGGAGAAGGAAAATCTGGAGACCCTGGGAAGGCAGATGGAGATCTGGAGAATAAAATGGTTTTGCTATAAAAATGTACCTCACGTTATGAGTGCAAAAATTACCAAGTGAGAAAATGAGCAAAAGGCCAGCTCAGAGTGAAAAGAGAGCCTGGCTGCTCTGAATAAACGTTCTTAAAAATGAATGAGGGAAGCCTTGCAAAGCTGGGAGGGGGAGGGAGAGAAACTAAGAAGTGTTTAAAGTAAATTTATCTATGAATGAATCAAGAGAGAAAATCTGAGCGCAGCACTTGCAGACAGAGCTGTCTTAATTTTAATCATCTCGAAAGGTCAAACACTTTCTGTCTAAGTGATTTATCCATGTCCCAAAGTAAGAATCCAGATTTTCTCTCCTCAAGGAAGAGATGAGTTTCTCTCATCGTTCAAAAAGAGCTGGAAAATGGAAATTTTAATCAGGGTACAGTTAAAGGAGAATTGTGAAACATCCCTGAATTTCTAATCTGGACTTGGTGAACATCACAAACATCCTGCCAAACCCAAATATTTTGTTGTCCCTTCTTGTTGACAGGGGGTTTTTTTGAGCTAATGACACTTTGGCAAGGCATAATAGAGATTTAGGAATCTCTAAAACCCACAAAGGATGCACTCCTTGCAATATGGAATGTTCTGAAAGCAAAGCTCAGGGATGTAGAGCATTATAAAAGCTGAGAAATGAAAGGGGGGCTAAAGAGGCATCAGAAGGTTTGAAACTTGGGAAGGAAAAAGTTCCCAGCAGAAAATTTAAAGTGTTGAATTTCTGTAATTTGCCAAGCAGAAGCTCAAGCTTGATTACATCACAATAATGCCAAGCTCTAAAACTCAGCGTGAGGTGGATGAAGGTTGAAATTAGCAGCAGATTTCTGATTTGTCATTTTAACCAGAGCAGAGAGATTAAAGCCAGTGCAGGTGAGGCCACTTGTGCTGCCACGGCACATAAAGGGAATGAAATATCCCCTAAAAGAAGCTTTTTAATCCACTGGAGAAAGGCATAAAACCAACTAATTAAAGCCAAAAGGAAGATAAAAATGGAAAAACTGACTTTTTCAATGGGTTCTTCCTCTCTGATCTAATTTAAACCCTGTCTCAGCCCATGGCTGTTGGCTAAACCCAACTCATTGGCCTCGTTACAGGCCCCAGGCTGTGAAATTCTGTGGCCTTCACATCGAGGTGAGGAGATTCCCTCTCCCAGCACAGCACCTGTGGCTCCCCCCGAGCTGGGAGTGCACTGTGACACCAAATAAATACAACTGCACATCCCAGGGAATGGGAATCCACAGAAAAACCAGGCAGCAGGGCCAGGCCTCCCTCAGTGCCATGGACCTGTCAGGAACCGCCACCCTCACGGGCTATTTTGGTATTTTGGACAGCGGGAAAGAGCCACAGACATGGTTTAAAAACTAAAAAGGTTGACAAAATATATTAGGCTGAGGTCAAATTTCATTGAATCATTGCTTGATTATAGAGTGTCCCATCTCCAGCTTCACTTTGGAAACCACTTTTTAGTGTTTTCAAGAAGCTGCAATTATTTTTGCAGGGTTTGGAAACGAGTCCTCCATGGGATTTTGGGATTTTTCAATTCTGTCTCAGACAGTTCTGGTTTAAAATAAAACCTGGGCAGACTCTGAGCCCAAAGTGCCTGGGCTGGGCCAGCTCAGGGGGATCAGGGCACAGGTTTGGGTGGCTTTACTGGGAATTTGGCTCGTTCCCAAAAGCATCGGGATGCAAAGAAAACACAGAGGAGAAACTGGAAGTTGGGACTGACTTCAGCAAAGAATGGAGAGTGGAGGAAGCACCTTCAGTGCTGGAGCTGCCAGATGGAAAATAACAAATAAAAACCCAAAAGATCAATAGGGAAATACAGAATAAAACAAGTCTGGGGCTGATTTTAGCACCAAAGCCTGCAGGTGAATGATGTCAGGACCAAAGTCTTCCACCTCATCGTGGTCTGACAACAACAGCCACCAAAAAAACAAAGAAAAGAACAAAAAAAACCCTCACCCCAAAACAAACTAACCAAAAAACCTCCCAAAACCAAACCAAAGCAAAACCCCAAAATAAAATAAAACAAACAAACAAAAAATCCCAAACCAAATGCAAGAAAACCAAAAACCCACCACCAAAAACCCAATCCCAACAAATACCCCAGATCCAGGATGCCCCTACAAGGCTGAATTTTGCTTTGTGTGGCAGAAATTGCCCTGAGCAGAGGAAAGAGCACATCCCAAGGAAATCTCGGGAGCTCTGCAGTGACAGGACTGAGCAATTAAGTTCTTTTGTAAGCAGACAATTAAGAAATTCCAGCAGAGGGGCTGTTAATTGTCCATCAGTGGCAGCCACAACTGAAGATCACCCTAAATTTTCTCCTGCTTTATTTCTGCATTTTACACACTTCAATTAAGTGTGTGCAGAGGGAGTTCAGTCCAGTTTTAGGACTGGTTTTAACTGGGTTTACCTGTTCAACAAACAAAAGAAGTTCGAAATCACTGACAATTCCCAGGCTTTATTTCCCTTTCTGAGGAGTGCTGGAATTTCCACCAGGGCAGATCAGACATGCAAAAAATAGCTGGGTAATTCTGGAAGGCCAATCAATTATTTAAACTGAAAGAAAATCAGTTAAAAAATTTTTAATAAAATTTCTTTTTCAAAAGATTGAGTTACACATCTCCAAGGCTTGTTTGAAATTGATCTGAATCCTCAGGGGCAAACAGAGTCCTCATCCAAATCTCCTTGGCTTTGAACAAAGTTACACAAAGGATGAAGTTGGAACTTTTAAGTCGGCAAAATTTGGCCCCCAAAAAAATGTTGGAAAATCAAAACCATTCCTGTTGCTGCTCCATAGCAGAGATGATGAGAGCCATGGATCAAAATACCAAAATAGCCCGTGAGGGTGGCGGTTCCTGACAGGTCCATGCTGAGGTCTGAGGGAAGGTGATGTGGAGGGAAGAAATAACCCAGAAAGTCAAATTCTGCTTTTTCTGCTCTATTTCATCTCACCTGTCTCGAGCTTTCCCAGGAAAGTGATTAAAACCTGGACTTAATTTTTGGAAAGCTGGAAATTTTATCAGCATTAAAAACCCACAAAGCTGCTCAGACTAAACTTGAGTCTAAGCAGCTTTGGAGATTGGGCTCCCAAAAAAGCAATAATGGCAATTTTTTACCAATTTTGCTCAGGACTGGGCTCCCTCTGAGCACTTTTTGGCTGTGGTCAGCTCTCATTTCATGGGTTGGGCACTGCAGCTGCTCCTGCCTCCCTTTCCATCCATCCTGAGTATTCCAGGTTCAGCTCTCCCAGGAAAGAGCCCCCGCCCTGTCCTCAGCAGGGTTCATCCCCCACGTGGTTAAATGGATTTAGGAACAAACCCAACCACGAGGTGGGGTCTGCCAGGGATCACAGAGCAGCCAGAATCTTTCCTCCTCTATTTTTGGGTGTTTCTCTAAAAAAGTTTTTTCACTCCTGAGCGAAGAAGCTGCTCCACCAACCCCACGTGTGCTAACGAGGTGAAAAACGTATTTCTTCCTTTATAATTACAGGACTTGAGCTGCGGCATCAGAAATTTCAGATCTAGTTCATAAAAAGAAGCAGATCATTCTATTTAGGGAAAATTCCCCACATGTGCTTTTCCCCCTCCCAGGATAGACATGAAAACACCTTTGAAAAATGACTTTTTTCCCCCTAATTCTGGTTTCTTTCCCGGGTGTAAGAGCGCTCGAGTGAATGTAATTACATCTTGCATTGGACAAGCCAAATATTTGATCTCATATTAATGTGTTTTCTCTCCAGCTGCTGGGAAATGTGGCTTCTCCAGCAGATGCAGAACATTTTTAAGAGCTGGGCAGACCCAATATTTGTTTATGTGTTTATGGATTTGTGGGAGTGCGTGTGCAGATGGAAATGAAAATGTGGGACACGGCAGGACACGGGGAGTGGCTTCAAAGTGTCAGAGGGTGGGGTGAGATGGGATTTTGGGGAGAAATCCTACTCGTGTAGGGTGGGGAGGGGCTGGGATGGAATTCCCAGAGAAGCTGTGGCTGCCCCTGGATCCCTGGAAGTGTCCAAGGCCAGGCTGGAGCCAGCTGGGATCATGGAAGGTGTCCCTGCCCATGGCAGGGGTGGGATGGGATGATCCTTAATGTCCTTTCCAACCCAAACCAATCCATAATTCCATGAAATGCTGACAACAGAAGAGGGGGAAAAAGCTCCTGGTTATGAACACTTCCCTCTCCCCCTGAAATAATTCAATTTTTTTTGTGAAACAAAGCCATAAATCTGATCCTTATGGCGTTGGGACCAAAAGGATCAATACCAAGGGGAAATAATGGCCCCCAGTGGCGCTGGGAGGGGTTCCCCCACCCCTCTGAGGCCCTGAAAATCTGAATTCTTGTGTTTTACACCCACAAAGGGATTGGACCCATGGGCTGGACACCCAGAATCATAAAATCCCTGGATGGTTTGGGCTGGAAGGGACCTGAAGCCCATCCCATTCCACCTCCTGCCCTGGCAGGGAACATTCCATAGCCCATTGCTCAGTCAGGTGCAAAAACAGGGAAAAAGAAGAATCAGAGAAAAAGAAGCTGAGGATGCAAATTCCTGCTGTCCTTGCCCACGTCCCAAGGGAGCTCCTGATACATCCTTTATGGACTGGGCAGAACTTGGGAGGAAAACACCTCTTGTGGCTGGGTGCTGATGGGAGGCAGTAGAAAAATATTTAATTGATGAATTATTTAATTGATGAAAATATTTAATTGATGAAATTAATTTTTCTGCTGAAATATTTAATTTTTAATTGATATTTCACACTCCATTTTACAGCATCCTCTGGAGGCTTTGGTAATGCTGCCACCTGAAATTTGCATTGATAAATGATCTGTATTAAAGAGAAAAAAAAAAACATAAAGAAATTCAGATCAGTGACTTCACAGAAACCAGCGTCAGGTAATCGTGTTTGTATGGGATTGTAATTCCAGAGGAGCACAGAGAGCATCACGTGAGGGCACCTCTAGTCCCTGGTTAAGGGATTCAGGAATGACCCTGGAAAAGTTAAAAAGGAAAAAAAAAAAAAGACAAGTTTTATTTCTGGAAGGTTCCTGTACCATTTTGGAGGGTTTTAAGAGTTTTAGCAGCAGCAGCAGCACACGATTCTTGACATCAGCACAATCAGAAGGGTGTAATCAAAGTAATCAGAAACTTAAATAATCTCGTTTAAACACCATCCTGATTCGCAGAGGGATGGGAGCAAAAGTGTTTATAGTTCCAGGTGAATCTCCAGTCAGGGATTTCCCTCCACTTCCCAAATGGAACCAGACAGAACCTATGGAAAACTACCAGCGAGTGAAAGAGGAAAGTGGCCATAATTCTGTTTGGGAATGCAGATTAAGCCAGGATATCTCTGGACTCACACACTGCTACCTTCCAGCCACATCAAGGGATCCTCCTTCCAAAACTCACATCCTACACTTTTAAATTTAATTGTATCATTCCCCCCCCCCATTTTCGCAGCTCCTGATTCAAGAGCAGCTTCAGAAATGAACAGATAATTAATTCTTCACTTTTCAGCCTTGATTCTTTGTTTGTTTAAGAACCTCGATGAAGAAATGAGTGGCCCGGGAGTTGGTGTCACTCCAGCATCTCCTGATGGTTCTGGGAACCACCCACATCCAGCAGCAGGGAGATTCCAGAGAAATCCCATCCCTGGATGGAAGAGCACCCATCAAAGAAAAGGCTGGGTTTGTTTGAATTCGGGAAGGGAAAGCAGAGAAAAATAAACTGCAAACCGAAGTATGTTCCTACTTCTGGTCCTTTCCCCTGGATTGAGGAAGAGATCCAAACTTTCTGCACATTAAAGACAAGAAACATCTCTCTGCTTCCCTCAGCCCTTCCAACTCTATTTAACCTTGATTCAAAAATCATTGAGAAAAGGAAAAATCAAGGATTTTTGCACTGATTCCCATGGCTGAGCATCCCATCCGTGTTTAGCCTGAGGAGCACTGGGCTGTGTAAATACTTTTTTGGGCTTCAGTGGCAGAAAATAATAGGGTTCAGTAAATGGATGCAAGAGAAAAAGGTTGTAATTATTCAACCAAAATATGGAACTCAACTTGCTTAAATAAATATCCTCCTGCCCAAAGCCAGCAGGGGTTTTTTAATGTATTTTATCCCATTGCAGGGATAAAACGAGGATGTAAATGCTGATAACAGGAATTAGATCTAAAAAAAATCCTCGATGTGCCAGGAGTGAGAGGATGAAATGATCCAAACCCTAATTCCCTCAGGAAAATGCTCTGGAATGAAGGACAGACCACTCAGGGCAGGGAGAGGTTCCTGAGGGCAGCCCGAAGCAGAGCTGTGAACGCAGGCGGGCAGGAAAAGGGGGCAACGCCAGCAAGATCCGAGGAGTCCGGGGAAAAGGCTGAGCCCTGGGTGGGAGCCAAATCAACCTTGTTGAGGGAAAATAAATCTCTGTGCTGGATGTCCTTCAGAGATGCTGCAGCGAAGGTGGCATTTCCAGGGAGCTTTGGAATCACATCCAGAGGCTCCTGCAGCAGCGACCTCTCGGAGCTGCAGAAAACGGGCTCTGTTCGAGGAGGGAAAAGAGGGATCTGAGGAAATTCCCCAAATTCTGAGTTTTTAAGTTGTTTCATTCTCAGAACACCTCCAAATACCACTGCAGTATGACAACTGGGAATTCTTTCCCTCAGGAAATCAGGATTTCTGCTGTCAGCTTCAGGCAGCGGCAGCAGGGCTGGGTCGGGATCTTCCGTCAGGAAAAGCCAATGTTGGTTGGGTCCCCTGCACTTTCCTCCATGAAATCCAGGTGGGTTCAAGGATACACAACTGTTCTTTTCTCTCAAAAACTGAATTCCTCTCTGCAGTGCCCACCAGTGACACCCCAAAACCACCTCAGGGCTGGGCAACTTCCCCCAGATGGGATCATGGAACGGTTTGGGTTGGAAGAGATTTAAAGATCATCCCGTTCCAACCCTGCCATGGGCAGCAACACCTCCCAGGGTGCTCCAAGCTCCATCCAACCTGGCCTTGGACACTCCCAGGGATGGGGGAAGTATTCCCAAGTTTCCTGGCTCCTGGAGTTTGAATTCTAGGGAAGGAAGGGGCTGTAACCACCGAGCTTCACTGGGAGTTTGGTCTGAAGGGTTGAGCCAGCAGTGCTGCAATGTTCCCTGGAATCCTCACAGAATTCCCAATATTCCGTGTCTCTGGACTGCAGAGAATAGCAAAACATGAGGGACTGAGAGACACCGGGGGTGGTTCTTCACAGGGCCTTTGCTGCCAACCCTCCTCTGTCCTTCCCTTCCAGAGAGAGAAAAAAATGAGAATCCATCAGCAGCGTTAAAAAAAATAAAATTGCAACTCTCTATTCCACGTTATTGCAGAAAAGTAATTAAAATCCAACTGCTGCCTCCATCCCCTGGGAGCAAATTTTTACTGGAAACGAGAAGGAAAGGTGGTTGGACTGTGGAAACATTTACCAGCTGCAGGTATAATGCCGTGTCTGTTGTCAGAGGAACATTTCATTGGTTTATTTCTGGAGGATTATTTAGAGGGTTGTGGTCTCTATGTCCAGGTCTGAAGAGAAAAAAAAAAGGAGAAAAAAAAAAACAAACCCCAGCCTCTGAGGTGTGCCTTCTTTCTGCAGAATAGTGATTTGTTATGTGTTTGTCTGAGTTAAATATAGCAGCCAGGCCTTCGGCACAGGCCGGTATTTTATCCTGCTCGCTTTTAAAAAAGAGAAGGAAAAAAAAATGGGGAAAAAAAAGGAAAAAAAAAAAGTAGGGAAAAAAAAGAAAAAAAAAGAAGGAAGAAATTCTTGTTTGTATGTAAGAAGAAGACACAAAATAAAAGAGAAAAAGAAAAATCAGAAAAGCCACAGTTCTGAGGTTTGTTTCCATTTTCAGGTGTTCAGTGTTGGAAAATTCAGTTTTCAGGGCTGTGATGGGGCAGTTCCAGGCACATTTCAATGCTCTCTGTTGGCTGTTCTGTCTCCAGAGGTGACTCCTGATCCATGGAGGCTCCCAGCTCAGAAGGGACTGGTGTCACCTCTGGGGTTCAGTCACCTGGACCCGGGAGAAGTTGTGCCAGGGCACCTGATGGCTCCGTGGATCTGCCTTCTCCTTCCCTCTAGGGGTGGGGAGGGGCTGCAGTGGAATCCCCTGAGAAGCTGTGGCTGCCCCTGGATCCCTGGAAGTGTCCAAGGCCAGCTTGGAGCACTCTGGGACAGTGGGAGGTGTCCCTGCCCATGGCAGGGGTGGGATGGGATGGTTCTTAAGGTGCCTTCCAACCAAAACTGTTCCATACTAAGTTTCAAATTTAAATCAAGTATTTGACTATGAAAATATTCCAAAGTCAGTGGGATGAATCCCCACGTTCAGGAGATTGCCTTTGGAAGTTGTTTGATTTAAATAATTTAATTTCAATATTAACCCCGACTTAAATAAAACCTCAGGACTGTTCTCTTTCATCTTCTGAATTAGAGTTTTCCCCCATTTCTGTCACACTTCCAAACTTTGACATTTCCTCTGCTGCCCTGAGAAGCAGGAACAGATAATCCTGGAGTTATTTTTGCTGCTTTCAGCGGGGAGAGAAGGAAATAGGATCCCATCCATTCCCACAGATCTGCACCCTCACAATCATCACGGATCTGCTCATAATTTGTCTGCTCGCAACCACACAAATCCTCTGCCAGCTCCAGACGCACAACACTGCAAGTGTTGAAGGATTGAAGTCTAGCTCTGATTTTGCTGCTGGGTTCTCCCAAAAAACCTGCTGGATCTCGTTTTCCCTACCCCAGCACAAGACACCTTTGCCAGAGGATGTTTAGAGCTCCTTTCCCATGAAAGCAGCGGGAAAAGAGATCCCAGAAATATCCTGGAGAGCAGGGATGGAGCAGGGCAGAGCTGGAAGCCTCGGAGCTGCTGGTTGTGCTGGGGATGGATGAGAAGAGCAGCCACACAAGGAGAAAATGAGAGTTTCCTGTTGGGATAAATCCTTCCCACTTATCCCATTATTCCGAGGGGTTTGTCCAGGCAATCCTCACCTCGTTCCACCAGCAGAGTGCTGGGATTTCAAGGACAAAGTGCCATAAACACCATTGGAGTGCTGGCAACAGCCCTTGGAGTTGGATTTCTGGGTGGATTATCCAGGAGAAGTGAGGAATGACCATGGAAATTAAGTAGCACAGGAGCCTCAGCTTCTTTTCAAATGGCAAATTTCCCTTTTGCAGGATGTAAATAAATATTCTCTGATTTCCCCTGACATTTCAGTGGACATTGTATTTTTCCTCTGGAGTCTCCATGAGTACATTTAATTACACCTACATGGAGATAGATATAAATATATGTATTTATATGTACAATTTCCTATTTCTCTAAAGCTCAAAGCTCAGAAATCCCTTACCCATAACCTGCTCTCAGTTTCTGAATTGACCCTGATTTATATTCATCCTCTTTAATAACCTGCTCCCCTCTGCCCTGGACTCAGAAACTCCAACGGCACTTCCAAACTTTGGAAGGAGACTCCGAGATAATAAAATTTGCAATATTGCAGCAAATTATTCTTAATTATTATTATTATTGCCATTTCTAATAATAATAAAGCAGATGTTTCTACAAAAAAAAGGGAGCTGATTGATTTATATTTAATACTGCAATGAAAACGAGTTTAGACCCAAAAGTTAGACTTAACACCGACAGAAACAAGTTTTAAGAGATTAAATATTTCGTGTTAAAATACAGGGAATGCTCGCTTCGAGTGTTTGTTTGAAAGGAATTTACTCATTTCATTTTATTATGGAATTTTTGCCGTGCAGCACGGCAAGGAACTCACAGACTCACAGCTGGGGAGATCCACAGGGCTTCCTTTGGGTTGGACATCTGTCAGTCAAATAAATTCCTGAGACAACCCGTGTGTCAAGGCCAGGAGCAGAAATGAAAGCTGACAACTCCAGCGTTGGGAAATTTCCTTCCACAATAACACAACTCCAACTGCCGGGGCTGCCTGAGGGTCCTGGAGGGGTTTGGAAGTCCCTGGAGTGTCTCACATTCAACTTTTATGTTAAAACAGTTTTATTTCCCCAAGGGTGGTGTGTGAGGAGCATCCCAGCCCTCATCTCCTCGGGGATGTGGCACCTCCTCAACCCATCCTGTTCCCACCTGACTGCTGAGTGCATTCCATCAACATTGAAAAATCTATTTACAGGTGGTTTGCGGTTCATCCCCCTCCATTTTGCCATGAATAAGACAGGATTTGTAAAAAATAACTTTGCTGGGAGTGGGGAGCCTTGGTTTGCCAGCCTGGGTCAGGTTCCTGTGACAACAGGGCCATGGTTTGGTGGGACTCGGCAGTGTTTGGTTTATGGTTGCACTCAGTGACCTTGAAAGGTCTTTTCCAGCCCAAATTATGCTCTGATCCCATGGATTGCTGCAGGTTTTGCTGCCTGTGCCAGAGCCCTGTGGAACCTGATCAGCCACCAGGCATTCGGGCTTTGGGCTATTTCCTTTTGGAGACACAAATAGTTTAATTGGCCAAGCTCATAATGAGAGCTCTCCTTTTAGCCAGGAGAGCCTCCTGATTTCAAAGATAAACCCTGGAAACCCAAGCTCTGGTGCTGGGCAGTGTCAGAACTCCTTGGATTTGGCAATCAGGGAATTCCAAAGGCTCCCTCTGGCTGAGGATGTGGAATGGTCAACCACTGGAATTGTTTATCTGCTAAAGTTACCTCTGTCCCTGGTTCCAGATCTTCAGCAGCAACAGGAGGAGAGGAAACAGCCTCAAGGTGTGCCAGGAGATGTTTAGATTGGAAATCAGGAAAAATTCCTTCATGGAAAGGGATGTCAAGCATGGAAAAGTCTGTCCAGGATGGTGTGGGGTCACCATCCCTGGAAGTGTTCAAAGAATGGGTGAAGGTGGCACCTGGGGACAGGGTTCAGTGGTGAACGGGGTGGTGGTGATGGCTTGGTGATTGGACTCGATCGTCTTAGAGATCTTTTCCAACCTGAACCATCCTGGGATTCAAGGATTCACATTTCCCTGCCCATTTTCCTCCTGCATTCCAGAAGGAACTGTAAATCCTCTGCAGAAACGACCATATTTTCATTCCCTGCTCTGGCCAAGATACATTTTCTTTCGTAATATTTACAATATTTCCAATAAACACTGGAGTTTCCAGCTCTTCCATGATCCATGGGCTGTTATCCTAAAAACAAAATTGTTCAAAAAACAAGGAACCAGCAAGAAAAGTTTAGCCTTTAAAGAGACCCAGGACTCAGCACTGAGGAGAACATGGAATTCCTCCCACATTTCTTCCCCATCCCGTGTGGGATCCAGCCCATGGGAAGGGGATGGTGTTGCTGTAGATTAGCAGGAACTGCCATCAGAAGCATTTTAATGAAACATTAACGGCCCTGCTTTAATAGGAATTTCAGCAGGACCTCAGTGAAGTCATTGGGAGGGAGATATTGTCCCATTAAGCCCAGTAAAACCTTAAGCTCCTGTCTGGAGGAGAGGCTGTGGGCAGTTAAAGTGACCATCAATTTCAGCAGCTGATGTTCTTTACAAGTCTCTGAAGTGTGAAGTCCCAGCCTGGCTGATGTATTTCACTTTAATTTCCTTTTGGAAAACAGAGCTGTGGTTAGTGGGGAACCTCCTGCACGCTCCCACACAGGCAAGGAGAGCCTGAGGAGTGCAGGGAAGGAGGAAATTATTTAACCCTTTCCAAAAGCTATACAATTTCTTTAGTTAAGTAAAGAAAAATAAGCAGAGATGGTTTCTCCTTTAGTTCCTGTGTAAAAATAAACAAGAGTTGTGCATAGCTAATAACCAGGTTAGGGCCCCTTGCTAATATCTCCTCCAGCTCCTGAAAACTCACTGAAAAATCTCTCTTTTTGCCATTTCCCTGCACTTCAAGCAAGTTCTAAGTCAGCAGCTCATGCCCTCTGTAGGGGAAGAAGATAAGAATCGTGTAATTCCATCTGATTTGCCATTTCCAAGCTATTCCTCTGCCACCAGACCACACAGGTACACGGAGATTCCTTATCAGATGGAGCTCACTGCGGGTTTTGGGTCAAATCTGAGGTTTTCAAAGTGGTTCTGCTGCCAAAATGGGCTGAGAGGAGCCAAGATGATGAAACAGAGTCCAGAGAACACAATGAAAGGTGTAATAATGAGAATATCCACCTTAATGATGTTTAAAAGACAAAAAGTGTTCCCTGCTTTAACTATACCGTGGATACATTGATATATTTTATATATAGATACTAATTATTGCAGAGAGGTTGAGAAATGACAACAGGAATGAAAACACCTTGGGGATTTTCCCCTATGTTCTTAGAAGTGAAAAATTTAGGAATTAATTCATCTCATCAGGAGCACCCTACCTGTGAAAAAGCCAGCAAAGACAAATGATTTACGACCCTCTAAGAGAGGGAACTGCAAATAAATCAACAGAATTTGGGGTTGGAAGTGGATTGGACGCATTTATCATTAATTACAGTGCTCTAAATAATTATTTTTAAGAAAAAGACAGTGAAGTGGCTTCTTACAAGGTGTAATAAACTCATGGTCATCACCAAATCCCAGGAAAATATTTGTAAAAAACAGAATCAGAATAAATAAAAACCCCAGCCAGTTTTATTATTCCATCTGCAGGATGACAGTGCCACTCCATTGAGCCATTAATTAGCCCAATTTCCTGGGAAAACAGATAGGGATGTGCTGAGGAGCCTCTCCAGGAGCACAACAAGTGTCCCCCAGTGCCAGCAGCTGCGGAGGAATCCCGCCGGAGAAGGACAGCTCTGTTTATTTGCTGAAGCAGGGTGGAGAGAGAAACTCAACTCGTATTTATTTTGCACATGGATATTGGAGCTGCTGGCATGAAAGGAGGGCTCTCTGCTCTGCCAGACCAATCAAGGAGAACATTTTCATGGTCCAAACATCTCCCCCTCCTGGGCTGGCAGCAGCTTTTGGAGGCCAGGCCCAAAGGCGGCCGAGCCACACAAGGTCCCCTCTTGTCTCCTGGTCTCATCCAGGTGTGGAACAACGGGGCTTGTCCTGCCCCAAGGAAACTGGGAGCAAGGGGATGCCAAATGCTGCTTTCAGTGCTGATGCCCCTCAGCAGGAGATCCTGAAAGGCTCCTTTAAAGGTAGCAAATGGAATGGGGTGTGGAGGTTGAAGTGGTTTAGAAACGCGGCTTTCGGCTTTGGAGGAGATGGTGGGAAGTGAGGAACTTTAAGGCAAAGCTGAGGAAGTTCTGCTTTTTTTCAGATATAAACCCAAAGCAAAGCTGGGAACTCAGCCTGCCTGGCTCCTGCAGCTGAGCCAGACCAAATCCAGGAGCTGGACATTTGGGTATGGCTCCATGTGGCATCCTGATGGAAACCCCCAACCTGCATCCCAGTGGGGAGCTCCAGCAACCACTGCTGGCCCACACAGTTCATGGGGGTCCCAAAATTTGCCTTCAAAAGCTCAGAAATAATTCAGAAAATCCAGTTTATCAACTCATTATCTGCACGTGAAGAAGCCAAAACTCCAGATCAAATCCAATTCTCCTTTTTAAAACCTGGATTCTTTGCTCTAAACCAAGAGTCACTCCCCAAAATACCACCTCACTTCCTGCACATCAAATACTCTGTAGTGAGTGCAAGAATGAGGGACAAACTTTCACTGAGACTTTCTCCTTTGGGCAAAAAATCTGAGCCCTCCTGGTGGAGTAAAACTGAAGTTTTACAGGAGTAAAAATATACAGAATTTAGGGACAAAGATCAGAAATCCTGGCCTGCACATACAAGATTTGCAGTTCAAGCTTGGTTGCTCCTGAGATTGAATAAATAAATTTCTGTACTTGTGACAAGGATTAAAATCCGGGAGCTCAATTTTCAGACATTTTCCTGCATCTCTGGTCACTACGAGAATTTTACCTACTTTAAACCAGCATTAGTGGTGTATATAAAATATCCGTGCGTGTGCCATCACCAGTGTCATTCTTAGGAGGCTCAAAGAAATATTCCCTTTATTTTAAGGGTGCTTTTCCTGAGTTTATTATTGGGGGGAAAAAAGTTTATGTGTCAGCCAGTTAAAAATTCAATAGAAAGTCACACAATGCCACGGGCAAGTCCCAGAGTATCCAACTTCGAGGCCAAACCAGTACATGCCAGGATTGGTCCCAGCTGGAGCTGGTTCAAGGCCAGGTGAGCACCTGGGGCTGAGCATCCAGGTGTGAGCAGTTGTGCTCCAGAGGGAATCCCCCATAAAACCCTGCTCAGGGAGGGGTTCTGGTTCTGATTCCTTGGGAACTGCTCCTGGTGAAGCCTTTACTCAGCACTGGGGTTGAGTTAAGCCTGGTCTGGCCAAGCCTGAGGAGAGTTTGTCCCTAGGAGTTGTTGGCACTCGAGTGGGAAGGGGAGATCTCAGGTAAATTCTGGATTAAATTCCCTATGGAAACACCCAGGTTTTCCTTGGTGGTGAGGAGGTTTCCTGTTAAAATGCCCAAAGCCATGGGTGCAGTTTGGACGTCTAAAGCTTGCAAAGCTTTTAAATCAAGAGTGAGGTGAAGAGGCAGCAAGGCAAGGAACAGAAAACCAAAAAGAGTGAAGAGATGTTAATTTCCTGTGGTGCTGTATGAAGAGTTTTAGAATCCTGGTTGGTTTTCTGTCTGAAATACTCTTTCTAGAAGAAAAAAAATTACCTAAATCTGTCTAGAAGTGCTTGTTCTTGCTGTTCTCCTGCAAGTCTGTCCTTAAAACCCCTCAGAACCAGTGAAACTCTGTCAGACCATGTTTTTTAATTGACCCTGAAGTGATGCTGCTGGAGTATTTCCTGTGCTTTGTCTCTTGTGGGGCTGTTTGTGAGCCTGGAGAACAACGTGGGTGTAGGAAAGTAAAAAATGATAAAGATTTAACAACTTTCCAAAAAGTTTGTCTGAGTTGCTTCTTTCTTTACTCAATTTGCCTGTCCAGGGAGACGAGATGTGCATCCCATGGGATCCCTGCATCCTGATAGTGAAATCTGGGGGAGCATCCTGTCCCTGGAAGTGGAAAAAAATCAACCCCCCAAAGGTGTTAAAGCTTCCTAAACACAGCTGAAGTGGGGAGCAGGGTGGTGGGCAGGAAGTCAGGAGCCTGGTGAAGCCTGTTAAGACGGAAAAAGTGAAGTAACCCAGCACAGTGGGCTATTCAGGGCTGCAAAAAGTGGGAAAGGCAAAAAGGAGATGGAGGCAGGGAGATTGAAATTCAGCTGGAACTCAGGGGTCTCCGGGCAGCAGCTGTAGATCATGTCTGGCAAAGCAAGTGTTTATTTGGACAATAATAGCCTTGAAGCTTCCTGATAAAACCATCTCCTTGCACTTCCATCCATAATACTGCCAGAGGTTTCCTTAAGTATTCCCTTCTACTGGGATGTAAAGCAATCCCTGCTCCCGGCGTTCTCGGCGGAAGTGGGGGATGAAAATGATTTCCCTTGCAGGGGGCAGGCAGGGAGATTAAAAAAAAAAGGGGGGTTAAAAACCAAAAAAATAAAAAAGGAAGGGTCAGTCTTTTGTTCAGTTTTTTTCTTTTTATCCACATCTTTAATTATTTCCTTGGAAAAACAAACGCAGCGATGGATCCCGGGCTCCTGAGGAAACACCAGAGGAAGGCGGCTGTTTTCCGAAGCCCTCTCGCCATGTGGCTGCTGCTGGGTGCCTTTTGTCTCCCTGGTTTCCTGAACATGGATGGAAAGCGTGGCCCTTTCATAATCCAGCCCCTCTCCCTCCCCTCTGCCTTTGTACAGTCGATAGGAGAAAGGAACCAGCTGCAAAAAAAGCCTTTTCATGTCTCCCGTGCTCCCTGACCCCCCTTCAACACCTTGGGGTGCCCGCCGGGATTTCCAGGATTTCTTAGGTTACGTTATGGCAATCTCCTCCTCCTTGAACTTGATGGCAGCTTGGGCTCACAGGAACAGCTGCCTCCAGAATTTTAGTGTGGATTTTTGGGAGAAAAAAAGGAATTCTGAGCTCTTTGCTTCTATTCTAAGAGATTCAACTCGGCCTTCTCAAAAATAAGAGAATGTGGAAATGGGTGTTGAGTTTAAGATGGGAATGAATTAAAACAAGTCTGGCTTTAAAATCCAGGATTAAACTCAAATATGGGAATTCACCAAATGTGTGGATGAATATTAAGGGCAAGTTCTCTCACTCTGTGCTTAACTGCCTTGTAAGTACTCAGTGCCTTCAGCGCCTTGAAGCAGTCGTAAAAAACCCAATGTAATCCCAAATCCAGGATCCTCATCCCATGGAGAGGGGGAAAAGATGAAGGAAATCAAGGTACTGGATGCCAGGGAAGTGATTCTGGTCTGTTCTTTACCTTTGAGTTGTGATGGCACTGGAAAAGACCAGAAAATGCCATTTTCAGGAGAAATTGGAAGGAGCCAAGTCACCGGTTTTCCTATGGCTGCCAACCATCCTTCAGGCTTTATTGGAATTTATTCTTTTAAACTTCCAACAGGAATATTTATGGAAAAAAGGAAGAAATTTCTTCCTTTCAGTGCAAGCCTATGGAAAGGCTGCCCCTTTTTAATGAAAACACCCAGTCAGTGTCACTTTCTTGGTAGATGAATATTAAATCTGTTTAGATGTATTTATGGGTAGATTTAAACCTGGAAGGTGGTGCTTGCTTGTGCAGTTTGACGTCAAGAAGATTAAAATCCACTTGGGAACCTCTTACCAAGAGAAATAATCTCTATTTAGCTGAAACAGCTGCCCTTGACTTGAAGGCAACCAGGCCTTGAGAACTTTCTGCTTCCTTAAAAGTTTGCTCATCTCCCTGATCTTTCCCTCCTGGATTTGGGCTCGTTTAGGAACTGCTGCTCTCCTTTTGTGAGGCATTTTGGTGATGTTTTTGTGCAACTTCAGCCCTCTCTGACAATCCTAAACAGGTCCCTCTCCAAGGCTCTTTCTCAGGGTCTCAGGATTTTTTTGCACCTTCTCCCTGCAGCTCTTTTTCCCCCCACACATCTGTTTTCCAATCTGGAGCTCAGAATGGGATCAATCTGCCCAACACTCACCAGGAATGTACATCATAAAAAAGACAGAGGCCACATTGCAGGCGAGCCGTCAGCACGGCGCAGTGACCGATGTATAAAATATCGACCCGGGCTGCAGAGAGCCGAGCTCCATTTGGGGGCTTTTATGAGCTGCTGCTCCGGAAATGGACCCCCCGAAATAAAAGCTGTGGTCAGCAACGGTGTGTGCTCAGAGAATATCAGGGAGGTTGTTCTGAATGTGCACTTAAATACAAATTTGAGGATGAAAATCTCGCCAGGGCCAGGATTTGGACTTGGATCAGCTCAGAATATTCTAGGATTCGGTGAAAAATGGTGAAAGTAAGAAGCCTTTGGGAGGATGTCATTAAACATCATTTCTTTGTATTTATAAGCTGCTTTATCATATTTTTGATTAATGAGGGACACAAAACTCATTTCTTGGATTCTTTTTGGGAGACCTTTTGGGACAGTGACTTTTGTGCAGGTTTGGCTTGGTCAATATTGTGCAGTTCGGGTTTGGCGGCTCTGCTGGGTCTCTTGGCCTTTTCCATGTGTTTTATTCCTGAGTTTTGGCAAGGATTGGGCCAGCCTGGAGCTGGGCAGTGCTGTGGGGCTGTGTTTAGTCTGTTGGGGTACGACTGGGATCCGTCTTTCCTCCCCTTCCCGTTCCGCCACGCTGGTGGAACCGTAAATGAGGATTCCAAAGGGTGCTGCTGCTTCCTCGGACACTCAGGGAGCTGTGGGTAGAGCAGGGCAGGAGGTTTCTGGCTTCTTGCAAATATTTCTGGCCCCTTGGTAATTTATTCTGTAGGTAAAGCACAAATATACTCAGAGAGCCACTGCCCCATCGAGCAAAGGCTCTTAAAACTCACTTCATGTTTCTCCCACCACAGGATTTCCCTGGTTTTGCTACTGAGGAAAATATTTAATCTAGAAGCAGGAGAATGTCCTTCCCTTGTCTAATCAGCTGCTGCTTTATATCAAATTAGTGATTAAACCTAAAATCAGGGGAATAATTGGCCATTTCTCACGCTGAGGTGTTTTCATTTGTCCTGCAGATGTCAGGTTTTTGACTCTGAGTGGCCCACTATTTGAATATCCATCTATTCAACACTTCCAGAACTCATTTTGTTACCAATCTCATGGAAATAAAAGATTAAATTAGCTGCTGAATACAATCGATACAACAAAACACAATTTAAATGGAAAGGTTCAATTCTACCAGGCCTGAATTTCCTAGGGTTAAAGCAGACAGAAAATTGATGTTACTCCTGCCCAGGAACTGGCCAAAACCAGAAGGAATCAAAAAGTCCTGCACTTCTCTTAGCAACCCAAATTGAACCAGCGACAAATAATCTGCAATTTTCACCTTCACATCGTTTGTGGAGGGTGGGTTTGGCCTTTCTGAATTCCAGCAAAGCTTTGAGAGCATCCGTGGAATAATTCAGCGAAGAAATTGGGCCCAACCATCATCAGAGCAGTGAGAAAACAAACACAAGTGGATTAACGTAATTGCTTAATCAACAGCATTCACTGAAGGGCTTGCAAGTGTGTGGAATTAATCATCTCATTGTGAGGAGCATTCTGAGTAATGAACATAATGAGAACTTTGCACAGCTGGCAACTATTTTAATCCATGAACCAGCAAAATAAATAGGTCTAGAAAAACAACATTTCATATTATGTTTTACTCTCTAACCAGGCTCAATAGTGAATATTGGGGTTAATTAGAGGAATTAAAGGGAGAATCATCTCCCAAACCCTTCTTCCTGCCCAGCTATGAACGACAACTCTCTCCACAGGAATATTTCCCGCAGTCATAATTAATAGATTCTACTTTTCCTTGCTCGTTGTATTATTTTGGTGAAATCCATAGGATTTTTATCGGGAATGCACTGCAGAAAATTCCTCTGGATGTTGGCAGTCTACAGCCAAATCCTTGAATTAGGCGTGAGGGTGATGGTGCAGACCAGTGCAAGGGTTGAGGATCCTCTTTTCTTCCCTGTATTAATCCAGGTATGAATTTGGTGGTCTCCACCTGGACCCTCCTGAAAAGATGAAGGTGAACCTGGAATGTTTCAGGCACTGAGGATCAGTTCATGGGGCTAAGGAAATCCTGGGGGCAAAATTCCAAATGCCTCGGGAGATGAATAATTGAAAATGAATCTGATACATTTTGCTTTTGTCTCCAAGTTTTGGGGTCAGTTTGGGTGCCACAAACTCTCCTTTCACCCCAGCTGGGCCTGGGGAGGTCCTGCTTGATTTGACTGGAATTTATTGTGCTGTTTTCCAAAGGCTGATGTCTTCCAAGGAAATATTTATCCACAGCCATCGCTGACCTGTGATGACTCAGTCAATCGCAGGCTGGCAGGAAAAACCAACTTCCACCCAGGGATTTGGGAGACAAAGTGCTCCCTCCTGGCTCCAGCCAATCCATCTCTGCCCCAGTGCAAGGGTCACTGTTGGAACACTGGGCAGCAGCATCTGCCCTCTTCCAGCTGGGCAGCGTTTCCCCAGGTTCCTTAGGAACAGCAAATATAGGGATGTATAACGAATCTACAACAACACTTCCACGGTTTTTCAAGCGCGATTTTCTACTTTAAGAGCATGAAAATGAAGAGAAAATGTTAAATAAAGCAAATAATCCTCAGCATGTTTGGAGGTTTGGCAAAGAGAGCTGAGGGAAGCTTCTTATCTGTGGCCATCCTCCTCCAAATCCAGGCTGTCTCCTCCGAGCACTGTGTTAAATACTGCAAAAATCCTCTCAAAACTGATAAGGAAAATGTCAGTGGGATTTTTCCCCCCTCCTTCCTGAAGTGGGATGTTCAGACAGGGATATGATCCAGCCTGGAAGTGCTTGAGGGAAAGGACTTAATGCACAAGCTTTGAAAGAAAACAGAGTTACAGCGTGATCACCACAGATTTCTTGTTTGGCTGTTGAAATCAGGAAGGAGGAAAGGAGTTTTATTATTGGAACAGCTGGCAAAAATAATACAAAATAAATAACCAGATAACCAAAATAACCAGGAGACTAAAATTTTTCTCAGTAACAAATATTAACTCTTAATAAAAATAATAATTTTTGAGAATCTTTCCACTATTTCTCTTACTGCAGACAGGATAAGAGGGGATATTTTCTCAGGACACATTTATGGCCATTATGATTAATCTTCATAAAGATTTGGATAATAAAATCACCTGGAGAACAAGGTTGAGCTTATAAGCTTAATATTATTACTTTAAAATTGTCTACAAATGGTGTTTTAAGACCATAAAATGAAGGAATAAGGAAAGCTGGTAGAATTATAGAATCCTTCAGCTTGGAAAAGCCCTCTCTGACTGGAAAGGCAAGGCCAGATTTTTTCCTCCATGAAGATTTTAATTAAGACTTTAATTAAGATTTAATTACGAGGATGTCTTTCCTAAATATTTAGAATTGCAAGCCAGACTATTTTGGTAAGAGGCCATCAAGTAAATGATGAAATGAGATTACCAGGGGCATGAAAAGTGCAGTTATTGGGCAGGTAAAAGTTTTTTGGTCAGGGTAAGAGGTTTTCCTGGCGCTCCTAAAAATCGAAGGCAAAAATACCTCCAGTTTATAGAAGATCTTGCCTGCTGATGCCAAGGATTTTGAATATTTCATTTTGAAAACAGTTAAGGAGCCTCGTTTGCAGCCCAGTGGTTCATCCAGTTCGAGGAAAAGGAAAATTCAGGGCGATAAATTACAAACCTGGCACTTGTTGTCTCCTTTTTCCCTCTCCAAAGGACTTCACCCTTGTACAGGAGCATTATTCAAGTGTTGCTTATCATGGGGAATAAGGTCTAAAAACTGAACTCAGATCTTTTTATTTCAATTGTTTGGTTTTCCACTTTCTCCAAGCCCCAGCTGGCATCTCCACAGCCACCAGGATACTCAGTGCAAGCTGGGCCAGAGAACCAAGTCAGATCCCAGAGGAACTGGGAAAGCCCTTGGCTCAGAAAGTCTCTGATTTTACTCCTTTTCTGAAAGAGAAGGCCCCAAAACTGCTTTCCTTCTGCTAGGCCAAGAAATGGGATAGCCCATGGATGCCTCTGGAGGCTGCAGGACCAGGTTCAAACTCATTTGGTTTCTGTAAGTTCCAAGTGTTCCTTCCCAGGACACTTTCCCAGGCCCAGTTAATTGGGATCAGCACATCCATAGCAGGAAATCTGCCAAGACTGGGATATTTTCTTCAGATGTTCCTGCAAGGCTGAGGTTTGCTCAGGATCTGGTTGTGCTGTCATAATCAGGAAGGAGCTGAGCTGTGCCCAGTTCCTCCTGTGCTCCAGACTTGATCTCTCTTCCCCCCCAAAATCCTTGTGTTCTGCTTTAGTCCTGTTTAACACTGGGTTTGGGATATTCCTAAAGGCATTTAGGGATCCACTACAGGGCAACTAGTCCAGTATCCCCAGAGCCATCCTCAGGACATGTTTTGGAGGCAGAAGATCCCGGGGAGTTGTCGTTGGAGTAACTTGAGAGAAAATCGTGCTTTTTCTCAAGTTTTCTCTTGAGAAAAAGTCCAATTTTCAAGATTTTCTCAAATCCCTGAGTTGAGATGATTTTGGGGTGGATCACAAAGGAAACTTTCCCCCACGGCACATCCCAAAGGTAACCCTGAGTGCTCAGAAGCCTCTGGCAGATGTGTTTATCCCAGCCCAACCATGCAGAGCTTCCCTCCCGCTGCCCTCTGTGCATTCCTCACACGGAGCTTTCTGCATGGCTGCCCTTCCTCGTAAACCTTCAGAATAAAAAGCCTCCCCAGCATTTTTTACCCCCTTCCTTTTCTTTTTTTCCCCCCTTCCTCCACCAGGCTTTTGGGGCTTTATCTCAGTGCTGGGGCTGTGCCTGCTGAGGCCTCTCAGAAGGCTCCTTCTGGCCCACGTTCCCGTTGGTTCAAACACGTCCCTGCCGAGCCTTTGAGCTGAAGGCGGAGATGAAGTCAACAAGTCAAATATGTAAATAAATAAAACTCCAGTTCAAACAAACCACTTGCCTCAGTAAATAGCTCCTGGCCCCTTTTCAGGGCTGGCCAGCAAATCATCTGGGCTATCTTGTTTTCCAACAGCTCGAAGGCCTTCAAAGCTTACCTTGTTTTGGAGCACTTAATTCAGCTCGCGCAGAAGCGCCCCAGATATTGCTGTGTATCGATGATTCATGATGGCTCTGCTGCAAAATGAAAGCTAAGGAGCCTAATCAATAAAATAATTGAGTCGCTTTGAACTGGTTCCAGGTCAATTTTTCTTGGCAATTTTTGCACTTCCTGAATTATACCGACCCAAACCATGAATAATGATCTAAAATTACACAATATACAGAAACCAGCTGTTAGATAGACTCGGGCAGGGTGATGTCATTGGGCTACTTCTAATCTGGAGCTTTGGATGTTGCCAGTGATGATGTCACGGGCTTGGCAACCCACGGCTTGAGCTGGTTAAGCACGAGCAGCAATGTGATTTTCCCCCGGTTTTTATGGAAAGAACTGACTCGTGCTCATTATCTCCAGGAGAAATGGAAGGGATGTGGGCTTGCATAATTTATCCTACCTGGAAGAGGGTGTAAATGGAACCAGAACCCACTGAGAGCCAGCTCATCAAGAACCCAGAGCCAAAATGTCTTGGCCTTACCCAATGTTCTCCCTCCCAGATCCCATCCCAAACTCCCAGGCCCTCAAACCAGCTGGATTTAACTGGCCAGCCTGGTGAGGTGTTTCAGACCAGCCAGATGTGTCCAGGAGCAGCTGCCAGTTCCAGATGGGCCCTGGATGCTCTGGTTTAACTCTAGTGAAAGCTCCATCAGGCCTCATATGCTGGATCAAGTCCAGCCCTGCTGAGGAGAACAGCAAAATTCCATATATTTTTAATGTCGTGAGTATTCTGGGTTGGAATTCTTTCCCCATCCCAGTGATAAAACAGTGTGGGCTGGAGCAAAGCTTATCTGCCAGGAGTTCTGGCTATCAATATCCATTGGTACTTGTTTCAAGGAAGGATTAGGGACTTCCATAGGGTGCAGAATCTTGGAATAACTTGTCCATGGAGCAGCTCAGCCTGGTCTCTGAAACTTTGAAGTTTTCTGTCCCTTTCAACTGTTGGTTGTTAGCACTTTGACCAGTTGGGAATGTGTTAATTCCAAATGTTCTTCCTTCCTAAAGGGCAGGGATGGCATCTCCCAACACCCACCTGGGCTTGGTCAAACAACAGCAAGTAAAAATTCAGTATTTTTGTCTCATCTTTGCTGTGATTAAACAGAAACCCAACTTCTTTGTGGCTTCTAGGAGAGAACACTTTAATTTTCAGACCATAAAGAACCATTAGTGGGTGGTGTTTCACAAAGTCTCCCAAGCCAGGCTTGAAAAGATCTGAGTTTCATTTAAACTGTGTATAAAATTTCACCTAATTCCTGCTTGTTTATCAGGATGTGTAATTTAATTGCTCTAAGTGACTGAAAATGTATTTCTAGTTGGATGGAAATCTGTAAACAATCTGGAAGTTTCTTATTTTAACATCATTTTCATTCTGCCTTCAGGGCTTCGTGAGATAATCAAATGTTAGTTTTTCTTTCTAAATGCAGCACATCGCTCGAAAGGAAAATTCAGCCACGGAATTCCAAAGTTCAGCCTTTAAACCTGAAGCAGCCACATCTGACTTGCAAGGACAGCTTCACATCAGCTCAAACACAATAAATTGTCCCACAAAAAATGCTGGTTGTTAGAGGAAAAAAAAAAGCCTGAAAGTGTTTTTGAATAAGTTGACTCAGAAATCGTGGAATCATTTAGATTGAGACCTCTAAGATTGAGCCAAATTGCTCAAAATTCAAATAGAAATGAGTGCAAAACTCTGTGTGCAACAGCCAGAATGAGGAGATTTTGGAAATCTCTCCCTTTTCTCTTTGCTCTGTCAAAATCTTCTGTATTTCAGCCATTTCCAGCACAAAAAAAAAGGCTCACAGATGATAAAAATACATCATTTAATATGCAACAAATATAAATTTAATCAGTTTTATGTGCAGACAGATTCCATCCTCTGGGAGGGCAAATGGTAGAACATGTGAGGGATTTTTGCTGTGTTTTAAAGCAGCAATTTTGGTGACGTGAAAATCCAAACTGATCTCCTGATGCTACATTCAGGAAGCTGTAATGGAGGTATCTCCAAATTAGCCATTAATTACAGCTGCCTCTTGAGCCAGTCTTGGCATTTCCCATTTTAAAAGGCAAGGAAGAATTAAAAAGGTCACTCTTGGACCAGAAACAAAAGCAGGGCTGTGCCTTCTTCCCTGAAGGAATCAAAACTTGGAATTTCTCAGCCAGCTCAGGAGTAAATTCCCCATTTTTGAGCTCCTGCTAAAGCCCAGGAGCACCCAAGCCCCGGGCTGGCCACTGAATCAAGGCTTTTGTTAAAGTGCTGCTGATGGAAATCTCTGCTCCCACTGCCCGGTGCTCCATCGCCACGGCAACAGCAGAGCTGATGCCTGCCCGGTGTTTTCCTTGGCAATCCATCAAAGGAGTCGGGAACATGTGAGGTTTGGGGCAGGACAGGCGGCTTGGGCTGGCACGGATCCGGGGGGCTTTGGTTTGGGATGTACCAGCCTTGGGCACGGAGGATTTTCTCTCCTTTCCATGATATTCCAGCAGGCAGGAGTTACAGAATGGTGTTTGCCATGAATCCTTCAAAAAAAGAGGGATTTTCTGCTTCACTGTTAACCTGAACACTGAAAAATGCTTGGAATAGAAATCCTGGGTTTTGCTTCTAGATCACACTCTCTGATTTCCACCCAATTCCTATCAGAGGATCAATGCAGGGAATCCCACTGATATAAATCCCCAGGAATTTTCCTTCCAGAGCTTAAAGTCCCTCATTCCACCCAATTCCTATCAAAGGGAATCCCACTGATACAGACCCCAAGGGCTCTGGAATAACAAACCCCATCCAGCACCTTTTGAACCTTTGAGAAATTGGAACGTTTACAAACCAGTTTTCCCGGCCATTCCCACCTTTACAGGTTGCTTTGTCCTGGATGAGATTGATGGGAAGGATTCTTCCATGACTTCCATTGAAACAGCCAAGCTGCGCCAAGGGTTTTGTGTTCCATCCCCCATGGAATCAGATTGGAAAAGGACCTGGATTAGGGAGGAAGCCCATATTTGTTTTGAAGTCTGGCAAATTTTAAATTCCTGCTTTAACAGCAATAGAATAACAAATTCCTCACAAAAATCCATATATTTTAGGGATACTGTCAAGTTATTTAGGCCCCAAATTTAGGTTTTCTAAAATGAAAGGGGGAAAGAAAAATTGGGTTATTTACGAGGTAAAATTGTGACTTTTATCAACTATTTAAACTCACATTCTACAGCAGCTTCTCCCTCACTCACTCATGGGTGGATAAACTCAATTTGTTCAGTGGGGCTGCTCACGTAGGTGACGTTTAGGTTTTATGTACTCGGCTCCAATGTTTCAGTGCTAAGTAGGAGTGAATTTGATCCTGAAAAGCGTGGTACAAATAATAATTCAGAATTTATTACGACTAATAATTCAGAATGTCAGGCTGCTGGATACTTCTGAATGCTGTAATTTGCATAATGCTGATGTCCTCAGCACCGACACAGTCCTGGGGCTTGAAATGCTCCCACATAATCAGGTATTGATGAATTAAAACCACCCTCTTCTCTGCCAAGCAGAGATCATTTCACTCTATTCCTCCTAATAGAGGTAGCACCATTATTTGCTTTTATTTTCCCTTCCTCTTTTCAAAGAACTTTTTGATG
This sequence comes from Coloeus monedula, assembly GCF_965178545.1. Classification (NCBI taxonomy): domain Eukaryota; kingdom Metazoa; phylum Chordata; class Aves; order Passeriformes; family Corvidae; genus Coloeus; species Coloeus monedula. Next base: position 10,530,209 of record NC_138799.1, read on the forward strand.
CTCTTGATTTCTACCACCCAGAAAAAGGGGCGAAAACGCTCATCTCAATTTCCCTCGTTTGGAGGAGGGGAGACAAATCTCCATCTCTAAATCTGCAGCCCATTCGGGACTTCAAATGCTTCACTTATCTGGTATTGTAAACTCGGGGCTGTGGAGTAATACTCACCAGACAAGTCATAAATCATGAGCAGAGACAGGTGCAATAAATACCGGTGTCAAAAAGTTACAAAGTAAAATTATATTGTTTTGACAAGATGTCCAGATGCGTTGACAACGAAGCAAGTAAATGGGCTCGCTCTGAGAGGCTGAATTAGTGCAGGGGAGGTGCAGGGGGGGAGGAAAAACCCAAAAAGACCCAAGAAAAATAACCCAAAAGCTTAAAGGCTTATCAGGAGAACGATGTAACTACTGCAAAACACCTACAAGCACATTCATTTTCTGGGGACTCTTCCTCTTCTTTCCCCAGTGTTCAATCGAGGGCATCTCCAAAAAAAAACCTACCATTTTTGGGCTTTGCTTCGCTATTTTAGGGTAAACAGTGATTGACAAAGAATAATTCTCTTTTTTGCACTACATCACATCCACTTAGAAACTCCCTGGCTGGGTTTTCCTGTCATTGCAGCAGCGTTTGAGCAGCTTTAACATGTTTAGTGTTCCTGCTCCTCCTCACACGAGGTTTTTATAGAAAAAAATCTGGGACAGGAGGCCCGACTCAACTCTTCCTCTCTACTGGAGAGTTCCGACATGTGGTTAAACTTCTTTCTGAACAGACTTAAAATTTATGTTAATGTGGGGCCTCTGTGATTTTCTGAATCAGGCCAGAAAGTTCAGCAATTTCCAGTTGCAAATTTTGAGCAATTTGTCAAAGATCAGGGAGATCTTTAACCCAACCCAGCTTTCAACACAACCAATTTCCTCAGCCACAAGCCCACCCCTAATTCCTTGTTTGTACACAATCCTTCAGGATTCTGGATTTATTTTTCACTTCCATGCATTTGGTTGAACCCTTTTGTGATGTTTCCAACAGAATATTCTTGCCAAATTCTAGGTTTTTTTGGTGCCTGGATTTTAAATCCTCAGGAGCAGAAATCTGTTTGAGGAAGGGATGAGCACTGTAAGTCTTCCCTGTAGTGTGATAATGAGTGGAAATAATGTAGAGATACCTCAATAAATGATATTAGAATGTGTTTTATCACTGAACCAACAGAGCCAGCCCTCCTCAGAAGTCTGGTGCATTAAACCAGGGGATTCATGGAATGATTTGGGCTGGAAGGGACCTTAAAACTCATTTTTTCCCCACCCCCTGCCATGGGCAGAGACATCTTCCAGTATCCCAGGTTGCTCCAAGCTGGCCTTGGACCTTCAGGGATCTTGTTAGCAGTACAGTTAATCTTTGCTCCATTCCCGTGCCTCCACAATTTCCCAAATTTAGCCCTTTTCCCTGACAAATTACAGTGGCAGAATCTTAACATGGAAAGAAAGCTGGTATTTCTGTTCAGGTGAAACATTCCCGCTGTTTAGGAGAAATTTGGGTGATGCTTTTGGCTCCCAGATGAGGCTGTTCCGTGGATGCTGTTGGATTTGGAGCTTTGGGCTGCCAGGCCAGACTTCAGCACCCTGTAAAAAAACCCAATATGTTTCTGTTGAAAGGAATGTGCTACCATAAATGAAGGCACTTGAAGGTCAAAGGTCACCGGGAGTAATTAGCCCAGGCCATTAAAGGAAGAATAAAAATCATGTTTTACAAGCTGATAGAAAAGAAAGTTGAAAATATGCCTTGGAGAGAAAAAAAAAAACCAACAAAAATGCAGCAGCACATGGTGGGGTGAGTGTTGTTCATGTGCAGTGGGGACGTGCTCACAAATATTTCCTTTATGAAAATCTGCTCCTGGCCCACTCTGAACACGTGTTCCACCGAAAATTTGGGGAAAAAGTCAATTCTCCCGTGCTGTGTATAATATTTTAAAAGCTACCTTTAAATGGCTCGAGCCTTTTTATCATCACATTATCTCCTTCCTCCATCTTAAAACCTGTTTGACGTTGGAAAAATACACAGAGTTTGACAGCCAGGCCGAGGTGAAATCCGGAGATATCCTTGGAAAATGTTGGGCCATTTCCCAGCAGCTCTGGGGAGAGCTGCAGGGACGTTGTGTGAGCACAAACAACCCGCAAAGGCCAGGCAGCCCCTGGCCCAGGAGCCTGATGGATGAGTGACCCATTAAAGACTCTCCCGGGGCTCTACCACTGCCCATTTTGCTTAAATGAAATCAAATCTCTTCAAGGTTGTGCAGGCAATGCTGAAGTTGCTAAATTGGGTGAAATGGGGAGAGATTTTTAGCACAAATTGGAGAAAAATCCAGATCAAGGCGATGCTTTGCTTCCACACTGTCAGTAGTGCCTGTGGGCTGTGCAGGAGAATTTAAACATGGAAAGTAGCATTATTTTTTATTTAGATTTCTTTTTTCTTAGCCATTGTGGCTGTCCCATCCCTGAAAGTGTCCCAGGCCAGGTTGGATGGGTTTGGAGCACCCTGGGATAGTGGGAGGTGTCCCTGCCCATGGCAGGGGTGTGAGATTAATTTTAAAGCCCTTTCCAACCCAAACCTGTGGTTCTCCAATATCAGTAATTAAGGGAATTCCAAGAGGTTCTTCAGGAGGTTCCCTGTCTTGTCAGGGATATGCAGAGCAGCTTTGTTCCAAGGGATTCCAAACACTGGGAATAACCCTGCCTTCACCACTGACATCCTGCAAACCTCAGTAAAGAATGGAGAACACTTTCGATTCCCCAAGTCCTGTCACGAATGACTCTGAACAATTGCACTGACAGCCTCAAGAGAGTTCTAACCAAAAAAGCCACCAAGTTATCTCCAGCCAGTTCAGGAACCAACTTCAAACAATTTGTTTTCTCACCCACTTGCATCCCAAATCCATGAATATCCACGAGCTCCCTGTGGCTGATGCTGGATATGGGCTCTCCATGCCAGGGGCAGGGATAACGCCTCGCGTTAATCAGCTCTGAGATGGTTTCCAGCTCTTCCTGAGCCCCCACTGCTGCACAGGAGCCCTGTCAGCAGCAATTACCACGAGGTTCTTGCAGAAGAAAAGGGACCTCTTTCGATTATTTGCCTCTCTGGTGTTCCCAGATCCTCCTTCAAAATGAAAATCGCCATTCCATGATCCACAGGGACGTGGCACTCCTGGAGCATCCATCTGAGCCTCGAGTCTGAGGCACAGAGGCCTTGGTGCAGCAGGAACAGGAGATGGGGTGGCAAAACTTAACTGCTGGGTCGGGATGGAGCAGCAGGAATGGGGAATAAATAACTCTGGAGCTGCTTTGCCCTTGGTGCGCTGCCCTTTGTGCAGGTGGTGCTAATAAATGGCTCTTCCATGTGCTCAGAATGAGACTAGAAGTGCAGATTTTGATAAAATGCTGTTTTCAGCATGGTCTGGTGAATTTGCTCTGCCTTTAGAGGTACAGATTTTGATAAAATGCTGTTTTCAACATGATCTGGTGAAATTTATCTGTCTTTGGAGGCACAGATTTTAATAGAGTCCTGTTTTCAACATTTTCCAGTGAAATCTCTCTGTTTTAGAAGTGCAGATTTTAATGAAGTGCTCTTTTCAACATGCTCTGGTGAAATCTCTCTGCCTTGGACTGTTCTCAGCCTCATGCCAGGATTGATTTCCCTTCACCAGGGATTCCTCCACAATCAGATATTTCCAGAACTGTGTCTCCACTTTGAACTACTCCATCCTGCATTCTTAGTCTTGGTTTTAAAGCAATGAAACCCCTTTTTTGGCCTCTTTTTCCCCACTTTTACCTCCAGTGCTCTGGGTGACCCCCTGTCCACACTTCACCTTTATCACCCCTTTTTCCTGGGGGTGCTCCCAGCCTCCCACAGATCCCACACATCCCTTGGAAGCTGCATCCCCAAGCCTGCAATTCCCCACAGGACACTTAGACATTTGCTTTTAATCCGGGCCCCGAGTTTGTAATGAATTCTGTAAACATAATCATGAGGCCTTTCCTAAAGGGAAGCCCTCTCATATCCCAGCCATTTTTGCTGACACTTTTGACTCTGGGCTTGATCTTTGCCCAGGTTGCCAAATAAAAAGGGCAGAGGGCAGAGTTCAAAAGCGGCCGTTTACCCCTCAGATTATTGAAAATCAAAACCCAGCGGAAATGCTCCGGAGGAACGGGAGGAAACTCCTGCCCCCTGCTCCCCCAGGAAGGATGTCATTATATTGTTTTCTGAGGTTAGGTCTGTTTATAGAAATAAACACTTGAGTGAAAACAGGCACGAAATGCTAGAAAGGCAGAAATGCACAGGGGCTGCTCCAGCACCACAACCACAGCTCAGGAGAAGAAATTCCCCAAGTTCAAGCCCCTCTTCTCCACCAAAATCTCTTTTCGTGCACATAATTTATTGATGATTTACCTGGGCACCAATAGAGACACTTGTGTTTGTCTTTGAGGACGCTTAATACGAGATAAAATAATTTTAAATTAGTTTTGAATTCAACATCTCTGGTACGACAAGGCCTTGCACGCACCAGTATGACAATAAGACAGTTGCCATGTCCTCGTTGCAGACCTAATTACTCAATGCAGATTTTAATGATCACGTATCAGTAATTAGTGTTATCAGCTCCATTTAAGGCATCTGAAGAGAAGCTTTCTGAATTACAGCTATCCCAAAGTTGCTCATGAAGGTGAATTTATGCTCCCAAACCACATTTCTCTGCTCAGTTTGAGCTCCACACTTCTCCAAGCACACTTTTACATCTTCACCTGTGACCGGGCATAGCTGGAAGCCCCTGGAATGAATCTCAGAGGCTTTCATGGTTCTTCAGATGATATTTGAGCAGTTCTTATCTTCATATCTCCAATTTCTTTTTTTTTCACTGCATTATCCCCCTCACTCCCACTTGTCCCAGTTCCATTCACTTGCTGCTTATTGACCAACACAGAGTTTATTTTTTGCAATTTTTGAATTGTATTGATTTTCCAACAACTTCCAGATTTTTTCCCTCACTCTTCCTTCCTTTCCACATAACTTCTTTCCCTCTTTTTTCACGTCTGTAATCTGCAGCCACCACTTTGGATTTTGGGCACTTCCCATCCCATTTCAGCAGTGCTCCACTTTCCTCACGCTTTTGTTTTTAGCTCTGGGCATTGTTCTTACCTCTCTTCCTGTTCATACTTAGAAGTAGGAATAGGATAAATAATTCTAAGTGGACAATAAACCAAAACAACCCCAAATCCTGGCATTACGTAAAACCAGGAGCGTGTGGGGAGTCCATAAATCATTCTTCCTGCCACATCTGTTTTTATTTTGAAGTTTATCAGCGCGCTCGGTCGCAACGGGGATTTTTGGGGATAGGGGAAGGAGGAGGAGGGCCCTGCTGCAATATTAATCTCCCAAAGTGCCTTCCAGAACATCAGAGAACAGGGGGGAAAGAAAGGCTTTTAGCTGCTTTCTGCTTTTCCTTCCTCAAGGCTGCAGATAAAGCTTGGCTGCCCACGGTGAGCGGGGCTGAAAAGGGCGATTCATGAATCCCGTTATCAGCGCTCCGCAGGGACAGCCCCGCGCTCCTCGCGGGGACCTGGGGCGGGTGGCAGATAAGACAAGCCCCAAACTGATACCCGCCCAGACAAAAACGGGCTCTGCCCCCCTCTGCCTGCCCCGCAGGGAGCGTGTGTGGGCATCTTGAGAGAGACACTGGCAGCGATAAGGTTCGGTCTGCTCTAGGAGCGAGGGAAGGGGGCACAGATATCCGGCTTTCCCCTTTCCCAGAGCTCAGAATAACCTCGTGGCTCCCCTCGCCTCTGATACAGCTGAGCTTTGCTTGACATCTTCTTCCATCCTGGCCTGAGGCTGATAACTCACGCCAGGTTTGGGTTTCCAAGAGCTGCCAGTGGATCTCCAGAGGGATTTGTGTGGATCATTCCAAGCACCCATTGTCTTCCTTCTTTTTTCATTTTCGAGGTGCCCTGTGTTTCACAGTAGAAGTGAGTGTAAACCCGTCTCCAGAGAAACATCACCAGAATGCTCTTTCCCACATGAAATCCTTGGTTTTGGAAGTTCATTTCAAACACCTAGAAATTCTGGTTAATCTCCCTGCAAAGGCCAGAGCAATGAAGGAATAAAAAAAAGACAGAACTTGAATTTTAAAAAAAATTTCCATTGAAAATAATGGGGTTTTATTCTTACTAAAGTACATATTAAAAACTTTTCCTGGTTTCCCCTGTGAGGGTGACCAGGCCCTGGCACAGGCTGCCCATTTTTAGGCACCCTGACAACAAAACGTCACCTCTGAAGCTTCCCTGTGCTGTTAAAGGCTGAGTCCTTTCCAAAGTGATCTCAGTCAATATCTTTATTATTCCAATGCCACAACATTTCCCTTTCCTTCCAGAAACATCCATTTATTACAATTCCAGACTAAAGCTCAGTTTTGAGCCTGTTCTCCATCTCGAGTAGGGCCAATCCTAAGACCCATTTATTTCTCCCATCATTTTGGGCTGGGAGGAATCACTCTTTTCCATCTTTGGTGGGGAAGACGGGGATGTCTGGATGATTCAAATCCCCACCTGATGAGTCCAAACTGGTGTCCAGGGCTGAGCTGTGCCCAGCAGCCCTCACAATGAGGATCTGTAACGTGTTGGGAGCGTCATGTTTGGAAGCACTGGGACTCTTCTCCCTCTGGGTGTCCAACAGGATTAGAGGCCTTGGAGTGAGCAGGGAAGTGAGGGGGGAGCGTGCTCCGAGGCCTGATGTGAGTTACGAGCGGGGATTATGGAAACACACGGAGATCACCTATTTAAGGTGGTGGAAGTGGTCCCCACTCTGGACCTGTGAGTGAAGGGCAATTCTTGCCTTGAAAGGGGCTCCCTGATGCCAGGCAGACGGCACAGAGGGAATGATGTGGTTCAGATGGAGCTGAGGGAGGAGATTCAGGCAGGAGCTGCCCCTAATCAGCCCCAGCCCCAGGGTGTCCCAGCCTGAACAGAGCACGGGACGTCACTCTTGGCTTGCTTTTGGTTGGGATTAGTTTGGGGTTGGGTTTCTGGAGGGGTTTTTTGGGTCTTTTTCCTCTGTTCAGGGCTTAAAGTGGGATGGCAAGGAGGCTGGAGAGGGATTGTCACAAGGCTTGGAGAGACAGGATGTGGGGAATGGCTTCCCACTGACAGGGGACAGGGATAGATGGGATATTGGGAAGGAATTCTTGCCTCTGAGGGTGGAGAGAGGCTGGGAAGGAATTCCCAGAGAAGCTGTGGCTGCCCCTGGATCCCTGGAAGTGTCCAAGGCCAGGCTGGATGGGGCTGGGAGCACCCTGGGATAGTGGAAGGTGTCCCTGCCCATGGCAGGGGCTGGCACTGAGTGATCATTACAGCCCTTCCCAACCCAAACCGTTCCATAATTCCATGAAATTCTTCTCAGAAAGAGCTTGCTCTAAAGCGGCAGCAGATCTGGCCCATCCCACACTTTCCTCCTCACCCAGAATTCCCTGGAAAGGCTCTGGATGAGGGCAGGTGCTCCCACACCTTGGAGACACCTGAACTCCCAGGGGAGGCTGCTGCAGCTGATTTTGATGTTGTTCATTTTTCCTTATTTTTAGTCTTTTTATGACCAGTAAATCCCATGAGACCTGCTGGGAATTCTCTGTTGCCTCTGTAGCACACAACTCCTCACCCTTCTGCTGTTTGAATTCCCAGGATTTACCTTACAACTTTCTTCTGGTTTGGATTCACGCTCTGAAATGTGAATTTGGGATGAAAGGGTAAAAAAATCAGGCAAAAAATCCAAGTTTCATCTGTCAGCTTATTGTCATAAGGATTTTCCTGCTGGGAGGCCTCTTCCCTGCAAAGCTGATCCCAGGTTCTTCGGTCTGTAAATCAATCAGTGAGCAAAGACAACCAAAGTTTGAAGAAAACCAAGTTCAGGTGGCATCTAGAATATTATATTCTGCTTCAGATCTGCGACTAAATGAACAAAAAATGAGGATTTTTATTTAAAAAATGACACCTCTTTCCAACCAAAAGAGATCCAACATTGAGCTGGAATTCCTGTAAAGGCACCACAACTGTGGCTATTTTACCACGATTAATTTGCCCCAGGTCCATGTGCTCTCCTCCTCCTTTTCAGCTGCCTTTTGTGCAGCAAATCCCTGCAATCCAAGGTTTCCAAAGTGCTGTTTACACAGCCCATGTTGACTTAGCACTTGAGTTGCTCGTCTCATTTCCCTGATCCAGGGGCCAGGAGGATGCTGCGCTCTTGATTTGTGGCCCAATCGATATTTTGCTTGCCCTGGGGCTACCACAACTGCTGGAGCCTGCTTTCCATGGAGTGATTAGTCCTGACAGCTGCAGCACACAACTACCCTCGCTCCCCTGAAATGCTTGGGCTGGACTGGTCCTTCCCCAAGGAAATCCTGGATGTGGGGCTGGAAAGCTGAGTCCCAGAAGATGAACTGGGAGATGTGGGCAACAAGCAGGAAATGGAAGTTAAAAGAGGCAGAGATCTGCTTTAATCAAACCTCGTGCACTAATTCTATTTATTGTTAATTTCTTTCTATTTATTATTCGTATCTTTCTATTTATTATTCATTTCTTTCTCTTCATTATTTATTTATTTCTCTTCATTACTTATTTTCTTCCCTGAATTCCACTTAATAATAAAAATCCATTCCCCAAAAATCATTCCCTTTGGTTGTATCAGCACAAAATTCCTTCAGCACTTGTATACAATCACCAACTCTTGTTTCTTCCCATTAATTCTGTAACTTTCACAGGAGTTCCATCATTTTACTTTTCTCCTGTCAATCAGACTTTTCTTTCAGCTGCTTTAAATAATCAGCTGCCTCCAGCTCCCGGACTCTGTGGTTTGGTTGGTTGGGGTTGGGTTTTTTTTATAGATAACATTAACAAAGCTCTCCTGAGGAGCTGTTTACTGGAAACAGAGCAAATATCATGTTCCTTATACAGAGTACAAACGGCTAAAATAAAAATAAACAGAATTTCCTAGGACAGGATGCTGGAGAGGGGATTGATTCCTCAATGAAAACATCCCAACAGGTTCCTAGTGTAGCAAGAAGTTACTCTTAAGGAGAAAATGGTGTTCAGAATCTGAGCTGTCTGCAGAAGTCAATAATCACCCACTGAAAATTTAGGAAAATCACAAACCCTGTGGATTTCTAGAGTTCCCACCCAGTGGCAAGAGAGAATAACTCTTGCTGGGATCAGCTGCACATCTCTAGGAAGGGGCTGCTGGTTTCACCTGGGACAGGAGATGAGGGAGAACAAGGAACTTACATAGACCTGGAACAGGGAGTCTCCAGGCCCCCAAAACTGGTACATGGCACAAACGGGAATGCCCAGCTCCTCACAAATTCCCCACTTTAATGCCACCCCAAAAATTTACTTTAGGCAAAACACTTGGACTAAAAGGAGGGTTTATCTCGGTATTCCACCACAGCTTCAGGAGACGCAAATGACAATGCAGAAGAGCAGAACACATATTTTGATTATTTTTTAGTATAGCTAAAGATCCATCCTTTAACCCCCATTTTTCCCACACAGGCTGGCAAGAGCTTTTGGAGCAGCAGTAGGAGGAGAGGGAGGTTTATGGGGGGGGGGGGGGGGCCTAGAGGCAAATATCTTAATTAGCTGTTACCAAAACCCCTGAGCCATATGGCCACCATAAAAAGGGGATTTTAATACACTGCTCCATTTTATGTCATCAGTTGCGAGCTGTGGATTCACTCTCACCCCCAGTAACTCACGACTGCACAGAAGAAAACCTCTGAAGTGAAAACACGGCCCATCTGTCGGTGATAGGGGCGAGCCGCGTATTCTCCCCATACATTTATACATTTCCTGCATTGCATATGATTTCAAATATTTGCTCTTGGAACTGCAAGGTGTCCTACTGTCATAACAGTCAAGTTATTCATTAAGCTGTCAGCACCTCGGCGCATTGCTCCCACACGGGGTCCAGCTCTGATTTTTCCATTCCCCCTCGGAGCACCCCCTCACTCATCGCCGCGCGCGGTTCCCCTCAGAACGGGTGCAACTGAGATCCTCATGTCAACAGATGTAAACCAAAGCCCTACCTTTTCCATTGCCACGCTTCCAACTCCCGAATTTCCGAGGGCACTAATGGATTTCGAGGGCCAGCTCGAATTTGCGAGGGTTTTGTTCCTATCAATGTGATGCAGTTCTTGGCACGCACTTCTGAGCCCGGGGCCGTGAAGTATTAAAAGCTGAGAAGTCGAGCAAAACAAGGATCAACCAAAAGCAAACCCATGATTGATTCCCAGCCCCGGTGTTTGGGAGTGAGGCTGAGCAGATGGTTTACAACAGCAAAGCCAAGGCACCAAACTCACAGATCTTTGCCTAAAATTGGGCTTTTGTGCTAAGCCTGACCCGCAGGCTGCCCACCTTCAGCACAGGGGGAGTTTGTGTTTGTTGCCACTCCAGTGGAATAAATAAAATAGGTCTGAGGGTGACTTCATGCTGCTTGGTTTCTGAATTCAGCTCTTCTTGTGTGTTTTTCAGGAGCCTGGAGTGGAAACTGCCCCGTCACTTAGACAAAACATCATACCTGGCTTGTTTTTGTAATTTGGGATGATTGGGGATGGCTGCACTGTGAGGAGACAGCAGCTGGTAGATGATTCATTTCTCTGCTTTAAGCCTGGCTTAGGTAGAAGGTTCAAATTAACTGAATTTTACTGATTTTCAGAGGTGCCTTGGACCCATCACATCATCCCATCACTGCCCTCAGAGCAGGGATGTCACTGATCACAGGAAAGGACAATCCAGGTGTCCCCAGCAGATCTGAAAAGGGAAGAGGCTGGACCATTCACCCTGGAAAAAGGCAAAAATGCTCCACCCAAAAGCGCTGTCTGTAGTTAGACTCTCCCACAGCTGGGCTGTTTGAACCATTTCTCTCTCTTCTGAATTTTTGCCTGTTTTTCCCCAGTTTCTGCCCGTTTCCCACTGCTGGGTTCAGACTGATACGGCACAGATGCACGGGCAAGTCACAGACATCCAAATAATGTCTCCGTTTGATTGTCATTGCTCTGGGGTTTAGCCCTGGCCCACCTTGCTACACTTCAAGGCCCTGCAGTTGGACCAGAAGGTCATTTCAGCTCCCTTCCCACTGAAGCATTTTATTCCAGAATACAGATTTAGGATAAATTCTGTGTTCTGTTCACATCCAGCCACGGCCATTGGGCACATCATGAGGGGGACAGGCTGTCCTGCTGCAACCAGGGGCTGCTTTACCGGGGCCAGGGCAGCTCTCCAGGCACCAAATGCCCCTCCAGCCCCTGTCGCACCCCATCCCACCCCACCCCACCCCATCCCATCCCATCCCGTCCCATCCCATCCCACCCCACCCCATCCCATCCCATCCCATCCCATCCCATCCCACCCCATCCCATCCCACCCCACCCCATCCCATCCCATCCCATCCCATCCCATCCTATCCCACCCCACCCCATCCATCCCCATCCCATCCCATCCCATCCCATCCCACCCTACCCCATCCCATCCCATCCCATCCCATCCCGCCCCATCCCATCCCATCCCATCCATCCCCATCCCATCCCATCCCATCCCGTCCCATCCCATCCCATCCCATCCCATCCCGTCCCATCCCATCCCGTCCCATCCCATCCCATCCCATCCCATCCCATCCCATCCCATCCATCCCCATCCCATCCCATCCCATCCCATCCCATCCCATCCCATCCCATCCCATCCCATCCCATCCCACCCCGTCCTGTCCCCGCTGCGTTCCCGGCCGTGCCCGGCAGGTGGCAGCGTCGGGCCGTCCCCGCCGCTCACCTTTCTCTGCATAAATAAAAGTTTTCACTCAATTTCGAACGATTTTCATCGATTTGAGGGAAGCAGGGAGGGAAGCAGGCTCCGGACAGCCGGGAACGGTGTCCTTAGGGAAGGGGCTCGGGAGTAGGGGAGGTATCAGCACTGCTGGACATCCCAAACCAGCTCTGTAGCCACAGCTCTTCTCTGTCACTGATTTCTGCTTTTAGAAAAAGCTGCGCCTGTGTTCCACCATGGGGAGGTTGTCACTGTGACCTGAGATCCTTGTGGGACAGGGAAAGGTGTGGGGATTGGTGGAGGTGACACAGTTCCTCTGTGTCCTACTCATGGATAACAGGGATGGATCCTGAACTTCCTTCCCCAAACTCACCCAGTTAAGGACAGACAACTCTGGAACAGCTGGACCAGCAGTTCCCATATTCCATACGGAATTCCGTACATCCCATGTGTTCTGTACTGGGAACACAACAGGGCTGGTAGAATGAGATGATCTTTACGGTCCCTTCCAACCCAAACCATTCCCCAATTCCATGACTTTAAGCTCCTCTCCCTGGGAAGGGCAGCAGAATCCTTCCCTGTATCCATGTCTCAGGAGGTAATGGATGTGCTGTCCATGCCGGGAGGAGGAGGAGGAGGGTGTGGAAGCTTTTACAGGGGCCTGTCTGCACCTGGGGCAGTTCCACTCTCAGCACCCATTGCTGGGGAAACAAACCCTCTCACTCGGGACCAATCTGCTTTAAGCCAGGCATAAATAAGCTGGGTGTGTTATATCTTTCGCCATAGTCAGGCAGATTTTTTTCCCTCACTGTTCTCTCCGGGCCTGTTTTTATTTCTTTCATCACCATCAAACACCGACTCCTGCAGCTCTCGGTGTGCTCAGCGCTGCACAGGTTGGGGCTGAGCAGGGCATGTTTGCTCTGACAGGAACTCTCAGCTGGCTCGTTAGAGCCTTCAGCAGGTGGGGCAGCCCCGAGCAGTTCATCCATCTAAATACAGACGTTATTAGGGCTGACCTTGCTTCGCAGCCCCCCCGACCTTCTGCGGGATCTAATAAATGGATCCGAGCATTGCAGAGAGCAGCCCCACGCTGGGCAGCCAGATAAGAGCAATGTCATGTTAAACATTCCACAGGAGCCTGGCAAATGGCTTTGGATGGAATCAAATCCCGAGAAAAAATAGCTGATTTATTAATCCTGGCCGAGCGCTCGTCACAGCGCAGTTCTGGGGGGAGTCAGGTTTAAAACCTGGAACTTGCACACGGTTTGAATAATCATTTTCTAATTTTAGCTTCACCAGAATGTTCTGCTGCAAGCTGCTGCTCAGTCTGGAGCCACTGGGTTGGGTTTGTGGTGTGCATGGACATGGATCATTCTCCTCACACCTTAAAGGGAGGAAAGATTGGATCTGGGGACAGTGGCTTTGTTTTCTCTGGACAAAATTGATCCCCAGCCTAGCAAAGAGTCAGCAGCTCTCCAGAAATAAAGAACAATCTTTTTCATAATTCCCATCTCCCTTTTGTTTTGGGGCAGTTGGAACTTCTCTGACGTTTGGAAATGTTGAAATGGGTGTGAAGCGAGGGGAGGTTCCCCAGTTTGTGCAGAGGTTGTTTTACAACTCAATCTGTTCTGCTCCTGAGCACCAAGGCAATAAATGCACCAAACTGGAACAGGAGGGGCTCCAATATCCAGGGGAAAAAATCTGCTCTGTTTTTCCTAACAATTTCAAGCTCATTTGATTTATAAGCATCGAGACAAAAAAATTGCCTTTTGATTATGTTTTATCTCTCTGATTGGCTCCAAGGCTGAACTAAAATGATATTTTTTGGAGAAAAGTTCCAATAAGTAAAAGAAAAGTTCTAAGTAACAATATTGGCTCAGGCCACCAGACATTCTTGGATCCTTAGCACTGAGCAAGGTAAGAGTAATAACTTTTATTTTCTTCTCTGTCACTGGAATCAGCAGCAAAGCCTTCTCTCCATAAAGAAACCTCCTCAGATTAAATTAAAAACCCCTAAAATGTTGTCCCACTGAGCTCTGTCCCAATCCCATTGTTCTGACGTGATTGTTCAGGGTGACTCACCAAGAACTGGAAGTCACCAGGAGCAATCTTCCAGCCAGAGCGTGTTTGGAAAATCTCCGCGATAACTGGGAGACGCTTCAGGAAAACGTGGTCCTGTTTCTTGGAAGTGTCTGATTGCACAAATCCTCGGTGGGATTAGTAAGAGGTGGTGCTTTAGCCTGGATTTGTTCTGTCTGAGCCACGATGATGCTCGGAGCAGTGGTTGGGGGTGAGGCTGGCGGGGAATGAATTGTGTGTGTGTGACTTTTAATTGCCCATCTCAGCCACAAAACAAGGCAGCGAGACAAATTCCGGGCTCATTATCTCCTTGGGTACAAACCTGCTCTTTCATCATCTCAGCAAGGCTCAGAAGTGAGGGTATGTTGGTCACATTAAGGAGGGGAGGGTTTTTTCCTGCGTTTTTGGCCATTTTTGTTCCATGAAGTTGCTGCTGCTCCCTTGGAGGGCAAAGCCAAGAACTTCCCAACCTGAGACTTCTCCTCTGAGCAGAACAAGAAATATTAAACAGCTGCAAGTGGCCACCAAACAGAAGGGATTTCTTATCAGTCAGCGAGTAAAATCTCAGTGTTTTCCATGGTTTGCTTTCCTTTCCAGTTCTTTATCTTTGCTCCACACGTGGTAAAAGTGAAGCAGCACCGTAAATTACGGGAGCAGCAGCAGGGCTGAGCCAGCAGCTCTCAGCTCTGTTGCTCTTTGCCTTTCAACAGCTCCATTCCTCCTCTGGGCTGCAGTCACACAGACACAGGGCAGGTTTAGATTTAGGGAAACAGCAGGAAAACCTGATGTCAAAGGCTCAGACAGTGTCCTGTTGTCTGCAGGGAGAGCAGAGCATCCATCTCGCCACCTGTGTGGGTGGATAACCCACCGTGCCCCACAAAAGGAGCCCTTGTGATCATGAGCAGACCTGGATTTCCTTCGGGCTGTCTGCAAATCCAGCCCTGGAGAGATGGATGGACCAGGGGACAGACAAGGGAACACAAACACCCCCACGGCTGATAATGTTATCCTGGAAAGGGAAGGTTTCCTCCTAGACCTTCCCGCAGAAAGGAGTGGAGCTGGGTGAAAGTGGCCTGACCAAAGTTATTTTGCTGAAAAATGTGAAGTTTAGAGATTTTGCCTGATTAGGTACTCACCTCGATTTTGATTAATTAATCATTGGGTTGCCAGATGTGTGTACACTGGGTCTACTCAGAAAACTCAGCCTTGATATTTGACAGTTGAACACTTTGGTTTTTCTCCCTGACGTAGCCTGTGCTTCCCAAAGCTTCCCGGAATTCTCTTTAAAATACAACTGAGCAAGCCTGAAATGCTGAGCATTGTTTTATCCCCAAGAAGGACCTTTTGCTGTATCGATTTGCATTCAAATATTTTGGTAATGAGCCCATCCAGAAGGTCTGTGCTTGGCTTGGCAGCGAGAGGAAAATCCAGTTACTTATGGCTCTGCTGAGCAGTGCTAATTACAGCTTATGCTGGTGGGGTGTGCACATGTGAGTCATGTATGGATCACCCCTTTTCCTTTGGAAGGAGCACAGGAGGAATTTTAACTGCAGAGATGAACAGAAAGGACCCAGAGTTAATGGTTCACCGAGGAATAAATAGTTCCTCTTCTTGACACTCGCCCGCCGAGCGCCAGACCTCAGCTGGGCTAAATCAGTAAATCATTAACTTTAATAGGGATTTGCCAGTTTACACCTCGGGAGGATCTGGCTCCCATATTTCAACAACAATTCTGCTCAGACAGAGCCAGCACATCAGGCACGGCCACGGGGCAGCGCGGCCACACAGCTGCTGCCCCACTTGGGACACGCGAACACACAGCTCTGCTCCAGGCAGCCCAGAATGCAACTTTCCAATCATATATCATCCCCTCGGAGAACCAGACTGTTGTGCCCACAGAGCTACTGTATTTTTTTAATGAATCAGACAGGAATGGTGCTTAAACTGCTTACCACTGCTTTAATTTACAGCCTGTGGTAATACAGTGACAGTAATGTTGTCATCGTTTGCTCTCTTCCTCTGTGGCATCAAGCCCAGGCTTCCACATTCTCATTTTTGGGATGGTTTCAAACTCAGTTTTACCCCCACCCACTCAACTCCCCTGATGAAATGAGATGTTCTTTAAAATTAAATAAATAAAGGAGGCCTTGCTGATAGCTCCAGGATCTGCTGGGTTTTCTCTTCTCCCTTTAATGTGCTTTTCACCCGGGGAACAGAATGAAAATGCATTTTCTCTGGTAGGAACTGGCATGTTCGAGATGGTGTCAGAATTCAGGAACATGACAAGCAAAATACAGCTGGACTGGAGGCCTCCACCACACATGGAGGAGGAAATATTGCATTCCCATGCTGTTTTCATGCATGCGAGCAAGCAGCCACATCACAAACCCTGAAAAACATTGTGAGAACACTTGACATTTCCCAGATGGGCGGCTTGGTTGAGACTCCCCCATCTGCCTCGCCTTTCTCCCCGAGAGTTTAACCCCTTGGAGCTCCTGCAGGGAAGCTCCAGTTCCTTGTCATGCCCCTGGAAGCCCCATGGGATGGCAGTGGCTGGGCAGGGTTGTTGGAGGGCAGGTGACATCCAAGTCTCGGTGGAAAATGTGGCCAAGGATGTGCTGGTGGCTCCCAGTCCTCGTTTTATGGAGAGCCAAGCTCTGCACAAACCTCACTCGGGGCTGGTTTGGGACCAAAATCAGCAGCTGCTGCTCAGCTCTGTCGTTTTTAATCCTGACGACATCATGGCCTTGCTGATTCTAAACCTTCTCTGAGACCTCTGGAGCTTAAACTCAATGTGTTTCCAGTAATTCCATGAAAACCTGTGAGCTCGTTTTACCTGCAGGGCAGAGCAGCTGAGGAACAAACCCAGCAGCTGGATTTTTTTGGGCATTTCAGGTGCAAATCTGGTTGGGGTGTGGCCAGTGTGGAACACCTCGCTGGAGGTTTCATCCTTGGTGGATCTCTTGCAGCCCTCAAAGGTGTTATTCAGACTTATCTACTTGCTGATTACTCCTTGATTTTGTCATAATCCTTCCTTAATTACCACATCTTGTAGGCCTGCTGGCAATTTTTTAAGACAGATAATTTTTTAAGTTGGATGATTTTTAAGGCAGACAATTTTAAGGCAGACAGTTTTTTAACACTGATGATTTAAGACTGACAATCATTTTAAGACTGACAGTTTTTTAACACTGACCATTTTCTAAGACTGACAATTTTTTTAAGACAGACAAAATTTTGTTCACTATTAACTGGCTGAAAAAACAGCCTTTGCTTCTCAGTGCCAGCCTGGTTTTTATTCAGCAGGTCACCCAACCCAAGAGCACAAAAGCAAAGTCCCTTTAAAATCAGAGCCAAGCACTTTCTCGGGGGTCTCCCACTGTTCAACAACTGAATAATGTCTGGCCCAGAGGCTCAGATGCCAGAGCCTACCCTGATATAAAGCTGATGTACCACCCAAAAACCCATTGGATGCAAATCAGAGATTTAACTGTTACTGTGTCCACCCTCTCTTTCTTCCTTTCTTGCTTCCCTCTTGATCTCTTCTCTTTCGCTCCCCTCAACTCCTTTATCAAAAATAACTTTGGGAAGGAAAAATAAACACTGGAAGACACTCAGCCATGTGTGCAAGCCAGGCCTCTTCCCCCTGCCCTGCTCCTGCAGCCTGAAAGGAGCTGCAGTTCCAGCTTGGAGTGAAACCTCAGCCAGTCCTGCTCACAGCTGGCCCTGCCTGGCTGATTCCAGACAAAAGACTTCCGTCTTTATCTGGCACTTATTGAGACATCTCATTCAGCTGGAGATAAAAGGGGAAGAGATGTGCTTTGAAATCGAACCATTAGGGCGGCAAAGACATCAGCATGCAAATGCCACACGCAAATGGGTTCAAGATGAAGCTCGAGGATCAATCCCGGTGCCAACAGGGGTTTGCCTGCACAGGGACCCAGCAAAGCCCTTGTGGAACCTCAGGGGAGTTTGGGCCTGTGTTTGTGAAGGGAAGGAGGTGGGAGTTGGATGTGGAAGCGATCCTGGGAATAAATGATAGTGGGGTTGATTGTTCCTGAGGGGTCCCCCTGGTTTGCCAAAGGCTGGGTGGGTTATTCACCAAAAGAACTCCACCAAGCCATCGAGAATTCCATTTTCCAATCTGCTTCTGATCTCCCACCTTGGAAATTCTCATAGGTGCCACTCCCTGTGTTTGTCACTTGTCACAGAATCATGGCACCATGGAATTTTTAGGGTTGGAAGGGACCTCTGGAGATGACCCAGTCCAACCCTCCCCTGAGTGTCCTGGGCAGTGCTGGCCATACACAGACCTGGTTTGCTGTAGGGAGGGATTGTGTCCCACCTGAGGCTCCGAGATTGCTCCTGCAAGTGTTTGGTATCCCAAGCAAAAAGCAAATGTATTTTTCTTGCTCTCTGTAGAAGGACGGTATTACCAAACCCTCAGAGATCTCTGATGGAGCCAGCTGTATTGTGTTTTTATGTTTATATTTACTGTATTTTAAAGGCTGTGGGATGTCTCCCAGCAGGGGAGGATCAGGATTCAGCTGAAATGACAGCAAGAGAGAGGCTTTGTTGAGGATGCTGAAGGCAACGAGGCTCTGAGGTTTGCCAAGTCCTTCGGTAATTCCTGCCGGGGTCACCTGGAGGGTCCCGTGCAGCCCTGCCTGGTGACATCACTGAGCTTTGGGATCTGCCATTACCTGCAGAGACTAAGCCAGGCTTAGCAAAGACCTTGGGGCCGCCCAGGAGCCTCTGCCTGTGGGCAGAGCTGGGGAATAACCCTCAAGAGGCATTTTATTCTGATTTCATTGGCCATTTATGTCCCTCAGGCCGGACACACCTCGCTGGGCTTTTCAGAGAAGAATGGAGCGTTGAGCTCTGCTTCAGGAGGAACCTTCCCCTGCCTGATCGCTTTCCACCCACCGAGAAACGACCACTTAATAACGTGCAAATCTCTGGTTAAAGAATTACCGAGATTAGCCTGAAGCCTGACACTCATCCCGCAGGAGGGAGCTCACCGAGATGCTGTTGACAAAGGGAAACTTTGTTAAGCGTGTTTAGTTCAGCTCTGCTATTGCAAGGATCCCTAAGCTGCTTTGTTTTATGAGATTTAGGGCAGAGGATTTTCTTCAAGCAAAGGGCAAAGGATTTTCTTAAAAAGCGTATTCCCTCTAGAAGGGTGCAGAGTCTCGTGGGATCTGGGGATTAGGTGTTCATTTCCTATACAAAAGCTCCATAATTGTCTAAAGGATGCCTGGATCTGAACCAGCTCCAAGTGAAACATCAAGCAGTGTCTGAAAAAGGGAAATAAAAGCACAATTTCACTTTGTGTTACCTGCACTGGGAGTTCTGTACCTGTGAGCAATGAAAAGTTTCTCGCCATGGATGTTGTTTGTAAAAGCCAAAAGATCTGTGGGATCTGAGGAGAAACCAGAGCAGTGAGCAGAGGAAACTGCGCGAAGAAACTCTGATTTGATGGGATTTGAGCCCGCAAGAAGGTTCTTCTAGGAAAGATCCTGCAGGACACGTGCCCTGTCCCAAACTTCTCCCGGTCTTTTGTGATTCCCAGGATTAATTCCACACACCAGTGCAGAGTGATGCTGGCTGGGAGCCCATCAAAAGGAGCTGGTGGTCAGGACCGATGTTTCTGGAGCAGGAACTCTCAGAAGGCACCAGGAGAAGTTGGAGTTTCACGCTGAACCAAGAAAAAATGCAATGAAAATGTAAAATATTCTGTGCCATTTCTGGTTGGTGCCACCCAAGATTGTTCAGCCAGGTCATCCCCCAACACAGAACCAGCTTTTTCTCCAGTGATATTTGATATGGCACTTGGTATTTGATACATTTCCCTCCCAGGAGCATCCCTGGTGTTTTATGCAATCCCATCTCCCATATCTCAGTTTGGGAAGAGGCTCCCTTTTCACGAGAGCAGCTCTTTTCCCTTTATTGCTTGGAATCCTTTCTCTTTTATTGATTAAAACATTCCATGGGGACCCCAAACCTGCAGACACTTCCCCAAAATCCTCCCTCCCTGATCTGATTTTCTGTTACTTCTCCTCCAGGTGAGCTCCTAAATAAAACAGGATCTTTATTCCAGAGTGAAAATACTTTGGACTGAACAGTTCAGGTCCCCAAAATTCTGACAATTTCACTGAAAAAAAATCCCTTCATCCTTCAGGTACTGATTAAAATCAGCTGATTTCAGAATATCTTTCTTCTAAGCAGTTTGTGCACAGTAAAATATTTACACTTTGTTCATCTTGCCTACATCAGCTCTTACAGCAATTAGTGCTGTTAAAATGGAATATAATAATAATAATTGTTATTATAGCTGTAATAACATTTTATTTAAATCACAGTTTTAAAGTATTAATTATCCCCATTGCCTCTCAACAATTTAAATGTGTCATTTTTCCTCCCCTTGGCCTTCTAGTAATTTTCCCACTTTTCTCTGGGATACCCTCTGGACACTCTGGAGTCTTTGCAGCAGTTCTTATCTGAAGGGAGATGTCAGTTCTTTATCAGCTGGGGTGCACAGGGAGAAATGTGCAATTCTTCACTGTCTCTTTGCTGCAAATACAGTAAATATGAATATAAAATCCACATGAATTTGACCATTAAAAACAACAAATATTCACGGCTTAAACATTGCAACGGTTGTACTTTCACCCCCACACTGCGAGAACCACCGACAGCTCCACACGTAGCCCTGACCAGGAAAGTTTAGACTTTTGAAAATGGCTTTTTTCTCTATTTTTTTTTACCTCTGTCTCTTTTTTCCCCCTCCTAAACCCTTCACGGGGATTGCCTCTTTGTAAAGTGTATAGTCTGAGCTCGGTTTTGGGTGGCTACTCCCTCTATCCCAGGGATTCTCGTGACCATATGGAGCATCCGTGCTTGACTGCACTTCACACAAACCCTGCCCAGCAGGGTGTGGGGTGGGATATGGGGTGTTTGTTGCTGCTGGTTGGTTTTGTACAAGGATTGCTCTGCACAGGAGGTTTTTTGGGCATTCTGTGGGTTTTATAATCTTACCCCACACCAAGTAATATTGCTCTATAAGGTGAGACTAGATGACTCCACAGAGAATATTTATTTCTCAGGTTATGTGTTCCAGAAGAGTAAAAGATTAAAAAATGGGATTTTTTCAGGCATTCCTCTGGAAGATGTGCCGTTCTCTCCTGACTTGAAGTCTCAGATATTTCCTTGTTCAACAACAGTAATTTTTATAAAATTAAGGCTGAAAATTGATAGGCCTGGTTTTCCTCTTCATGTTGATGTTACCAAACCTCTCTGAGCTGAAATTGCTGTCACTGAAACCTGAATTGGAGTCAGTCATGATATTTTGAGCTGGGGGTTTTAAATAAAATAAAAATAAGGTTGTAGGTTTTGAAATAAACAGGCTTCTCTTGCCTTCTCTACTATTGATATTGAAGGGGTTTGGTGCAGGTGATCAAAACGGTAATAAGAGTTTGTTTTACAAATCATCTTTGAAATAGCCAGTGCACTGAGGCACCTTGGAAAACAAGCCATGGGGACAACCCTGCCCCTGTCTTGGGAAACAAACTCCCAGCAATTCTGCCTTTAATTACTCTGAACCCACTGATTAAGGCCAGGAGCTCTCCCCTTAATCCTGAATTGCTCCTGTTGACCCTGGTGGGGTTTGTGACTCCATCTCCGTTCTCCCGGGAATCCCAACAGCTCCTTCCTGGGGCCACCTCCGTGTCCCTGGGAGCATCCTCGAAGCAGCCCTGCCTTAATTGAGTTGCTGACATTCCCCACTCCATCCCTGTCTGCTGCCTTGCCAAAGAACAAAGGAACAGCCCCTTCCCATTAAGGGCGGTAATAACTTAATTAAAACCAAGTTCGCCGCGCCGCGGGATCCAGTTTGTCATCAAGAGGCCTTCCCTGCCTTCCCCCTCTGGTTTTTGATAATCCATGCCAGATATTTAATCACTGGATACCCCGGTATAAAGCTCCCAGCCTCCATAACCAGCAGAAAGCTTGTCAAAATAAATTTTAACTTCTGACCGTGGTGGAAGCCCAACGAGGAGGTATTAACAGAATCAGAGCTGTCAATCAGGGCTTGGGCTCACCGTTTATGTTATTAATTCCAACTCTGGTGGCATGGTCTTGGGATAACAACCATCCTAAGCTGCGCTGGTCCAAAAAACACAAACCAAGAGTGGAATATATTTCGTGCTGAGGTGACGTTACTGAGTGTCCAGAGGAACTTTTTTTGTCTTTGAAAGGTGATGTTTTATTAGATTATTCTCATTGCCAAGAGACACAGCTACTGTCTGGCTTCGTTTGCTGAGGGGTTTGCACTAATGTAAAGATTTATTCCCCACACAAAAGCAGCTCAAGAAGAAAAAAGCAAAGAAATGTTTGTTTGTTTGTTTGTTTGTTTGTTTCTGGGAATGTAATTAATGCAACGTGTTAGAAGGGAGGCTGAATATTCTGTAGTGGGTTATGGAGTGAAAGTGGCCTCACAACTGGAAATCCAGCTTGGAGGCTATGACTTGGAGGTATTGTTACAATGCAAACCAGCGGGAAGGATTCCAGGGAGAAAGAGGAGAAGTGTGTTAATTGAGAACAATAACACGCCCAGGACCTCCAGGAGCTGGTGGCCTTAATAAAAGGAGACAATGCCATGTTGTTGCATAACCTGAATTTCAAATTCAATTTCAGCTGGAGTGGAGCACAAGTGATGCGGAGCTCTGGTGCTTTTTCTCTGCTCATTTGCTCTTTCTCTGTTCATTTCTGAGGCCATCTGAATGAAAAATGTGTCATGGGCTGTGTTAAACTGGGTTTGACCTGGGTTTTTCTCTCCCATATTAAACCCTTGATTGTGAAATCAGTTTCAAGGACATTACACACACGAAAGGTGTGATTTGAGGGGATATTTGCAATCAAATTAACATTGCTGGCACAGGTTTCCATTCCACCTTATCCCAGTTTGTGTTCTTGCCCAGCGTGGTTCTGTTGTGACTCAAACTGGGGTGATGAGGAGGAGGCACTGCTGGCATTGAGTTGGTCCTGAAGGGCCCAAGACTTTGGAATTCATTTAATCCCCTGGTTTTCTCCATCACCATGAGCAAAACCAGCCTGAAGTTGCCTGGAGAGGATCCAGAATTCCCATTTTCCAGAGTGTCCTCCCTGGTCACCTTGAGCAAAGCCCTGAAGTTGTGGCAGACACACAAACCTTGTACAGGCAGGCAGAGCTGGGGATCAAATCCATTTTTCCCCTCCTGTGTGGGATCTTTTTCCTCTTTGTCCTCAAAAAAAGACTGAATGAGGAGCAAGAAGCTCCATGAGAAAATTCCTGAGTCCGTTTGCACTCCAGCTCCAGGACACGTGACAGATCTGAGCGTCCTCAGCTCAAGGTGCCCAAGGACATTTCATGGCAGCAATTTCTTACATGCCCAGAACCCTCTGCAAAATTTGTTATATTATTTTCTGTATTCATCTGTGTGAATCACTTCCCCACTGATTTCCCACCATTTTTTGTCTTCCCAAAAGAAAGCACTTGGATTCTTTTTGCTGGATAAAAATGCTTCCATTTGAAGAAGGTAGAAGGGCAAAATACACTAATAAATATCCTGAAAATACTAATTAAAAGTTGCAGGTAAAACCCTAATTATTGTCCGGGATATTATGGATCTAGTTGGTGTTCAGCCAGCGCCTTTAACCTGCTGGGAGAATGGAAATTCATCCCAACAATGATTCTGCCATCATTTTTAATAAATCTGGTGTGAATAAGACCAAAATATAAATCCAGTCATCATCATCTCCCCTTATTTAAGCAAATAAATGTAGAGTAGAAAGCAAATACAAGATTTAGGATATTGTATTCTAGATCCCTGGATATTCTGGAACATTTTATGGCTGAGTGAAAAATGGAGACACTTTCCCTTCCTCCTTTTAATCTGGGCAACACGAATTCATCATTCATGAACTTGCACAACCTTTGCTGAGCTGTACTTGCATTTCAAAGCCATTGTGAGGCACAAACTGCAATATCTATTCTAATTTTCCCCCCTCTCCCGGTCCAGCTCCACAGAATCCAGGGATGTGGTGTGTGCCTGCAGTGCTGGGATGTATTTGTGCATATCAAAAGCAGCAACTCTCTCAAATCATTCATTGAAAGTTCCACTTGGCTTGGAGTCTTCCTGAAAAATATGTTTATTTTGTCTTCTCGACTTACTTTTCCTCGTGTCTGAGTATTGCGCCTCCAGGAAGAAAAGCTTAAATTGCTGAAGTAGGGTTTTTTTTCAAAGCCTGCCAAGAATAAAGTGGCTTAATAAGGAAGCACACAGATTTCACTTTCTTACAGGGAAAAAGAAAAGGAAAAAAAATAAGAAAAAACAGGAGAAAGTCATTTGGAGAAAGGCTGGAAACTTTAGGAGCAGTGGATATTTTCTAAAAGTGGAAAGATAGGAGCATTTTGGGAAGGAATATGGGGCTAACTCGCCGTGAAGCTTGGAAAGGATGAGGACCCTGCCCACCAAATCGGATCCATGAGCACAGGGGGGTTTGTGCTGGTGGGAATTCCGTAATGGCAAGGCCACACCTGTGGGCTCATGGAGGTGTGGCTGGGCTACCGCGGAGGATCTGTCCCTGTGGGAGGTGTTTGGGACACAGCAGGGACAGTCCATGACTGTCACCGTGTCCCTGGGGGACAGGGACCACCTGGAGAGGCCGGGAACACCAGTGCCAAAGCTGCTGTCCCATCCTGCACCCTACATTCCTTTGGGGTTTGGGTGTAACCCAGTGCCAGCCTGACCCCACACAGAGCCTGTGGTGTCAATGCCAGCCTCAGCCGAGGCCACTCCTTGGCCACCAACCCAGAGGACACTTCCATCTCTGCGGTGCCTGAGGGAGGCTGCCAGCCACCAATTGTTTTGTTTTGTTTTGTCTGAGCAATATTTGTAGGAAAAACACCCCGGGAGGCGCCGTGACTCACCCTGGGAGCTGCAGAACATCCCTGATTCCTGTTCTCTGCGCCAGCAAGGGCTGGGATGCTGTGAGGGACATGCAGCAGAGCCCATTCCTGCTGCTGTTCATCAGGGAAAAGCCAATCCAGGCTTAAAAATCCAAGATTTAAGGCTGCCTGGAAGGAGGTGACGTGAAGGTGGAGATGTCCCAGCACTGCCACGTTCTTGGGCTCTCTGACAAAGCTTTGAGTAACTCACAGGGAAGGGCAACTCATATTTTTTTGTTCCATTTTCACAGAACCAAAGAGAAGTGGACAAATCAAGATTCTCTACCAAAAATGACCAACTGGAAGGTTCAGGCCTTGTCTTGCTCAGAGCTGTTGTGCCCCCGCCCAGGCCATGGGTGCAGTGGTGACTCCTGGGCCTGATGCCACCTCTGAGTCACTCAGCATCTCTGCTCCACACCTGCTCCTGCATTTATTTTTGGAGGTTTCCAGCCTGAGTACAAACAAACAAAGCCAGCCCAGCCTAGGCCGCAGCCTGAGGTGGGGCAGCTGCAGCGTTCTGAGAGATAATGCTGGGAAGGGACAGGGAAATAAAAACACCAGGCAGGTATCTCGGATTGATGGGAGGAGCAGATCCTGCAATCAGTGCGTGTTGGTTTTGATGAGTTGATTAAGGGTGTTAAACTCAGAATTGTTTGGTTTTGCTGGCCAGGGGTGGAGTGAAAGCTTTTGCTGCCCGACAGCGTGACTGCAGTGCTCATCCAGCCTGCTGGAATTTATCAGAGCAGGAATCCGGGCACCATCAGGAATCCGGCTCCAAAATATTGTCAGAACACCCACAAACCAGAGAGGAGTGCTGTGGAAGCAACACCATCAGCTCTGTCACAGTCTAGCAGCATGTGATCATTAAAATCCAACTGAGTATTCACACATTTTGCAGGAATTACCCAGAATTGTTTTAATAACCTGGTTCCAATGAAGAGGGTTGCTGTGTCAGGGTGGAAGAGGTGGCTCTTCCCCTCAGGGCTGCAACGCCAAATCCCTCAAATTCCACGTGATGGCTCAGCACTGCTGTTGCCTTCAGCTGGTCCCACAAAACAGAGAATTCCCAGCTCTTCTTTCACTCCTTTCAGGGGCTTTAATCTCTCTCCACATGGATCCTGTGCCCACCAAGTTAAAAATATTTTCTTCTTTTGGGTGAGCTCTGAAAGACCAACGAGGCAGAATCTCTCCGACAGTGGATGGCACCACTGGCCCAAGCAAATATTGGAATGTGGAGAGTTACCCTCATAAATCCTAATTTATTTGGATTCTGCCCTCCCGGTTCTATTCAGGGTCTGCTGAAATTCACTGTATTGTGGAAAGATTTCCAAATCTTTGAGCAGAGGGAGGCACTCAGGGCTGCCATGTCCTGATTACACTTTACTTTAGATTCATCCACTGCACAGATTTTTCAGCCCTCTCATTCCACACCAGCAAAATCACCTGTTTTCCAAGGGACACTCACTGGAAAATGTGGGCAGTCAGATTTCTCTGTGGTTCAGCCACTCCTATATTTGAAACACTTCTCTGAAAAAAAAACCTCGAGGCTTCTTAGACCTGGAAAGTTCAATTTGTCATCATCTCACCCCTTTTTGAAGAGTTTTCATTTTCTCTGAGTCTCTTATTTTATATAAAATCAAATTTTTCCCGTTTTTATCACACGATGACTCCACTCTTCTGCCAGTCCTTGATTAAAAAATTGCCTGAGCTGATTCATACACAGAGTTAAACTCAGCCTAGGATGGGGCAAAGCATCTGGTTGATATTTCAGCAATGTCTTGTGGTTAATAAGTTCTGCTTGAGCCACAGAATTCCTGCCCTGGCAGCTTTCAGGACTTTTCATGTGGAAATTTCCTCCTTGCAAAGTCGGTGCCTGTGGGGTTTTTCTTCGGGTACAAAGTTTAGGGTGTGAGGACTCCACAGGACAAGTGTTGAAAAAAGTAAAATAAAATAGAATCAAATTAAATTAGATTAAGTTAAATTGAATTAATGATCATGTAGATTCTTCTCTGTAAAATTAGCTGCCACTATGACCCACCAAACACGGCCCTTGGTTAACACCTCTCCTTATATCATGAAAAATAAATATCTGGAGCTGAATTGGTCTGTTCAAGACATGATTTCAGTTTTCTGCTTGTGACCGTATCACTTAATAGTGAATACAATGCACTCCATGGCCATGGGCTGGAAAACAACTTCAGCTCATTAAAAAACTAATAAAGAAAAAAAGAAAAAGATGGACTCTGAAAAAAAAAAAGAAAAAAAAAGATTCCTGGAACGCCAAGAGCCAGCAGAAATCCAAGGAAAAACCCCAACCTACGTCAGGCCTAATATTTATCAAGAACCTGACACCAATGTGGTCATTTTTTTGCTTGTTTACTGTTGAAATGAAGTTTATTCCAATTTGTAATCTCCAAACTTTCCTTTGGGCTCCAGGGCTGGAAAGGGCACCTTGGGTTTGGATGGGGTGGGACGGAGGAGGAGGAGATGAAAGCAAAGGGAGGAGGAGAGGAATCAAACCTGTCTTGCCAAAAATGTTCAGTGCAGAAACCCAATTTCTGTGCTGGTTGTGTCTCCGTTTCCCAGAGGTGTGAAATTTCAGCAGCTTGAAAGGAGAACCAAATGAAATTGGGGAGATTTTGGGGTTTCTTTGCCCCTCAGGAAAACTTTTCAGGGAATCAGGGATTACAAAAGCAGGCAGCAAAAAGCAATAATGGGCATTATCTAGGGGGCTGGAAATGATTCCTGAACTTTCTAGAAAGCAGCTGATGGCACTTCAGAGCTCAGCTCAAACCTGTACAAAATGCAGAGACAACCACTGTAAAGTTACATTTCAATTTAAGTTTACATTTATATATTGACATTTACATTTACATATTTACATTTACGTTTAAGATCTGCCACGAACTTCAAAGACTTCTTTAAATAAGAGCTTTAAGAGGTCATTCAGAGATGTCTCAGTGAGGAACATTAATGGTTAAAATTAACTTTGTTTTTAGCAAAACCGTTCCGTAGCATGTCCTGTTTGTCTGCAAGGTGTCTTAAAGCATCTGACTGCAGGAACAGAGCACATGAATACAACTGGAAAAGGAGAGGGCTTTTTAAATTTACAAATACATCAATATTTATTGTATTTATAATTATTATAAACAAACAGTGGGGAATCCTTCTTATTTTTAAAAATAATCACACAGCCCAATGTCGCTTTGGGAAATAGGTGATTTCTGTCAAAATAAGTGGAATATAAAGTACAGTCTCTGCATTAGCTGCTTGCCTGAGATGAAGACGAAATGTGGAGAGGGACAGTAAAAGGATGCATAAAAATGATGGGTTTTTTGCTGGAGCTGCCCTTGGAAAATGATTGATCTGCTCTCTCACATCAAGTAATTCCAAA
Source organism: Coloeus monedula (assembly GCF_965178545.1). Lineage (NCBI taxonomy): Eukaryota > Metazoa > Chordata > Aves > Passeriformes > Corvidae > Coloeus > Coloeus monedula. The sequence goes on from NC_138799.1 coordinate 10,558,513, forward strand.
ATAATTCCCTTTTACCTGAAGGTGTGTGCTGAGATAACTCACTGAAGGAGCTACGGAGAAAGGAGAATACAGAAATTATTAAATATCCTCACACCCCTCTAATGAGACCTAATTTAGTCTGTTTCAAGCTTTGATTAATTGTATTTTTGCTTCTACCGGCTCCAGGTGCCCGAAGCAATGCTGCAATGATGAATAGTTTGTAGTCCACCACCACCAGGGCAAATTTATGGCTGCCCACATTACTTGGCGAAGGGAGAGGATTTTAGGATTAAAAAAGCTGGGAGGAGGCCTGGATGGAGGAAAGGCTCCGCTGGGAACAAGGAGCTGAGACATCAAGGTCCGCATTGTCCGAGACTGAGACAGAAACCCTCCGAGCACTGCTCTTATCTCATCTTCACGAGCACAGAGTTCTTCTTCCTTTTCATCCCTCATGCTGTTTGTTCCTGAATAAATTTGCTTTCCTATCTCCAGAAAAGGTTGGATCCCAAACACAAAACAAAACATCCCCGTGTGAGCAAAGAAAAGCCAGATTTTTCGCTGTAGGAGTTTAAACGGGACACAAATGGCCTCTTCCCAAGCTGCAAATCTCTGAGCACAGAGCACAGCTCTCCTGCCAGCCAGCCTGCAGTGCAGCTCCCATCTCCCTCAGCATTTATGACACAATTTGCTGCTTTAGGTTGAAAGAATGGGAAAATAAAGCTCCATGGCAAGTTAAGTGTGGGCTCCCCATCCCAAAAGTGTGAGCTGTGCCCGGTGGAGAAGGAAATGGCAAGGAGGAGGCAGAAGTGTGGGACGCATGGAAATAAACCCCATTTTTCACTGCTCTTCACTCAACCAGGAGCAGTGATAGGCACTCTATCACCTTAAAGAGGGACATTTAATTTATTAATCACTCTGCCTTGTCCAGGAACCTGAAATGGTGCCACAAAGATAATGAGGGAAAGACTGCAATCAACAGAAAAAAGATTATAATCCAGCCTTTGTGGCCATTTATTTGGGCAGGAGCGAGGACTCCACTCCATCCTTATTCCCCACACCTTGTTCACTTTTTGGGAACATTGGCATGAGTGAGAGGAACATGTTGTGAAACTAAGCAAACACTTACACAGGAATACTCCCGTACCGTGTGTATTTACAGAAATATTCATTTGAGAGGGATTTAATGGCTGCTTTGACAGGCTATGTGCTGAAACGAGCTGAAATAATACCCTGCAACTCGGGAACTGCCTGCCCAGGGTAAATTTGGAGCTCATTTATTTGGTTCAAGTGAAGCTGAGGGATGCAGAGGGACCCATGCCAGGGGGGTGAAGGTGCAGGGGATTTGTGCTTCCAGGGACATTTGTGCTGCCAGAACCTCTCCATCCTCAGCCTGGATACCCACCCTGTGTGCTCGAGGCAAGGCCTGGCCCCGTGCATGCAGCGCACACACGCAGCACGCAGGGTGAATGTGTGTGAAATGTTTCAATTACCTCTAAAATAATGTTTAACATGTTCCAGACATAGTGCATTAAGCAAAGACCCGAGCAGCATTTGAAGCGTATTCTGTTTTTCATTTTAATAGATTGTAAATGTATTAAACACATGTTAAGAATATATTTCATATAGTGCATTTGTAAAATATTATCAAATTTATATAGGCGGAAACCACAGAGCCACCACAGGATCGGCTCGAGAGCGGGCCCATTTGGGAAGTTAACCTTTTAGCACCACTGCACCAGCAGAGAAGGGAGGATTTGATTTGATTTCACTCAATTTTTGGTTCATTTTAAGCCCTTAACCCCTCTAGGTCTAAACTTGGGGCTCTGGATAACATTTATACCCCAACCATCTACCCTGGAGCTCCCTGGTTTAGTGCAGAGAGAGGTGCTCAATATCAGAGCTGGAAAACTGCCCCGTAGCCAGAGGATTAAATATCTGCTCCTCATTTAATACCCCCCCCCCCCAAATCATTTGGTGGCATTAAATATCCCTATTAAAAGGCAATGTCGGCAGATATTTCAAAGCTGGAAACTGAGAGCTCGGGATTCCACTCGGTTTCTTCCCCTCTGTCCTGCAAACTGAGCAAACTGCAGTTGGGTTTTGGGTTTTGGCCAAGCCAGGGAGAATGGTTTGGGTTTGAAGATGTTTTCTGAGCCCAGACACCCTCAGGTTTCTTTGAAAGCAGAACCCAGAGCTAGGTCTGTTCCATTGGAAATGAATCCCATCTCCTGGCTGAGCTCAGCCAAAATCCTGGAAATCAGCACCTAACATGAAGCAGAGGTTGGGGTCTGTGAGAGCTCGGCTTAAAAGCGCAGGATTTAATCCCAGAAAGCACCACTGGTCCTTGAACGGTGTAGGAATCCAACCCATTTCCATTTTTATACATGAATAATTCCAGTTACTTTCGGTTCTTCTCCTTTCACGTGGATCAAAACAGCAAAGCCAGCCCAGACCCAGAGTGAGAACTGAGCTTTCCAAGTTGTATTGGACAGAAATGGGAGCCAAAGCTTTGGGTGTCCGGGGCCCAGAGCAGACCTCGTACTCGAATCTCTGGTTCTGCCTCTCTGCTGCTCAGTTTGGGAGCACAGACGGCACCTGCAGACAGGAAACTGCCACTTCCCAAACTGGAGTGAGGCTGGTTTTAGTTTAGACAAACTCTAGAAAGAGCCACTGATGGGTGATAAAGAGGAAAGTGACTCCTCATAGCACAGCAGAATTTATCATCAGTGCTCTGATAAGCCAGCCCAGGAACTCAGCTCAAATCCAGCTTTCCCAACATCCTGGAATATTGGCCATATAATGACATTTATATCTGATGTGTGGGTCCTTTTAGAAACTAACTCTGCTAGTTTATAATAGAATTTAATAATGCAAATTTATTTTCAGCCAAAAAAAGGTTCTTAGCAACAAATGTTTCCCTTAATGAAGTATTAAAATCCAAATGGAACAGATGAGTGAAGGAGAATATTTTTTTACCTCAGTGTCCATCCCAGTCCAGGACAGCACCCACCGGCTTCACAGGACTCTGATCTGATTCTCCTCATCTCATAGTTTTCAGAGAGATTTTAGAAGGGTTGGTGCAGGAAGTTTCATTGGGATATGGGTGCCAGAATATCCCACCTAGCCCCTGGAAAATGAATTGCAGAGGCGGTGCACAGGTGGAAAAGAAGATTCCTCAGGCCGGGATGAGGCCTTGGATTCTTGCAGGCTGCCATTGTAACCACAGCCTGTATTGACACTCCAGAGCTTATTGCCAGTGACCTGTGGGGATTGGGTTTCCTGAAGCTCAGGAGATCCATTTCAGCTCTGAGGGGGAAAGATCAGACACGTTCTGAAGCTCCCCAGAAGAGTTATGACAGATGTGTCACAGTAACTTAACTGCACCCTGAAAAAATATTAACTCTGAAGTGTGTTGGTTTTTACAGGCTTATTTCACACCATTATCCACTTAACTCCCCAATAACGTCCCAGCTCTGGCCAATGAGCAGCAGGAGATATTTGCTGTGCTTTGACTTCCCAATTATTTTGTGTGGATGGGTGAGATGAAATAACAGCCAGACATCCTGATAAAAAAAACCCCACTCAAATATTCACCAGTGCTGTGAAAGAATTCCCTTTCTCTCACTTTTAATAAGGCAGGATTTACCTTATCACATGGGATGGATTTGTGCTGGAGGAGTTCTCAGATGGGGGAAACGTCAAGCTGGAAAGGAGTAAATTCCCCACTTTGTCACGTAAAATGTGGGATTGGGTTGTTGTAAAACACTGGCAGGAGGAAAATCTCAGTGAGCAACGGAGCCAAATGTCAGCCTGGAGCTGCCACCCTGCATTGCCCTGATTTGGGTTGGTCCTTCCCAGCAGCTACTGTGTGACCTGGTGCAGAAACAGCTTCTGGAAGTGATTTTTCCCATCTGATAGCACTTTCCTTGTTACTCTTCCAGTAAATGTGCAGAACAGCTCAGAGAAAGAGAGATCCCAGGCTGCCTTCTCAACACAAAAATCAGCTGCTGGTGTGGCTTCCACGAAATCACACCAGGACCTCTGGAGGACAGAGAGGATTTTAAAGACCTGCCATGTCTTCCTTGCTTATAAGCACTAAATATGTAAAGATTTTGGAGACACACAGGCACGAGGGAGTGAAATCCTCGGGAGAGCAGGACAGGCACTCGACTAGAGCTCGATAAGCCATAACAGAACATAATATTTATTTAGCTGATCACACACAACTTTATTTCTAAAAGAAAAACACATTTAAGTTCACCTTGCTGGGTTTTTTTTCATTGGATGCCCTTGAATTCCACAGGTGATTATCAAAAATGCTATTTTTAATCTGGCCTTTGATGACTACAAGCAAAAGCTGAGAGGATTTTTCTCTCTACTCTGAATGGAAACGCATTTGGTGGCAAAAGGAACATTGTCTGAGGGATTTTTTCCCCCCTCTTTTAGATAACTGCCATTGCCATGGGGTTCAAAATAACACGTAATTTTAGGAGACCTGCACACATGGTTTTGATGGAGCTACACCAGAAATGAGTTTACCTGAGAGTCTCTCTGTCCAGCTGTGAAAGAGGTGATAAAACACAAGGTCTGGGCACAAAACATGCAAGGATGGGGCTGAACTGGAGTTTCCCAGCTCTGGTGGGAGCCACATTGGGTCCTGCTGGGTGATATTTGCTGAGGCACCACTTTGTCCTTTCGTGCTGTGACAAGATAAACTGATTTGGGAATTAATCCACATCTGCCTCCTGCAAATCCCGCTCAGCTCCATGAATCCAGAGCGAATTCTAGGCAAGAGGCCACTGGGAAGGTGTCCAGTTCTCTGTACCCCATGCCCAGCTCTGTCAGCCTGGCTGCAGAATAATTTATTTCCTGCGGTTCCTCTGGCCAAGGAAAACATCTCTGCTCCCTGTGGCAGGGCAGCTCTGCAGTGAGGGGCCTCTGCTGCAAATTGTGCACCCCAGGGGCTGCCCCACATCGTGGGACCTGCAGGAAGCTCCACACCAGGGCACTGGGGCAATGGACTGGGCTTTACTGCTCCTTGTGCCTCCAGAAATCAATTTATGACCGATGGGGTGCGTTACCTTCCTCCCCACTCCGTAAAAACCCGTGGTTAATTGATTTTGGTCTTTTTTTTTTTTTTTTATTTACAACTCCAAGCAAGGTAAAATTTGTCTCGAGAAAGCTGAAGAAAGGAGCTTTCAAAATGAAATATCAAGGTGTTGGTTTATGTCTCGGAATGGATCTGGGCTGGGGGAGGGGGAAATGGGGAACTTCATTTCCTCGTGTTTTCCCTGGAACATATTTTTCAAGGGATATTGGAATAAGTTTCCATTGAAAACAACCCTCCAAACAAACTCCATTCCTTATTCCTAGACCCCCAGAAATCGCTTACCTGGAAGGAGCTGAATGTAATGTTTTACTGTAGTTCATGGAATCAGAGAATTGTGGAATATCCTGACTGGGAAGGGATCCAGAAGGATCATCCCGTCCAACCCCTGGCCCTGCACAGACACCCCAAAATCCCACCCTGGGCATCCCTGGCAGCGCTGTCCAAACGCTCCTGGAGCTCTGGCAGCCTCGGGGCCGTGCCCATTCCCTGGGGAGCCTGGGCAGTGCCCAGCACCCTCTGGATGAGGAATCTTTTCCTGATATCCAACCTAAACCTCCTTCACAGTGGAAAAATGTCACCAGAACCTCATTGGAGGCAAAACCAGAACAACCCAGAGGTGTGTGAGTGTTGCCCCTGAGTTCAGTGGGAGCAGGATCTGCCCTTCCAGTTCCTCCTTTCACTTCCCTCCCTTTACTCCCACATTCCCAGCGGGTCTGGAGCTAAGAGCTGTCCTTTATTTTCCTGGGATATCAATGTGGTGATGACTGTGTGTCCGGCAGGGTGGCTGGGAAGGGTTTGGGCTCTGCTCTGGCCACGGCTGGGACAGGAACGGTCTTTATTTGCTGGTTCACAGGGAGCACTGAGAGATGGGATCGTGCTGACACAAGGATTATCTGAACATGAGGGATTTCTTCCTGAACTGTAACTTCCTTCCCAACTTCCACATGATTTTAAAGCCAAGTAATTCAGAGGAGCCAAAAGTTTCATCTCCCACCTGCCTCTGAGACTGTCACACAAAGCCAGGCTGATTTTTACATCTCTTACAAGCCCCACCACCCCGAAGGTTCAAGATTTTCTTTACCGACTCCACCAGAAACCTGTTCCAAGGTCTCCTAGCCATTATTTTTATCTGGTGCTGTTATCAGCAGGGCCTGATCCAGCTGATATTTTTCTGTCTGAGCACAGCAAACCAGAGCTCCAGCTGCTGCCAGTCAGGGTGGATTGGGCTCTAATCCCAACATCTGGCACGTTCCTCACATGAATGTCCAGCACAGGAGCTGCTCCCATGAAGAAAGTTCCTCACGGCTGTCTTTGCAGGACCTCATTCCTAATGATCTAAGACACCATATTATTAACAAATAGTGCAAATTATGCTTTCACTTACAGCACTGCCAATGTGATATAACTCCTCTGACAACCCTTTGTATTTACTTTGGCTTCCCCCGAGCCCAAGTCCAGTGGAATAACCGGAGTTTCTCGAGATTTACAGTGGCATAACAGAAATTGGGGCTCTGGCTGTGGAGAAGCCCTGGTTGGCTGAAGCCATAATAATTCCCAAAAACTGCTGTGCTCGCCCTGTCAGGGGCTGCTGGAGGAAGGTTTTATACAGAGGGATTTGAAGGTGGATGTTCTGATTGGGAATGAAAATGTTGTTTTCTGGTGCAGACATTAAAGTTATGAGATTTTTCAGCCTTTGGCTGCATTCCAGGTGTTAAATTCCTCTGTCCCTGTGGATGGAAAAGCCAGAGGGTCTTTCTTGATACAGTGAAATTGATTTTGAGTTTTTTGCTGTGCATGGAGAGGACTCGAGCTCTGTGTTTCACTGTCCTCAAGCAGTTTGGAGTCACGTTCTCTTTGTCATCCCTCTGATCTATCCTGCTCCTTTCTTTCCAAGCTTGGAGGCAGGAGGGTGTCCCTGGAGGAACGCTGAAGCTCTGTGGGCTCCAGGTCATGCCACAGGGTGGGGGTATGGATCTGTCCAGCAGGGAAAATCCCTCCCGGAGACGCTCCATCCCCGTGTCCTGTGGGGAACCAGCCGCGTGTCCAGCCCAGGAGCCTCAGAAACCACAGCCCAGGGAGCCACCAAAGAGCTCTTTTAGGAAAATTTGGGAGGCACTGGGCTTTGAAATGCTGCTCAGCAGTTTCCTACCTGAGGGAATGTGTGGAAGACTTGGCTCAGCTCCCACAAGGACTCGGCCCTGTTATCAAGATTTGGTTTCAGTCGACTTGCAAGTAAACATTTAAATTCTGTGCTTTTTTCAGGGGGTTCTGCTCAGCTCCAGCCCCAAGTAGCTCTACAGAAAGGCCAAGGAGGGAAGATTTGTTCATTATCCTCCTCAATTCCTCTTCCCAGCAACATCTGGGTGTGTATCCAGTTAAATCTTCCAGAATCCCATCTGCTCGTGGCAGGATAAGCACAAGGGACACAAACCTACCCGTGCTGCTGGGACTGCAACTCGCACAGAGACTTTGGGAGTGAAATCCCAAACTACAGCTTTGGGATTGAAATCGTCTGGAATCACAGTGAAAGAGAGATTCCTCCTGCTCCTACAGTGCTTTAGGACTTCCCTGATGCTCGGGCAGACACAACCCAGGGAAAGAAATTGGCTGGAACTGGGGCTGGGAAGAAAGGCAGGGTTTGTGTGGAGGTGTGGGGAGGTGGCAGGAGGTAGAAAGGGGAGCCTACCTACACTTTTACCAGTTCCTTTACGAGTGTGATACAGGTATTTTCCTATAATAAACCAGTAATGTTCCCAAGCAGCAAGTGCTGTTCTTGGCATCTCCTTTGGTTCCAATTTGCTTTTCTTGCAACTGTGGGCAAAAGTCGTGAAAAGGGCCCTGCCTTACAGGTAGGGAAGGGAAGGCCCTGGTTTTTATACAAATAAATGTCACTCCTAAATTATCTGCTTTTGGAGTCCTCCACGTTGTTCTGGCCCATCCACACCTCTCTCCCACCTCCTAACTGGCAGCTGCCATGAAATAGAGAGAGGGGATGAAATGGGGGCTTGTTCCACTGAATCTGCACTCACCTCCTGCCAAGGGGGGAGACAAACAAGTGCTAGAAAGTATCAATGGGTGGGACTGATTGAGAAGTTTCTTTCCAGAGGAAGAAGGTCAAAATCAGAGCTTTAATTTTTAAGAAATGAGCGTTAATGTTTCCTAATTATTTCTCAATAAGTGGCTGAAGATTTCTCATCTTTTTCAGAGCACAGGCTCTCACCTTATTTCAGAAATTTTCTTACAGAGAATGGATCAGAATCCATGGAATAAGAAAATGCTTAGGAGTTGGAGGTCAGGGAATAAAAATTGCCTGTATTCTGCTGTTTGCCTCCAGCTGACCTCACTAATCTCACGTCACGTTGCTGTGCCTGTGGGTTTCTGTAAAAATCAGGATCATCCTGATCCCTTCCAAAAACCCTGCAGGAAAACATCTGTAAAGGAAATCCAGCTGTGTCTGTGCAGAGCAACACAACGGCGTGGAGAGATACCTGGGCGAGCTCTGCGCTCCTTCTGTGTGTCTTGAGTTTCGTTCTTTGAGTCTTTTATATTAATTATTTATATTATTCCTTTATTCCCTCTCGTCAGCCAGACCATTCCTGATGAGGTTTTTAATATTCCTGCTGAGTCCAGGATGTGGAATTCTATTACCAGTTTAGATTTGCAAATTCATTCTTAATTAGAGATTAATTCTGAATTGGTTCTTTCTGTTAGAAATTGAGTTAGACCAGGTTTTACTCGATTTCTAAATGGTTGGTAATGCTTAGAACTGAGTGCAGTGCAAGACATCCCTTATCAAAATGATGTGGATGGTTTCATAGAATAGAAATGACAGTAATGAACAACATTACTGCGATAAGGAACAGAAATGACTCGAAAGTCACTCTCAGACTCAGCTCAAGAAGCTAAGGAGGAAATGTGCTTTCATTTAAAGAGTTTCAGGGGGAAGAAGGATTATTTAGTGAAACTTGAGCTTTAAGGATCTTCAGGTAACTGCTGAGGAACAAAGTTTTGCAGCTCTCAATAATTTATGGGAATTATATTTCCTGGGCAAAAATATTCCTCTTTACCTGTTTGCCAGCCCATCTTTGAGCCTTCCACTGCTCTGCCCTCCTCTGCCTTCGGACAAAACATGAAAGGGCTGTTCCTGGCTCAGCTGGTCCTAAGTTTTTGGGAAAACTCTGTATCAGAGCTGGACAACGCTCCACAATTCAGCTTCTCTACCACAGCCTCAGCACCACTCCACAAATTGAAGTCACATTGTGAAAGAAGGGCTCAAATCTCACATTTCAGAATGCAAGGAAAGGGCCTCTGGCTGCAAGCCAAAGGTTGAGGGACATCCCAGCTCCCTCTCCTCAGGAGGAGCTTTGGTCCTCCGGGGACACTTTCTCAGGGGTGCCTTTTTCTGTAGGAAATCCGTGCATTGCAATCCCTGCTCTGCAAATCTCCCTGTTCATCCAGGAGATAACCCTGACCACACGTGGTTCCTTCAGCCCCACCACCCAAAGGTGAGGTTTTCTCTAGGAAATGTCTCTGTTTGCTGAGCCCAATGCGAATTTTGACCAATATTCCTGAAAGCCCTCCTTAGACGGATGGTAACGGTAAACTTCCCACCTTGCAATTCCAGGAATAGAGCTGCTGAGGTTTTCCTGTACCAGCTCCAGAGGGCCAAGACAAACCCCAGTGTTGGTGGCTCCTCCAAAATACCTCAGGAAGAATGGGATGTTTCCATCCACCGCTGTATATTGACTCTTGCCGTGCTGCTGACCCTAAATCATTTGATGACATCACATTGTTCCTTTGAATCCATGTACAAATAAGCTGGATTTCCATTAGGGAACATAAAATGCTCCATTTTGCCTCACTCTGCAAACTGTTTATGGGTTACTCGCAGCTTTCAGGATTTTTACAAGAGAACATCCACTGTTCATTTCCTGGCTCGGCTCCAACTGGACATGTTAACTTTGCCTAATTTCCAAGACATTTCGTGGGGAAGGCTCCATAATAGAAGGCATGTTTTTCCACCAGGGAACTCACAGTGCGCTTTTTTTTTGGTTCTTTTTTTTTGAAAGTCTATTTTTCCCAGACAAATTAAAGCTCCTTTTTATGAGCTTCTTCTAAAGGGGTAGAACAGTAGCTGGCCTTGTTAGATATTAGTGCTGCTGTTGGGAAGGGCGATCGTGTAACTGCAGGGCCTCAGGATTTTACACTTTCTGGAGTTCATTAACCAGAGGCTTCTGTATTTGAACCTGCAAGGTTTGAGCTGGACGGGGCCCAGGCAGCGAAATCAATCCAGTCCCGCAGCACAGAACTAATTGTCATCATATCCAAATGTGCAAATATACAAGAAGTCTACAGCAGCAGAGGCAGGGGAAAATTGAGGGCTTTCAGCTTTTTTTTTCAGGTATTATGTTGCTGAAAAGTTTTTTACGCGCTTCCTCACCGCCATAAAATCCAACATTGAAAGTATGTTTCCTATATGAAAAGATCTGTCCCCAATTGAAGGGTTTTATATCCCCTACATCCATCTAATCAAATGCTTTCCGCTGAAGTCATATATTTGACCACATATTGGGCTGGGGAGGAGTTGGAGGAGATTTCTCTTCTTGTCAAAGCTTGTAATGTCACCAGATAACTCAGGAGGAGAGGGACGTTTTTCCAGCACCTTTTTCCAGCTGTGGCATGTGAGGAGAAGGAGGAACTGTGAGGCAGCTCCTCCTCACTGCCCTGCAGAAATGAGACTCGAAATTTTAATAATAAACAATTTCTGATTAATTTAGTGAGGAATATGTCAGTGTCCAGAAGGGACAGCTGCATTCTTGGGCTCCACCTTCCTGGCCCTGTGTCCCAAGTGTGATTTTTTGGAAGGATCTTTGTGCCCCAGGAGCTCTGTGAGCCCTCCCATCCCCTGGCTGTCCTCAGAGCCAGGTCAGGGCTGCTTTGCAGAGCTCCAGTTTATCTCTGCCAGGAGTTTTTAACTTTACCTGACATCTTCTGTAGCCTTTGCAATGACAGTGACGAGTGGAATCTCCTCCCGGTGACAACATTATTACACATGGATATTGTTATTACAATTATCAGGCTGGCAGAGGAAAATCCTCATCCTCTAACTGATGCCCTAATTTAAAGATCTGCACAAAAGCCAAGTTTAGCCAGAATGAAACCAAAATTCATCTTGAGTTTATTAATAGAAGTGCAATCATGAGGTTCTCTCCCATCGTGGCTTTATTGGCAGTTTAATTCTTGGAGCAGGAATGAGGGGTCCGGGTCTAATCCGAACAGATCCTTTCTAAATAAATAGGACTATATTTAATTCTCACACATTTTGAAAACTCCGAGGATGCTTCCAGAGAAGGGCTGCTTTTTTTCTCGAAGGTGTTGCCATATGGTTTTAATTTCTCAGAAATATATAGACCAGCTTGTTCCCTGAGCAAACCGTGCCAAGTACGGCTTGTCAAGATAGCTGAAAATGTAATTTAACATCGACTCTTTTCCTAGAGTGACTCCTGACTTGCACAGCAGCAATGTTTCCACTTGGAAAAGTCAAGTGACCAGCTAAAGGATGAAATCTAAAATATTTATTATTTACTGGACATGGAAAAGAAAATATTTTTTATTTCTTATGTTCTAGGCGCTCATGTGATATCTGCAAATGTTGACAACCTTGTTAAAAATGGTAAATAGCATCTGCTGCTGCAGTTCGAAACTGAGCAGAGTTACACAAATAAACCAAGGGCATGAAATCTTCTCTGGGCAGATAAAAGCTTAAATCCATGCGGGCACTGCAGAGCCACGGCTGTGCTGCCTCAGTTAAATTAAGCAAATACATCATTTTCGGGTTTCCACTCCATGATTTCATGACCACTGCCTTTCGTATCCTTCTCTCTATCTCTGTTCCACGTGTTTATTTTTTTTTGACTCAAATATGAGTGTAGTGGGTAATTAAAAGTGAATCTTACATGAGGGACCCACCGCTGGAGCCAAACATTTGCTGGGTAACTATAAACTCAAAAGTCCATCCCTGCTTTGCCGTCACTGCGGTTGGTCCATTTTCACACTATTATTATTTTGTCTCAGAATTCCTGTGTTTATAAAATAGGGACAGGAACACAGACTAAATATAAATCCCATCACCTTTGCACCAGAGCAGCTAAAAAAAAAGCAGCCTGGATATTCAGAATATTCCCAAATCTCCTGTAAGGTGCCCAAAGTTTGCTCACACAGAGCATCGTTTTCGGAAGGGACTGAGGAGAATGAAAGATGTTCTAAGGGTGATAAAATGATTTATGGATTTGTCTGGTGATTTATCCCTGTGGGATTCTTTAAAGTGGTGTCACCTTCAGGGCTGGATGGAGGGAATTCTCTCCAGCACAGACCAGTCCGTCTAAAAGTGTCCTCCTTGCTCCTGATGTCTGCTAAGCTGTATGGACTGAACCTGGACACATCCACTAGTTTACTGTGAAATAGGAGGGTTTGAGCCTGGTTTTACTTCTAAATATCCCATAAAAATAAATACAGCACGAGAAAACCCATCCAGAGACATCAACTTCTTGGAACATCCAACCCAAAACATCCAGCAAAAATATGGTTCTCTCCAAAAGGAAAAGAGGGAAGAAGGAAAGCCTTAAAAGGATGATAATAATTACAGGCACAACAGTGGCAGCTTCAGAATTTAAAGGTAATAGTTTGTGATATTTGAAAGAATGAAGCAAGGCAAATTTAAAGGAAAAATTAGGAATTCCACACTGTAAATTGTCCCCCAAGCAGAGGAAATAAAACCATCCCAGGATTTTTTTCCCCTGACATATTGGTGCAGCTTGAGTTGCATGGATTAAATTGATGCAAAGCCCAGCACCAGAAGAGTCAGGAGAAAACTCTGTCAGATTTATCCATCTGAGGGTTTGGCAGCCCTGAGGTCTTGGATGGCTCTTCCCATTAGCATAAAACTGATGTTTTGTGAAAAAAAGAATTAATAAGCATTCTAATAAACAGCCTGAGGGGAAAAAGTGGCACTGAGAAAACTTTTCAATGGTGAAAGAATCCAGAATGCAGGAAAGGTTTTCAAGTCATGTTAAAGACAAACAGCAAAATTTTTAATGTTCTTTGCTTTTAAATATTTCATTCATAAGTGGGTACATACAAAACAAAAATAAAAATATAGTCTCTGCTATAATTCTCCAAATTCCACATCTTGCAACCTCTTTGAATAGCAGAGAGTAACTTTTATTATCTGTAATAGTGGTATTTGCAAAGGGGTTTTTTTGCTGGTAAAAGATATTTTCTAAAAGTCATTGCCCTGCAAGAATTCAGGGCTGAAAATGAGAGGGAAAAGGAAAAGGAAGGAGGAGGAAGGAATGAGGAAAAAGCAAAAGGAATGAGGACAAGTGTGTGAGGCTGTGGATGGGAGCACCTACAGAGGGACAGTGCCATTGCAGGGCTCTTTGGAATGGTTTCCTCTCCCAGTTTTTCCCACTTGTCCCAGTGCTCCTGGGATCCATGAGGAATCCTGCTTGGGATAAATGCTCCCAGCTCCATGGAGTTGTCACATTCAAGCCTGAAAAATACAGGACATGCTAAATTGTCTTCCAGTATTGATTCCCACAGCCATGAGAGAGAACAGGGTTAAACCTGCCAGGCCAGGCTGGAACGTGCTGGCCACTCACTCTCCCCCTTTTTTTGGCTTGTTTGTTGGGTTCTTGGGAAGAAAGGGCAAGCTGGGTTGAATGCAGATAAATAAATAAATCCGAAGAGATATTTTCACCACGCTGCTGTTGACTTTGAGTCCTGCTGTTTAAAGCAGGATGTCAACAGGCCGAGTGTCCTGTCTGCTCCTGCAAAACCACCCGGCTATTCCGGGCCTGTGGGCACCATTTGGGTACAATAGACTTCCCTTCGGGAACCCGGCTTCCTCCCAGCTTTACGGATTTGTGTATGGACAAGACGTTTTGTACTTTCAGCACTGTCAACTCAGCCCCCATGAGGTTGTCCCAGCCCAGGAGCCTGAGGCAAACTGGGGAGAGGATTTCTGTGGCCAAGGTCAGGGCACAGCCTCAGGAGGACGGATTTCACAGAATCGGGGAATGGGTTGGGATGGGAGGGACCTTAAAGCCCAACCCATCCCACCCCCTGCCACGGTCTCCCACTGTCCCAGGCTGCTCCAAGCACCGTCCAGGCTGGCCTTGGACACTGCCAGGGATGGGGCAGCCACAGCTGCTCTTTGCCCCTGGCTTTGCTCCCTATCTCAGGATGTATCTGGGGCACAGGGTGCTGGAAAGGAATAAAATCTGGCAAAGGATCAGAAAAACTCTCATGTAATTCTTGAGTCATGCCTTGGAGTAAACATGCAATTAATCAGCCTTGAGTATTCATCATCCCTGTGAGTTTGCACAGTCCCATGGACATCGTCTGTGAGGTTGTGCTGAGGGTAGGGAAAGGCAGCTGAAGAAAATCACCATTCATTGCTGCTGCCCCTCCGTCTGTGCCTTGCCTGGGAGCTGGGGGCACTTGGGAATGCCAGGAGCAGAGCAGGGAACTGTTGTTCTAAACACTCTCTATTGGATTCAAATTAACATCACATCTGTGTTGTGATCTAACACCGGTTGCAGCTCGTGCTCTGGGTGCTAAGGGGGTTTTGTACCCTGGCCTGCAGATTTTCTACCTCTAACCGAGGTATTTCAGAGAGAACAGGGTTGGATGGGATTTTGGGAAGGAATTCTCCCCTGTGAGGGTGGGGAGGCCCTGGCACAGGGTGGCTGCCCCTGGATCCCTGGCAGTGTCCAAGGCCAGGCTGGACACTGGGGCTTGGAGCAGCCTGGGATAGTGGAAGGTGTGGGTGGAATGGGATGGGCTTTAGGGTCCCTCCCAACCCAAACCATATGGGTGCTGAGCAATATTCTCCACCATTCCATCACAATTTGGAGGCCCGTGGGAGGAAATCAGGAATTTTGCAGTCCGTATAACCATCCATAACTTGCACTTCATCCTCAACCCCATCTTCCCATTCTCTCTCCTCTCTGAGGCCGCTACGACCAAACCCCCACCCTCTTCCCTTCCCAGCCTCCTCGGAAAGCAAAACCACAGGAGCAAAGTGAGACAACACTGCTGGCATCTGCCTGGAGCCTCCCATGGCGCTGCAACCGGAGCACGGCCACAGAACATAGGGAGCTTTCTCCAAAGCCCCGGCAGCGGAAATCGCCACCGCTCTTAATTCAAACCAGAACGAGATGGGCCCGGAGCACGCACAAAGGCAGCCTTTGCTCGTTCCCAGGGTGCTGACAGGATGGGCCAGAGTCCATCCTGTGCAGCCGATGGGAGCAGCAGCACATCCTTAAATCTCAACACTTGGGCACCGCTCCGGAGACCTCGGCAGAAACTTAGAAGGGAGGTTGCTGCCAGTGACACTGGGGAGGCCCCAGGGGATGCTGCAGCTGGCTGGGTAAAGGGCTGCTAGAAAAGGGGTTTGGAATGGACTTGGGGATCTCTAGAAAGCTCATTTATCAATGTAAACACAGTTTAGCTGGTTAATAAATCTGTTTTCTTTCCTCCTTTTCATCAGGTGTTGCTGTTGGGGCCGCTGGGTTTCGTGGTGTGATCGGCTGCTGCTCATGAGCATTGGTCAGATAAAGATGAAGGAAAGGGGATTTTTTATTATTTCTATTAAATAGCTGGGCCTATGTGTGCTTAGAATTCCTCTTTTTATTCCATCTCTTCTAGGGATGGGTGCACTGCTATGGAAAAAGCAGAACCGGCCAAACCAAACCTCAGCCCAAACACTGACATCAACTCAAACATTTTTGAAGGTCAGGGTGAGTTTGGATAAGTAACCCATGTACCCAGTTCTAAGTAGAGCTGGTTAGGAAATGGATTTTCCACCTTCTGAAAAATTTGGAGATTGGATCTCTGTTTTTTGAGCAGCTGACATTTTGATGCTCTTTTCCCCAAACCGAGACAAATTCATTTAAGTGGCATCTTTAATAGCACCGGATCACCTCATTTGTTACTTGGTTTCTTTTTGGGAAATTGTAATCCAGAGAAATAAAAACACCCACAAAACGCAGGCAAAGGAGTGGTTGGTTTAGTAAATCCACCTCCTCCAAGCTGGCTGAGCTGTCTTTAAAAATCACTTTACATGACTTTGAAAGAATATAAACAGTATTTCTTGGTACTTTTGCCACAGGTTGGGGCAGGGATGTCCTTGCAGCTCCTCAGTCCTGATATTTCACCTGGAATAAGCTTCGTTGGAAGACTAGGTTCATTTCCATGATGTGTTTGCTATGAAAACTAGAGGCATTTGGACAAAAAGCCATTCCACTGGACAAAATTGTTATGATTTTACGGGTTTTTATGGGTGTAGTGATTGTTGCACTTAATCCTAAAGCCCAGGGCGTGCTAAGGAAGGTTGGCTTTGGACAACAGGGAATTGCAGAAAATTTGGGAAGGAAAATATTGGGATTTTTAATATGATTGAAATAATAACATCAAATAATGTCCTTCAGCAGGTCTCTCTTCACTCACAAGTTGAATATGGGACCAAAATAGTCACATTCAGGCACTTCCTTGTCTTTTTCCAAAGTGTTATTATTTTATTTTTAATGAGCACTTAATTAGAGACTGAACAAAAAATAAAAAAGGCAAACAACTCAATCCTGAGCAACTCAATACTGAGCTTTGTGTCTAAAGGAAACTCCATGAAATGGGAATCAGGGTAAATAGTTCAATTATTGTCCATTGTTTACACGCTGGAGGAGTGCAACTGTTTGGAATTGTTGAAGTAGTTAGGAAGGTGATCGGAACATTTGCCAGCAAATGACATAAATCCAGAATTAATTATAACAGCTTAAAAGGTTAAAAAGAGAGGGGATCATTGGTCCTATGGTTTATTGTGAACTGTCAGGATAATGGAATTTTAATCAGCCCGTTTATTTTAGGAAGGATTAATTGCATGGTGCAATGCAGAAAATACAGGGAGCAACACTGGAATCGGAGCCGAGCGTGTAATTTTATTAAAGCAGATCAGTTGTAGCATCTTAATTTCCTTGGACATGTTTATGGGGAGCCATTTGTTTGGTCAAGAGTCTTTCCTGGCTGTTCGAGTTGCTGAAAATGAATGCGGTTGCTGAGCCCATGGCCTGGGAATCCAATCCCATCCCAGCTGGGAATGGGATTCAGGGGGTGCAGATGGAAGAGTGCAACAGGGAGCTCCTCAGGGCTGGGATATTGGCTTGGGTAAAGATTATCTGGAGGCTTTCACTGGAAGAAAGGGGCAGAAGGGAGGTTCAGGTTGGACATCAGGAGGAATTTCCTCATGGAAAGGGTGGATCTGGAAGAATCTGGAGGATTTTGCTGCCCTGCCCTCTGTCTTTGCTCTCCCCCTGCATCCTGTGCTTCCTCGTGGACAGCTGGGCTTTGCCAGGACAAGGCACTGGGAAGGTGGATGTTGTCCTGATCCAGCCTGGGAATATCTCTCACCTTCATCTTCATCAGAATTAATTCCAATTAAGTCACCTCTGCCCTACCAGCAGAACCCTGTTCACAGCAGTTCCCCAGAGTTATTGAACCATGATTGAAATCAATGAAATTAAATAAGGAAATCATTCAATTCAACCAGGAAATCTAGAAATCCTGGCAGACTGAAATCACAATTCATGAGCTGGTTTTAAAAAGAAAAAAAATCACTTTACTTCTTAAAAATGGAGCTTTTCAGTGAGACATCATCCATGGCTTTTGCCAGAGCTCCTTGTACAGAGCACGTGACCACAGCTTTTTTCACAAAACCAGGGCAAACAGAGCTGGGGGGATTTGGGAGGGGATTGGTGAACATTTTCTTCTTCTCTCCCTCCTTTAAATAAAGTTATTTGTTTGGTTTGAAAGCCAATCCAGGCTGGGCTGGAGGGAGCAGCTGGCACAGCCACGGGGAGACACTGCCCCTTCCAAGAGGAAAAGGGGCTCACATGACAATTTCTGAGTTACTCCAAACAAATAACCATGAAATGGAGTGCAGAAGAGTCCTCCATTGAATCCCTGTAATATTCCATTTATAGTTTCAGGCTTCTCCCAGGCTGGGATAATAAAATGTTGGCTGGCATCTCCAGAAAGGAAAGGAAATATTCTCCTGGAGGTAACGCTTCGAGATTATCAAGTGGGTTTTTATTTGATATCAATAATAAATCACAACTGGGCTCATTTGATTGTAGCCAGAATGTAAATTACACCCATTAGTAGGGTTGGAGGTTGCTAAACTTGGCCTGCAAACTCCTTTCTCTTACAGCACCGTGTCTGTCCTTGTCATGGTTTTGAAGGCCCTTCAGTCGATGCTGGTGTTCAAATTTAACTCAAAATGTTGCTCTAGACCAGAAAACAGCAGCATTTTTTCATTTGGAATGGGGCTTTTTTTACACCTTCTAATTATTGCTTCACCTCAGATGTGTTTTAAGCGAGGAACCCCTCTGCAAACAACTCCTGCAAGGAGGTTGGACCTCAGGAAAATGGTGTTTAAACACTTGTTTTGACTGTCCTCATTAGTTTTGATCCATTCATTTTAGCCCTGGGCAGGGCGGTGGAAGGAGACACAGAGCTCCTGGGTTGATTATTTTTCCAAGAAAACACTTGAGAGGTGACTGAAAGCCTGAAGAGCAAGGACAAAGCTGCTGCTTTGGTTAAAACCAAAACACAACGGCGCCATTGTTTTATTTTTGCCAGAAAGGCTGTCAAAGGGGGAGAAGTCTTTGATGATGCTCCCTCAAAATCTGCAAGCCAGGCACGTGGAGAGGACAATTTAAAGCAGCAGAAATCTCTGCTTGCTTTGGATGCTGGGAAGGTTGGTTGGTAGCACTCGGAAATGATGCATGGCCTGCCTGCAACAGGAGCAGAATCCCTGCCAGCCAAAACCACGGCTGCTCAGCTGGAAAATCCAGTGTTGGGGAAAGGGAAGCACCCAAGTGCTCCATAGGGAAGGTCTACTGGGTGATGGGTGATGGAGCCACCCCGTTCCCGCTCCAAAAATGGGGTCTGGGCAGCACTGCCAGCCCAGGGACCCCATGGCAGGAGGGGCTGGGTTTCTCTGCCATATACAGGCCCCGGTTCCCCTGCCCAGTGCAGGCCATGGTTCCCCTGCCCTGTCCAGGCTGTGGTTCCCCTGCCCTGTCCAGGCCGTGGTTCCCCTGCCATGTCCAGGCTGTGGTTCCCCTGCCATGCCCAGGCTGTGGTTCCCCTGCCATGCCCAGGCCATGGTTCCCCTGCCATGCCCAGGCTGTGGTTCCCCTGCCCTGTCCAGGCCGTGGTTCCCCTGCCATGTCCAGGCTGTGGTTCCCCTGCCATGCCCAGGCTGTGGTTCCCCTGCCATGCCCAGGCTGTGGTTCCCCTGCCATGTCCAGGCCATGGTTCCCCTGCCATGTCCAGGCTGTGGTTCCCCTGCCATGCCCAGGCCATGGTTCCCCTGCCATGCCCAGGCTGTGGTTCCCCTGCCCTGTCCAGGCTGTGGTTCCCCTGCCATGTCCAGGCCATGGTTTCCCTGCCCTGTCCAGGCTGTGGTTCCCCTGCCATGCCCAGGCTGTGGTTCCCCTGCCATGCCCAGGCCATGGTTCCCCTGCCATGTCCAGGCCATGGTTCCCCTGCCATGCCCAGGCTGTGGTTCCCCTGCCCTGTCCAGGCTGTGGTTCCCCTGCCATGCCCAGGCCATGGTTCCCCTGCCATGCCCAGGCCATGGTTCCCCTGCCATGCCCAGGCCATGGTTCCCCTGCCCTGTCCAGGCTGTGGTTCCCCTGCCCTGTCCAGGCTGTGGTTCCCCTGCCATGCCCAGGCCATGGTTCCCCTGCCCTGTCCAGGCTGTGGTTCCCCTGCCATGTCCAGGCTGTGGTTCCCCTGCCATGCCCAGGCCATGGTTCCCCTGCAATGTCCAGGCTGTGGTTCCCCTGTCTGGCCGTGCTCCCCACGGTGCCTGGAGGTACCTGCGGAAGCCGAAAAGCCCCGGGCTGGCTCCAGAGTCCTGCGCAGACGAGTGGAGCCAGAGGGCTGCTCCCCGGCCCCAGCACACAGCCCTCCTTTCAGCACCTTCCCCTTACACAAAGACTGACTTATCCCACCTTTCTCCCCCCTCTCTCTCCCTCTGTCTCTGCTCCCCGTAGCCCCGGCCATGAAAAGCCCTCCACGCGCAGCCCAATAAAAAGTCCTGTGCCACCTCCTCCTCTCCCCCTCCCTTCCCATCCAGAACAGTGCTGCCAAAAAAAGGGGGAAAAAAGAAAAAAAGGGAAAAAAAAAAGGGAGAGTGAAGGCTAGGACTGGGGGGAGTTAAACCTGGAACTCATTTAGCAAAAGGGACTTTAGTTAACAAGAAAGTTACCCATCATGAACTGCCAGTAACACCTCAAGTGATCCTAAATCCATTACCCAGAGACTTAGCCCTGGCTGAGTTTGATTTTATGAACTGTGAGGCTGCTATGTTGAAAGTCTGCAAATTGGACATAAATTGGGCTGCAGAAGGCTGGGGAGCTGGAAGGGTTGGGGGTTTTTCTCTCCCTGGTGACGTAAGGAGGCTCCGGCCGCAGACCTGCACGCTCCGGCCACAGAGTTGCTCAGGAGACCCCAGGACAGAGCTGGACAGTCAGGGAAAGCTCCCAAAACCTCAAACCTGAGGTTTTCGGCTGTGCTGGATGAGGATGGACAGGTCCCTGCACTTGCTGAGCCTCAGAGCATCCCCTTGTGTACACTGAGAGCTCCCACTCTCGTCATCCAGAGGTGCCTTCAGCACCTTGCTTGGTTTTGTTTTCATTGCGGTTTAGTCTCCAAAATTCTGTGGTGCAGAGCAAGCTCTAAGAAAAGAGACTGGATCTGATGCAAGCAGGAGGCAGGGTGGGTGTTTGGATGGGATGCTGCTGCTTTTGCTGCTCTGTTTGGATTTTAGGGCTGCTCTGGTTGAGACATTGCTGAAATGCAGCCTCAGTGCATCGTATTTTCTATGTATAATCAGAGTGTTGGGTAATTCATGCAACTTTCAAAATAAAGAAACTTCAAATTGAGTCTCAGGTAATTTTAGAACCTCAGATAAGTTCTAAAAAAACCAGAGGGTGAGGTGGGGAACAAGGTGCACCTGAGGCAGGTGAATCCTGGGGGCAGAGAGTAGGAATCAGGAGCTCAGAGGCACAGGCAGCAGAATCCCGTGTTATTCCTGAAATTCAGAATTTTGATAGGTTTTTGGTTCATTATTCTGGTTTTGTTATCATTTAAATCTCCTCTTACTCACAGGAGCTGGATTTGCTGTGGTGGGGCTTTGTAAATTAAGGAAAACAAAGGTGTTGTGGCCTTGGGAGCAAAACTTGGATGTGGCTTTATGAGGCTGGATCCCAAATGGAATTCCTGTTGCCATCACACTCCAAAGGATGTCCTGGCTGCAGCAGGAGGCAAAGGAAGGTTGGTGCTTGCCCTGTCAACTTGGGAAGCCACTGGATGTCAAACACCCTCCTCCACCATTCCCAACATCCCGACAGCTGCTGGGTTCTCCTTCGCCTTCTGCTGGGTCTAGAATGAAAATTAAATCATTAACTAATTTAATTTGTACCCTAATTAAAGATACAGCCACCATCAGCTCCCAGTAAATGGGGCGGAAGGCAGAAGAAATATTTTTTACACATAAATTTGTATGAAAATTTGATTTTTCAGCTCCATGGATGAACTGGGGGTTTTTTATTATCATGTCATGGGTTGAACTGAAGCAAATGCCTTTGGATTCCTTGGAAATAGGAAATACAAATAGGATTCAAGAAGAAAATCTTTTCTTTTTCTCTGATTTAGCCTTTATTTTACCACTGATGTTTTCAAATCAAGGCAAATTTTGTAACAACGTTTCGCAAAATAAAAAATCACCAAGCTTCTGCTAAAACCTCGTTCTACTAAAGAAGGATTGCTGCCACAATGCATTTTTGGGATGAAATAAAACATTCCTTGAGCCCATTTCTGCATTAAAACATCAGCAGAACTCAGCAAAGACAGGAGTCTGCAAAGTGATAAAATCAGAGGGTTTCTGTCTAATTCGAAAGTACTTTTTATCTTTAAATTAAGCACACTGGTAGATTAAATTAGGCCCATTCACAGATTAAATAAGGCAAATACACATTAAATAAGGCACATACACATCTTTTCTGTACGGGGAACACAGGACCACCACATCTCAGCACAAGATCTCTGCAAATTTGATTTGGAAGATCAGTTTATAAAATTCTGCAGGATCCTTTCCCTCCCAGCCCCAATTTTGGCCGGTCCTTGCCCTGACCCAGCACAGCACCTCCTCTGTTATTTGATAAGCAAAGCCAAGCCAGGGCTAATTTTCCCAGCAAGGTGGCAACAATTCCGTGTGTGATATGTGAGGGAGAAGCACAGGCAGCTCATTTGGGTAATTTCTTACCCTTCTGGCTTCTGCAGTGTTTCTTTAGGGGGCACTGAATATGAGTGATTGAGTGAGAGGGAGCCCGACAGAATTAGCACACACTGGATCTTTTGACCAAGGGGGAAAAAAAAAAACCCCAAAAACAAAACAGTCGAATGTTGGT
The DNA here is from genome assembly GCF_965178545.1 of Coloeus monedula. Taxonomy (NCBI): domain Eukaryota; kingdom Metazoa; phylum Chordata; class Aves; order Passeriformes; family Corvidae; genus Coloeus; species Coloeus monedula. The sequence continues at coordinate 10,581,139 of NC_138799.1, forward strand.
CTAGGGGCACGTCCCCTTAGGATTTGGGAAAGAAAAACACCAAACCACGTTCGTTTGGTGCACCTCGAGCAGAGCAGCGCCTTCAATTAAAACCCATTTCAACAAAATAAAAAGACACTTAATCTTGGATCCAAAATAACTCGGGAATGGCAGCAGCACCGCCCAGCCCAGGGGCATTTCCAAGGCAAATCCAACGTGCTGATACCCTCCCATGAAATGCATTTCTGAGAAATTGCTGGCAATTCCCTGCTGGAGTTTCCAGCAGTGCCTGTGAACGGCTCCTCTCAGTGGGCACCTCCTCAGGGTCACCTCTGGTGCCACCCAGAACCTTCCAGAGTTTGTGCAAAGGGTGGTGTTTGTCCTATAACCTAAACACAGGTTGAATTCCCCTGCTCTTTTCCGGTTTTCCTCTTTTCTTTCCTTGTTTTTTTTGGGTTTTTTTGGGGGTTTTTTTGGTTTTTTTTTTTTGTTCTGTTTTTTATTAATTCTTGTTTGTGAACCAGTGCATTCTGCTGTCGGCATGGAAAAGTCCTCGTTTTTCTCTAATAAATCCAAGGAGAAATGACCCCTAATTTTAAGACCAGGATGTCTCAGGAACCTTCACATGCTTTGACTTGACCTGGGAAAATGCAAGCCCTGATTTCCAGTTCATCCCTTCCCTTTGCACCTGCCCTTCTGTGAGCTCCGGGAATATTGTGGGAGGTATCCAGTGACATCTCTGTGCTTCAGGGAGCTGCATTCCCTGTGGATTCTCTGCAGGATCATCCCCATTACACCTGGAGCAGTCCCTGGGGTCTCAGGAGTGGGGAGAGACCCGAGTGCAGCCTCCTTCTCCAGCAATGGTCAATGAGCTCTCCGTGCCCTCACCTTGGGGTGGTCACCTGGCCCTGGTGTCCTGCACCCCAGCAGAGCTGCAGGAACCCCTGAGGAGCCTCTGGGATTGTCAGATTTTAGAGTGAGTCAGACCCAAACATAGCTTTTGGGGATGCAACTCTGGATTTCATCACTGAGCTGCTCAAAATCCTTCCCTGCATCCACACACATTTTTTCATTGTTCTGTGCTATACAACCTGCGGCCTTTTAGGGCCTGACTTCCAGAAAGGCTGAGCATCCAGGGCTCCTGCTTATCTTGAAGCCACACAAATCCCCTCTGGATGTGGCAGCAGCTCCAGCTCCACGGATCTCTGGGGTCACCACGATGCTGCCTCGCTGCCCAAAGCTCTGAACTTTGTTTTAAAGAGGTTGAACAGTGCCTGTCTTGGCCCCACAGGCAAGGTCCTCCTCACAGGCAAGCTCAAGCTCCTCACTCACTACCAGGAGGGCATAAAAAAGTATTTAAAGAGAATTTATTCTTGCCGAGCAACAATAGCAATAGTTAATCTCTTATATTAAAACCTTTAATGACTTTGGGGACTTATGAAACCATCAGAGCCTGTTTAATGAGGGCCTGCTCTGGCCCACACTTTTCAAAGCTGAAATCTTTAATAGAGCAGAAAAGAAATTCACAATTTGGAGGGGGGGTGGGACTGTACAGAAATTTATGGAGCTGTTTGGTTTGCAGGACTCCTGTTCCTGCTGGGCAGTGCTCTGATGATGTATTAGGGGAACCTGTCAGCAGGGCCATGGAGCTTCATGATGCATTACAGCAATAAGTCGTTTGTAATACATCATCTGCAGCAGCTGCTGGCCCGCATTGGAGCCTCAAACCAAAATTAGGCAAGGATTTCAGCATGCACCAAAGCTGTTTTCTTCCTTTCTGCCTTTCCCTCCCTGTCTCCAGGTCCTTCTCTCCCGCTTGCTCCCGACCTCACCCTGCCAATAGCAATTTGCTGGTAATTTATTCATCCTGGCTCTCCCATGGAAATTCCTTTTTGGTGGAACCAATGGAGCACAATGCTCGGCTCCCCGGGCAGGAGGATGAGGGTGGCTGCAGGGGATGAGAGGTGTAATCCCTTCAGACTGCAGCCAGCTCTGACAGGGACCAGCACATGTTTGAGGGGGCACAGCTCAGCTTTGGGGTGCAGGGCAATGGAGGGCCTGGTCTGCCGTCACTAACTAAGAATTAGTAGTTAAGCCCCTCTTGAGCTGCACCCTGATTTTATTTCTGCTATATTTTTCTATTAACAATGTTAGAAATTCTCACTAATCCATGGAAACACCCAAAATAACTTCATAAACTGAGCCAATGCAATGATTGATCTCAGGAGTTTTTAGTAAAAGGCTCCCTCAGCTTCCTCACCTCTGCTCAAAAGCTGGCCAGGTTCTGGTGCAGACGCAGGCAGGGAAATGAATCGCTGGAGTGTCCAGGTAGCATCCCAATAATCCCATTCCCACCTTTCCAAGCTTTTTCTGCCTATTCTGCTCCACTTGGCCTTTACACATGAGGCAAGCAGACCTCTGGAAGTTCATCAAACACCCTGAACCCCTTCTTAATTTTTTTTTTTTTTTCCAGCCTTGAAAACTCATTTTGCTCTGTTCCTCTTCTGCTGTTTTCCTTCGAAGGATGAAATGTCTCAGCCCTGGCTCTCACCATTTCCCAAGCTCAAAAGTGGTTGGTGGCACAGCCAGGGTGATGTTTCTATGTGGGATGGAAGGGAAGAACAATTGGGACCAGATGTAGGTGCCTGGCTGTGGGATTAGGACTTGCCCAGAGTTCTCTGCTGTTCTCCTCAGTGGAGCTTGGCTCAGGAGATAATCTAATGTTCAGTGGGGAACTGTTGGGTACACTGTCCATGCACACACACTGCACAGCTTGTTGTGTTTCCAGGGATTGTTTTGATTTTGAACTTTTTTTTTTTTTTTTTGAGCATTTAATGCCCTGCACTTATTAAATCACAGCCCAGCAGAAAGCAAGAGGGAAAAATCACATCCATGGCTTGTTACCATGCATGAGGCATAACCAAGTGCTTGAAATCCCTGAGGGGATTACTCAGGAATCACCAGGCCACCTGGAGTTTCATTATGGCTCTTACAAACAGGCTTTTAGCAAGAAGGATGAGGTGGGGAGGGGAGAGGGGTCTTCTGTTTAAGCCCTGAAAAGAGACGAAGTTCACAGAGCTGAACAATGGCTCAGCCGAGTCAGCTGAGCCCAGGGGCTGGAAAGGATTAATCAGAGCGAGAAATGTCAGCTCAGAACAAAACCTTCAGCAGAGTGGCCAAGCCACAGGGCTCGGCAGAGAGCAGCCTGAGTCACTCCCCAACCACGCAGGACCTTCCCCCCTGCCCAGGCTGGGAGTCAAGGGCTTGCGTTGGAGTGCAGCTCCTCTTTGCTCTGTCACCAGCTGGCCCTCGAGTCCCACCAGGAGGAGAGCCCCTCTCTGGCTCCCAGGTATTTCCAGGCCCCTTGGTTATCCCAGGAATCCTCCTCTGCCACATCTTTGCCTTTTGGTTACCCACAGGATCCAGCATACAGAAGCATTTTTGGTGCATTTTTGGATGGAGGAGGATGTTGCTTTAATCTCTGTGAACATCTTCCTTTAGCTCAAACATTTCTTCAAACAACGAGATGACGCAGCTGATTTCCAAGTGCTTTGTTCTGCTTTTATCTTAATTAAACTCCCCACTTCATGCCACCTTTGTAGATCTCGTGTTATTTATGATCCAAATGTTTCTAACGTACATATTTAGAGGAAAAATTCAAAATATTTTAGAGGAAAAAGCTCAAAATATTAAACCTGTTCACTCTTGAACTCCTCCAGTTCACTCCTTACTTCTTCCCATAAACCCACAATGCCAGGACTTTGGAAGGACATAAGGTAATATTTTGTAATAGTTTGCAAAATTGCAATAAGGAATCTTCTGGCCTGCACTGAGAAAACAAATAACTGGCTACCAGCATTGTCTTGGACGTCATTTTTTGATTAGAGTTAATCCCAGGTGGGGAAGGAATGGATGACACATCTGTGAGAAATGCCGGTGCTGCTTTCAGCCTGGGCAAGAATAATCCAGGGTTTACAGTTTAGGAGTTTATCCGTAGGAATCTATTATATACTGAACTTATAAATACATCCAGGAGCTCTCAGGAGCCCTTAAATAGCCCGTCCCTATCACAAAATGTTTATTTCCAGGAATAAATAAACAAGGAATCCTGGAAGGATAAAAGGGATTGGTGGCACGGAATGCCCTCAGCCACCAGCAGGATAATGCAGGTGGATGAACCTGCAGAGCTGAGGATCCAGAGCTGGCGAGAGCACCCCTGCTCCCTCCGGATCGTTCCTTCAAAACCACGGAGGATTTTCATTCCCTGACACCTGAGGGGAGTGGGGAATCCTGCACAGAGCCTGGGGGATGCTGGATCCCGCTGTGCCTCCGACCTGCAGCACTTCCCCTCCTTGGAAAGGAGCGTCAGGAGTGGGGAACAGCTCACACTGCTCTGTGCTGAGTGACTCCAGCTCCACAGGCTGGAATTCCAACCCAGGGAACCCTAAGGGGACTGAGGCATCCTTTTTCCCTCCAGCTCCACCTTGATCATGTCACAGAGGATGAAAAGAACATCATCAAATATCTTTAGTGCTGGAATTAAAGTCCTTCATCACAAGCTTTCAGCTGGATGCCAGCTTGGAGCTGCTGAAAGAAACCCAAGCTAAAATTCTCCTTCTGCATTTGTTCTGTCACTCTGTTAAAAGGGAACAGCTGAACAAATTATCAACATTTTGTGAGGATTAGGAAAATTGATCCAGGCTGACTCACTGCATGCCTCTATAACCCCGAGTCATGGTAAAACCCAGGAAATGAGACTGGGACTGGAAAGGGTGAGAGAATTCTTGTATTTCTGGTGCATCCTCGAATGCCAGATTATTGGACTCGGTTTTCCACTGGCTCTTTACACCCCGGTAGATGTCAGAACATTCTTGCCCCAACCTGACCATTTCTTCTTGAGATGTTTCCCTACAAGTTTTGTTACTCTTTGAAAGCACAACTTCTTAATTCCATTTAAGCCGTGCATGCTAAAGATCAGAAATGGGTCAAAAGTTAAACCATCATTAAGGACCAAGTGTTACCAAATGGTATTCCATCCAAAGCCATGGATGATAAGAACTTTTAGCCCTGTCAGGACACGCTGGGATAGTAAATGAGATCTTTACATTGAACAACTTCAAGGAGAGAGAAAAAGTTCCTGAATATGTGCAAAATAATTCATTAGCACTAAGGAGGGAGCAGGTATTTTCCATATACTTGAAGGAAAGAACATGTGTGCATTCCCAACCCTCAGAGTTAGCTTGCAGGGTTGGAAGGAGTGGTGTTTGTATTTGTATCTTATTCAAACAGGGAATTCTGGCCCAGAATTTTCCATAGGCTCTGTTCCTGCCCTGCCTAGAAGAGATACAGCAGCTCCTACAAGGCTCCTCCAGGTCACAGGGTTACCTTCAGGACAGCCCCAGCTGCTGGAAAAGCCTCACCTCAGTGCCAGCTTTCAATATCAGAGACATTGGTATAATTAGAGAGGACTCTGCCTCCAAAGGTCACTTTGGAGGTGAGAATTTTGGCACAGGGGACCCGAGGCAACAGCCTGAAGCTGTGTCAGGGCAGGGTTAGGTTGGATATTGGGAAAAGGCCCTTCCCTCAGAGGGTTTAGGTTGGATGTTGGGAAAAAATTCCTTCCCCCAGAGGGTGTTTGGGCACAGGGAATGGTCACAGCACCAAACCTGCCAGAGCTCCAGAGGGATTTTGGTGACTCTTGGGGATGGAGCTGTGCAGGGCCAGCAGCTGGACTGGATGATCCTTGAGGATCCCTTCCAACTCAGGACATCCTGGGATTCCATAAAACCTCTGCCGTCGCCTCCTCAGTGGCAGGAGCAGCCAGCGCACCCCTCCTGCCCCATTGCCCGAGGCCAGGCTTTGATTTGAGCCCCGGGGCTGAGTGAACAATCGATAAAAGCCCCGGTCCGTGTCGCCGGGCCGGAGGAAGCCGGGGGAGCATCAGCTGCGTGCCCGCTTTGATCCCCGCCAGCCCCGGCTCCACGAGCCCTTTGTGGGCAGGGATCACCTGTCAGAGAGAATGGCCACAACCCTGCCCTGCCCACGGGAGGCCTTTTGATGCGGCGGGTGTTGATAATTAGGGCCTAATTGAGTGATTAACAGCCCCAGCAGCTCATGCTTTAAGGCCACGTGAGGAGGAGCAGGGGCTGCTCCCAGGTTCGAGCTTTTAGGATGCGTTTTTCCAGCCCCGTCTTCCCCCAGCAGCTCGCTGGATGTTGGCCCCGGGCTGGGATCCTCAGAAATGTGCAGAGCTAGCAAAATCCGGGAAGGTGATTCCCTTTTTTTCTCCTGAGTGCTGTAATCACTTTCCCCGAGCCACTATTGATAATAACTGGGGCAGGAATAGGCTTCCATTTGCCGGCGCTCCACAGGCCATGAAAATCCCTCCAGATAGACTGAACTTAATTAACTGAGCCTATTAAGGCAATATTAAAAGAAGCCTATCTCAGCAGGCTCTCCCAGTGGGGAGACACAGCAGAGCTTTCAATTTAGGACTTATTGCAGAGCTCTCCTGCTGCCCAGCTCCATGGGCTGCCTGGGAGCTGCTTAATCCACGGCTTGGGAGCGGGGAAAGACAGCTGGGAATGGGGGGATATCAAAGCAAATCGACCTGTAATATATTATATGCTCACTTTGTGGCTGGGGGGAAAGCCAGATAAATGGGGAGGTTGTTTGGCACGGAATGAAACAAATGGCAGCGTGGAAATGGTTAAAAGTTGTAAAATAGGACTTAGGGAATCCAAAGAAGCTTTTCCTGAATAATTTTGGCGTGCTGCAGTGCAGTAGTGAGTAGATTCTTACTAAAAATTGTGAAATTCTGCACAAAATCAAAGAAAAGCTGCAGAAAATCAAAGAAAATCTTCCTGCATCTCCTCCTTTCCCTTCCTCCTCCCCCATACATGAGTTAGGGACTAGGTTTGATCCCACTGTTCTTCTCGTGCACTGCTGTCACCATGCAGTGCAGTCAGGAACATCACGACTGGATTACATTCCTGCCTACAGGAGAATAAAGCAAAGGGAAAATGTTGCCTCTGATGGATAAGGAATTCTCTCGTGCAAGCAGAGCTTGAGGAGGCTGCTGAATTGCAAAGCTACAGTAAAAATAACCCAAAAAATATAACAAAATGTGTTGATTTTGCCTTAGTACGACCCCGAAATGGAAATGGCTTGTTGGAACCCTGGGTTTAGAGAATTTAGGTTTCTGGGATATAATTATCTGTAAGTGTAACAATATGGAGGGGTTTGGGTGTGGATTTGTTCCTTCTTCATTTCTCCTTCTTCTTCCCAAATCTGAGTGCTCTGTTATTGGGTCAAAAAATCCTCACTGCGGGTCATGAATAGATAGTTATTGGATTATAAGTAAAAACATACTACTTGGTATTTCATAACTGGTTGATTTGGACTTTAAAAGGCCTTGAAAGTTCGAACTCACAGCCATTTTCCACCCTGTTACCTTGGAGGC